>NC_140610.1:5617801-6819801 GCF_057381915.1 Diplotaxodon limnothrissa | reverse complement strand
AAAAACAGATGATTTGTGTCTCTATGAGATCGGCGGAAACATCAGTGAGTTCTGCTCCCATAAAACTACATGTGTAAACTAAAAACATACACTACAATATTAATTTCCTTGCTCATAAAAAACTTCTATGGCACAAATATGCATTTTAAGTCGTGACAGTACATGCTGTCAATGTGTTTAATGTTTCTCTCTGTCTGCTCTTCTTCTTGTCGTCTTCAAAGAGGAAAGATGCCTAGATGGGGAAACGTATATGAAAGACCTCTACCAGGTGAATCCTACAGCAGAGTGGGTCATCAGAGCTATGCAGCGATGAGTTCATCAGGTCCTGCTTCATGCTGGACCTCTCTAAATTGCCACCACTGTGTCCTGAAAGAATATCCGCTGCCTTGTTGTCTGTGGTTCTGGATGCACTTGGAGTTTTCATATGTAGCATAGATATAGATACTTTTAACTGATCCTCAAATTTGCCACAAAATGCACATTTTCTAATGGAAGAACTCATCAAAGCAGATTTTATGTTATGTGGAAATACGTGTCCTTTTTAGTTTATTGCACAACTTAAATTCCCATACTTTTTTCTCAATGGGGGAAAAAAGGAAAATTATTATTATTATTAACAGGAGATTATAGAGATTAATAGTTTGGTGCAGAAAAATAATATTGATTAAATCATAAATCAGTCATGAATAAATACTGGTCCATTTTTGTGGGCTAATTATGATTTTTTTTTTTTTAATCTGTTTATATGTCTATTAAAAGTCCTAAAAATGATGTGTACAGCCACATTATTAAATAGCATTAAATCTGAGCATTTCACCAGGAAGGATGCTTTGGAGGTTTGGGTCTCTGAAGCTGAAAGGTAGGTGCTGTAAAGCAGTGGTTTATTTTTTAGCGTAGAAGAAAACTGATCAAAAACAGTGGATGTGTGAGTGTTTTACCCTACTCTACAATGTGAACAAGCACATGTGTACGTCATACACATGCAGTACTGTGTGTGTCAAGTTCACTTTAAGTATTGCTTTAAAGGGATAGACTGCTGACTGGATGATACATTTGCACGTGCTGGGCTCCAAACATATCTGTTCATTTGTTGTTTTATTCATTTTTGGCTCAGTACCATCCACAGTGTGGACATGAGTTGATATATTCTACTTTGGCAAAACATGCATTTAGACAGGAATAGAAAAAAATCCCCATTTTATGTTGGGTTTTTTTGGCATCTATTTGTGTTTCTCTCAGTTTTCAACAAAGGTCTTATCAGATTTAGTGCAGTTTCTCACAGTTTCAGCAGCCTGTGGAGGATTGTGTCTGCACTATAGAGCCACTTCTTTTATGTATAGCTAGGGAGTATTAAAAAAAAAAATGATTTTGGGTTTATTTTGAATGATTTTGATTTATTTATTTTTTTGAATATCTTGTTTTTTTTTCTGCCTTGTATTGTTGTTTACTGTGATTTTTTTCAGATAACTGTTTTTGTGTAACTGCCTCTGAAATGACCACTAAAACTGCCTGTAAATAAACATGCAGTTATTAATTACCACATCTGTTGGTATGAGTGCTCATGTATCCGAATGACTTAAAAGTTCTTGTACACTGGAAAAACTGTCGCAGTCCTGTATCTCTCCAATTTTCAAATGAGAAGTTAGTTTCCCACCACGTTGTACTGACCTACTTAGAGTAACAGTGAGGTTAGAAATAATGAGGTCCAACAGCTTGGATGTAAAGGGCTTGAGTCAGAGCTCTTGGCAGTTTTTACAGAAAGATTGAATTAGTGTACAGGTTTTCTGTGAGTCAGATTCAGGGCACCAGATGCAAACAGACCACACTTTGTAGCAGAATATAATATCCATAAGAATTTACACAGTGCTTTTGAATTTTAAACTAATATTCTAAAGCTGCTGACACCTTTATTATGTACCAGTACTACAGATTCCAGGCCTTGTATTCTTCACCTGAGCCTGTAAGCTTCATGAAACTTATTGATCAACCAGAAAGTTAAAGGCTACTTTTGACGTCTCCCTTGTCACAAGGGGTCACCACAGCAGGTAGTTCCACATGTTTGATTTAGAAGAGTTTTTACCCCAGATGCCCTGCAAAGAGGATTTGTTTCTCTAGCTGGAATTGAACCAAAAACCTTTTGTTTGTAAATGTGCTCGATTTAGTTCAGTGTTATTTATGTAGTGCCAAATCACAAAAACAGTTACCTCATGGCACTTTATATTGTAAAGATTGTAAAATAATGGAGAGAAATTTTCAGCAATCAGACTCTCCTGTGAGCAAGCACTTTGCTGACTGTGGGAAGGAAAAACTTCCTTTTACAGGAAGAGACCTCCAGCAGAACCAGGCTCATTTGCGGCGACCAGTTGGGTGTGAGGGGAGGGAGACGGCACAAAAGACACTGTGGAAGAGAGACAGAATAATTATCAAATGCAAAGTGATGTATAAACACACCGTGAGTGAAAAAGGTAAGTGAAGAAGAAATACAGTGCATCATTGGAAGCTCCCAGCTGCCTACCTTTTGCAGGACATGTGGGACTAATAAAGGTTTATCTTATCTAACTAAGGGAAGGTCACCTGATCCGGCCCTAACTATATGCTTAATCAAAAAGAAAAGTTTTAAGCCTAATCTTAAAAGTAGAGATAGTGTCTGTCTGGGAGCTGGTTCCAAAATAGAGGAGCCTGAAAGCTGAAGGTTCTCCCTCCCATTCTACTTTCAAACAGAACCAGAAGTAAGCCACCAGTCTGAAAGCACAGAGGGTGATATGGAACTATGAGGTCTTTAAGATAAGATGGAGCCAGGTTATTCAAGACCTTGTATGTGAGGGGACAAATTTTAAATTCAATTCTTGATTTTACCGGGGAGCCAGAGAAAAAAGTCAGTGTGGGAGAAATATTCTAAGGAGACGTGTAGGAGAAATATGTTGTCTCTTTCTAATCCTTGTCAGTACTCTTGTAATGAATTACAATCCAGCCTAGATGTAATGAACGCATAAACAAGTTTTTCAGCGTCACATTGAGGAAGGATGTTCTTTTGAAACTTGCATAATGGCAGTTGATATGTGATAAGAGTTTTAAACCACTACACTATGAACGAAATATTAAAGCACAAATGCCAGTGCTTTACAGAAAGAAACCCACTAAAGTAACTAACCAGTATTTATGACGCAAGCTCCAAAAACAGCAGTTGCAAAGTGATTTAAAGAAAATAATCAAAGATAATGGCAAATGTAAAAGCAGGTTAAAAGAAAGCTAAATTTGCAAGGGATTTAAGACACTGAAAAAAACTTTGCACAATTATTAAAATGGAATAACGAGCAGCACAAACACAGGACTGATCGGATTAAAAAACATTGATATAACTAAGAAGAAACAAGTAATACATTAATAAAAGACTTGATATTATCATATCACAGAAAGCACTTCTTATTGAATACAAACAAAAGCCAGAAAATGGCTTTAGGTATCTAATGGCATAGACCAAGCAAATGGACTGTAATGGATTAGTAAAACCAGTGGTTACTGCTTTAACCACAATTTTTAAAGTTGCCCAGAGTAGCAAAAGTAACAGGAATCAGTACTGACACTCTGCACAAGATACTCGAGAAAGGTAGAGCCTGAAGTATAAGGAATAACTATAGTTAGAGATTTAAAAAGAGATTTATTGACATAGCATGGCCTATGGTAGATTGATTGATTGATTGATTGATTGATTGATTGATTGATAACTGTCCCTGATTTTCCTCTTCTCCCTTATTCTTTCCCCGAGAGCAGTTTCTTTATTATTATTTTCCCCTTCAAGATGGATAATGTGTTTAAATAGTAAACATGGGATTACCCGGGAGCTGAAAACATTCAATGCCATAATGTCCGGGTTTTCCCTTTTTATTGTAGTTACATTCAGGTTTGCACATATTCACCTTCAGCACTTCAAAATGCATATTTTTATCCTAACTAATAGCATGTCCAAACAACACCCTCTACCTCCCAGATTATTATTATCTCCTTAAAGTGTTTTGGTGTCGTGGACAAGCCCCTAAACTGGAAACATAACTGTGTACGCATCCGATTCGCTGACATATCTTTGGCCCCTATTCATTGGCTACTGTCAATCTAGGCGCAATGTGATTGGTCGAATCACAAGAAAAGGAAGTGGCGATCAGTAGTGTGGGCTCAACGCTAAGTAGTATTTGGGTGGTGTATATCAAAGGGTAAAGCTACTGGCTTTCGTCCCTAAACGTGGATATTTTGAAGTGTCAAGAGGTACTCGTCATCCAGTTTTTGGGCCGAGCAGTTGAACAGCGGGCATATATTATTAACGCTGTCTTGCTAACCTTTGTTGCGGCTATGTAAAACTAGCTTGTTAGGTTTACGTCATTTCAGCAGGTGCTACTCTGCTAGCTTAGCTTCACATTGGGATCTATTAGCTTGTTAAACAGCTACAGTAGCTAAAATTAAACAAGCTGGCATCTAGAGGGAATACGGCTCAGACTAGTGTGTGACAGGGAGTTTACTTATGCTACTTCTCGTAGTGTGACCCGAGACTGCGACTGGATGTTTAGTAATAGAAATAGCAGTAGTCACAGCTAGCAGATTGTTAGCTTGTTAAATAACAACAATGGGCTATAAGAAGTGTTTGAAAACAGCAAGGAGACTTTATTTTTGGGGTATTCTCTTCATAGTGTTCAGCAAAGGAGTAACAGCTGGTGAGTATGAAATGCCGGTGGTGTTGTAACACTCACTATACGCGTGTCTTAAAGTGTCACAGCACCTGTTTTCGTCTATTACATTTCTTTGACTGAATCAAAACAACACATCTCTCACTGCTGCAACATTAATGCTTTTTAGATGAGGAGCAACACCAGGACGAAGCACCAGAGTTAAAGGTGTGTCATGGGCTCTTTGGTGCATGGTTAATGCTGATCATAGACTCATTTGCAAGCTGGTCTCTTGGGAGTTATATGTAACACACGATTTTGTATACGTGTTGCCTAGAAAAGTTAAAGTAAGAAGTCATTCAACTTAAAAAGAAATTGAACACACTGCTAACTTTGCAAATGAGCCTCATGCAAAGGCATTGTTTTTATATACAGCGTAATTTCCCTCCTTTAAGTAATCCTTTGTAATAACCTCCTGTTGATTTCTCCAGTCCTACCATGACCCAGACTCTGAAGAGGAAGATGTTCGATTATCACCAGAAATTGTGGCAGGTACTTCTATGACCACTGATCACTCCCATCCTGAAGAGGAAACACAGCCCCCTTCGGAGGGTCTAGAAGGAGAGGAGAAGGAGGACCTACCTGACCCACCTCCTCCCGTTGAGGAAAAACCTAAAGAGGGTAAGGTGTAAGATTTTAAAACATCCACACAACAAAGGCGTGAAAAACAATCACAATAAGTTGATTAACGTTTGAGATGTCAAAGTTGTTAAATACTTCCTGATGTTTTTACTGTTTTAATTATTAGAAATTTAGTTTTTAGCATCTCCTGCTATACCAGTGATGGCTTTGATATTCTAATCCCCACTTTTTACATTAGAAAATGTTATCAGTGTTTAAAAGTGTTTGCATGTTAAGAGCCCTCAGGATGGCCCAAAAATGGTCATGACTGCTGAATGTAGCTACTTTAATGGGCCGTTGAGCTATTTGGTATCTGATTATAACAGTGTAAAGAAGTGCGATTTCAGCTTGGGACTTGGAGCTTCAAATTTTATCGTTGATTGCTTTAAAGTGTTAAATGTTTTGTCAGAAGATAGTTCCCTATGCGTTCTTAAAATAAAGAGCCTAAGATGTTAGCATGCTACATGGAAGGAAAAGCTTAGTGATATATTTTAACGATGTCTAGTCTGAACCTATAAATCTTTCTTTTTGTAGTAGTGCCTCGTAGTGGTGTTATCACACGTCTCATGATCTCAGCATTGCAAACAAGCTCTTTCTTATGATTTTTTTCCTTTGTAAGCTTTGTTTAGTGTTTAACATGTTAACCTGTTTTCACTTTGCCTGACTCTGAGCTAAGCTGAGTGTGGTTTCAGGGTAGAGCCACATTTGATAAACGGTTAAACCCCCGTGAGACACTAAACAGCTTCTCGCACCTGTGGCTCCTCTTGCAGTGCAGTTACATCATTTCACTTGGGGATTGTTTGTAATTACCCTGCTAGCTCATTGCACAGTTGTATTACTGAACTTGTGTGAAGGAGATGTATTCAGATTAACGTAATTGCGTGTGTAAAGTTGCAACTCTATGGTAATTGTTTCAACTCCTCTGTCTCTTTGTTATTTTTCCACACCAAAGTTGATGGTGCAGCAAAAACCAAAAGATTTGAGAATATAAAGAAAAAAATATATTTTCACTTAGACCTCAGGTCCACCAGTATTTTAAAGGAAAACAGCCAGAGTTTGTTTGTTTTCAATCAAGTAAATTTTATATATGGGTGTTTTTTGTTTTTTTTTTTAAATACAGTTCCTGTGGTGAATGGAGGTACAGCCCATGGAGAACCCTGCATATTCCCCTTCCTCTTCCAGGAGACAGAGTACATAGAGTGTACCACTGACGGGCGGGGGGATGGACGGCTATGGTGTGCCACGACGTACGACTATGACCAGGATAAGAAATGGGGTTTCTGTGAGAGTGAGTTTCAAACTCAAAAACTCTAAAACCTTCACAAATGAAATATTGTGATTCATTTTAAAGCCAAAATGGAGTCACATTACGGCACTTTGGTATTAAATATATTGCATTGTACAGTACAGGTCCTGAGCCAGCCCTCATTTCATTATGTTTTGCTTCCAAGGAGCCAGACCTGCTTTTAATATTTAAAGTGATCTTGAGCAATAGTTTTTCAGGCTTTCTCAAGGTCTTTCAAATGTTTTCTTTGGACTCGGCTGGTTTTTCACTCATTTTCAGTCCAGCTCTTGTACCTGACCATTTTCAGAGGATTTTTTTGTTTTTGTTTTTCTTCCTATTTGGTTGTTTAGGCCACCAGATGAACCGATTTGTCTACACATAAGACACAACTCAGTAAAGAGCATGTTTTTTTTACTAGTAGTCTGTTGCAAAAATGCATAATTTGTTATTAGCCAAAAACTTAGCATATGTACACAATGTGCAGCATCAAAGGTCACTGTGACCTTAAATGTTTTTCCCCTAACACATGAATTCTTGTGTTAAACTGTCACTGATCATTCTTTGTTCTTCTCAGTAACAGTCTTGGTAGAACTAAACGACTACTGAAACCAGCCTGAAGATATTATTATGACTTTGTTTGCATAACTGCTACTGCTACCAACCTTTTGAAAACCTTTTATTTCCTCTAAACAGTCTGATTGGCTTCTCCTCTCTTTCCCTCAGCGGAGGAACAGGCACAGCAGAGGCTTCAGGCTGAGGAAGCAGAGAAGCAGTATCAGACTGTCCTGCGCATGCTAAACTCCACCACCAGGAAGACTCAGAAAAAAGAGTGAGTGGCTTACTTTTAGTTTATTTCTCTGGTAGTTGTCAGCCTAATTTTGACTCTTGAAGAAGAGTTATAGAAAGCATGTGGATTTGAAATCTTTTTTTAGATGAAGCAGAAACAGAAGCTTTCCAGTTTTTGCCCACACTCTGTTTTAAGATAAAAATCAGAAAAGGAACAAAAGTAAAGATGCTCTATTCAAATTGAAGATTTTGGCAAGGTTACATTTTTTTGCCAATTTTCTTTTTATTTGTTTAAGTTAAAATGCATATTCCCACTACTGCCTTCTGGTCATCTTTTTATTTCACAGACAAAATTTGATGTTATTTTACATGTCGATTGGGTTCAATGTCCATTTCTTGCGTGTTTTATTACCAGCCAGCGCTTGCGTGCCTTCCATTTGCACATCCTTATTTGCTTTAGCTATCACACTACTGTTTGTCATGTACACATTATTTTTATGTGAACGTGGATTCAATTTCGCTTGTGCCTACTCTGCTTATCTTTCTCAGATTATATGAAAAGCTGCTAAAAGTGGCAGAAAAAGGCCACCAGAAAGCCATGGAGAAGGTGGCGTATGCCATGCTGTTTGGAGATTACATGAACCAAAATATTACCAAGGCCAGAGAAATGTTTGAGAAGCTTGCCATGGAGGGCTCACCTAAAGCTCAGATGGTAATGATCTCGCTCATAATTATACACGTCTCTTGAGAAAAGTGTTGGAAGCCTGTTTGCAGGTTATTTGTGCTGAGAGGAGCAACTCTGTGACACTCTGCTCTGTTTACTTTTCTTCAGGCTCTTGGATTTCTGTATGCAGCAGGGCTCGGAGTTAACTCAAGTCAAGCTAAGGTACGTCTATGCTCTGTAGATTTGTCTTACAGTATATGGGTTTGTCAGTAGTTACTTATGTTCTGCCATGTTCTCTGTTTTTCAGGCCTTGGTTTACTACACCTTTGGTGCACTGGGTGGAAACCTGCTCGCTCACATGATTCTGGTAAGCAGATTTTTCTGTCAGTGAAGAAATGCTGCAGTCATGCTATTTGTATACTTTAATAAAAATTACACTTCCTTATATTGTTTTATTAGGGCTACAGGTACTGGGGAGGGGTGGGTGTTCCCCAAAGCTGTGAGTCAGCACTAACGCATTATAGGCTTGTAGCAAATCAGGGTAAGTGTTTTGCGTTATTATATTCTAGTGCAGTAATAGTTCTTGCTGGGCTAATAACACTCTTTCCTCTGCCAACTTTAGTGGCCAGCGATGTTTCCCTGACAGGAGGCTCAGCGGTGCAGAGGATCAGACTGCTCGATGAGGTGGAGAACCCGGGATCTACCAGCGGGATGTTGGAGGAAGACCTCATCCAGTACTACCAGTTTCTAGCGGAGAAAGGGGACGTCCAAGCTCAGGTAAAGTGGTCAAATTTTTAAAAAATAATTTATTGCTGGTATTGGGAGCTAATGTGACCTTTCCTTTGACATACCTGAGCCAGTGGTTGATTGAACACACAGTCAAAATGTTTGTAATGTGTTTATTTGTGTCAGTTTAGAAATCGTTCTCGTTACACGTGTTTGGCAAAGAAAACATTTGAATTTGTGATCAGCTTCACTGTTCTGCCTTTTGTGAAAGCTCCTGACTGTGGGGAATTAACAAACTACACAATATAGTTGCATGTCCACACATTTTTATTATTATTATTTCTTTATTTATATGGCATTTTTGCTTTTTCTTGTGGGCAGGAATGGGAAGTAGCTTGAATGGATGGCACTAATTTACTTTATTGTATAAGAACTGAAATCTGGGTCAGACTTGGATTATGCATGCATGTTATGTAATGTCTAAATGTGAAAGGGCTACATAATGTGTCATTGCTGGGTAGTATCAGTCTGAAGCCTTGTTGTAGTTTTTATTTGATTACTAATTGAATGTTTTACTTAGGTGGGCCTGGGTCAGCTGCACTTACATGGAGGACGTGGAGTAGAACAGAATCACCAGGTATCTTTGTCATAGATTTCGCTCACTGTATTTTATTTATTTGTTTTGCTTATTTTGTGAGTTTTCTCTGTCAAATGCATTTATGCTGCTTTCTGTCCAACAGAGGGCGTATGACTACTTCAACCAGGCAGCCAATGCAGGCAACACACATGCTATGGCTTTTCTTGGAAAGGTGGGTGAGATGGAGGCTCACTCACTTCACTGTTATGTCACCTTTTTTTTTTCTTTTTTTAAACAGATATTTCTTTCTTTTCTTTCTTTTTATAAAATTTTCCATTCATCACCTTGTTAATTTCATTTCTTATAAGAGCAGGGTTTTTTTTCTTTTTTCTTTTTTGCTTTTAATGCCATATTTTCCATCTATTTAACACTGTGTTGTGTTGACCTTAGAGACAGTTTGGTTATAGAGACTTTTTAGAATAAAACCAGCTTGGCATTGATGTTTTCACAGAGGGCAGTGTATTTGTGTTTAAGGTATAAAATTTAGCTTTTATGTCTGTGACTGTCTGTTCCTCAGATGTATTCAGAAGGCAGTGAGTTTCTCCCTCAGAATAATGAGACTGCCTTGCAGTACTTCAAGAAGGCTTCTGACCTGGTAAGGATAACGCTGTAGACTAAACTGGGTAATTTATTCACTCTGAGCTTGCTCACTCACTCACAGCTGAATTCTGTTACCCTTTCTTTAAATATTAACATGCAGTAATCGTTTTTACATATTAATTTACTTTTTTTTCCAGGGTAATCCGGTGGGACAGAGTGGGTTGGGGATGGCCTATCTTTATGGTAGAGGTGTGCCAGTGGTAAGATATTTTATTTATATATTTTTTTAAGCGTGTCTCATATCTTTTGATGGGATCTGTACATATAGATAAGATCTCACCTTCACTTTTAGGCACTTGGAGTTGAAATAAAGTTTTATATAAACAACAAAGAAAAACAGTTTTATATAACAGGCTTTTATTTTGATGGCAAGCTGTCAGAGTGTCTCTCCTGCTGAAGCAGCTATTGAAAAGTTGTGTGTTTGTCTCCAGAACTACGAGCTGGCCCTCAAATACTTCCAGAAGGCAGCAGAGCAGGGCTGGGTGGATGGACAACTCCAGCTGGGCACCATGTATTACAGTGAGTTTTACAGCTCAGTGTGTCCTTCAGTGTCTCACTGCATTCTTTCATAGTTTTCCTCTCGCCCGCTGTCTGTTTAGGAGTCCTCAGTCTTCGCTCTTCTTCACATAATAACATTTTTGTTCCTATTCTTGTTCCCCAGATGGCATTGGCGTGAAGCGTGACTACAAGCAGGCTCTTAAATTCTTCAACCTGGCCTCACAGGCTGGGCACATCCTGGCCTTCTACAACTTGGCCCAGATGCATGCTACTGGTACTGGTGTGATGCGTTCCTGCCACACCGCTGTAGAGGTTAGTCCACCCTAAATCTGCTGCTTCTTTCACTGTTAAGAGATTGTCTCTCCAACTTGGTGTCTCCTCAAACATTTATCGATTAACAGCAGTGGCTTTTATCTGCACTTTCAATACAAATTGGAGATGTGTATCACACTGTGTGTCCTGTTTGCAGCTTTTCAAAAATGTGTGTGAGCGTGGTCGCTGGTCAGAGCGCCTGATGACAGCGTACGGTAGCTTTAAGGAGGGTGACATGGACGCTGCGCTGGTTCAGTATCTGCTGCTGGCTGAGCAGGGCTACGAGGTGGCTCAGAGCAACGTGGCCTTCATTCTGGATCAGAGTAAGAAAAACCAAGACATTAGTATTTAACCATGGTAGTGCAGGCTTTTAGCAGTTAATTTATGTGCACCACTTGCAATATTATAGCCATGTTTAAATGCTAGTGTCATGATCCTGCTACGCTCTTTACCTTTGTTAGAGAGAGATTCAGGTCTCATTTTAAATGTTTTAATTTTTCATGTGTTTGTGTGAATTATGCCACACAGAAGGGGCAAGGATCTTCAGTGAGAATGAGACCTACCCTCGTGCATTGCTCCACTGGACAAGAGCTGCAGCGCAAGGTGAGTTTAAACAAGCTCCGTCTCCTCGTCAGTGTGAACAGTGTGTGCGCCGGAGCAGTAGAGTCAAAGTGCACTGCAAGTTTAGGGAAATGCGTCATGATGTTTAGCTTGGGAACGTATTGCTTATTGCACATTTCACTTGATTGAACTGTGATGCTGTGTAGACACTGGCTGTGAGCACAGCTGCAGCTGCTCTGCTTGGCTGTGCTGTGCTGTGTGAAACAGTTATTAGTCAAACTTTGGCTCCTTTTGTGGTTGAATTTGTGCTGCTGTGGATGTCTAACTCCTGCTAGCTGAGCACAGTTCTGTTACCAAAGAAAGTCTCATTACCAAACCAAATCTTACACATGTAATTGTCCTTGTAAGGTTACACCGTGGCAAGGATAAAACTGGGAGACTATCATTTCTATGGCTACGGAACGGACGTGGACTACGAGACGGCTGTCATTCACTATAGGTTGGCATCTGAGCAGCAGCACAGCGCACAGGCCATGTTTAACTTGGGTTACATGCATGAGAAAGGCCTGGGTATCAAACAGGTGAGCACTCACTAAACATCACCTGGCTCTCAACATGTCACAAATTTGCGCTTTGTCATTTAGCAAAGTCAGTGTGGTTGTTAATTTGATTTCTAATTCTGAAATTTTCCATGTTTTTTTTGCTGCAGGACATCCACCTAGCCAAACGGTTTTATGACATGGCTGCTGAGGCCAGTCCTGACGCCCAGGTTCCAGTTTTTCTAGCTCTGTGCAAACTGGGCCTGATTTATGCTCTCCAGTACCTGCAGGATCTTAATGTGAGTATTTCCTCCTGAATTCACAAGCTGTCATGCTAACCGTATGGTTTTCAGTAACACGTCTTGTACTTCAGATAGTTTCAGAGATTCTTCATTAGAAAGAAAAATGATGTTTCTTTTTCCTCCTTGTTGGTTGCGACTTCTCGCAGTTGAAGGAGCTGATTTCTCAGGTGGATCTGGACCAGCTGCTGGGCCCAGAGTGGGATCTCTACCTCATGACGGTCATCGCCCTACTGCTAGGCACAGTCATCGCCTACCGACAGCGCCAACACCAAATCATAGTGCCACCTCGCCCACCTGCCCCAGCGCCTCCTCCCAGGCCGCCTCAGGAACAGCCACAGGCCCAGGCCGAGCCCCAGGCTCAGGAAGAAACACCAGAGCAGGGCCCGGCCCAGGAAGAGGAGGAGCAGCACTGAGAGGGAGATAGACGGAGTGAGGGTGGTGAAAGATGGACAAGAGGCTCACTGCATGGAGCACCAGTAGCTGAATACCTGCTACTTTGAGCACCTCGCCCACTCTGCCTGTTCCCCGCCATGTGTGTGTGGGTTTTTTTTTTTGTTTTTTTTTAAAAGGCTTGATGATGGCTGCTGAACTGTTCAGTCTCACCTCTTTCTTCCTTTAAAATATGCTGGTCTTCTGCTGAAACCGACACATTGTGGGTGTTAATGGACAACACTGCAGTAGAGAGTGTTTGGACTTGGTACTTTTTGACTCAGGATACTGCCAGACGTTCCCCCCGTGTCCTCAACATGGAATTAGTCTTGTGGTTGCCAGATCAAAAGCATTACGAACTCAACTGAGAAAATTACACTCGTTAGACAGCTTCATTCCCAATTTTGTTCAGTATTTAAAAAAAGTCTGGGTGGAAAATGTGAAGTAAAATCATTTTCATTTCTAGCGCTGGTCTACTTGGTAAAAGAAAGTCCTGGTTCTCTGCATGTCTTCTCTGATCTCCTTGCAGACTTTTAGTTTAGCCTTTTTTTTGAGCTAACTGATGAGTGAACAAATTTTGCATTCCTTTATGCTTTGCAGTTTTGCATTCATTAGTTATTTTGGGTGACATGTTGTCAGATCAATAAGTGCTAAATATACTAAAACTATGCTGAGTCATCAGTACAAGAACAATAGTTTGGGAAGTTCTCACTGACAGAAAAGCTGGGCTGTGAAGTAGGTGATGTTTGCTGATGCACACGGGGATTAAAATGTGTACAGAAACATCAAAGTTAATTTAAAAAGCAAGCGAGAGGAATTTAAACTTTTTTGGAAGTTGTACACTACAGTATGTGTACATTTTTTTTCCAACACTGTTCTTTGATTTAATTATTGTTGCTGGTTTTGAAAGGCAGCTTAGTATTTTTTTTTTTTTTTTAAATGCCAACTGTTATCTGGAGCAGCCTTAAAGATAGCAACAACTTAAACCTTGCATTGTTTCTACAGTAGAGGAAGTGGATCACATTTCTTTTTTTTTTTTTCCCTTTTGTTTTGTTCTAAAACTTCAGCTGTCGTGACAATTTCCACCCCCTCACCAAACGTCCAAGTTGGAAATCTGCCTACACTTCTGAGATCAGACGGACATGAATCCGAGGCTGCGCTGAAAAGCAAACGAAGCCACGGTTAGACCATGCAGCATTTCTGGAACCAAGATCTGAAATTTCATTTTGTTTTTTATTTTTGTTTTTTCACTTCATTTGTTTTTTTTTCTCATTTGTTCACTTCCACAAAATGTACTAAAGTTAGTGTTTAACTGCCAATAGATATGCATGATTGAACCCCAGAAGGAGAGCGTAGTGTTGTTTGCAGGATGATTAGAAATAAGTCCAAACTGTTTCCTGCTTTCACATCGGCACCCACATAACTCACAATTGGTGTGAAATAAAACACTGGGCAAAGTTACAGAGAAGAATTTCTTTTCTTTTTTTCTTCTTCTTTTTTTTTTTTTAACCATTAAAACGCGTTTATAAATTTAATAAATGATATATGGATATTTCAAAGATGTTCTGAATGTTTGATTGCCGAAATGCTTGGATCGATGATCATTTCGGATAAGTGGCTTGTGCCCTGCTTGGCTTTAAATGTCTGACATAACACTGCAATGTTGCTGACATTGATCAGCAGCGAGAGCGGCCGCTTCTCATTGGACCTGTTGGTTGTCGCTCAGCCATTGAGGCTGAGACAAAGTGACAATGCTGTGAAAACTGAGGGTCGCATTGTGCAGTGTGTAGGGGTGACCCATTGACTGGTCCATACGCGATACTATGGGGTGGCTTTGGATCGCTGTGGCAACGTGTGTGCTCGCGTCCTGCTCTGTCAAAGGTAAGTGCTAGAACAAGCAGGAAGGCACCTCCCACGTGAGGCTGTGTGCCTATATTTATTGTAACAACAGCCTCTGAAACGGGGCCCTCCCTTTTATTATTTATTTTTTTAATGGATTGTTTGGGTTTATATCAACCATCTGTTTTTATAGATATACACCAAGGCCAAAGTCAAGACCAAAAACCTTTGAACTAGGGCTTATTTAGTTGATTAAAGATGAGCTTTATCAGTGGCTTATAAAGTGGTTTGAAAAGTTTCAGTTAATGATCCCTTTAAAGGAAATGACTGGTGGTTGGAGTATGAAGAGGGGATTCGGCACTACAGCAAGGAGGCCCTCAATAAGGTACTGTTTCACCTATGTTTATCACTGAGGGTTTATTTTGTTGTTAGACACAAAGTTTAAATTTTGGTCGTCATTTAAACAGCAAAAAGCCTTCGTTGACAGGCTTATTAAAAAGACAAAAAAACAATATATAGCAATTGTTAACCGTTCTCTTAAAAGTAGGTTATCATCGTGTCACACCAGACTAACCACATGGCCCAGCAGGCATCCTGAACTTGTGCACAGCTAACGCATCAAAGACAGTGAAACAATGATCGATCAATAAAAACGCAGTCCGACAAGGTACTGAAGATGAGGTTTCCACGGTAGCAGTGAAAGTTATGTTCAGGTTTGCCTACTGTAATCTACAACAGAATCTTAATGCACAAACACTGTGCTCTGCTGGATTAAATATTTTTATATTTATTTTATTTAGAAAGAGGGACAATACATATTAATGAACATTTTAACAAATGTAAATATGCCAGATTATAGCCTTGGGCTAATTTCCATCTGCAGACCCTCTGGCAGGTTGGTGTTACACACAAGTTAGTAAAAACATACAGAGACACTATTTACAGATCATGTGACAAGGACAAAAACAGTGATCACATCATAATATAATTTAAGCTTTGCCTGATCTTACTGTCAGTTATTTAGTTGCTATTATCCTGTTTGTTTGTTTTTCAGACTTGCTATGCTGTAAAATGTATTAAAGTACCACAATACCAATGCTCCCAAAAAATCAATCTGGGTTTGACGGTTGCCAGGAGTCCTTGTATGACTGCATTGTGTCAAGTGTAAAGTTTGGTAGAGGGGGATTATGGTGTGGGGTTGTTTTTCAGGAGTTGCACTTGGCCCCTTAGCACCAGTGGAAGGAACTCTTAATGCTTCCACATCCCAACTTTGTGGGAACAGTTTGGGTTTGACCCCTTCCTATTCCAACATAACTGCTCATCAGTGCACAAAACAAGGTCCATAAAGACATGGATGAGCGAGTTTGGTGTGAAAGAACTTGACTGGCCTGCACAGAGTCCTGACCTCAACCTAATAGAACACCTTTGGGATGAATTGGAGTGGAGACTGTGAGTCGGGTCTTCTTGTCTGACCTTACAAATGCACTTCTAAAAGAATGCTCAAAATTTACCATAAACACTCCTAAACCTTGTGGAAAGCATTCCCACGAGAGCTGAAGCTGTTATAGCGTCAAAGTGTGGGCTGACGTCATATTAAACCCTATGGGTTAGGAATGGGATGTCATGCAAGTTCACATGCGCATGAACGTGGATGAGCAAATACTTATGGCAATATAATGTATCTAAAACGTTCTAATGCAATAAGATTTTTTTGAAGATTTTAAAGTTGATTTTTTTTAAAGATTTTTGCACATGAGCTTCCCTTTTTTCTCCACAAATGCATCAACATATACAGTATTAAACTTACGCAACTGTTTAAGACATTTATAGCAGTTTATTCCGATGTAGGAAGACGCTCAAAAAAGAAGAAAACAATTGTCAGTCCCTGAAGACAAACTTTTGTCATTATAAGGACTCATAAGGAAACATAACTGGTCTCGATGTGACAGCGAGGCTTCTCTCTTTTTACTTATTTAGGAGTTTCCAGAGAAAACCCGGCCAGTGAGCTTCAAGCATCCTGTGTTCCAGTGCTCAGACATGAGTCCTTCTCCCTCTGTCCCCTCCTCAGGTCTGTCCAGGTGTCACCTGCTGACCTCAAATCTTGTGTTGTTCAAGAGTTTGAACTAACGCTCTTTTTCTCTTTCTTTCCCTCTCTACCTTCCCTCTATCCACCCCTCCTTCCACCCTTTTGTCTAGTTGAATTTGTGAAGGCCGCAGATATCAAAGTCATCGCCGCCTTGGGGGATTCTCTGACAGTAGGTGTTATATGTTGTTTGCTGCTTCCTCTGCTGTGCCGATGATACAGTGTAACATCGACCAAAAATAGACTCGCTCTGACCGTTGATTCATTCATTTTGCATACTCGCTTAGTCCTGCTGAGCAGAAGGCAGCTGCAATCGTGAGAAGAGCTAAAACGCTTACAGTGATGGATAAAGACTGAGTGCAAATGAGATGGAAATAAACTTTAAACTGCATTACTAACCAAATGTTGCACCAACGGAAGAGCAGTCAGCTTAGTTATTATCTCTTTTTGTGCTTTTATGAGAACGGCACATCTTCATAATCTAAGAGAAGATGCCCAAATTGCAGCTGGTTAATGGGGACCTGTTATCATCTCCTCTATATTTTTATGCTTAGACTCTTTGTGTATCGTTGCATGACTCACAGTTTATAATAGTTCTCATCCCGAGCCTTGATTCGGCAGCGTTGCACGTATACGGCAGAGAATTTGGAAAGGCATAATAGGATCCGTTTAAATTAGAGTGACAAACCACCCACACAAACACTTACTCATAAAACTGCTTTTCTTCTGTTCCTTGGCTCCTGATCTCTCTATGCTGTGCCCCTTCTTTTCCAGACGGCTATCGGCGCCAACGCCACTACTGTCCTCGGCATTCCCATTGAGTTTCGTCACGTGTCATGGAGGTGCCTGTCACAGATCTCGCACAAATAACAATCAGGATGATGTGAAGCAGACTGATCTCATATCAGGAACATGTTAGAAACTGTATTCCCCCATGAGAGTGTCAGTCTGTAAGAAACAAGGTTAAACTGACATTAACAGTTCTGCTGCTGGTATTGCTTTCCTTTCTGCTTGCAGCATTGGAGGCTATGGGACATATCAAGATGTCATTACTTTGGCAAGTAAGCTGTCACTGCTGTGTCCGAGCTGTTTCTTAACTGTATCGTTCCATGAAACTCACAACGAGAAAAGTCCAGCTCATTTTCTTTACCTGTTTGACGCTGTCATTTTTAGATATCATCAAGCTGTTTAACCCCAGTCTGCTTGGAGCTTCTCCTGGAAAGACAGTTCATGGGATGCAGGCTCATATCAGTGAAACGGGCTTCAACTTGGCCGTAACTGGACACAACACCTTGTAAGACCTTCGCTTACTTTTGTGTTGCCTAATCTAACAAATTATATTCTTCTACAAAAATAACTGAGCTGTGACCTAATTCACTTTAGGAAACATGTTATTCTTTATTTTGTAGCAATCTCCCCGGTCAGACGAGACATTTGATAGACACACTGAGAGGTTACGAGGTAAAGCGAGGCCTTGTTTTCTCAGTAATGATACAGCACAGGGATGGGAGAGGTAACGGGACTGTCGTCTCTTCCTTTAGGGTCTCAACTTTGAAGAGGACTGGAAGCTTTTGACTATTCTCATGGGCATGAATGACATCTGTGATTACTGCAAAGATAAAGTCTGTCTTGGTCTCTTATCTTTAATTCAATAGAAAATCTCTCTCTATATATGGAATATTGCCTCTTCTATTACCTCTGATGAATCTCCTCTACTTCCAGGCTCTTTTTTCAGTAGATAACTTCATCCACTATATGACTGTCTCGTTGGAAATGCTTATGAATGAGGTAAAGTCGAAGATAAACGAAATCAGGCTTAGCCCTGGATTTACTGTCTGCTGAGACTGAGGGTCAGTGCTGTGCTGAATCACTACAGTGCAGGTCTTCATGCTGTGCTTCAGGTTCCCCGTATGATTGTGAACGTGGTTCAGATCCTCCCCATGCAGACTTTGAGGGAGGTGCAGAAGCCCACCCCAGGGTGTTTGCTCCAGCGGTGATCACTCTCTTTCTCTCTCAGAACAAGTTAAACTCTGGCTTGATTGACACTTCTTGAACTTTTTACTTTTTGACTTTGTTTTAGGTCTTTCTGCTCGTGCCTGATAGAGCCAGTAGCCAGATCTCCTGAACTCCGGGAGCTGGTGGAGGTCAATCTGGAATTCCAGGTGCACTTTACTTCTTTCATGTTATAAGATTATGTATTATATAAGGAAAGATGGTACAGGAGATAAATTCTTCTTTCATTTGGTTGCCACATTAGAAGGAATATGGACTCTTTTTTGATCCCTCTATGCATCATAAAAAAAATCCCATGTTTTTTAGGAACAACGTGTTCATTCTGTACAGCAGACTCTGAATGTTAGGCTGCACAAACAAGCTCGTCTGTAAAACACCTGCAGAATCTTGAACTGCACACTCTGTTGTATGTAAGAGCTATCGGAGATGAGATTTCTAGGTCAGTATATGAGGAAAAACCGCCATAAATATACATGCACTGCTTAAAAATGTTTTAATCAGAGTATAGCATCAAGTCAGCTAAAAGTAACAGAGAGGGTTGTTAAACAGTTTCAGCTGCTTTAGTGTTAATGAAATTAACGAAAGGTGCTCTAGAGGGACAACAAAGAGACACAACTCCCAAAACAGCAATGGTTTTACAGTGGAGGTCACTCCTCATCTTTTCTTCCTGTGTTTTCACTAGTTTAGCATTTGACTAGGGTCAGTGTAACTACTGGTACATAAGGTGATACCTGAACCCTGCAGAGGTTGCACAGGCAGTTTCCTGTGTCTCCCAGCAGAGTCTCAAGAGCACGGAGGAGATTCCAGGAGACAGGCAGTTACAGGACTGGTATCTCCTCCTTTGTGCAAAGAGGAAGAGGATGGTGTGGATGGCAGTGACCAAACAATCATAAACAGACTTCATCTTCAAACAGATGTCCTCTGTGCTCACTGCCTGGCACTATAGAGCCCATTTGCCATAGAATACCAAAACTGCCTTGTTAAACATGCACTAATTTGTATAAATATCTAATTTACAGAGTGCAGAGAAATGTATTTTAAACATTTGTTTTCTACCAGCCTGAAAGAAGAACTATTTTGGAAGGAAACAAAGCTTAAAGAAATGCCCATTAAAATGCATTTTGACTGTATCTTCCATAATAATTTGCCTTGTCATTGTCCCAAATGATAACTCACTTTAATGTGCAAACAGGGTACATTGCACCCAAAACATTATATGCTGATTTCATGTTCGCAGCTCTCACTGTAATTTGTGTGTTTGCTGTTATTGTAACAGCACAAGCGAGGAGAATGGGAGACAAATTGATTCTCACGCTGCTTTCATCTGCAGAAAAGACTCGAGAAGCTGCTGTACAGCGACCGCTTCTTCAGGGACGACTTCGCCGTTGTTCTCCAGCCCTTTTTGAAGAACGCGGACCCGCCCCGCCTCCCGGTAATCCATCTCACGCCTATCAGTGTGACATAAGTGTCTGCTTTCAGACCAATCGGTGCGAAGCATCACGCGGCGATGACTGACTCATCAGTGATCCCCAGTGTGACAGCTGTAGCATTTTGGCTGAGAAACTCACGAGTCATGTTTCACCAACAATGCTGTCCATCACTAAAACTATACCGCAGTGTATTTTGTGTCTCTCTGAGCAGAACGGGAAGATCGATATGACTTTCTTCACTCACGACTGCTTCCACTTTACCATAAAGGGACATGAGGAGCTGGCCAAGGGACTGTGGAACAACATGGTGAACAATAAGTTGTATTTGATTTAAAGGCACAAGAGGCTAAAGGTCAATGAGTCATTCAGGGTTTATTGTGTAGGATTCACATGAATGTGAACTGTGTAATTGTTCAAATACACATGTCTGCTTCTCTCACAGTTTCAGCCCGAGGGAGAAAAGACGATTGTGAGCAGCTTCTCTGACCCCATCACTCTCATCTGTCCGCCTATGGTAAGATTAGCTTTCCATATTTGACAACTTTGTCTGGCCTGATTGGTCTAAAGAATTGAATATTAACTAAACGTTCCTCCAGTGAAATTAGGTTTCAGAAAGTGTTTTAAAATGTTTGTTTAAAAGTCTGTTGATTCAAGGAAGTTTAGCGCTGTGGAACCTTTTTTTTCTCCATTTGTTATGATTCCTGTGCTTTAGATGCTTCTCAAAACACTCTGTTACTGCTTTGTCATGCTGCTGTGCATATAAATGACACTGCATTAAAATAAATGAGTGCTTGGTGAAATAAAAATTAATTTTAGTTCACCAGCAACTCAGAGCTGTTTGAAAGACTGGGAAAGAGGCTACGGTGCGTCACGCTTCTCAAAACGCTCTGCAGTACTGCATTATTTGTGTTGTGATAAATCTTAATTCAATATCTGATTTTTACAGTTATTATATTACATATCATATATGTAGGAACACCCATATATCTTCACTCGACCGATCGCAGCCAAGTCAGACCAACCTACCCTCCAGACTGACGCTCCATCACCAGCAGTCATCTTCCTGCTGCTCCTCCTGGCACAGTTTGGAGTTATGTAGCTTTTAATTCCTTTTCCCGACGCAAAACACACAGAGGGCGAAAGGAGTTTTTTAGCCATTCACCAGCATGGAGGAAATGACTGCAAACTGACAGATTTGACAACAAACAATCATTGCAATCATGCAGCCGAAATATCTGAATCTCAGAGGATGTTGGAGATGGACGAGATGAGGATAGGGGAGCTTCAGATGGTTGGGGGTTGTCTCTATAATATTGCCAGATTTTTACTAAATAAAGTGCCTGGAGATGACTGGTGTTGTGAACTGTTCTTCAAAGTGAACTGAACTGAGAAATGTGACTTTCTAATAGACCCTTTTACAGTTTTTAATTGAGATTTAAATAACTTTTCCTGCGCTAAAGACGATATACCAGTTAGACCGCATGCCTGGTAGTGGGATGTTTCTGTTTCTCCCCCATTTGGGGAGCAGACTTAGAGCATATATGTATTTTTAATAAAAAGTTTGCTTTGTACAAATTGCAAATGTTGTAATTAACAAAGCATGACGACCTACTTTTGGTTCGTGTGACTTTTATACATTCATACATAAAATATTAACGACTTTGCCTCTTTAAAAACTTCTGGGCCTTTTTTTAAAAAAAGTTTTCAGACTCATTAATTTACTCAGATTTACCTTTTTAAAAAACAAAACTTTTTTATGCTTGTTTGTTTCTGCACGCTTACTCACGCAGAGGGACCTTGGCAATGTGCCTCGATCAGCTCAGTGAAAAAAAAAATGATTTAAACATGAAAATTTGTCATTCATATCATCTGCTGTAGATTTCCCCAGACAGCTCTGACTTCTCAAACAGGGGAAGATTTAGTCACAGGTCTGCTCCTCAGATCTCCAGGCAGCTGCTGGCCCACTTTCACTGCTCCATCCTCCGGTGCCTGAAATATTATTATTATTCTTCACTAAAAGAGGGAAAGCAAACCATCAGTCATTGCACTGAACAAAAAAAAAAAAAAACGACAACAAAAAAACACTAAGTGTTGCTCATGCTGCTGGGTGCTGAGCAGTGGAGTCATTATCTTTTACCCGCAAAATGTCAGCGGTTGGCGTCAGTAGCTGAGGTGTAATCATCCAGTGCAGATGGCTGTATTGTACTCTCTGGTTAAACAGAGCCTACAATACAGAATTCACCGACTCCATTGAATCAGTGTGATTACAAAGGCAGGTGGAAACTATATTAAGGCAATCTCAGGTTACTTTAATGTGCTCAGAAATAGCAATTTACCTCCAGAATGGAAAGGAAAAGCATATGATATGTACTCAGTGTGGTGCAGCTGGGTTGTATAAGTATATCATGTGTCATATATGTAGGAACAATCATATTTGCATGGGGAAAGCCTCCCTTTTCTAACGTTTTCTTATAATAAAACGCATAACCCTTGAGGTTAGAAAGGTAATTATTTGTAATCACCTAACATGTATTTTTTCCCAAACTCTTTCAAATTTATTTGCTTTGTGCCAGTTTACTTTGTTGCTTCTTGGATGCTTCTCTTTGACGAATTTCAGTTAGTGCTTGTAGCTTTCAGATTTCATTATAACCATTTTATTGTATTCAAAGGAAACAGTCTTCATGTTTAAACAAAGCCGTCGGCACTTTACGCGGGACAAATATGGATCCTCTGGTCTAGCTCTGATGCAGATTGGCCTTTATTGTTTCTCTGAATGCATAATGAGATCTTTGGGATGTCGGTGAATGTGAAACTGCAAACAGTCCAAACGCCCCCTCCCACTTTAGAAACCTCTGCTCTGTTTGTTTTTTAATGAACATGTCAGTAACAAGATGAAAATGACCTCATGAGGACATGCACATCCAGAAGTTTTAGAATTTTCCAGTGTGCATGTCTGCTCCTTATAAATGGAGACAAAATGCTGGTACTGTTTCTGCAGTTTTAATGTATCATCATTTAATGTCAGATCTCAGGAGGCTCAGGGAAAAGGTCTTATTAAAATTCAAAGGGAGAAAAAAACAATAATAAAGCTTCACTTGGTGCAGGGTTGCCAATTCTGACACTTCTGATGTGACAAGACCGCTGGTCAGGAGGTGAATCAGACACAGATCACACACCCACCGCCTCCAACATCACAAACAACCCCCAACTCTATTTGCTCCATCGTATCTTTCGCACGCTGAAACGTCTGTAAAAAATCCAGCCCTGAAGATGTTTTCTCTGAGTTTTTTCCACACCTGCAGCTTTCATACAGCAGCGGGATCCATCAACGAGCTTTTCCAAGGTGAGAGAGTTGTGTGCATTTAGGCGGGTTTTAGCCTAGGACCCCATAGTACCTTCCATCCGTTTTCTGCAGAGGTTGTTGGAGGTTATCCCAGCTGTCACAGGGAAAGAGGCAGGGTTGATAATCTGTTGGACGGCTAATTGTGAGAGATAGCAATCCATACTCACAACCTAACATGATGCATGTCTTTAGACTGTGGGAGAAATGAGGTTTGGAGATGAAGTATACTGATGACCAGCAGTATGGCTTAGTGCTGAGAAAGAGCCCTACAGATGTTATGTTTGCTTTAAGAATGTT
Source organism: Diplotaxodon limnothrissa (assembly GCF_057381915.1). Taxonomy (NCBI): domain Eukaryota; kingdom Metazoa; phylum Chordata; class Actinopteri; order Cichliformes; family Cichlidae; genus Diplotaxodon; species Diplotaxodon limnothrissa. The sequence continues at coordinate 6,796,121 of NC_140610.1, read as the reverse complement.
GATGAAGAAGAATAGAGAAGGTCAGAATGAGTTGCACTGTCTGTTGGTAGATCTAGAGAAAGAGATGAGGAAGTCAGGAGTGGCAAAGAAGTATGTCAGGGTGGTGCAGGACATGTATGAGGACAGTGATGACGTGGATAGATGGGTTAAAGGTGCGGGTGGGATTGCATCAGGGATTGCATTTGAGCTCCTTTTTGTTTTCTTTGGTGAAAAACAGACTGACAGACGCGGTCTGCCAGGAGATTCTGTGGAATAAGTGATCTGTAGCGAGAGCAGGAAGTAGGTGAAGGAGAGTCTGGGAGTAGAGGAGTAGAAGTAAAGGTAAATGAGTTCAAATAGCTGGGGTCGACCATCCAAAGCAACAGTCAGTGCACAAGAGGTGAAGATTAGTGCACAGGAAGGGGAACTTGCTGGAGACTAGTATCAGGGGTGATTTGTGACAGAAGGATAGCAGCAAGAGTGAAAAGGAAGGTTTACTAGCTGGTGGTGAGACGTGCTGTGATGCATGGTTGGGAGACAGTAGCACTGACAGAAAGACAGGTGTTTTTCATTCGAGGTGACCTGAATGGACAGGATTGTAAACAAGTACATCAGAGGAACAGCTCAGGTCAAGTGGTTTAGACACAAAGATAAAGAGGCAGGGATGAGATGGTTTGGGCATATGCAGAGCAGGGAGCTGCTAAAAGAAGAGGAAGACAAAGATCTTTTACCTCTTCATCCACAGTTGGTATCAACCTTCAACTCAGTGTTTCTTGCTATGCACTTTGGACTAACCTGATATCAGTTTCATAACAACAGAAGCAAAACATACTCAATTCTGAGTATTTGTATCTAATGACAGCTGCAGTTGTATTTAACACCTGCGTTCTGTAGTTAGCATTGTGCATGATGATTAAATGTGTTACACTGTGATAAATTTTGTCTAAATAGGTGAAAATTATTGTAGGCGTTACCAAAAGAGTGCTTCATTCAATAGATGTGTGAAGAAGGCTGTGTATTTGGCTCAGAGAAAGAGGTTGTCTGTTTTATCTGTATCAACAGGCACAATAAACTGTATGCTGTAATTATAAAATATTAATCTAGAAAGATAAATACTGCATTGTTCCTAAATATGAACAGACCTTGCAACATAGCTCAGTTTGATTTGGGTCACATGCTCACATGAGCAAATCTGGACAATGGCAGCAATAATTTTTAATAAAATATCACCAGGCAACACATTTAGGCAGTCAAGCGGCACAATCAGTAAATACAGCTTGATAATCCCTCTTTGTCCTATGGGGAATCACTCAGTGATGTTGACAGAGACACTATCATTTATTTACAATACATCCATTCTCTTGACTGCTTATCCAGTACAGGATCGAGGGGGACTGGCGCCAGCTCCCAGATCAAATAGTCTTTAAACAAGATGTGAAGGAAAAGCAGACTTCCCCCTTCAATTCTGGGGTTCACATCCCACAGAAGCTCAACTGGATTTAAATCTGGGGAATTTGAAGTCCACACTTCAAACTTGCTGTTGTGCTCCTCTAACCATTCCTGAACCATTTCTGCTTTGTGGCAGGGAGTATGATCCTACTGAAAGAGGCCACAGCTATCAGTGAATACTGTTTCCAAGGAAGGAGGGTCTGCAACAATGCTTAAGTAGGTGGTACGTATCAAAGTAATAGCTACATGGAGGGCAGAACCAAGGTTTCCCAGCAGAACATTGCCCAAAGCATCGCACTGCCTGCACAAGCCTGCTTTTTCCCCACAGTGGATCCTGTGCCAGGTGTTCCCCTGTGAGGTACACGCATCCGGCCACCCACGTGATGTAAAAGAAAGTGTGATTCATCGGACCATCAGATTGACTTCTTTTGCTCCATGGTCCAGTTCTGATATTCATCTGTCCACTGTTGGTGCTTTCCTTGGTGAACAGGGGGCAGTATGGGCATCCTGCCTGGTCTGCAGCTATGCAGCTCCATACGCAACAAACTGTGATGCACTGTGTGTTCTGACACCATCAGAACCAACATTAACTGTTTAGGTAGTTTGAGCTGCAGTAGCTCATCTGTTGGCCACACGGGCTTACCTTTGTTCCCCATGAGCATTAATGAGTCTTGACCGTCCACAATCCTGTCACTGACTCACCACTGTTCCTTCCTTGGACCACTTTTGATAGATACTGACCACAGCAGACCAGGAACATCAGCTTGTCAAACTCCTCAGATAATTACACTTGCACATTTTTCCTGCTTCTAAGAAATCAACTTTTAGAACAAAATGTTCACTTACTCTCTGACAGCTGCCATGATGAAGAGATAATCAGTAATATTTACTTCACATGTCAGTGCTTGGTGTATATATTTATATACATATAGCTATAGGTATGTGTTCAGATATACATCCATATTTTTGTGGGTGGTAATTGTGCGGATAAACATATGTATCAGGATGATGATCATCACCCTTCATATTCCTTGTTACTTATTTAAAATCCCGCCATCTGTCTACCCCCTTTATCCTGTCAGGACAAGCTGTGTTTCAGCTTGTCCTGTTTTCATTGTTGTGTGTCTTTGTCCTGTGCGGTTGTTGCTTTTTTCAAAATCAAATGTATAACATAAACCTTTTGAATCAAAGCTAAAGTTTACACAACCAAAAATTAATTTAAAAATACATATGCTTCCAGTTAAACCATACAAAGGATGAAAAACATGATCGATGCTCAAACAGCGCACGGGGATAGAGATGCTCACTTTTATACCTGAGGCACTCTGAACTGGCACACGCCCTGACAACCAGCGAGGTATGATCAGGTACAACAGCAATTATTTGTCCCAGGATGATGTCATTTCCTCTCTCCAGCTCACGCTATAAAAAGGGTGCTGTTGCGGCGAGGTCTTGGTGGAGAGACCGGAGAGGACGGAGGCTGTCGGGTCACCGATGCTGCAGAAAATCTAGCTCTCCAGAAATACCGAAAGGCGGCTAAGTTTTGTTCAGAATGCGTCCCTAATTCACCGACTTTGATTTACAGGGAAGAAACCTAACCTTCTGATAAAAGCTTCGCTATTTTTTATTATTCCTGGAGAGCTACTTCGCCTCGTTTCCAAACATGATCGCGAGAGGACTGTTCCTTTTGACAATCCTGTCTAGCTGCGGTAAGAAAAAGAACAGACAGCTAAACCTTGATGAAGTTGAGCGATATGAAGACACAGACGGTTGGTTGAAGGAAATCTGCATTAAGTATTGTGACTGCCGGGGTTCCGCACCGAGGACAGCGACAAGCGCATCTTTAATTGCAATGAATTCACCTGCGCCTTTGGCACAATTATTCTCGTTACTAAAACAACCAGAGGCTTGTAGTAACACAGCGAGTGAGGAAAGAAAAGCGCACGCGCACACACACACGCACACAAAGGAGCTGTAGGGATTATGAAAAGCATGTGAACAAATAAACATGCATGATTTTCTTTTCTCTCTGTGTTCTTGTTCTCTTGCAGTCCTTTCATTGCCAGTGACTTCGAGTCAGCTGGAGAATGAGGACGTAAAGGTAAATATTTTCTTATTGTTTTTGGTAACATTTTCTATTCTAATATTAGTTTTATTGGAGCAACAGAAAAGCAAAAAGCAAAAAAGAAACTAGTACAGGTTAGTGTTAACCTTCTTAAATCGATACTTCAGGGATATTCTTCTTGTCAGTATGACAAATAATACAAATCCACTGCATTGCCTTCTAGCTGCTCTCCAGCTGCACTCTTAAGGCACGCAGTGATTAGAAATGTTTAATCCCAATAATTTAAAGCTTTAAGCACCTTCATTGTGAGGTAAACCCACATTTGCCTTTGTAAAAATCAATAGAAAGCAATTTGAGAGCAATGGAGAGCCTTGACCTCCATGATTTTGAGGATGCTAAATCCGCTGACAGAGAGGGAGGGAGGGAGAGAGAGCTTTCCAGAATAAGGTTTGGAGAGACAAGACTGCAAAAGGGAAATGTGGATCACTTCAAAGGTCTTTTGTGAAGAAGCTGGGCACCTTTAAAAAAAAAAAAAAAAAAAAAAAAGATTGTGAAAAATTATGTATGGATGTAGTATTGGCGCAATGGGAGTTGAAATAATTTTGATCCCTCATCTAAAGAGATTTATATCTTTCAATTAGTGGCTAAGTTAGCACACAAGCTGCATTCAAAGAGTCTCAGACTCATATGCTGCTTTTGATTCAGTTTAATTCATCTTGCTTGCAACAGCAGCTTGTTTTACTGTAATTCTCACTTTTTTTGGGATCATTTGGGGACTGTCTCCCCTCTGATTCTGGATTGTGTGCATCCACAGGTGATGAAATGCATCGTGGAGGCGCTGGCAGATGTCCTATCGAGGCCACACCCCATGCCTGTCAGTCAGGAGTGTTTGGCCACACTGAAGACAGGTAAGCAAAAGAAGGAAGACAGTTCGGCAACACTGAGCATAATCAAATGTCCTTTATTATTAAAAGGGGCTGTTAGCATGGCTCAGTGCTGCAAACAACTACATTGATAGCTTAAATTAGCACAGGCAACATGCACGTAAAAAATGAGTTATTAATGAAAAAGAATTGATTTTGCAATTACGTGTTAGAATATTACCTAAAACTGAAGCATGTCGCTTCTTCTACTGCACACAGGCTGCACACACATAAGGACTGTAAGATAACCCACAGTCTGGCTATTATCTAGTCCCATCTAAAAACACCAATAAAACTTTGATTTTCACATAAAAACATTTCCCAGACTGTTGGATGGTGTTATCCTCTCTGCTGACCTTTTCTTAACATCCTCATATCTTAAACATGCTGCAGAAACACAGTGCGTTTCCTTCATATTGCCCCATCGCGGCAGTGTTTTAGGTTTTAGTTTTACATTCCATTAATCTGAGGGTCTAATCAGCTATAATGTATTTTCCCCTCTGTTGCCAAGTGCTTGCTCATCACAAAACTGATGGCTCTCTTAATCTGACTATGCTAAATGCCTTGGGATATCATATTTTCTGATTTGGCCCCATGGGAATAAAATCAAAAATGGATGTATGTTTACATCATTTCTAACCTTTACCGATTTGCGAGGGCACTGGTAGAGGTCGCTCCCTGTTTATAGATTTATACAGATTTCCCTGGTCAGTTATTATCATCATCCCCACCCTCACAGCTGTCATTCCCATATAAAAGAGCGGATTAAGAGGCCAGGCCTTGCTGGAAAAGTGCTGTATTTTAGAAGAAATCCACCGTTCTCTCGTAACGCGTGCATAGCGCTCTGATCATAAGGTTAATGGATTGATGCAGTGAATGCTGGGTAAAAGTCTGCTGCAGAGTGTTTTATTCAGAGAGGTCACTAGGACTCGGTAAAGACGATTCAGTTACATAGATGGTGTTTTACCTTGATGTCGTCCTTGTTGTATAAAAAAAAACACACACACACAAAAAAAATCGATCACAGCCTTACTCATCGAGCGTTTGCTACTGAGCGGGTGCTGTGAGCGGGAAACTGTACACCACCGTAGGGGATGGAAAGAAAGGAGAATGGAGAGGAGGAGTAAAAGGAAAAGAGAGATAACTGATTGATACAAGAACATGATACAGTACAGTGTCTCTTGCTCCTGCTGCTGCATGCTATATGCAGTGCTGTTTGTGGGTCAGCAGAAAGTCCAAGTGCTCGCTTGCTGCTGTGGGAGTCTCTGTGGGCCAAATGATTAATTGTGCTCTTGCTTTGAAAGCAGTAAATTCCAGGGCAATTAACTCTGATGAATCCACAAAAACGTGTCTCTGAATCCTTTGAAAACAGTGAAAAGGGAAAGATGTACACCTGTGATTTACCCCCTACAGCATCAATTCCCTGCCTTTTATCTGCTATTTTTTTTTCTTCTTCTTCTTCACTGTTATGTTTGCATTTTAATGTGTGTGTGTGTGCAGATGACCGACTTGTTACTATCCTTCGTCATCAAAACTTTCTGAAGGAGATGCAGGAGATCGCTGCTCAAGGTGAGTCACGGATTACTCATCTCGTTTACGTGTGCATGAAGATAAGAATGATGGAAGGCTCGAGCGACTCATTTTCATTTAAGGTGGTCGGGGGAGAGCTGATACGCCTACAGCAGCAGCACCGACCCTTCAGGCTACAGATGATGTCCCTGGTGAGCTGGACCTTCCTATACATCATGTGGTTATGCTTCTTATTTTTTATGGCGTATCTAATCGGTGGGTTAAATGCAGCAGCTGTGACAGTGATGTATAGTTTCCATTATTTATGTTTTTCAGCAAAGTCGCGCTAAAAACACATCAAAAGTGCTGAGGTAGATTTAACTTCTGCTGAGGCTCTGTGAGGGAAATAAATCAGAACATGTATGACGTCCTTCCACATAACAGCATACCTAGATTTTTTTTTTTTTTTTTTTTTTAAATCAGTGCTAGTACCAAAGTCAATCACACAATGGTAAGGTGGGAAGGAAAAACAAGAATAGCAATTTGAATGTGGTCAAAGAAGAAGATAATGGGCTTTGTTTTTTTTGTTTTTTAAATTGTCTGGGTTACATATGCCTCCTACTGTCAATCAAAAACATGGGGGTAACAACAATAAACCCCATAATAAACTGTAGTACTTTTGTGTAAGCGCCTTCTTTTAACATCACTAGAAAATCAATTTCTTCTAGTAAATTAAATCCCCACTCTCCCCTATTTTCAGATCGATCCATGTTGGAGGCTTTAGGAGGCCCCGGCGAACGATCTATCCTGTCCAAGAGGACGGGAGCTGGAAAAGATGAAAAGGAAGCAGGCATGGAAGACGGCGAGTTGCAGGGGGACAATGAAGCTGAAGAAGTGCAGGTGAAACGGGAGAGTGATGAAAGCCCGGGAAGCCACGTCTCTGAGTCTGCAGAGGAGTGGCGGGAGGGCGAGGATGAAAAGAGGGAGGAAGATGAAGAAGGCTATGACAAGAAGCGAGCAGAGGAGATTTCAGAAGAGGAGAGCAAAGGCAAGCACACATTTCCTGGTCCTTCTTTGAAATTTATGTGTTATAAAGTAAAAGTAGCATAAGGAAATTGGAAAAGGAGATCGAGAGTTTGGCATCTAAAGATGCAGTCGAGTTTTTTATTTTGATAACACAGGCCACTCAAAGCAAATGAAAAGATGTAACATTAATGGTAGAAGCAGGATCTTAAGACAGAGACAGCGGTGAAACAAAAACTGCCTTGTAAATGGAAACTGCTTGCTATCTCAGGGCTGGCTGATTGATGGAAGCACTTCCATCTACATGATGAATCTCAGCCCCCTCACTCGCAGGGGAGCGAGGCCAGCACGGCTGGCAAAATGACAGCTCGTCAACAGGAATGAATGAGTAGCTCACTGTTGGAAAATTCAAGCGCTCGGTTACAACTGCAGTCATCTCGCCGTACTCTCTAAAGTTATCAAGACTGCAATCAGCTCGTTCTATCTCTGCAATGTTCAACAGAGAAATTGTTTTATTTTGAGTACAATGAAATAGTGATACTGATTCTGCAAAATGAAGCTTCAGCCAAGTCATCTGATCGCTTCAGCCATGCTGATAATTCCCATAAAGCATTGCTAGCACTACTGAGGTCCAGTGCTGCCAGCTGGCAAGAAATATTTCATTACAAGAAGTGGAATCTTGCTGATGGTGGAGACTTTTCTGGCAGCGGCCTAGCAGAGGTGTTTCAGTGAGAAAAATAATAAAAATAAATCTTATTCTTTTCATATTCCCAGATGATGGATCGGATGAGAAGAGAGACGCACGCAGAAAGAAATCAAAAGACGAAACATCCGATGAAGAGGAAGAGATGACCAAGAGGCTCTCACTCTTCCATAAAAACAAGGGCAAAGAGGAAGGACGTCAGGAGGAGACAAAGCGAGGGAACAGGGAGAGCTTACAGCAGTGGACCAAGGCAACCAAGCCTTTGCTGCTGAAGAAGAAAGCAGCCACAAAGGAGGAGCAACATGAAGTGCCTCATCATTCAAAAGAGATAGCGGAGGAAAAGGAGGAGAAGAAAAGAAATGCTCAGAAGAGTCCAGAGGAGAAGGAGCTGCAGATGATTGCTCGAAGAGCACCGGAGGAGAGGAGGGGGTTGGAGGAAGAAGGGAGCGCCAGCAGAAAGTCAGAGGTGCTCGTTCCCCTTCTTTTGTGAGATTCACGGTCTGAGAAACAAAAATAAAAAGTGCTAAATCGCTTAAAGGAATCTTTCCACATGCCTAGGAGATATAGCAAGCCACAACTTGGCTTAAAATAAAAACTGGAAATTGTTTTTATATAACCTCCAATAAAACCGCTAATTAATAATGACACAAACAAGAACACCGAGAGCATAAAGAGGATACTTAAACTACTTAAAAGTTTTATGATGTTTTTATTACAACATGGTGACGTCAGCCTGTTACAGCATCGCTGTGGCATTGTAAGGTGACGTGCTGGAAAAATAAAGAGTCCAAACATATTGTTGTAAAGCTGATAAGACAAGATATAAAAAAATATGTTTAAAGTTATACTGATTTTTTTACATTTGGTGTGAGCTTGACTACGACATAACTTTCACCAAAGTGAAATCATCTCAAGCTGTTATTGGGTGTCTTCCATCAAACAAAATGTGAACATTAAATCTTGAAAACTGTGGACGCTAGACTGCTAACAAACAGACAAACAAACAACCGATTACGTACTCCCTCCATTTTGGGGGTAAAACAACAAGGAGTGTTTGATTATCTTTTTGGGAGTTAAACCATAGATCTTAGAGATGGACATCTCCGTTCTGTGTTGTTCAGCTATAAGAGTATACCAAAGAACATCATGTCGCATTCAATAAGCTGTGAAACCAGTGATTGAGACCACAGATGCATCAGAAAACTTGATCAAAGGAACCAAAGTCTAGATTTCCATCAGATATCTGCCCAACCAGACTTCTTTTTGAAATCACAGGGGTCGCCCCCTGCTGGCCATTAGAAAGAATGCAGAATGTTCCTCTTAGAACTAGGAGTTGCATCCATCTTTGATATACAGTGTATGGCTGTTTCTAGTCTAATGATACATTCATATTTAGATATGAGGGATTTCTCTCAGCAAGTAAGAAGGAAATCCTTCCTGAATGCAATGAAATTGTTCCTCAGGATGTTTTACCTGTTTGCTTCTAAAGCAGGATTCTTCCTACAGCTTGACTCCCTGCAATATCTTGAAAGGAAGCTATTTACACTGCAATAGCCTTGATGGATGCAAACTGCAACACAGTTGTTATTAAATTGAAGGTAAAGGATGCCATTCTGGACGTTATCTGCGCTCTCTCTAATAGATAGGACATTCGAGCCACGAATAAATATGATTGTTTGCACTGCTGGTGTCCCTTCTCTCACACGCTGCCTTCTCATTATACCTGCAGGAGCCTGAGATTGAAAGTCTGGCAGCCATCGAGTCAGAGCTTGAAAATGTTGCCCAGAAACTCCATGAGCTGCGGCGAGGCTGAGAGAAATCAAAAGGGGGAGAGAGAGAGAGAGAGAGGGAGAGAGAGAGATTGGAACAAAGTTTGACACCGCAACCTCCTCTGCCTCCTCGTCCTCCTCCGCTTTACCAGCTGCCTGGTTTCCACAGAGCGTGTGAATGTGTGACAAGATTTTTGTCTTTCCGCTATTTTTCCTGAGGAGGCCCGACCGCCGCAGCCTCACTCGTGACGTTCACATAGAGTAGCATACAGTAGATGCACATTGCAGCTAGACGTGCATACTAACAACACACAAGTGCGCGCGTACCGTGCATTTGCGTGCGTAACATTTCAGAAGATTTCCGAAGAAAGGCTACTTGTTCAGCTTCATTTTCTCCGACAATCACGTCTCTGTTTCTGTAAACGTATCTCTTCTGCTTTTTAGATTATCTCAACGGTGCGCACTGATTCATTGTGAAAGGTTAAGGCAAATCCAGGTATACACCTACAAGGTGAGGTTGTACAGTAATGGCATGTATACATGTACAAAGCTCTTTCTGGAATGCGCATTTACTTACAAAGTTAAAGATAGAGAAGACTTAGATGATTGTCATAGATGCAGTTGATGCAAATCAAGCCAAGGCAATAAGTGATTTTTAGCGGATTAATGTCTGGGGTGTGATCTGTACTGAATTTATGTAAGAAAATCAATAAATTGAATAGTTTATCTGGAATTCTCTATTTGGTGACTGTTTTTCATGCCTCTAAAGTCAGCTTATTATTAACATATTAAAGGGAGAGTATTAAGAGTCATTACAGGACCATCACACTGTATAGATTGATCTACACAACCCACACAAACCTATAGGATCCACTGCAAACTTAAATTACAAGTGTAGATACAGTCTGTGCTTGCTTGTGGGCGACAACGCTGACAACATGAATCATCAGCATGACACACAGGCTGTTGACACATTCTTTTTCAACGGGCAATTTAACCTTTGTTTTGGCAGCAATATGAAAATTCTTTGGTTGTTACTATTAAGAAGAAAATATCTAGAGTAGATATTATCATACAGTGTTAGCTGGGTTTTTTTTAAATGCTGCATTTTAACAGCAATATGTCAAGAGCTGCCGAGCGAAACATGGACTGGAAGGAGTCAAGAACACAATGTGGGCAGTGGAGAAACTAAAATGTGAAAGTTCTGCTTTCTTTGGCAACTCGAGTAAATATAGCTACTGTAGGCATGACTCGAAATTGAATCATGTACAGTCAGACAAATGCAGTCTTGGAAAGCCTGAATACTGCATCTGAAGGTAGGTTTTGCACAGAAAATTCAACAGAAAAATTTAGTTACTGAACATAATCCGAGATCAGATAACAGTGACAATGGGGATAGTGTTTACTGGATATTTTGTATTAGTTATATTTGGAACTTTGCATCTCTACACTATTCAGCCAGCTGTTACAAATATAGTTCAGGGTTTTTAAGGTTGTGAAAGGGCACCAGATGGCAGCATTAGACCATCTCTTACCTCTTTTTTTCAAAGGCGAGAAACGCAACAGCATGATTAAAATGCACAATGGTCATGTTTGCATGGACTCTTTTCCATTTTCCTTTATGTGTGTTACAAAAATAACTAGAAAACACATGAATAAATGCATATGCCATTAAACTTAAAACATCCTCTCTTATATTTGTCTGCTTTTATGTACATAATTTAATTGCATGACACACAGCTTTCTTGAGTGCTTGCACTGCACCATGTTGCATAAAACCAGCACGAATATGTAAGGCATCCATGTCGTAGATAAATGGAGGGATTTTTATAGATTACTTCAATTAGCTAAACAAAGACATCCTTTATGTTGAAGGCCTCTTTAAATCACTTGAGCCTGAAGGCCTGCTCCGATGACTGAGGCTATTTTTTTTCTGAGTGAGTGATGCACGAGTTCATATGGTGTCAAAACCTAACAGTTTAGCAGAGCTACGGTTAAATGTGCTTTCAAATGTCGGCTGAAAGCCAAGAGCTAATGAAGCCGTTGTGGAGCTGGATCTCAGTCTCGGATCAAAGTTAAAGACAGACCAGTTCATGTTTGTATAAAAAATATAAGATTTTATTTCCAGCTACAAAGTCAAACATGTAACATTTTTGTCACACTTCTCAATAAAATAGTAAAAAATAACCAAAAATACACCACTGATACATTTTGAAGCACAGAAAACATTTTGGCTTTTTAAATTAACTTAAACTGTACACATATATACAAAGTATATACATCAGTATTTTTTTAAAGGAATGAAATTACAATTCTTCCAGTCTCTTCTTCTTCTATTTTTGTACAAAATAGACATTTTGTTCCTGTAGATGCTTTTTTCCCCCTCCTTCTGACCTGAATCAGTAATAGTCAAAATGTTTTTTTTCTTCTTTTCTCAGTGCCGTGGCAAAGCCCACTGTACTCCATTATCTAACCCTAAACTCAGCATGCTGCTTGCTTTCTCATCCAGGGCAGAAACTCTGACCTTTCCTCTACTCTGTAAGCAAAGTGAAAAGCGTACACACAGACAAGGCTAAAATTTAGACACGCACACACACAGACACACACATACAAGGACACATTCAGACCTGTTTGGACAGGGAAACACTGGCCTGCTGTGGACTGCATGCTCCCTCTACAGCTGCTTAGAGTTTACAGGTCTGGTCTTGGACTGGGAGGGTGGAGGGACTTATTAGACACCTCATTTAGAGAGGAGGTCAACGTTTAGATAAGGTATAAAATGCACACAGTAAAATGGACGGGTTTGTAAAAAGGCTTTCAAGGGAAATGGGCGGAAACCTGACAGCAGGTTTGTCAAAAAAAAAAAGAAGTTATAGTGCAGGGATCTTTTGGAGCTGCTAAGCAACCCTCTGTCTGAGTCTATGAGGCTGATGTTCATCAGCTGTACAAAACATACAGGCACTAAGACGAGCGCCTGGGCTACTTTTACAATGAGAAAATGGCAAAATAAAACATGATAAACATATATACTGAGCTGCAAAATGAGATGGAGTTGTGTTTGTTTTCAAGTCAAAAGCGCCTATCGTCCAGGAGCGGCTCACGCCATGTCTCCCATCATCTTCTTGTAATACATGGATTCGAAGATGTCGTTCTCCCCGGGGCAGTTGTAGTGGCAGGCACAGGACTTGATGAACATCATGTGCTTCTTCATGACTTCTCCATCAGGACATTTGAACTCCATGGGCAGGGTGGTGGTCCTGTGTGGGGTGCAGCAGCGGCCGTCCAGGCAGACGCCGCAGAACTTTGGCCTGTAGGACTTGGTGGTGGTGCAGCCAGAGATCTCAAACTTCATGGGTTTGGAGACTCTCGGAGTACGGATGCACTTTTTCCCTTTCTACAGGAGGAAAAAAAGAGGAAAGAGCAACTTCAGCAGGGTTTCTTTTACTGATATGCCCAAAGGTCACGAGTGTGGTGCTGTTTAACGAGAACTCACCCTAATGCTCTGCTCCAGCTGAGACTCGCATGGTCTCACCATGCACAGCCGGGTCTGTTTTTCTAGGCGGCATTCACGGTTATCGTTGGTGACCCTGGTAGATACTCCCAGGCCGCATGTCTTCGAGCAGGCGCTCCATTCAGTCGTCTGAACCAGGCAGTTCTCTCTCATCATAAAAGGATCTGGGCCATAGGTCTCCTCCTTCCTGTATGCTGTAAACACAGGAGGAAACGCTGGGTTAGAAAAACTGTGCTAATTATGCTGTAACCTGCTGTAGCCTTGTGTTCTTCAAAAACAGACACTTACCAGACAAAACAGGGCCCATGAAGCTTTTTGTGGTGGGAGTTTCATTCTCCTTTGTGTCGGAAGAACCACATTCCCACTCCTCACAACACTTTCCAGGCACTTTCACACGCCTTGGGTTGGGGCAGTCTGGGCTGGGCAGCCGGATGTCCATGGAGCAAAGAGGCACACAACCGATGGCTCCGTCCAGACAGGTACACTGGTACTTGCAGCTGCTCTGGAAAGTCTCTCCACTCCTGTACACCGTTCCGCCAAACACACAAGTGGCTCCGTCTCGAGCTGTCAAGTAGAATTTGCAAGAGAAGGGTCATAATTTGCTTCATACATTGGATTTATTGCAGACGTCATAGAAAAGATCAGCCATGAGTGGCACACCTGTGCAAACTCCTATGCGTCTGTTGTTGGGAGCTCCGAAGTCACAGTAGAGGCCTTTGTGCGGGTCACAGACGTCTTTCTCAGTGCAGAGCTCCCCCATCTGTTTGGCACACACCCTGCAGCAGCCACAGCCATCCAGCACCAGGCTGACACCTGGGGGGCACTGAGGAGGGGTGGACGGGCACGAACACTGGCCGCTGCACTCCTGACCTGCAGCCTGAAAACAGGCACACACACAGACACATTCTCTGGTAAATATCATGCCCACGTTGTGTGCTAGAAACACAGACACACATCCAACACACTGGCTCTTAAGACAAGTTTAAAGCACTGGCTTCACCATTCAAGTCCAGCTAAAGCCAAAGCCTACACCAAAACACTAAAATGAATTATTTTTTTCTGACTTACCATGTAGGAAAGCATGATGCACAGCAGAGGCAGCAAAATCATTTTCTTCATCTCAGCAACCATCTTCTCTTGTCTTTAGTAATTAATTTAGATTCTTCCAAAAACACCTTCTCGGAAAAAGTCGTCCTTTAGCGTCAGAGTTTTGAGCTTGAGAAACTTTTCTGATCAAATTGATCTCTTGTCTTGTTCCCAACTGCTGCTCCGGCTCACTGTCTTTTTTATTTTTCCTTTCTTGGTGAAAGCTAGAGTTTAGCTTCGGTAGAAGAGTTGATCTGAGTTCTGACTGCAGAGTGGAGCCTCCTTTATACCCGCTGGCCCTCGCAGCACGTCACTGGGGGCTGAATGGAGAGCCAGCCCTGGACAAACATGGACATACTTGGCATTCTTTCCTCGCTTCCTGCCCCCCACTCCAGACATCCCACATTCCTGCTGTCTGAAGGCAAGGCTCTGCTGCTCGGCCAAACAACACCGTCTCTCTCTCAGAGCACCTTTCATCTGGATTGGGAGGTTAAGTCTGGTTACAGTCCTGAGACCCCACACTGGGAATTCCTAAAGACTGACTTCACAAACAGACAGCCAGTACCTATAAATATTAATTTTTCAAAAAGAAAGAAAAGGGGAAAGGCAGCAACAGTTCAAAAGTGAACCCTCAAATAACTTGATGAGGAGGAAGGACAGTGGAAATAAAACAGGTAGAAGCTCATAAGCAGAAACATACAATAATTAAACAAACTCCAAGAAGTTTAATATGTGGTTAAAACTTTAAGCCCACAACAGCATTCCTCAGCCCTGGCTTCAAAGGCACATGACAGCATGTACTTTAGTACGTTAACAGCAAGCGGTTAGTGAAAGGAAATTCATTTGAGTCAATAACTTGAGCTGGTTATTTGTCAAGGTGCTTGTTCCAGCACAGAGACCTGGTAGCTGTTGTCTAGAGACTTTGTCTTCTATGCCCATGTGGTTATTTCTGAGACACTGCAGCGGCATTCTTGTGCACTGACATCAGTGGCTGGACTGCAGATTTGATGATTAGCTACTCTTTTAAACACATTATCATTAAGAACTCATTACCGTGAATGAAGCGTTTTGTTTCTGAATCCCTCCTCATGTGCTGTACGTGATATACCTGACCTGATTCCCTCCAGACTCTCTCAGTGAATTTGTTCTGCAGATAGAGACTCATCCGAATGTGGAGCAACTCAGAGAGGTTTCTTTGCTTGAGTAACAGTGCCAGTTCCAAAGTACAGAAATAACTGATTATGAGTAAAAGTTGTGATTTTTTTAAAAGTATTACCGGCTTATTATTATTGAAAATTTGCCCTTTGTGCTAATAATGGCAACTGTCAGTGACAGAACCTGCAGTTCCACATATAACCACATGAGGCTGACACCAAGAGCAGTTCAGCATGGTGGAGGGGTGGTGAGCACCTCACATCAGGAAGGTCCTGAATGTCAATACAGGACTGGGCCTTTTTGTGTGGAGTTGCATATATGCATGTTCTCCCTGTGTCTGCGTGGGTTTTCTGCAGGATCTGCAGGTTTTCTGCCATCTTCCTCCCAAAGAAGTGCATGAGGTTAGGTTAATTAGGATTTTTAATTTGGCTGTGAATGTGAATCATTGCTTATCTCTATGTTAGCCCTGCAACAGGCTGGTGAACATTTCTGTACTTTGCTTTGCTTCATTGGCCAGTAAAGATAGTGGATGCATAGTCTTCACAACAGGTTTTCGGGCTTTCAAAGGTTCTTTGGAGATTGGGTGCTTTTTCACTATTATCAATCCATTCTTTGTACCTGACTGTTTTATGAGGAAAAAATACACAAGCACAACAAGGGCACCAAACTCAATAGCTGAACCAGTGTTGTGTCTACACATAACAGACAACCAATTTTATATTCTATCTTCAGGCACTTTGTTACTAGCAGCTTCAAAATGCATCATTCAGTCCCATCTCTTACATTGTTGAATCTGCAAAATATTCCACACATAACACAGTTTGACAACCATGAAATAGTAAAATTTTTAGCCAACAAGGTGATTCTCAAAGCTCTAGTAGCTGAAAACTTGCCGTATCTTGGTATGATGTGCAGTGTGTTCTTAACAAAATTTGAGGAAAAGGACCTAAGAGATGCATATGGCCCTTCTGGTGATTCATTCATGATTCATTTAAAACTCTTCAGAGATGCTCTCAGTGGAAGTGGAAGTGGTTCTGAAGGAAATCATACACAGAGAAGTGTCAAGTTACCTAAGAACCAAACTGAAAATCAGTGTAAAAAGGTCTCTAATTTTCATGCTTTTGGTAAAAAAGAATCAACAAATATTAAAATAATCAACAAGATGTACAGAGGTGGTCAGGAGAAGTACAACAATGAGTGTCTACAGCCATCTGTAAAACACGGTGGAGGCTCTATCAGGATTTGGGATTGCATTTCACCCAGAGCATTTTGATCCACCATGCAATACCATCTGGAAGGTGATTGTCAACAGATTCATTTTTCAGCATGACAGTGATCCCAAACACACTGCTAATGTAATAAAAGCATACCTGGATGGAAAAACACACAATGGAACACAGTCAGTGATGGACTGGTTTCCCCGGAGTCCAGACCTCATCATTTTTTAAGCACTGTGGGATCATCTTGAAAGAGAACAGAACAAAAGGCAGCCAACATCCAAAGAAGAGCTTTAAATGTCTTTTAAGAAGCCTGGAGAACTACTCCTGAAGACTACTGAAATACAAACATGAAAAGAAGGTTTGCCTAAGAGAGTTCAGGCTGAGTTAATTATGATTTTCCTAGCAAAATATCTAGAAATGATGGACGGTTAAAGACTTTTGCATGGCACTTTTTATTTTACCCTTGTCAACTACATTAGGACTTAACATTATCCATGTCTAGGAGTGAGTGGGCCAGTAAGTGGTAATTAGTAGGTATCAGACCCATAGAGTCCCTGAATGCACCTTGCTAACCTATACAGGTGATAAACACAGCCTGTTAATATTGTGGCAAAAGTGGCAAAAGTGACTTAGTTACTGTCACTGTTTTTGCTTTGTTATTTAAAAAGATAGAAAGTTTTTACACCACGGCTAAATCTAAATTTATCTGGCAACCTGGCCAATATTCATCAAACAGTTAAAAGAATGCATCCAGTGTACATCCTGCTCATTATCCTAATGGTCAGTTTTCTGAGTTACCTGAGCTGAATAAGCAGCTCAGCCAAGGTATGCAGGACAAGTATTAAGGGAACAAAGACTAATGTTCTCAGTCCAAGTGGCACTTCCCGAAATGGATGTTTGTTGATTTGAGTCTTAGGCGGCTTTTCTTACTTCCCGAAAGACAACATTTTTCAGAGGATTCTGAAAAGGCCGGAGATTTTGTTTCACATCTGACAAGAAGTTTTGACTGCATTTGGTCTTAGTCAGGATAAATGATGATTACAAATCCTGACTGCAGTGAAAGTGCAGCCTGGCCCACGAAGACCCATGAGGCAAATACGAGAAGAACAAAGGCTTCTCACCTGCCTAATGAGGTTTAGTCTATGAGAAACTTGAAAGGCCAGGTGTGCCATGTCCCTGGCCAGGCTTATTTTATTACATCAAACCCCAAAGTGGAGATTGCAGGAAAGGGCCGAGACGGAGGTTTGTGTATTTTTTTTTTTTTTTCAAAAAAAAAAGGGGGGATCACACACCAGGCTAGACTCTTATGAAAGGCCGCCCTGCTCCTGCTCCAGCCAGCGAATCGGAAATGAAAAACTCCCAGAGAAACCTGGAGCTGAAAGAATGTGAGTGAGAAAGCCAGCAGACTGGGCTGTTACTACAGAGGAAGTTTCCCCATATAAGGGCGTCTGCTCTTTTCCTAATAAGGATATGTTCTCTCTCTGTGCTGGCTCAGTACAGTAGGGACTCCTGGACCACAGTTGTGAGAGAAAGTGTGGTGTGTGTATGAGTCTCTGGTCTGTTTAAACAGACCAGAAACAGTGTGTGTGTGTGTGTGTGTGTGTGTGTGTGTGTGTGTGTGTGTGTGTGTGTGTGTGTGTGTGTGTGTGTTGTCAGTCATTACAGCCTCAGGACCTAAATTCAAGTTCAGGGATATCTGAAGGAAACAGCTTGATGGAGAAATAGACTCCTGCCACAAACAACACTCTGACTGACATTGTTATCTGACGTGCGGAGTAATCTAGAGTCTGTCAGGCTGATTCATGCGTCACAGGCAGTTTTTAAGCTGCTTTTTAGAAATGTGGTTTGAAGATGTTTGCAGTTGTAACAAAAGTACAATGAATGAATGCTGCTTCGTTTAAGGTCAGCTGTGTCCTGGACAGCCACCGTAACCCTGGGCCTAGGTTAGGAAACTTATCTTTCTGGATGTTGTTATGATGCTGTCACAGCGAGCGCTCACTAACTGTGGCCTGTCAGCTTCAGGAATCTTTTTTCGTTCTGAATAACAGCAGGCCAACTGGCTGCGTTCTCCCTGTTTTGCAGATTTGGATGTGTGGACGTGATGGCTGTGGTGGCCAAAGGAAACATATGGCTCTGTGTGTGGCAGGCTCAGATATGTCAGGGCTAAGTATAGACTGAGATATTTGCCTCGGAGAGTTGGTTAGAATCCATAATGGAGCTGTGGTGGTGTTACAGGGGAGTCTGGAGAGCTTTGTACTTTTTAGCACCACTGTTATTAAACATGTCTGTATGCTAACTGACAATTTTACACAGTGGAAAAATCTGTTGTTTAGTTCACTAGTTTACGTTTGATTGTTATAGTTGGAGTGAATGTTAGATGTTAAATAACTCACCAACTACTTTGCTAGAACTAGGTTGGACCCTCCTTTGCCTTCTGAAAAACTTTAAATCATGCCACACAGCTAGGTGCTGGAAACATCCCTCAGAGATTCTGGATCGTGTTGACATGATAGGACCACAGAGTTACTTTACATCCATAATGGGAAACTCCAGTCCCACCAAAGTGTTCTCTATTGGATTCTGCCATCAGAAGCCATCAGAGGATATGTACAATGTGGTCATAAACTAATGGGCCCAGTCAGCAAGAACACTCAGGTAGGCTGTAGTGTTTAAATGATGCTCAGTTGGTATTAATGGCTCTAAAGAGTGCAAAAAATCCAAATGTCACACAAGAAATTGAAACTCGTGAGACCAGGCAACGTTTTTCTAATCTTCTGTTGTGCAATTTTGGAGAGCCCAAAATAATGTGGTTTACATGACACTTAATTTCTTTAGCAACATCCGACTCCTGCTTTAAGTGAAACTAGCATATCTTCAGTTATGTCTGCCTCATATCTGACTCTTGCTGTCAAACTTCCCACTGTGTTTGGATGCTAGTTGCTATTTTATGATGCTGATCAGAGTGACGAGAGTGAACCAAAACTGCCAGGTACTGTAGATAAAGATCAAAATAACCCTTTGCACATCCAGCCTCACCATTAGACTCAACTTTAGCCATGACATCACATAAGATCATGTGGCCTGTGTAGTAATTTGAGGTCAAGGCCTGCCTCTTACAGTCCAGATTTACTCTAGTCGCCGCTTGCTCGTTATAGCCTCATTACGTTCGTGCTTCATTCATTCTTACTGTGTGACATCACAAGGCAGCAGAAGCATGTCAGCTGGGAGCTCACCAACTTTAGGATCTGCGGCGATGACAGACTCAGTGTCTGACCACGCTACATTTTCATACGCCTACGTCAGGTTCTGGGAACAACGCTTTCCTCATTTAGCCGCCTCTGGAAAGTGGAAATAATTCCCAGTTTTCTTAAACACCTCATATGTGTGTTCTATCACACCACGGTTGATGACTTCATAGCTGGTGCTGACGACACAGAGCAGGCCTCTGTGTCCCGTGGGGCATCTCCTCACCTTTTCCAAGCTTCGCGGACACTGTCTGCATTCAGCACCACTGCAGTCATAGTAGGCCTTCCCAGCACTTTCAAAGTTAAACAGGAATATAAAAACCAAAATTAGCAGTCGCACAAAACATTCTGTCCTGAGGTTTCACTTTTGTTCCGAACCAGGTCAGATACACTACAAACACCTTCAGTACACACATTGCACCTAAAAGCGTCGGCCTTCACACTGCAAAAACTCAAAATCTTACCAAGTATATTTGTCTTATTTCTAGTCAAAATTATCTCATTACACTTAAAATAAGACACAATCAGCTACAGGGCAACATTTCAGTAAGCTAAAGGAACTTGTTTCAAGACAGTGAATCTTGAAACTAGAGAAAAACTAGAGATTTTTCACTTGTTCCACTGGCAGATTTTTTCACTTAATACAAGATATTTTAGCTTAAAATAAGTGAAAAAATCTCTAGTTTTTCTCTAGTTTCAAGATTCACTGTCTTGAAACAAGTTCCTTTAGCTTACTGAAATGTTGCCCTGTAGCTGATTGTGTCTTATTTTAAGTGTAATGAGATAATTTTGACTAGAAATAAGACAAATATACTTGGTAAGATTTTGAGTTTTTGCAGTGCAGTTTGCTTTTATGTACTTTCCATTTCTTGCTTGTTTAAAAAAAGTGCATGAGGTTTAGTAGATGCATTTATCCAAGCAGTGCAGAAGTACTTAGTGGACTTTATTGCTGCACCCTGTTGCCAGTTTGTTAGATACACCTAATTAAAACTAATGCATGCTATTACAGCCGTCATGAAGGTCAGAGTTAGCTTTTGTTCTGATTTATGCTCACTTTATAAATGTGCATCTATACGCATATGCTGGCAAATCCAGTATGTTTTTCCTAAACTTTGTCCACATTTCAGGCTGTAGTTGTGTTACCTCCACTCAGCTGTCCATTAAACTAAATTCCATTAGTGGTAGCTGGCAGACTATTCAAGGAATGTTCCATGGCTTTGGCCTTCAAACAAACCATCTATGTACCACTAAACCGAACATGAAGCCAAGATCTCAAAATGATTTTCCTGCCTGCATATTTCTGCTTCTTTGAACTCGGTGGCTGACTGCAGAGAGATGGCGAGAGCGTAAAAGCTGAAAACAACCCAGAGAGACCTTATTATTATTTTGCACTTAATTAAGATGTCGGGCATTTTAATTGTCTTTCCGAAAGCACGGTGCACATACTTTTGCGTCAACGCTGCACGCACAGCCACTCCACAAGGAAGGCAAAACTCGATCACAACAGCAGAATAAGTGCATAACATGTCATTTGCAGTGTCTTTGTTTCAGCAGCAAAGCAAACAGGCTAATGAAGACTTGCTGGAACAGTAAATTGCTCCTTTGTTTCACAGTTTGGAGTCAGTCTGCAAAAACACTCAGAGGGGAAATTTTAAATGAATTGGATGATGATCTGTAGATATTTAACAATGGAGAAGGGACTGGTCCATTACTGACAGAAAAGGTTGAAAACCGATGGAAACCCTTTGAAGGCTGTCTATGAAGAGACAAGCAGTGGAGACCAATAATGGATCTGGAGCCTGGTATGATTTGTGGATATTTAACAATGGGGTTGGTGGGCAGATAAACTGTCAAGCTGGAAACTGAGTCTATTTAAAGGCTGCGCTGGGGGAAAATGTTTGGCCTGGAAACATGCATGAGACCTAATCTTTTTCAGGCACAGCCTGCATGAAATAGTTGGGTTTAATATTACTTGGGGTAATGGACCTAAGTATAATATACTGACAATTTGATGCCAAAGAGGCATAGTTGAAAGGTAGATTGCATTTTTCAGTCAAATTTTCTCATAAATCATTAAGTTGGGTAGAAGGGAAAGGGAAGATATCATTTTCATCTCCTGTGGACAAAGCATTTTTCCCTAGCTGCAAAATAGTGTCACAGGTGGAAACTATAGTAATAGGCTGAGAGCCTGGGAACATCTGTACAGATATAACCGGAGGACGGATGAGTTTCTGAGCTGTCAAAGGAAGAGAGAGTGGAAACTGCCTGTTTAAATCCTGCATCCTGGAAATTGTTTAGACTAGAGACACAGATGAGAATTTTGGGCTATAGCTCTTTCAACAAACAACAGAAGCTCATCACAGCTCGAGATTTACTGCCACACACATGGATGTGGAAGTTCACCTAAACACAACTACATGTGGGTCCAGTACAGCATCTGTTCTGTTTCTGTGACTTCTCAGCTGGAGGTCGAGCGGGTTTCTAAACTTAGAAATAATCTCTGACTCTCTGGGTTCTCACTGAGCGCTTCATCCTGTGGACCTCATGCCGAGCTATGAGGGTTGATGAAACCAGGTGGTATTTTGGCAACCTGACTTCAGTCCTGCCAGGAAGTTTTACACCATCATGAAACCATCACTACTGATCAGAATTAACTTTTCAGACCTACAAATGCCAGCAGCAGCTAAAAAAACTGTGAATTCTAGGGGTCATCAAGTCTCTGTGGCCCTAAAGATGGACCAGCCTGAACAGATGATAGTTTTCTAAATATGGCATCAGCCCGGCCACACACTGTGCTATAACTACAGCAGAGGCAGCTCCTTCAGAGTGATTTGAAAATTTGTTAAAGATCCGAGATGAAAAGAATTGTTCACTTAAAAGAAAACAAAATACAAAAAACCCACTTGGTCACTTCTTTATCAGATTTAGGTGAATAATTATCCTACGTCAGGTGCAGATTTGTGAGCTTTAAAACGTACCTACAAACACCCCTAAAACCTAATTTACCCATTAAAGAGACAGAGTGAAAGCACATGTGTTTATGTGTGTGTGATTGGTGGTGAAAGTACCAGTCCAGTGTTGTTCACTGACACCACGGTGGTGCAGTGAGTGGAAATGTACAAGAATGTTCAGCTCAGTTTGTCCTTCAAGTCTACCAGATGTGATGGGAAAAGCCATTCCTATTGACTTGAGACGACCATGTTCCCTCTGTGAACACCGCAGACCCTCAAAGTGACATCACTGATTACGTTTGTAAATTCAAATTCAGCATTTTGGCTGACAACCCTCTTGTGTTTTTAAAACCAAGTGCTGGTCTTGCATAAGAGACCAAGGACACTGCAAATGCATGTAATAACAATTTTGTCAATCACAAAGTAACAGTGCTCTAAATTCTACCCTGTTATACTCTAAATGGGATCAATATTTTAAAAATTAACATAATATAGTATTAATTATCTTAAACTAGTGATGGATACAATCAGTTTAATTTGGAGAAAGCGTCCAATAAGGTCGGAGATCAAAGGAGAAGTAGACTTCTATACTGTCGCACTTCAGGAGCTGCCCCCTGATGGACACTAGAAGAATGCAGGCTTAAGGCACATTTACAGTAGCTTTACTTTGGGAGACCCATATCTATCTTTAATATATAGTGTACAGTGAAGAGAGAATATCTTCAGTCCCCCTGACAACAAGATGCTTTTAGTTTGATATTGCCAAACTAAACCCAGCAGCTTTGCTCAGCAGGAATTATCTGACCACTTATTAAAAGGGTAACTTTGCACTAGTTCCTGTTTGGGTGCTTATACTACATTTCAAAGTAACCTTTATCACCATGTTTAAAAGGAGAAATAATTCGAGCTCTCCTCTGCCAAATTTTCTCATCTTGCGGTAAAAGTGAGCTTGACCACATCCAAGCTTTTCTTCGTTTTTCACTTGGGGGGGGGGAAATCATGTCGTGAATAGTTTGAATTGAACATCTTGCGGCTCACACAGAGGAGACTGTGAATGTAAACACATCTTCTTTAGCTTTCTGAGGCCACTGCTTCCCTGCAGGAACGGCAGCTTCCCCCTATTAGCCTGGCACACGACTGCATACCTCGGTTAATTAGCTTCCCGTGAAAGCCTTGAATAAAAACATCTCCTTTAATCACACACTACTGCCTCGTCTCATTCGCTGCCAAGGTAAATGTTACTTCAAGCGTTTAAAAAAAATTGACGTTTTGCTTCATGGGCTTCTACTTCCCAGACAGGTGTTTCACTCTGTGATGTGCAGCGACACAGGTCAAGATGTTACCTTAAAAATTCCTGAACATCAAACCAACTCAGTGTTTTTCTATCTATTCGAGTCTCTCACACTGAGGGTGCCTGAGATGTCAAACTGGTTTCAGGAGTGTTTGTTTAGTGTCTGTTTTACTGGATGGTTATTTACTGGCTGTCAGAAGGAAACCGTGCTCTCATACAGATTCACATAAAGCTTAGGGCTGCTTTAAAAGTTTGTTTACTGTTAGATAAATAGTGTACCTGCTACATAGCTTGTTGACTCGAATTTGATTATTTAGCAAATGCTGGTAACACAAATCTCCATTTACTGCAATACACCCATTCAAACATAGAAATAATTTAATGCTGTTTACCTGTTTGCAGCTGCTTATTTGACTTTTATGAATAGACATACAACATCTTGTAGACCCCCATTCATTAAGGTGAAAACAGGTTTTAATTTAAAAAGTTATTGCAGGATTCCCTTGCAACTTGTGGTGACGGTAGCTCAGGCGACAAATAAGGTCATCCACTAATTGAAAGGTTGGTAGTTGGATCCCTATTTGCTCAGTCTGCATGCCAAAGTATCCCTGAACAAGATTCTGAACCCCAGTTTGCTCTCCAGTGAATCCATTGACTGCTGATGTGTGTAAATGTTACATAGAATATTTTTTCTACTTAGGCTGGAAAAAAAAATGCATGTATGAATGAGGGATGTTGTTTAAAGCACTTTGAGTGCTCATTTAGAGTAGAAAAGCCCTACATAAGCAGCAGAACCAGCCCACATGCAAGGAGTAATAACTTTTAGACATGTTGTGGTCATAATACTTCCAACGTGAAATCTTGACACTGGCTACTATTTTCCCAAATTCCATTTAACAGTCAATAACAGTCATTGCCGCCAATCATTTGTACTGATTACTTTCTCAATCAAGTCATCAATAGTACATATAGACAAAACACTGGAAAATATATCTATACATCTATATCTCAGCTATCCGATAACACAACTGCAGCTTCTGTTGACTGACTAGCTTGACTAGACTTGCTTTGGATCATCTCACATCTCCATCTGTCCATGTATCCATTTATCCATTTTGAACTGGGATTTCTTACCAGTTGAACATACCTGAAACACCTGACCTTGTCAGATGTCCAAACTACCTCAATCGGCTCCTTTGAAGGTCTGTCGATGTTCCATGTGTCTAAAGCCACTTTTTGGGAATGTTTAGGTCCCTTCTTGTTGCCCAGTCCACAAAGCACCCGGCCTTTCCTAGGCTTCACTGACCTGCCAACCCTGCTCAGTCTGCCAACTGTAGGGTCCAAACAAGACAACATTTAGGTTTCAAATTCAAGGATATTCTGGATTTAAATTTGTACATTGTTGCTATTTTAGTGTTGCTATAGACTGTGCATGGTCACAACACCTCTTTCCAAACCTAGACAACGATTTGCAATAACCATCATCAAATTGTTCAGCTTGTCTGCAGCTGGACAGATGCATTGTTTGTGTTTCTACAGCGGTTCAATTGCCGTTTTTTCTGATTCTGGAAGTGTAGATTAATTTAACTTTCAACTATAGAAAAGCCAATTACTCAAAGAGACACGCAAATAGCTCAACTAACAATTATTTACTCTTTGTGTTTAGTCTCTGTCTAAACAGGGGAGATAGTAGCATTCAGCCAATCTTTCTGTGAATTCAGGATTAACTGCCTAACCAGTCAGGTTGTGGGTTGCCAGGTTGCACTGACAGGGAAAAACTGTACTTATTGTATTGTATTGGGTCTTATGGGTTCCACCCAGGTTGGCCTGAGGAAGCCACATATGTCCTGCTACCTATGAAGGCCTTTATGGTATTAGCCCCTTCACTGACAACATGGCTTCTGGGATACCTTAGGGACTTTCTACATGGTAAAGTTTGCAGTTTACAGAAATTGCATATTGCTAATTTTTATGTATAAATATAAGTATATAATATATTTCAATATCTACAAGTACATCACAACTGGGGAAACCTGCTGATGAACAGATATGGTCGAAAGCTCCAGAACAGCTCCAGATGGAGCTAGATAATAAAATAGTACCTCAGGGGATTTTCCATTGCAGTCGTTAGATGTTCTTGTAGAAGCTGAGTTCTTAGGTCAGTCTTCAAAAATGCCTTGCTATAGTGTAATTCACATGTTTAGTTAGACCACCCCCTGCCTGGTCAGCATGGCTTTTCCACTCCACAGCCCTAGTTTGGAACGTAGACTTTGTGTTTAAATTTGTAAGCTCAAAACCCAAGCTGAGAAAACCCTTATGTCATCATTAGGATTATTCTCTAAGACTTAACAAAACTCCTCCAGAGCCAGGAGACATGATAAACACAGGCAGAATAGTAATGAGTAATGAGTTTTCTAAGGCTGGGAAGCACTCTCCATGGAAACTGACTTATGTATAAAGTAGGTGGAAGGAACCTTTAAAGATATAATATACTGTACTGTTGATGTTAAAACATAAAGTTCGGTGTACAAAACCAGTCCTCAGTGCACAGGACTCTTGTCTTTAAATACTTTGTCCTGTGCCTGTACTCCCTGTCTATGTTCTTATGTAATACAAAACACATAGTACTGCATGGCTAATGACTCATCTTCAAAAAGTTCATCTTCAAGTATTTTGCTTGTGGTTTAAACAGAAAACTAGCCCAAAGGTTCTAACACAAAGAGAATGTGAAATAGCAAATTTCAAGCCACAGACAGTCTTATTATTGAAGTGTGCTATGAGCGCCTCTCAGCACTGCCGTGCTTTTTGGCTTTACTAGTGAAACCTGGTCGGACTCTTTGGCACTGATGTCAAAAAAATCGCATCTGTGCGATGTCTGAGGTGAAAGTACAGTCAAAGTCAACAGCAGGTTTGTCTTTTGATGGAGTTGTTAGTGCTGAATGCTGCAGAAGTGAACACTGTTTTCACATGACTAATGCGAATGGACAAAAAGTGAAAGATTACTTCGAGGAGGACTTCAATTTCATAAATGGCTGTGAAAATATGACTTTTCTGGGGTTTTTCCCCTTCTGCTAAGCTGTTAGTATAAACATAAATGTGCTTTCAGTGAAATAAAGGATTATAAAACAATGCTCTCAGCTGTGGGAAAAGTAAAGTGTTGGAACAGTGAAATGCTTTGTACAAAGGAGCAAACTGTAAGCTCCTAACAGAATTGTGCTGCGCCGTATAGAAGTAATCTGGCCAGGGTTCCCATCAGCACTAATTGTTTCCAGATATACAGTCTCGCACAGTGGCTATGAGGACCCCTCCCAGTCTGTCTTAGCGTCTGGAGCAAAAAGGCTTCTCTCCATCTGTCTGCGAGCTGCAAGGTCAGACTGCAGACTACACCCTCGCCTTGCATCTGTCTGTTTGTCTGCTGGCAACCTGATGCTCTGTGATTGTCTAACTGGAAGGTCACAGCTGGTCTGTTTTTACATTCCCCTAAACTCAAAAAGATCAACCGCTGAAACTTATCAGGTTTTCTTTCAAATGACTACCACAACAGCTGAATTTAACATTTCTCACAGATCTAACAATCTGCGAAACAAAATAGCGAGTATTTACTCTATTAACTTGTAGTTTTCAGTGTAATACAAAAGTAATAATAGGTATAAGTACTGCACTAACACAAACACTGGGAGAATGTGAGATCCTGGGATAAACATGGGAAACAAATTCCAACTACAGTCATGTGGAAAAAGTCCACTAAGTCTATTCCCATATGAATTAAGAGGGTAAGCAGCAGCCAGGTGCCGTTAATTAAATGTACTTGATTACTTGCTCATCGGCAAGTGTAAACACCTTTATAAAATCCAGGGTTTGACAGTTCGCTGCGCTGGAGCATTCAGGTGTGTGTTAATTTTGAGTCAAGGAGAAAAGACCACTGTCATGGAGGCCTAGTTTTGATTTATTTGTATTGTTATTTTGGCTTCTGGGATGGGGTCCATCGTTGATCTTAGCTATGTTTTATTTTGAGTCACGATTCTCGTGTTTATGACCATACCAGGGGTTTGAGTTTTGTACTCTTTTTAAGGTACTATACAGTTCCTTGTTGGTCATATTCTTGGTTTATTCTTTAGGTTTCTTAACCTGTACTAATGCTGCCTTTGAAAATCTAGCTTCAGTTTGTGTTTAGAGCTGTAGCTATATATTTAATTCCTTAATCTCTGCCTTGGGTATATCCTTGTTTAATTATCAAGGAGTCCCTGTTTCTTTTGCCTCACTGTCAGTTTTATTTCCTTGTCATCCTCTTGTTTCAGTCTTGTTGTTTCTATTCTTCTTGCTTACTACCAGTGTGTGCATTTAACTTCAGTTTCCTTTTGTCGATTTGGTCCTGCTTCCTTGCGCTTTGTCCTCAATGGATTTTGCTGTGTTTTTGGACTTGATATTGGGTAAATTATACTATTTGGGGAGAGAATATTAAAACTGGCAATACTGCACAGCATCACATTTGAGAAAAGCCAAATACAGCATATCAGCACAAACATCTCATACCGTGTACCAAGAATTTTGGTGGATGTTTGTGGATGATTTGGGATTTTTTTGCAGCCACAGGACTGTGACACCTTGCAGTCATTGAGTTTGCTATGAACTCTTCTGTATGCAAAAGTATTCTGGAGTCAAATGTGAGGCCATCTGTCTGACAGGTAAAGCTTAACCTAAATTGTGTCATGCAACAGGGTAATGATGCAAACTACTGCAGCAAATCTTTAATAAAATTGCTGAAAACAAAAAGAATCAAGGTCAAAGACAATACCTCGACCTGATTGAAATGCTCTAATGGGACCTTATAGGAAAGATGTTCATAAACAAACAGCCTCAAATCCTAATGAACTCAAGCAATGTTGTAAAAAAGAGTGGGCCAAAATCCATCCACTATGATGCGAGAGATTGATAAATTATACAGAAAACCTTTACTTAAAGTTAATGCTGCTACAGATGCTTCTACAAGCTATCAAAATGTGGGGGTGTACTTAGTTTTCACAGGACTGTGAAATAATTTTTTCATCACATGACTGTGTGCTGATTGAATGCTCTTCACATTATCATACCTGTACCAAAGCTGAGAGTGACAGTGGAAAATCTTTTCCTCCCACCACACTTTTCACAGCAACCATGGACCAGTTGACAGTGGATTCCTCAGCAAAGTGAGGAGGAAGTGATGACGCAGGAAGGAGTTATCAGTCAGCAAACTGTCAAGCCAGCTGCAGACAACCCAGGTTTCACAAGTTTCTCCTACTTCACCACAGACACAAGAAACATGTTTTCCATTCTAAGCAGGAGTGATTAAGGGCAAGTCTTACAATAGTGTAGTGGTTAAAAAATGTAAACCATTGAGGTGTCATTGTGAAGTGCTAATTGTGTTTTTGCATGTTACAGCATAAAGAAACTATTTGAACATTTCTGAAGAACATTTTTTTGCCCTCTTTCTGAGATTTAAGTGAGAGGATGGATCGCAGTCTCACGTTTGTTTGCTATCTATCGTAGCCAGAGGTAGCTAGCTTAGCTTGGCTTAACAAGACCAAATATATTCAAGTCATAAATGGTATAACAGATGGATGTAGCTTGTGAAGCCTTTGTGGAAGTGCCTAAAGAACTCCGTGGCCTTAGTAAAGACTTTCTTCATAACTTTATGGGCTAAATTTCTAGTTTCAGATCTTACTAAAAAAAACATGAGTTTCATTTTATATATTACTGTCGTTAATAGAGTGAGGAAGATTATCCACTGTAGCTTATAGCAGCAGACTTTTAATTGACTTCGCTAACCAGTGGGTGATGTCACGGTGGCCTCATTCATGTTTTTTTTGTACTGTCTGAGTCATATTTCCTCCTATAAACATTGGTTCAGTCTTTGTGTGAAGCTAACTATGTGTATTGTGGTGCATAAAAATGTGTTCCCAACATGAATGGACCCTAAACTCCCCGGAAAGTCGATTCTGTTCTTCTGGATTAAGATTTTTCAGTGGGAGAAACATTTCGTCACTCATCCAAGGGTCTTCTTCAGTCTCACTTGACTTGGTGCATACTTGGTTACATAATGACCAAAACTAGCACCACTGACTAACAATAAGCCGTGAGATCAGTTCATTACAGTTTTTCTCAAATGCTAAAACACATGTCACAAACGTTACCACCAGGTCCCCCAATGTCCAAACACAACACCCTTCTCTAAAGCTACATAAACACAACCACACCTTCCCACTGCAAAACTCAAACTCCCACACCAAGAGAGCAGCTCGAAGCTGTCAAAACTATAAACACTATACACAGCATTACACACTACAGCAAAACAATTGAAAACACAATGCTCAATTTGTGAGAAGGTTCTTTGTTTCATAACTGCCAATGCATATTTTAGAAACTATACAGTAACGGATCGTCGTAGATCTCTGCAGAGGATTAGGCATTTAGATTTGTGAGTTTCATATGAGTAGTATAAATCTATAGAAAATCCTGCATGTACGTACACTACTGTAACACAACTCAATGCAAAAACAGAATCTATTGCACACAACAGTAATCTTGAAAACATGAACAGGGTGTGAAGTTTTTCTATTTACGTTATTCACACCACACACACCACAATCACTGTGCGGCATCATGTCGCTGAGCTGTTGCTCGCATCTCGTCCGTAATGATGGTACGAGGTTGTCTTGCTCTCCCTCCTGGACCTTCTCCTCTCCCATGTTGGCCTTCTCCTCTTCCTCGTTGGTCGCTCCTCTTCCTCCTCTCATTTGAACTCCTCTTCCTCATTGGCCTGCTCCTCTTCTTCCAGGGCCAGCTCTTCTCCCTCCTCTGCATCAAATTCCTCTTCCCCTGACTCTGCCTTCATCCATTGTGTTTGTTTGGAACCTTCAGCATACTGTGCACTCTGAACTTGCTTTTACATGTGGGTACAGCATTAGCAACAAGTGTCTTCAATTTTGAGTCATTGTGTGTAGTGAATGACGCCAGGTGTGTTCCCTGTGTTCAAAGATTGGTGACTGTGGCAAGCATTTTGCATCACATGGGCTTTCATTTGAGGATATGAGCAGAGTTGTTTTGCAACATGTGTTTTAGCAAGGAAAAATGTGTTTAGATTTATGAGTACAGAGGGTTGTGTTTTGTGAATTGTGTCTTCATGTGACATGTGTTTATGGTACTGGAATATGGTGGCTACATTTAGTAAATGTGTTTAGACTACTGGTCATTTGGGTTACAGGATTGGCTTTTGTGTTTTAACATTTGAGAAAAACTGTAATATGCGTTTCTTCCACTAAAAATGCTAAATCCAGATGAACAGAAAAAACTTTCTGGGATTTCCTTACCCGGATGATTGAGCATGGATCAAGAGAGCCTAAAGTTAAAACAACTTGGAAAACTGGTTATCGGTAAGAAATTTTAGATTTATGATGGAAATTCGTGTTGTCATTATTTGCAAGATTAAATTTTTTGTATAGTGTTATACACTCTTGGTGTGTGGGAGTGTGAGGATCCAGGTGCAGACAGAAGAGGAGACAGTACTGAAGTTGAAATGAAACGCAAGCCTTTATTTGGGCTGATTAATGTGGAAAATAACAGAAAGCACCGAGGCAAGACAAAACTAGAAGCTGAACTGGGAAAACTAAGAACTGACACTTAACTCAGACAACAGGGAAGGCTAAGATAAGGTGACAATGATGCATATGACTGAGAAAACTATGAACAGGATTCTGTGCTGGAACAAGAAAGAACTATGAAACGTATACACGTAAGCGATATGAACATGACCAGCACAGAGTCCTGAAACCTCACATAGCATGGGGGAAGTTAAACAGACAATGCGACACCGAACAAAGGAAGACTGAGGACTTAAATACACACATGAGGTGATCAGGGGAAGTGGAGACACATGAGGACACAGCTGACCAGAAGCATAATGACAACATAGGGGAGAGTAACACTAACTACAATGAACAAAGAACACCAGACTAATAAAATAAAAAAATAAAACAGGAAACACAGAGTCATAGACATGACATGAACTTGACAACAAGAACCACACAGACATGAAACATGACAGGTAGATGCACAGACCAGGGAGAGATGACAAAAGGGACTAAGAAACAAAGGACTAAACTGCAACCTAGAAATCAACTAGATGAGTTAAACTATAACACAAATGAATACAAAAATATGCATTAAAACTCAAACACTGGGCCACACGACCCAGTACCGTGACATTTAGTTGCACATAGTGACCTAAACTGTTTAACAACATGATTTATTGCCAGGATGCTAACCCTAACAAAGTCAGAAGAGCAACATGCAGACCATAAGAAGAGTGTGTGAATGTGCAAAAACCTCTTTTTATTATATTCTGAGCCAAGCTAACTGTCCTCAGAACCAAGTTACTAAATTTACCTAATACAGAATATCTGCTTGCTAATTAAATATATTGCTTGAGGTTCCTGGAGGTTGGTGGCTGTTGCTAGGTGAAACTCACCAAAAACCTCCTTGTGCTTGCTTGTTTACTAGTAAATTACTAGATTACTGCAGTCCCCTGTGGTTTGCATGGAGACTGCAACTTGTCAGCAAACAGTCATAAACTACCAGTCCAGCTGTAGTCATGCTTGAAAAATGCAAATGAAAAATGAAGAATGTTAGCCTTCAAAGTAAAAGTTATGCCTTAGCCCTGCAACCAACATGTTTTGAAAGGTGCAAGTTTTACACTGAAGGTTAATATTTTCTTTCTGGTTTATCTCGCACTTTAGCGCTTAGTAGTAGTTAGCAGGTGTTGGTAGAAAAATTACCATCTTCCATGGAAACTATGAGTAACCAGTCTGATAAAGACCAAAGAGATCATAATGCCTTTTTCATTGCAGCACCATATACCTGTTTGTGACCAATTTCACCTAGCAACTGCTGCAGACCTCCAGCAACCATTGCCCAAAAAGGAATACACATTTGTTGCCGATAGGTCTGTGTGAATGGGGCCTAATTCACTTGACTCTACAGCAACACATGTCCAAAATGGTGAACAAGTTATAGTCACTCGGTTAATAGTCATGTGACTGCAAAACCAGGATACATGTAATAAATATAATACATTCCCCTTCAACACATTTCTGACTTGTTCATACTGTAGCATTCTTTTTCTTTTAAGGCTGATTTCTTGTACAAGTCTTAATCCACCTAAAAGCATCATTGTTATCTTCTACTCCCCAAATACTTTGAATGAATCATCAACTGTGAGCTCACTGCTATTTCTACAGCTGTATTCAGTCATCACCAGCAAACATGAAGGCAATGACGTAGGAAGGAACTATCACTCCATCTGTTTAATCAGTGGCAGCAAACCTGGATGTTTTGCAGCTGTTCTAATGCATTTTGTAGACATGACTGCAGACGATTTATAATTCCGTATTTATACTCATTTATTAAACAAAATTCACTGTATTAAATCGCTATTTTCAGCTTCTTTTTTTTCTCTCTGAGATCAGTGTCATGTTTACAGTCTGTCTGGGTACTCTGTAGGGAAAAGAAAGGGGTCACCTCCCATTCGCTATTCCCAGTTAATGTTTATAAACTCGGCAAACAAGACTAAACATTAGACTAAATAACCTCGTAATAGCATTTCTTCAAATGTAAAACCCTGGTGGCTTGTTGGACCAGGGTCCTTGTGAGGTCTCACAAGTACAATGACTGAAGGGTTTGATAGTTAGGTGATTACAACGTGTCATGTGATGCTATGTGACTATGAAGCCTTGTCTTGGTGAGCAGAGTTTTTACAGAGCACATCTGACAGGAAGGTGTTCTGTCGCAACATGAACACGTAGCCTGTCTCAGGTACACTTACTGTTCCCAAAACGTTTCCTTTATAACCTTTATACATTCCCTATGCTGAATTATCAATTTTAACACTTTCACTTTTGTTTTCCTCCTCCACCCATCTGTTTCCTCCCCTCATTTTTCCACTCTGTGACATATTGTATATAGTCCTCTGTATTTTGTTACCGGGTATTTTTTGTCTGTACTTCAAACACTTAAACCAAACTTGGCCAGCGGACTTTCATTAAGCATGTACTGTATAAACTGAAGGTTGTGCCTTTCCTGCCTTTTGAGTGCGACCTTCTGCGGTTAACTATATGCTACGATACCTTCGCTTCTCACGGTAACTGTTCCCAGGTATGTTATTCTCCTGCCTTTTGGACATGTGGTTTAGCGTGCCTGGCAAGGCGGCAGGCAGCTCTCCTGGCTCGATGTGTTTATGCAGGTGCGGGACGTTCAGGACACACCGCCCTGCAGAGTATTTTGGAGGTGCTTTTCAGAGCAGCTTACCCTGCAGTATTAGAAGGGGCCGCCTATATGTGGCATTTAAGTGGGACAGCCCAGAAAAGGCATTTCCTCGGCTTACTGGAAATGGAGTCTTAAAAAGCTTGAAACGGAGTCAAACACATCATAGTGAGAAATGCTCTAATGACAGCAGAAAGATTGATGTTCCCATACACAATGTGAGACAACAAGATCATCGAAAAGAAGAATGCTGAGCACGCGTTACATAAGCCACCTTATTTTTTGAACAAGTGTGTGTTAGTGTGTGTTTCTTGAGCAAAAAAAGCACTGCCATTCTCTTTGAGTTAAGCAAATCATAATCAAGGAAACTAGTTTAAAGGGCTTGCTTGATATCACAGGAAAAAACATGCAATGCTTTGTTGCTAAGAGACTGTAAAATATCCAGATGGAACAGCTTTAGAAGCAAATGTAAAACTCCTGTCTTTTGAAACCTTTGGACCAAACTGCTGTTTGTATTGTCTATTCAGTGCATATGTTTATCTGATGTGTGTGCCAGATTTGCAGGTTGCATAAAGTGCCACCTCTAAATTGCCTGTAGGTGTGACTCTGAATGGTTTTCTTTCTGTTTGGCAGACTGGTGAAGTGTCCAGGTTGTAATCTACCCCTTTCAAAGAGGGAGGTTTCCAGACCTAAGATAAGACCTAAGAAGACTTGTCGAGATAAGTCTTCTGGGTTTTTTTGTAGAAATCTTTATCTAGTTAAGAGTGAGTTAATCAGCTCTTGAAATAAATCAACCTCTTTGCTGTAAATTCAGCTGAAGTGTAATCTCAGAAGAATATCTTTGCTCAAAATGAAAATTAAAAGGCATTTTCACAGTGTCATCTTTTCCAAACATTAAATGGTGTTGTCAGTATTTGAAACAGGATGATAAGATAACAGTGGTCATCCTGTTTAGAAGTACTGACAGGGCAATTGTTTGCTATGGTTTCATTGTCAGGAAGCATGAGAGAGAAGAATAGCCTTGCCCTGCTTGGCTGACACTGTTCTGCAAAGTTTCCTGGATAATGAATTCCTCTGGTTTTGGTCAGCCAACAGTGAAAAACCAGGATAAAGAGGGGAGAAGGACTTAAAGAGGGAGAGAGGAGGCCTGAGGTGATTGTCCAGTCAGCATGGAGGGTGTTAGCAAGTCCTCTGTATTGTGGATAATTGCAGATTACTGGTTAGATAAGTGGATTGACTAGAAATGTGTGGGAGTACAGAAATGCAAAACAACAAACTGAATTTTATTTTGAAAGTGTCTTTTTAAGGTAGAACTTCGTCAAGTCTTCATGAACCCTGGTACTTCGACCAGAGGGAGGAAACTACCAGAGCAAATATTTTGCACTGCAAATTAGAAACCAGGCCTGCTGGCCACGGAAAGCTGAGTTCAATCCAGTACGCATCTACCTGCTATCCTTCACATTAACAACCAGCGCTGGGGCTGACTGGATTTACACAGGCACAAAACCCCGTAAAATTCTCACTTTCCAGCATATTCCACTTTAAAGCATATGAACTCTGGCACCAGTTTAAAATGAGCGCACGCTCAATGAGCCATACTGTTGCTACGCTGGTTCAAACACAGATGCATCTTAAAACAGAGTACGAACATACACAAAGTACACTGCGCCTCTACAGCGGAGGGAACTAGGTTGAGAAATTTGAAAGAAAACAAACAGGATTCCAGAGCGGTGCGCTGTGGCGTGAGGCTGCTGGACTGAAACACAAAGAGAGGCCTGTTCACTGCATACGGGAGCATTCCAGCTAACAGAACAGGCTCTGGGATGCTGTTGACCTAAGCTACTTTAGAATGTTTGTGCAATAGCGTTTGACCACTTGATTAAAAATATCGTTTGATGCTGAAGTGGCTCTGTCCTAGCAACGGGCAGTTCAGACTGGTCTGAGCAGAGCAACATGCTGCGTGAAAGGATGGCTCTTATGAAAAGATGAGCACTGAACGGTTCGCTCACTGAGAATGAACATCCAAGTGTCACTTTTAGATTGCCATTGGAAAGCCTGTTTATTTCACCTTAAATGGTGCCACTTTTGTAAGCAAAATACATTTGAAGGTTGAGCAACAGAGTTGAGTATGTGGATTTAAGGGGATGCGACTGTTGAAACTTGCCATATCTTCTCTGCCAGTGCCAAACAGGTTATTCAGCTATTGACTCATGATTGGTGTCTTTTATGGGATTAGATGAAATAAGACATATTGCCAAGTTAAGAATTTATTCATTTATAAAACATGGGCCTCAGTAGCTTGTGGAAGATCCATACACAGCCACATCAGCCTGGCACCTCCTCATCATGCTGGTCGCCAGTTTTGTCACACACTGCCGTGAGATGGCATCCTATTCTTCAACCACCATTTTGCACAACTCGGGCAGTGTGGTTGTGTTGGCCACTCTCGCACAAAGAGCATGTCCAAACTGATCCCACAAGTTCTGTGAAATTAAGATCAGGAGTGCCAGCAGGTCATTCCATCTTCTCAACTCCCAAATTCTGGAGGTAGTTTCTAATAAAACCCACTCTGTGGAGGCAAGTGCCAGAATCTTTGAGTACAGGGTTCAATTGCGGAGATGTGGGAGTGCCACTGGTTGTAGAATCTCATCTTCATATCTCTATGCATTCAGATTGCTTCCAAAGATTACAAACCTTGTTTTTCTAGTGATGGAGATGCTGCACCAAACTATCAAAAGCTGCTACTGTATTTGTGTAGCAATCAGCACAGCATTCTCTGTGTCTTCCCCACACTTTGACCCTACAATCTAATTGCCATAGGCAGAATTTGGACTTGTCGCTGAGCAGCACTGTCAATCAACCTGGGGTACCACAAGCTCAAAGAGTCAGTGCATACTCAACTCTGCTGCTCAACCCTCAAATGCATTTTCCTTACAAATGTGGCACCATTTAAACGGACATAAACTGGCTTTTTAACAGTAGGATTTATTGCCAAGAACCATTGTTACATTGTAACAATTACATCGATCAAACACAAATTGAGAAAATAATTGAGGAAAGTGATAGAAATATGATTTAAATCCAGAATGATGGTAACAATAGGACACAACACTTTGTGAAGGTAATTCACTC
The DNA here is from genome assembly GCF_057381915.1 of Diplotaxodon limnothrissa. Lineage (NCBI taxonomy): Eukaryota > Metazoa > Chordata > Actinopteri > Cichliformes > Cichlidae > Diplotaxodon > Diplotaxodon limnothrissa. Next base: position 6,758,817 of record NC_140610.1, on the reverse strand, counting down.
ACAGCCATTTAGTCAGTCAGATCCTTTTAAACCTGCATAAAACAATCCCCATGCTGCTTTTGTTGACCATTATGAATAAACAGTAAAAAGTAAAACTAGAACTAAGGACATGTTTCATTTTTTTTATTTTAGTTTATTTAGTTTTTCAACCACACAACATGTTTAGTTAGTTCTCTAGTCAAATTCTAGTCTTTGTTTTATTTATTATTTATTTTTATTACATAAAATATTTTGCTTACAGCTAGTATTAGTTTGTCAGCTAATTATTAACATCATAGCCAATATACCTTATCAACTTGATACATTTACAAATGTATATGCAAAAAATATTGTCAAAGGTCTTGGCTATCTCCATCTTTTACATACAGTCTATGTCATAATCATGCTTAAATTAGCATATAGCAGTCTTCTTACAGAACGCAATCAACAGAAATTAGGCCTAAAATGTGTATCAGTATGATTACAGATTTTCACTGCCAAGTTTAACAATATGTTCTAAATCTGCTGATCTAAAATTTGGCTCTCGCAATTAATAAAATATTTTTTATTAGCTAAGGCTTAAAAATTACTGTTGATTGGATGAGTTTCACTGAGTTTTTTCTTTTTAATATGTCTCATTATACAAAGGGACTAGTTCCAATATGTGCCAGTCTTAACTTTAAACAAGAAAGCTGATATGAAAATTGAGATAGGTCTTGGATTTGCCAAGAAAAATCCAGCTCTGGGAAGTGAATGTGACCTGATTCTTTCTTTTTTAACTAATACCATAGAAATGCCCTTGAGCAATTTTCTGAACTCCAGATTGCTCTGATGGAGCTGCTCACTGGACGAACAGTAGAAGACTGTGGTTGCACTGGGCAACTGCCAGGTATGAATGTGTGTAACTTTGTACGTGTGAAGAAGGGTGTTGATGAAAGAGACTGTGTGTACTTGGCAAATATTCCCAGGATAAATTAAGGCAAAAAAGCAAAAGTCTATACTGAGAACCAAAAAAAGAAATGCTTGATGTGGTGGCAGATTTGTGCCTTTGATGGCCGGATTGAACCAGTCAGTGCAGAAACATGGGGATGAATTTAGCTGAAGTCTGACATTGATTCTTTTTGGCTTGTTGTGTCTTACTGGTTTATTAAACTGCCGCTTGAAGTCACCGACAAATAAAAAAAATTTAAAAAAAATGTGAAAAGGTATAGGCTTTGCAAAAATATAAACTCCTTGTCATGATCCCGGGTTTTTTACCGAGTCCTGTGGGTTTGGGACTTTCTTTTCTGTTTCTCAGTGTTTCTCTTATATGATTAGTTTGTTACAATTTATACAGTTTTCATTCTTGGTTTCTTTATGTTTATTTCCTGAGGCTGGTTTAGTTAGAATTATGTGGGTTCTGTTCGTATATGGAGGAGGTTAAGGAGAGGTGCAACAGTGAGGGTCTGCAACCATCTGTAAAACATGGTGGAGCCTCTTTCATGGTTTGGGACTGTATTTCAGCCAGTGGTGTTGGGCATCTTGTCAAAACTGATGGAATTATGAACACACAAAAGTATCATCAGAAACAGACATCATGCAATGCCATCTGGAAAGCATCTGATTGCCAACAGCTTCATTTTCAGCATAACAATGATCCCAAACACACGGCCACTGCAGGAAAGCATACCTGGATAGAAAAGCACACAGTTAAACACTATCAGTCATGGACTGACCTCCTCGGAACCCAGATCTCAACATTATTGAAGCAGTGTGGGATCATCTTGAAAAATAGTGAAACAAGACAGCCAGCAGCCAAAGAAGAGCTTTAAATGTTCTTCAGGAAGCCTGGAGAACAATTCCTGAAGATTACGACAAGTCTAAGAGAGTTGTGTTGAAGAATAAAGGCGGTCATACCAAATATGGACTTTGAAGCTGATTAGAATTGTACAAACTTTATTTTGGCTTATGTACTGCATTTCCATTTACCACCTATTTACAATTTACCTGGATAAGTAGAAATAAATTTGGGATGGCTCAAGACTTTTGCACAGTACTGTGTATCTCATACATTTTCTTTTTTTAATTTTGGTAGTGAATGTCACCTCTTCTCCTTTTATCTTCGTTTCACCTTTTCAGTGTGATTGAGCTCATCTTGTGACATGTATATACATCTGATTTCATGTATGACATAAAATTCATCTCACCGTTAGCTTTTTCACACAGGAAGGTCTGGATAGCTTTTTTTCACCTAATAAACAAAATCATCATTTAGAAACTCTGGTAATTTTTTTAATATTAAAATGAGTTTGATGATCTGAAGACATGTAAGTATGACAAATATGCAAAAAATATATGCAAAAACTTATTTCTCAGCACTGTTATATCACTTCTCATCACATGGCCAAACAAGTATTTTTCCTTAATGTACAGAATTCGTTTGAAGTCTTGTCTCAGTTATTCTCATAGACCTGATCTTTAACACACAGCTACATTTTTACAGTTAAAGGTAAATACCAGACGACAAAATGGAAACAAACAGTCTGAGAATCCCCCTGCTGTGGAAACATGACGAATCTATCACAACACTGTGAGTAAACTGAGGGCCTCCCTCCTTCACTCTTTCCTTCTCGTAAGCACTCCGTCAACCTTCTCTTCCTTCCTCTTCCTTTCTCACACACTCATCCACTTATTCCTCTCTCACGGTTTCGTGGATGTCCACACATCTCCAGCATGCTCGTGACAGCAAGCTGTGTTTGCGGAGCACCATTCATTCGATCACCATCATCTCTCCACCCATCGAACCCTCTTAACCCTTGACCCCGTCCACCTGCCTCCTCAAACACGCTTGTGCACACACTGTTAACACCTCTTCCTCTGTTAGCTCTTTCCGTCTCTGACGTCAAAACCCCTGTCAGTGAAGCTCATTAACAGGTATATCTCACTTGAGACTCAAGTCTATGGAATCCACAAACATGGAATCACATTCTTACTCACGAGACGTTTAAAATGATTTAAAATTGTATTTTTTTAAACATCTTTTTCAGTCTCTGAAAATGGTTGGGGAGGAGAGAGAAAGAGGTGTTTCATTATACACATGTAAACACTTAATGTCAGTAACTCTAATGACCGCGCATATTCTTGAGGACTCTCCATAAGGCTGTGTGCAGCGTACAGGTTACCTCATTCTTTTCCTTTCCATTACAATTATATTTTCTGGTTTGCTCTTAGCCCTCCAATGAGCTACCATGGAATGAGAGGAAACAGAAAATGGTGTGGATTTGTTTCCCCGACCGCCTAAAACCATGCAGTTAGCATGGAAGACTGTATACCATCTCAATATTTTAAGTGTAACTGTGGTTCAACAGGAACTAGAAACTAGAGCCAAATTCCTACACTCCCACCGTGACATACACCCACAATTTATTACCCGCCATTATGGAAACCAAGAATCAAATATCTACCAGGATCCAGACTCTAATTCCAATGGTCCACCATGAAGTTAAATCTTACCACTACATAACAATAACAAGAGCTGGATTCTGGCGAGGCCATGGTGCTAGTGTGTGTACGTAGGTGTGTGTGTGTGTGTGTGTGTGTGTGTGTGTGTGTGTGTGTGTGTGTGTGTGTGTGTGTGTGTGTGTGTGTGTGGTCTGACTGGTGCCCACATCCTTCCAGGACAACAACATGGCCACCTAGGAGACACACATTCATTCCTCAATTACCTCCCTGCCTTCTTCCATCCATTCCCTCATCATTCATCCTTCATTCCCTCCAACAGCGAGGCGGCTGGAGGCTATGACGTCTGTTGTGTAATACGAATTCGCCATAGTTTGTCTTCCAGCATTTTTTCCTCGTGGTGACATTCCTCTGTTCAAACAGCCTCCTACATATATAGGAGGTGATTTGAGCTGAGCAAACCACACTTGTTCACACAAGACATTTGAAGGGGAGGTTGAAGAAATCCTTCTTTACTTTGCTTCTTGTTTATTAACGAGTAAATAAATGAACGTCCTGCCCATTTGACAGTTAAATCCACTCAATCAAGTATGTCTGCAGGGTAAGCAGGACTCTAGAAGTTGATCATGCTCCTGGCTTTGGAAGATGAATTATACACACTTACCAACCAATTTATTAGGTGCACCTCGCTAATACCAGGTTGGACTCTCCTTTTCCTTTAGAACTGCTGTAAGTTTTTGTGACATAGATTCAGTAAATTCCTGGACACATTCCTCAGGGATATTGGTCCATATTGGCATGACATTGTCAGTAGCAATACTAAGGTAGAATTTGATGTTTAAACAATGCTCAGTTGGTATTTAGGTGCCCACAGTGTGCTAAGAACTATCCTCCACACCATTATACCATGATTAGCTGTTGATCTAAGCAAGGGTGGATCGATGCTTTCATGTTGTTTATGCCTAATTGTGACCCTACCAACTACAGCAGAAATGGAGATTCAACAGACCAGGCAACTGTTTTCCAAGAATCCATCCTTTCACTTCTGCTTTTTCAGGGGCGCGGGAGGCTAACCACAGTGCCATCGTGCATCTATTGTCTAATTCTGGTGAGTCCGTGTGAACTTTAGCCTCACTTTCCTGTTCTTAGTTGACTGGAGTGCCACTCAGTGTGGTCTTCTGCTGCTGTAGCCCATCTGCTTCAAAGTTTGATGTGTGTGCATTCAGAGATGCTCTTCTGTATACCCTATTTGTAATCAGTGTAATGAGTTTCCTTTAATTATTTATTTTTACCTATTCGAGTTACTGTTGCCTTCCTATGAGCTCAAAGCATTCTGGTCATTCTGCTCTGATCGCTGGCATCAACAAGGCATTTTCTCCCAGAGAACTGCAGCTCACTGGATATTTTCCTCTTTTTTTAGACCATTTTAGAGATGGTCATGTGTGAAAATCCAAGTAGATCAGCAGTTTCTAAAAATTATTTGAACAGCCCATTTGACACCAACAACCATGCCATGTTCAAAGTCACGTAAATCCCCTTTCTTCCCCATTCTGCCAAAGTGCTTTGAGTTGCTGAATCTGGTGATTGTAACAACCAACTTAGCAGATAAGTGTAACTGGTCACAATGGAACCAATCGTTATCAGCGTAATGTTCCTGTTAGGCCCAAGGAACACAGCCCTGTATGCTAACACATACATTCCCTCATTTTGTAAACGAGTACGTCTGCGGTAGCTTATTTTTTCATAATGTAAGCTAAGCTAAATATTCTCTCTCTTTTAAGCTAAGCTTTCCCCTTCATTAACTCACACTTAAGCCTTGTATGATAACTAGTACAGAACCTGCTCAAAACGAGGACAGTTTGCAAAGGTACGATTGAGGTTTGCAACTTTCAAGAAAATTTCTCACTGTCTGCTGCAGACAGAATAAATTACAGAAGTCAAGTGAGACTAAAACAAAACAGCAAATTAGTGCAGTTTAAAATAAAAAAAATAAGCTGAAAGAAGCTAAAAAGCTAGTAGTAGAGTTACTTACAGTTACTCTTTAAGTTTATCCATCACCCTCTATCAGGTGGTGATTTTTAGTATTTTCAATGTTTAAGTATGTCTTACTGTTAATTTAAGTACACATCCATTCATACAACATACATACAATTCAGATTCAGATTCAGAAGTGGCACACTGTCATTGGCACAAAGAGGCCTGTAAAGCTATACTTAAGTAGAAATACTGCTAATAGTACTATGTTTTTAATCAACTCAAGTTTAAAAAACAAAACAAAAACAAAGTATGTCAGTTAAAATTAAAAAACAAACAAACACTAAATTCAGCTTGGTAAATGTAATCTTTTAGCCCTACATCTGAGCCAGACGATGCCAGTCCCTTATTCTTACTAACCTGGACACTAAAAAGGAAAGTCCCTTACATTTCTGCCTCTTTGATCCCTGATGGTAAATATCAGCCTGGTTTGGTGTTTACCAATTGGTTATTGAAGTTTTTTAAGCATTTACCACAAGCTCCTTGTGGCCTTTTTACGAGAAGCCGTTAGACTTCAAAAACACAGTATTTACTTTGTCTCAATGTCATTTCTTTGTTGTGTTTTTCAGCACAGGGAGGTACACAGTTTTTCCACAGGTGCACTCTTTGGCGTGTGTGACATTCGATTTTTAGCTTTGAAACAGCAGGTGAGTGCAGCGGTTTCACCTCAGCGTGGAACATCCTGTCACATAACTGAGAGCTACTTCCTCCTCAGGAAAAAAAAACATCAATATTTACTGGAATACACAGAAGCCTCCAAATCCAACCCTCCCCCCTAACCCACAGCATGCTTTTCTGTTCTAGTGCCAGTTGTCATCCCACCAGTGAGAGCTGTACCTCATCTTTATTTATGACCTTTTTTATTCTAATATTCATACACCGCAGAGAGGACATTTTGACAGCAAACATTCTGCATTCCTTCTGCTAGACTCCAAAGTAAAGTTTACATTCCTGGGATATTGGGTGGAATGCTGCCCTCTGCAGCTCTGGACCCCCTCGAGGAATACAAGTGGATGGAGACTGGGATGCTTAAGGAGAGGTTATGCAACACAAACTTTATTTAGAAAGTCCAAAGTCCTTATCTCAACATTACAGAGACAACCTGAGATTGCAGAAAGAGAGTGAAGACACTGAAACAAGAAAGTAATTGAGTTGACTTATCTATTCTTCTGTTTACTGAACTTTAGATGATTTGAAATTAATTTCTGATTATGAGTTATGAACTTCAGCAATCCATGAGATTTAATAGCAATGAAAATACTGTCAGTAACCCTGACTACCTTCAAAATAGAGACTGGATCCTCATGAAACCAAAAATAATGAATAAAGTTATGTACAACTTATCCTAACATTGTGCAGGTCTCCATATTCCTACCATGATAGCTCTGAACCCTCAGAGTGGGGTGCGCTTCTTTAACAATGTTCAGGTTGCGTGGTAAATGTCAAGGTAACATTAACAAGAATGCTAGACCCAGTGTTTCTTAGCAGAACAGTGCATCGTAACAAGACGATCACTCGTATTCACCTAACCCATCAGTAGTTTTAATGCTGCGGCTGACTGATGCATTTAATAACAAAGTAGAATGGACAAGAGGTAGCATGAGCCATAACAACGGACAGGACAAAAGGAGGTTAAAACAAGTGGATAAAAATACGATTGATTTATGATGGGAACAAGTCTGCTGCTAACAAGATTTCAGTTGAAAAGATAAATAAGCTACTGCTCCATTGCTCCATCGGATAATAGTATTTATTAGTAGATTTGCACCCTACATCAGGAGGGGACACTTTGTCCATCTCAAGGACACTCAATGCACTGCATGGCTACTGAAGGGCTCGAAATTGTAGTTTCTTTAGGGGACAGTCTGAACTTTGATTCAAGTGAACTAACATGGATCATACACAGATGATCTAATTTAAGGAAAGATCAGAGCCCTGATTGGTTGGCCTGATTTAATTGTGTCACTACATAATGATTTGTCTGCATGTGAGCACTACTATAAAACAGCAGGCAGCAGAAGTGTTTATGTAGCTGTTCTGTTTCTGGAAAAAAGTGTTTCATAAGCACATTAACATACCACTCTAATAACATCATTAGAATGCCACTGAAAAATAAAAAGTAAGGTCATTGCACTGTGGTATATTATGAGCTTTATAGCAGCCAATACAACACTGCCCCCTGCTGGCAGCAATAATTACCTACTTTCTAATTCAGAAATGGGCTTTTTACCAAACACACCCATTATCATTAAGGTAATGTATATTATAAAGTACCTGCTGTGAAAAGTGCTTTGAATGTGGTGAGCACCTAAATTTACACATAAAGAAATGTGTTATCATTTCAAATGACTTCACTTAATGAAAACAGTTTTGTTTTCTGCATCTGGGAAAAATGCAATGAAACCTAGATTTAATGAGTCTAAAAGCATCTGTGTAAAGCAAACCAGGTAAATCTGACAAAAGATTGGATCAGGTGAATTGTAGGAAATGTAGGTTCCAGTGTTTTTGGAGCTTTTAGGGACTATAAACTGGATATAAATGGTGGACACACCCACTGTGACCTCAGCCACGGTTTCTGAACTGAGCAATTTAAATCCATGTACATGTTAGCTGCTAATTAGGGATTCCTACTAGATTAATAAACCGTCATTTCTATCCCTAAAACAGAAATACAGGCCTCTTGGACAGACTTCAAGTCATAGTATTTCAGATAGGTACTGTACATAACCCTCAAATTCCTAAGCTTATTTTGGAGCTAAACATTCAAAAGGCCATTAGAGGAACTGCCATTTCTTTTTTTTTTTTTTTTTTTTTTTTTTTTTTTTTTTTTTCTTTATTCTTTTTTTCTGAGTTCACCCTGCGCGTCTATCCGGGCTCCCTGGCTGAGGGCACCATCTACTGCCCCGTCACCGCCCGCAAGAACACCACTGCTGCTGAAGCCATCGAGTGCCTCATCGAACGGTTACACCTGGACCGTACCAAATGCTACGTGTTGGCCGAGGTGAAGGAGTTCGGTGGGGAAGAGTGGATCCTCAATCCCAGCGACTGCCCGGTTCAGCGGATGATGCTGTGGCCAAGAACCGCCCTGGAAAACCGGCTCTCCAAAAGGGCGCGCTCCGTTAGCTCCGGGAGAGCACACAGGTCACAAGGTGGGTCGCTCCCTGCAGGCTGGGGGAGGAAACCCCGTTCGACCATGCGCCTTCGTTCCTCAGTCACCCGCAGCCACATTTGCAGGCTGCCCCCGTAATGAATAGATCCATCCAGGTTTTTCTCCCGCAGGAGGAAGCGGTAATCCTCGCCACTGCACAAGCCACTACGGTTTTCCAGGAACTGCCATTTCTGCCGCTTCTTGTTGGCTTCAATTTTGAGTTCCATGTTTTTAACAATGTTCTCTTTCATGTCCCTCGATCTGTTGGAAGTCTAATATTTATTACTTTGGTTCGGCCGTGACTCTGGACCAGTTGAAATGTATATCAGTTTTCTGCTCTGTGAATTAATGTAACTAGGCAATGCATAATTCAGAATTTGAGTTACAATGATCAAAATTTCTTCTCCCGTCTCTGGAAAAAAAAAAGTTGACACAAGCAATGCCACCTTCTCTTCCATTTACGTTTTTTCAAACAGCTTCTTTCAGGGAAAAAAAAGAAAAGGAAAGCTAATAGCAACTTGTTATTTCCTCTGGTCCATCTTCTGATGACGCACTAACAAACTTCGCTTCAGTGAGGTCATTGTCTGTTCCAGAGGAGGTTATTATCTCCACTTTTTAACTTTTGAGCGAAAGAGTGTAATTTCCATATACTATTGCTCCTGTTAGCTGTACTTATGTGATAAATTGTTTTTCTAGACACATATTATTATAAAATGATATGCATTAACACTTCCACCAAAAAGTTAAATCCTTTTAAACATAAGTCCTTTAATTTGTCCTCCAAAAGCTAAAAATCTCCAGCTTCTCTTGTGGTAACTTTGTACCCAGTCAAACTTTCCTCATCCTCCACAGCTGGGAGGTTTCTGTTGGGAAGGAAAATTCTGCTCAGCTATTTGCAGCAACCTGCTACTTTCTGTGTGTGTAAACAGCTCAAAATACTCCCTGTCCTACTGACGCTCAGTTCAACTCTTTCTGTGCCTCAGTGATGAATTTGCAACAGTGTCCAGTATTCCTCATCACTCGCTCTGCCATGGAAACTTTTGCTTTCTGCGTCACAGCAATCTGTTACTTCCACATCCGAGTCCAACTCCAACACTGTCTGTTCTGAAATATTCTAGCTACCTCAACTGCTCCCTGATCTCATCCTCTGTTGAATGCTATTTCCTCCTGTTTACATTAAACAAGAATATCATATAACCTACCATATAACGCGGATTTTTAACTATTTTCAAGGTACACTTGAAGATGTTTTCCATTAAAATTCCCATGAGGTGTACCACAAGATCTATTACTAGTCCTCTTTTCTTTTCTTGTTTTTCACTTCACTATTTATATTTAAATGCTATTTTTGTGAAATCAGAGACATTCACTTTTATGTAAACAACACTGGGTCTGGCATAACCCCAGCCTTTAATGAAACATTTACTTAGGCCACCCTTATCTGGAAAAAATGCTGACTCAGTATTGTCACCAAGAAATAAGAACCAGCTCTCAAAAGACACTCAAAGTTTACACTCAACCCTGGGTACATACAGGTAGCAAGACTCAGATCTTGATCAGATAAATTTCCAATACTAGATTCCCTAGAAATGAGATGATGACCACTTTGTACTCTAAATCTAAAGCTTTCACAAAAATAATTGCAAATATTTACCATAGTACCAGAGGAACCAACGTTTAACTGGTTCTTGACTACTTTCTTTTTCATCTTGGTTCCATGAAACACAAAAACATGAATCTGCAAAGCAACTTCTTGGGAACCTCATGGATTTTAAAACGCTTTGATATGAATTACAGGTTTGATTTTTATGAGGCATTGTGCAAGAGGAATGCCAAGCCCATTTTGCAAAAGTCAACAGTTGGTTGCAGCCTGTTACACAAAATGCTCTCACCATGGTAACTAACTATTGACATATGTGGAGGCATATGGGGCAGTTGGTGATGACTAATTTGAAATTGAGTAATTGGTAGATTTAAATTTCATCTGGCTGTCTGTGATTTTGAGTATGGGCATACAGTAAACACCAATTTATATTAAACTTTCAGGTCATACTATAGTTTAAATCGAAATCATCACAGACTTAAGTATTGATTATCATCATTTTCTTGTCTTTCTCTCATACATATCCTTAATAATAATAATAATAATAATAATAATAAATAATTTTTTTTTAAAAACTGCTCTAAATTTTGTGGATTTTTTTGTTTTTCACCGAACTCTTTCAAAACTGCCCTGGGATAGTTACAGGAACTGAATAGGAGGCTGTGAAATCTCAGCTTTTTTCCCCACCAAGAAATTTTTTTTATTTTGTGAAATTTAAAATGTCAATTCAAGTCATTAACAAAGTGCTTCGATTTTCAAAATAAAAAGGTCACAGTTGACAATGAATCTGTCTCAGCTCTAGTATGACGGGAGGCAAATCACCAAGAGGTCATAAGATCAAGAAGAAGATGAATAAGACAAAACAATCCAAACTGTTCATGGGTTAAGTTCAACCCCCCACCCCACCCACCTCCACCTCCCTTTCCCCCCTCTTTCTTCCATTTGTTACTGAAAAGGAAAATGAATCAAAATAAAGTTTTAAAAATATATTTCAAAAAAATTATTAATTTGCTATCTCACTTCAGCTTTCTACCTCCAACTTGGTAGCAGTACAACAGTCTCAGAAAGTGCATAATCTAGTTTCAAGTATCCTACAATTTTGGTTAAAAATCACTCTTCACACTTCAGATTCTGAATTTTTATTTAGCAAATAGAAGACAGTTCGCACGCACACACACATAATTTTCCATCGGGTTCAAATACAGAAGCATGACAACAACAGTGTTAGTGTTTACTAATACAAGGCAATTTAGGATACTTTGCATTAGTATATTTTGGTTTAAGATCGGTCGTCTAATTATTTGTTTTTAAAAACAAGGGATAAGAGAGTTCTCACAGAAAATAGTGACAACTTTCCTTCAGCTCTTACGTAATTTGCTCAATTAGATGCCTTTTCCTGAGAACCACAAGTGAATGCCAAATAACCTACAAATGCTCTCACTGTGTATTACTTGACTTTGCACTATTTACTGTGAATATTTTACTTCAATCCTTTGTGTGACAGGCAGTGAAATGAAAAGGATTTCCCTGACAAGCTAAAAGAAATAAGTCCCTACTGAATGTACAAACATGATTATTGGAAAAAGGAAAAAAAAATGGGACGCTGGGTAAAACATTTTTTTCATGGTTGGCTACGGTTTCTGTGTTCACTGCATTCTGCTTTTACTTACATTTTACACAGCGCTGCCATTTTCCCAGAATTGGTCTCATAATAACAAACCCTTCCCCTTATTATTTGGAGTGTAGTCTAACGTCTTAACAGCAAGATTAAAGTTGCACTTGCTTTTATTTTTGTTATACATAAGACTGAATAAAAATCAAATCACTTGAAATATTGGAAACAACAGATAAAAACACTGTTGCCCCTCAGAGGCTTTAAATATTCTGACTGTAGTTTGGCTACATTTTACTGCAACCCACACCTAGCGCTTGTTCATTTCCACTTAATTTACATACTGCACTTCATTGTTTTATTGCTGAGAAACTTATAGTATGTGGATTTTGCATATGTAACCAGACAAAAAGAGGCAGCTGCAGCAACGTCCCCTACCAACATGCTGCTTATTGCACCCAGGAGCGTTGTGTGTATTGTGTACATTCAATTTATTGGAGCGACTCCACATTGCTAGGGCAGGACGTACTCAACAACAATGACTGCCACTAAACACGAATACTCGCCTCTTTCATCTGATAAGTCTTCCATTTCAGAGGAAACCATGCCTAAATCAGACACTGATCATGACAATAAAGCTACCAGAGCTAGATTTGCTTCACAGCAAACAAGGTTGTAGTCCTGACATTGAGGACTACAATATCTTAAAAACATAATTGATTTAAAAAAAAAAAAAAAGCTTAAAAAAAAAAAAAAGAGACGGTGTTTCAATCTTTTTCCCCTCTGTCAGTTTTTGAAGAAGAAAAAGATTAAGAATGAAATTTCATTCTTGGTCCATGGTGATAAACAGAGGAGGAGGAGGAGGAGGAGGAAGCCCTCAGGCTTTGAGGGAGCCCCAGATGATTAGTCCTACTACAACAGCAACAACAACCAACACTATCAATATAATGCAGATCTTCTTCCGGGAGCTTTGCTAGAAGAAAATAAGCAGAAGGAATTTAATGTTTTTGAATTTTCTTTCCTTTATGATCTAACTAATAAGTTGATTAAATGATGTAGAGTCATGCACACATTCTGCTTTACAGAAACGGGCTCTAACAACCAGTCTTGCTTTACTAATCCAAGTTAAAATCTCATTTTTCTAGCATTTATTACAGCTCATCTGTCTTTTCATACTCCTGTTCCTCACCACTTCTGTCATATCATACATTAAGATATCTCTGTCACATTACCTGGTGGCCTGCAGCTCGGGCCAGCTGGTGCACCCCTTTCTGGATATTGGTCTCGGTATTCTCCACGTTGGCTTCTATGCTATCTGCAGGAAACAAAACAAAATACATAATTTACTTGCGGTAAGAGTAGAAACTGCACAATCCTGCTCACTGAGCCGTAAACTGTCAATGTGAAGCTGTTACACCTGTCAGCATTAACTTACTGAAAGATTCTTACCTATCATGTCTCCTTGCTCGTGGACCATCATACCCAGGTCCTTGAAGATGTCATTTATGTCTACGATGTCAGACTAAAAATCAAGAGAGCCGGTCCATATTCAAGAGGCACTTACAGTATGTTTGTGACTTTGTGTTTGTGGAATTTTCTTTGCACAGATATTAGGTGTTGAAATTTGATCCCTACCTCCAGCTGCCTTAGAGCTGATTCTCTCTCCTGGATCAGTCTCAGATCTTCTTCAGTGACAGCGTCAGCCTGAACCTGTATCTGGGAATCACTGCATACAGATGCAACTAGAGTAGTTAAAACATTATTTACTATAATAATAAAAAGCAGAAAGAATAATACTGTTCAGAAACAGTGGGCTTACCTCGGTATAGGAGGAACATTTCGAAAGCTGTCTTCAGGCTGACCACCCTGCTAGAAGTCAATTGAACACATTTAAGTCTTATTGTTGCAAATCTGCAGAGGTCCTTCTATTCCTGATTATGGGTATAGCAATGATTCAGTAAGAACAGAATGTCCTTTGCTGCAATATGTAAGTAAAAGAAAAAGAATTATTCAGTATTTGCAGAACACTTCATTGTTAAAATATATGCATGGCCAAGTTGAATAAATTCACCTTGCAGCTTTATTTACTGTGCAAAAATAAATTATTAAACATAGCAGCAGTAACACGCTGTTCCTACTTATCAGCAGCATAGCAGATAAAAAAAAAAAAAACTTTGAGTGAAGCGAGATAAGCAAGAGTGAGATACGGGAACACAGCTGTGAGTGGGTCCAATCATGGGAATCTGTGACTACAACAATCACAATTAAAGATACTTTTTGATTCACAATCATGTGACAGCTTCATGTGAAACTACTTCTGAACTGACGCCTGCGGTTACAACAATTTTAAGAGAGGAGTGAAACTGTAACCAGCTGTGACTATTTCAAGCAAGCACTGTGGTGGAATACAGTGCAATAACAATTTTATGTGGATTTTTGTAAAAATAAAAAAGTAGACATTTCTCAGCAGAAGCCGACATACTGATGAGAGAAACCCAACAAGGTTTGTGAACGAGCACTTTGTGACAGTGGGGAGAGAAAGATAACCCCCTTAACATGCAGCAGAACTACACTCAGCGATGGTGACCATCTGCCTCGGCAGGCTGGGGAGAGGGGAAGCAGAGAGTGAAAACAGTAAGAAACACGAAAGTGAGAACAAACACTAGTGAAATCTGCTGCTGAAAGGAAAAAGGCAGTGACCCTTGATGTACAGCACCTACTTGTTTTGCTGGATTGTTAGTGCAAAGCTTAAACAAGCTACTAAAAAGCTTTGCATAAAACCATTTTTTATTTTATTTTCTATGGTTTCAAGAATGTCTAATTTTCAAGTCTCTACTCTTCTGTAGGTTTTCAATAGGATACCAAACATATTCTCCTCTGCTATCCATCACAAGCACTTATGCTGACAAAAATCGCCTGTATGTGTCGTCCAGTTTATGGCTAAGCAGAAAAACACAACACTTCTTAAACAGCACTTCACACGCGTGTCAAAAGACCTGAATTCCGTCTAAATCTACGCAATGATGTAATATATGTGTTTACATTTATAGCAGTGGCTTCACCCCACTCTCATACTCCCATACAGTACCTATTTTATAACTGTCGTTTAATGCTCTACCCAACAACTTGGTGATCTGATGACAGGCAGTTACTTACAGACAGTCTGGAGCTGGCTCTGACTCTGGCCACAAACTCCTTCTCTTTGCTGGCGGCATCTCGCTGCGACTTTTGAAAGCTGTTCAGAGCAGCGGAGAAGTCGTTCAGCAGGCGCTCTCTCTGTATCTTTCTCTGACGCTAAAGTAAACACAAAAATATTGTAAACAGATGAACAAATGGACTTGTCAGAACTATGGTCTGTAGTTAATCAGTCTGGTATGGTACCACAGATTCTACAGAAAAGATGGATTACAATGTTCATTGGTCAGTGGACTGCTATTTTGAACATTTAGATGTTGCCATGGTTTCTTTGGAACTACAAGTAACCACTTTGAATGAAAGAGTGAAGCGCTATGATGTGATATATAAATAACAATTATAGCTAAGAAGAAGCCAAAAGCATTTTTGTTTCAATCTGTCAACACGTTTATTTCTGCAGTGAAGCTGTGAAGTTGGGCATTTAACATGGGAGTCTATGAAGACTGACTCAATTTTGTAACCAGGCCCCAGGGACATGTGAGGAACTACAGCCTTTGTGCCAGTGAGTTTATTTTTCAGACAGAAAGAGAGGTTGTTCTTTGTGGTTTGCTTGACTGTGACAAACCTTTTAGATCAGGAAGACTTTAGAAACTCATTACCTGATCAGGTCCGACTGGGAGTGCAGTAAAAGCTTTCATCAGTCGGTCAGTCTCCTTTGCCAAGTGGTTGCCTTGTTGCTGCTTCTGTTGACTAATGACATTAAAAAATGAATTTGTTAAAGTAGAGAATAGTACTCAGACATTACAAAGACAAAGGATGGTAGGCATAATACTGTGCATAGGTTTAAAAGGAATCAGAAGTAATTTAGAGTATATAAAAAAAATTAGCCGGCATTAAACATTGCTGTAATAGTCTAACATTTTCTACGCTTGCACATTTACACTTTCACTAAGATACTTCTGATAACAGCCCAGGTATGTAAATCCAACCAAGCCCCAGTAACTCACATCGTCTGTAGTAGCTGGCTGCTGTCCTGTTCAGTTCCCAGCACAGAGATTGCCCTTTGCAGCTCGGAGGCTGGCAAGAAAGTCACAGAGAAGCATGTTGTTTATTTGTATTGAAGTGTGTCCACGTGTTGGACGCGCTGGCTGACAATAATGCGTTTTTATGTGTGCATTTCTTACTCAGCAGTGTGATCTTCTGGATGTTGGAGCTGATCTGGTTAACCAAAACACTGGGCTCCTCTGGAATCCCAGCCTGGTAGGCCATGATGAAACCTACGAGGACACACAAGACCACAGGCTTCACTCGACTCGCTCATGAGTTAACAGTGAGATCTAATTAGCGTCTGGAGTCAGCTCACTGTTCTCGTGACTGTCATGTGTAGAAAAAAAAAGGAAAAAAAAAAAAAAAGAGGCTTTCGGGGTGAAAGCATTTGTGTAGATATAGTATAATCATTGTATTTTGCAAATTTCCAAGAAGAGATGTTGCAACTGTGTTTCTATTTATGGCGTCTTTGACATTAGGTACAGCATTAAATACAAGATAAAACAGTGATTTCTGTGATCTCCTCTCCCCAAAAATGATGCAACGTTTGTGACACCCCCTTACATTTCACCTTCTTTCTACAGGTTTTCATCTTGAAGCAAAGCTCCAGAAATATCTGTTGAGAAGCTCACTACTATCTTTCACTGGGTGCTTCTTAATACTCATGAACTCAGTCTGAGGTTTTATTCTCACACAACACAGTAAAGCCTGCCACATGGCTGGTGTCCTCATTGCTCACAGTGTTTAATAAATTTGAGTTCAGAGCTCTGAGAAGGCAAGTTTATTTCTTTTATACAGGAATACAGTGGACCCACCCCCAAACACTGAGTACAGTGTGTGATTAGTCACAGTAAGCTTACGCTTCAAGCTAAGAGGAGCAAGGATGGAAGCTGAAATAGTAAAGTGAAGGAGTGGCTTAAATAAATCACTTTATAATATAACTCATGACCTAGAAATGGTTCAGAGGTCCAGCTTCTTTGGAATGTGATACTGTAAACATGAGTAACCTGAAACAATAAAAAATACTGTAACAATAACAAGTTTTATGCTGGTACTTATCCACTAAAAACACTGCGAAACTAATACACTTACATTATTGAGGGATCACACAAATGATCATTACAGCTAAAATGATTTGATATCAATGCTGTGAAATAAAATATTATAAATATGCTGCAGAATTAAAATATTTTCATCTTTTAACCTTAAAAAAAAAAAACAGCTATCAAGGCCAAAAGGAAAGTCCTACAGTCTGATAAAGGTGCTCATATCATACTGTACAACCTGAAGTGAAGGAGTGTTGGGCCGGGAATATTTAGCACAAGCTCCTCATGCAGACTTCCTGACTCAAAAAAGACTGAAACTTAGTATGCAAATAGCCACCTGCTAAGAAACTGTCACAGTGACAGGATATTTCTCGTTTGCTTTAATTAAAAATTAAAGTGTGATTAGGGTTAATTAAACCAACGTGCATGTTCTGTTTCTGTCTCCTTGCCAACAAGGAAAAAATGCGGAAATCACCAGAGTATTTTTTTATGCCATCAACATGAACGGATAAACTGCAAATACTTAGTTATGACCTACTTGTGTTTGTTGGGGTTAACGCTGTCCTAATGTTACCTGTACACTGCTCTTCATTTTAACATTAGCGGGTTTAAGAGTCATGAAGTTACAAGGGAAGTCAGTATGAAGATGTTTGTCGCTTTTCGTTGTAAAACAAAACAAAAAAACTTAAAAATACGAAACAACCTCGTAAAAATACGTTGGTCGTCTAAAACGTTAGTGAAATTGTCAAGAATGACTAAAAGTTTACTTGAGTTGTGTAAAAGTTTGAACTTTACCTTTCTCGTGACTTGTTTCTTGCGTCGTTGTGCTTCCTGATTTTTACTTTTGGCCACTCCTCCGTCACATGATGTCTGCTGCACTCCCAGCGAGATCGCAGCTGTAAATTAAAGGTGTCAAACGGTAACATAATGCAGGCCAGAAAAGTATAGAAACAAAAAACTGTCCTTTTCTTAAAAACAGAGCAACGACGCAGCACAGGTTAAGTGCTTCATGATCTTTCATTCTTAGGTATTTATCGGCTGTAGGCTACCAGGTGAGATGCTGGTTCGTGGGCAGGTGAGGGGTCCAAATCAGTTCCAAAAATGCTAGTTTACACTGGACAACATCAGTGCTTTTAGTTAGTGTAAGAGCCATAAAAAGGATTATAATTCTGTTTAGGTCTTGGGTGTCATATATGATGCTCGGGGCCCAGAATCGGCCTAATAAATTGAATTCACATTGAATTGAATACATTCCTTTTAAATCGTGGGCCAACTTTACAAAAGCCCCTTTCTCTGAACGTAAAGACGTTTAACAGCACAATTAATCCCCTTTTATATAAGAAACAATTAGTGCAATTTCAACCTCACACCTATGCCGTTTTTCTACATGGTAAAGTTGGCTGGTTGGTTTCCACAGTGTGTTTTTTAGCCTGTTTCCTTCCCATCGTGCCCAACTAGTCACTGCAGATGGCCTCCCCTTGTTGAGCCTTGTTCTTCCAGAGGTTTCTTCCTGTTAAATGGAAAGTTTTTTATTCCCACTGTCACAATTTGCTTTCTCATAGAGGGTCATTTGATTGTAGCAGTTTTCTCACTGTTATTGTAGGTTCTTTACCTTAAAATATAAATCTACTTTTGATTTGGCATTAAGTAAAATTTAATTGCACTATGTGTGCAGAAATGTGCACAACAATATAAGTATGAATGTGTAAAGTGTGTCCATGTGCTTCAGTGTGTATGTATGTTACTAGTCTAGTTGATTCATGTAGGGTGTTCACTTCTATGTGCATGAGTTTCCAGTCCAGACTCTGAGTACTGAGCTTTCTGAGGCCTGAAGGAAGAAACTGTTGCACTGACTGGAAGTGAGGGTCTAGATGTTCTGGTACATCTTGTGAGGCGGCAGGAGAGTAAAAGGTTTGTGTCAGGTGTGTGGGGGATCATACACAATGATGGTGGCTTTGTGAATACAGAGTTTGTGGGAAATGTCCTTGAAGGTGGGGAAAGAAACAGTGGTCCTGCAGCTAACATGGGTCATAACTGATTAACCACAACAAAAACAAACAACTGACAGGTGAAATGAATACATTCATTATCTCTTTGCAATGCAGCGTTTTCATGGAAAACCTTGTATTTTAAAATTCTTGTGAATGTTACTTTTACAGGTGTCTATCCACCAAATATTTCACTAGCACCCTCCAATGGCAGCATCCTCCTATTGCAGGACAGCGCATCTTGCCACTCCACAAAGCTGCTCTGGACACTTAATTTGCATAAATCAAACTCCTCAGATCCCAACCTGAACATTCACGAAGGAGCCAGAATAGATCATCCACGGTGGACACACCAACAAGACCAAAGGGCTCATGTTCATGCATTAATGGGCCAGAACTGAACTGTGTACAAATGATGGATGTAATGTAAATGTGTCAGTCTCTAAAGCGCTTTGGTTCACCTTCTGTGGTTTATATGTGCTAGATTGCCGGTTCAAGCCCCAGCTTGGACAGTCTCGGTCGTTGTGTCCTTGGGCAAGACACTTCACTCGTTGCCTACTGGTGGTGGTCAGAGAGCCCGGTGGCGCCAGTGTCCGGCAGCCTCACCTTTGTCAGTGCGCCCCAGGGTGGCTGTGGCTACAATGTAGCTTGCCATCACCAGTGTGTGAATGTATGTGTGAATGTGTGGATGACTGGATGTGTAAAGCGCTTTGGGGTCCTTAGGGACTAGTAAAGCGCTATACAAATACAGGCCATTTATACATACATGCCACCATATTGCTGAAAGATATTTCTTTTTAATTTGCTACCCTACTTTACATATAAAATTGGCTTTGCTTTCAGAATAATGCAGAATCTGGATTAAATAGTATTACCTAACAGTTCACTTGCTAACACCACCTCAACTTTTTAAAATTGTAGTTATAATTTGGTTCTTGGTGTTTACTCCATGGTAATTGGTAATTACTCCGTGGTAATTTTACAAAACACATTATGATGTTACATAAAGCTATGAGACATGTTCTGTTTACCAGACACATCAGGCACATCAAAGTTCACTCAGATTAACCAAATCAATAACAGTCTTAACTTCTGTATCCAGTACAGACTCACTGGAGTATACTGCTCTAATCAGCCAATCTCATGGCTGCAACTACATGCATAGACATGTAGACCATATCTAAATGTCCAGGCACATAGCCAAGGCCAAGATAACCTAATGAAGTTCAAACTGAGGATCAGAATGGGGATGAAAGGTTATAGTGGCTTTAAAGGTGTTGGTTGTTGTGGGCTGGTCTGGCTCTTTTAGGAATTTCCCCACTCAGCCATCTCTAGGGTTTCCAAAGAAAGGTCCAAAAAAGAGAAAAAAGACTGCTTCAAGATTATAGTAAGGCAACAGTATCTCAAATAACCACTGAACCTTGAAGCAGATGGGCTCCAGCAGCACGCTGGATGCCACTCCTATCAGCCAAGAACATAAAACTAAGGCTATGGTCAGCACCTTGTTGAGTGTGTGACACAAAGAATTAAGGCAGTTCTGATGAGAAAAGGGGGCCCAACCTGGTGCGAGCAAGGTGTAACTAATGAAGTCTTCGGTGAGTGTATGTGAAAGTAAATTTTATGAGTTTTTCCAGATAAAAAGTGTTATCTTTGGCTACTTAAGGGGGTAAAAATCTGTATAATTTTTCCAAGGATTCTTAGAATTTATTTGGGGTTTGTGTTTCCAGATTCAATTTACTGATGGTATCACTGTATCACTATAAAAGTTGTGGATTTGGGTTCATGTAAACAAATCAGCTTGAACGATGAACAGATGTACTTTGCACTGAACTCAGTATTCTATGTTTGGACAAAATTGAGCTCTATATGTACTTAAATTCTCTTATCTGTTGGTCAGGGTCCAGTGAGCCATATGTCACATGGACTAATGTGATTGGTGCACATCTGCATGCACTGACTTTGATATTCAGAGAAGTTACAAATGCTGTATTTAAGGGAAAACTCTCAGTCCAGAGTAGCTGCTCTTGACTCTGTCCTTCTCTGCAGACCCAACACCTCAGTCATGCTTCGTTTGCTGGTCCTTGGCCTTGTCCTGGCATGTGCAGTGTCTCTCAGCAGCTCTGCAGTAATTCTAGAAAATGGCGCTCCCATCCTTTGGGCACAAACGGCCAGCCAAGTGACTGAGTTGCCAATGCACGATGGGATTCTGGTTCCAGACCCCTGGAACTACCTTCACCGCATGAGTTTATACCGGCTGATGATAGCTGCTACAGACCCCTTCATGGGATCCATGGGGACAAATGCTACTGACAGTCTGCTGTGGGGACTGCCACTGCAGCTTGGATGGATGTTAACTTCAGGTGAAGTCAAAGTATCATTTCTTTTTTTTTTTTAAGTCAATAATAATCCTTTCATCACAATTTAACAAACTTTGTAGTACAAAACTGAATAAAGAGCCTCCTAATAATGTAACTAACAAAGAAACAAGACCACAGCTAATGATCTGTTGTTTTTACAGGGCGTCTCGCTGATCCAACGGGTGCAACAACTTGTGGCCTGGAAGCAGAGCCTTTGTGCATTTCTACCCAGAGTTGGTGGGCCTGTAAGTACAAGAAACAAATGCATAAAAAATAAACACAGGGGGAATACAAATGACCTCTTTATGTTTCTCCAGGTGTGAACTATTTTGCATCTGTACTTCCCTTTCTGTCTGCTGCACAACAGGGCTTCATGGGAGCAGGAGCTCAGGTATTATCTTAAACTGAAAATGAACACTTTGAAAATAAAACAACAACAACAACAACCGCAATAATAATAATAATAATAAGAAGAAGAAGAAGAAGAGGACACTTTTTCATGCCATCACACAAATATTTGCAGTTTAAATAATAATGAATATGACCATTTTGTATTATTTATAATGTATGTTATATAGTGCATATTATCATGTATGTTATTACATTACCAGGTCCAGATGCAGGTGCCTGCAGGAGTACAGGACTATTGTACAACTTATGCTGACTGTAAAGCTAAATACCCTGATGCCATGTCTAAGTGGGATGCTTTTTTTCAGGTATTGAAACACAGATATACACTGGTACATATACACACAGTTTCTATTCACATCATATTATCCCGCAATTTTAAAGGGGAACTGAACTTGTATTATTTTGCCCTTAGTAGAAAACATTACATTTTAAAAAGTCAGGGCCATGTGCCATTATAGTTCAAAACGGGTCTGTTTTCCCTGAATGCACCCGCTTTATGAAGCAACAAAGCTACATTGCTGAAATAGGTGTACTCCTTTAATTGTTCATATTGTTTTAAGGGTCTGAAGACTACTAGTGAATCTCTTCTGCCTGATGATGTGAAGAAAGACACTATCCTTGGTGTCTACTGGGACGCCCTAATGGCTTCAACCTATGCCTCTGCAGCATGTAATCCCAGGTAATTTCTTTTACTTTTACTGTAACCATGTTGCTTATTAATTGTAGACTATATCATTTTCATTTTTTATTCTACTGCTGTAACACAACATCCCTTGTTAGATCAATAAAGTATCTATTTTTATCTATCATAAAATCTATCATTTTAATGCATTTCATTAGTAAACATTTACACATACCCTCCTCCCCCAGTCACCCATCCTGTTTTTACATATTACAAATCATGTACACACACATTCATACATGACAATGACATTGACTAAATCTACTTCATCTTTTTTTTTTTCTGGCAGTCTTGTTAGTTTTAGCAGTGTCAGTACTCTTTCCAGCACAAATTTTAACATCAATGCCCTTATTACCAATACTAATGATGCTGGAAAAAGTATTAAAGCAAAAGTGATCACTATCCTTATTATTTATAAATGTTTATAAACAAAAAAAAATTTGTCCACTGAACTATTTTTGGTAGTTCAGTGCACACCAAAACTACCAAGGACGAGGCCTTGCTGTTTTTCCCTGCAAGTGGTCAAAAAAGCCAAACATTTATCTCAAATTTCAGCTCTCTTAATCTCAGCTTCTGTGTTCTCGCTTCTCCTACAGGCAGAGCCACTATTCCTCTGTAGAAGTGTCATTTGCTCACAGCTGGCTGAACTCAGCAGAATATGTAGCAGCAGCTCGATTCCAGACCAACATGGAAAAAGCAGTGCTTTTCCTAACCCCTCTGCCAAGTCGGATTTTACAGGTACATATCTTCAACCTTTTCCATCTGTTTATTTTACACATCACTTCTTTTTTTCTGAAACACACAAAGTGAGAGAAGGCTTTTGTCCATTCTCCATTCTGTCTTATCATTTTAGGAGGGCGACAGCGCCCCTAACATTGCTGATCTGACTGCAGAGGAGAACCACACACTGTATATCTTCAGCTGGATGAAGACTATTGACAGTCTGCTTGGTAGGACACACACACACGCACACAAGCAAACACAAAATATTATTGCTAAGATTTTATTTTAAGTTATGCTCATGATGATGATCTACCAGGTGGGACATTGGTGCGTCTGTGGAAAGGTGCCATGTGTTCAGTAAACACAAGGCAAAAAGGTGCACAGGTGCTGGAGCAGCTCCTCCTGAATCCCAGCTTTGCTACAAGCACTTTCCTGTCCATCATCTCTGAGATGACTACAAGCTGCTGAGTCAAACACACAAGATAAATACATAACGGTATTAATTTTTTCTCCTGAAATTATTTTTTTTCTCCTGTTTAATGGACATTTTTGTCCATTTTTGTCCATTAAACAAAGTTGTTTTGTCACTGGCTTTTAAGGTCAACTTGTTGCACTTATCTGTGGTGTATACTTGGCAGTACATTAAAGTAATTTCTTGGCTCCAGTTCAACTAGTGTTCTAAAATGTGTCTCACAGATTTGTTTTTTTAAGTTTTTTTCCACAAATAATTATTTTCCAGCAATATGTTTCCACTGTAGTACAGCTACTTCTACTACTTAATTAAGGATATGATTTAAAAAAAAAAAAAAAAAAAAGCTCTGCTAGATGGGTTTATAGTTTAGCTCAAGCATGATCTCACGATCTGATCTCATTTAAAACAAATTCTCAATGATTTTGACCTATGCCTAAATCTAAAGAAATAAGTGTTCCATGAATTCAACAATGAGTAGTCTACTGCAGCGTAAATCCAGAGTTCAACTCCAGACCAATACTGGTACCTAGTGGTAAAAAAAATGTAAATACTACCAAGTAAGATTTCTAGCAATGACTATACGGATCTATAATATATGACTATCTATCTATATAATATAATCATTGATGAGAGTGGAAAGTGATTTCATAAGGTGAGCATTCATTTGATACTACTGGAAAATGAGTTTATTCTTCTGTCACTGCTCACCGTAGAGTATTCATACACAGAGGGTGAGAGACAGGAAAGCAGCAGTATGTGATGGGGAGGACATGTTCATATTAGACACAGTCATCTTGGCTAGTACTTCAATGTCTAATTGTCAGTTTATGTAAAACAGTTCACTGGAATGAGAGAGTATTCCCACAGGAGAAATTGGAAACATGTCTGCTACTGACCGGGCTATTTTCATTATATGCTTAATATACAAGCAAACAAGAATCAAGCTCTTTATTTTAACACAATAATGAAACATTTATTTTAACAAAACATCACACATTTGGATCACTGTAGTTGATGGCATCACCCCCTCTTCCCCACCCAAAAACACCGTACATGACATTTGTGTAAGGAAGACGCAAATGATATTGAAAACTCACCAGAGAAAAGCACAGTGAAACCCTCAGTGTGTTAATAATGTGTCTATGCTACCTCATGATTGTCAGTGGAAACGTGTTATCAAATACAAACACATAATAACACAAAACACAAATGCAAAATGTGATATCCTGTCAGGAGAAGCACACTATGTGTACTTTGAGGATCATTTTCTCTTTTTCTCATTTCTTCTCTTGAGGTGTTTCGTTTTTGAGAGTCAACTTTTTTTCATAATATAAACAGTTTTCACAGATTTTAGTGCTCAGTCTAACATGGAACCAAGTAAACATTAACCTTATTCACACAGCTGTACAAATGCAGCACTCCCAGAATATATTCTGTTTTTAACTGCATACAAAACACAGGACACAACAGTATATGCTGCTTCCTTGAGAGATAATAATGTATGAAGGTTTCATTATAAACACGTTGCATTGGAAAATTTACACGAGTGGTTCCCAAACTGTTGGAAAGGCCCTCTATATGGATGTTCATTTTGAAAGATGTCTTCACCCAAATGAAAGAGCATGCTGCCAAAGCAACAGGTGATGGTATAAACCTGACCTTATAGAAATGTTAGACAATATGGAGCCTAAAAAAACTAGCAGAAAGCAAAGTCTGATATAAAAAAAAAAGATGATAAGAGTGGACAAAATCTGGAAAAAAACTAAGAAACGTGACTTTTTGAAAATCTTCACCCTGGACGAAGCTCCCATTTTCAGTGCCTTGGATGAAAGGTCAAAATGCATAGAAAAGGCTATGTTTATCAAAATACCTGTGTATGTATGGGTAGTTAGAGTGAAACAATAAAAGCTGAACATTTTTCAAAAAATAAAGGCTGTTCCATCAAAGCTTAGAAAGAGCAACTACTTACTGCTGACCAGTCCACAGCATTGGACTTCTAAGCACTTAACCGGACAGGCAACACTGAAAGACTTGAGTATAATAAGAAATGGATTGGATTGCTGTCTGATGAAGAGTTATAATCAATCTCCAATTAAAGATATGATGTATGGTTAGAGGCTAAAATCACAATGCTAGTTATTGAACCTTTTTCACAGAAATCATTTTTAATTAAGCCTTGCTCCTAAATAGAAGATGTTCATTATTGTCATTAGTAACATATCCATTTACCTTCTATGTCAAAATAAATTGATAGCTTAGCTTCAGCGTTTTAGTTGTGGCTTTGTAGGCATGATGGTATTGATTAAACCCTTTTTTTGGTGTTTTTTCTTTTAAAATGAGTGGGCTGAATAGCTTAAAACGTTCAATCAACTCATGGAGTTAGCATGAAATAGCTGGCTAGCAGCAGCTGCTAGTGAAGTTATTTTTTCAGACAAAAACCAAATTCAGCAAAAGTGTAGGAAAATAAATTGTTTAAACTGTGATATGTGAATCTACCACTGCAAGCGTTCCCTTCAAATTAACTATAAAAAACAGAAGGATTAATAAGGAATTGTTTAAAGAACAAAAGTGCGCTCTGATGCTAGCAAGGCTAACGATATTCAGGTTAATGTCAAAATTTACTGAGAAGAAAACCTGTAGCTCTGGCTCATTGACATGTCAGTCAAATAAAGTATGAAGTTGTATTCTTAGCTCACTGAAGATGTAAAATTTTATTTTTAATGAGAAATTTCAGGTATTTATTTAATAAAATGCAATCAGTCTATAATTTGGCTGGGAAGTAGGTGATAGAAAAGGTTTGGGAACCACAGATTTACAGATGAAATTTAGATGAATAATTTTTTAATTCTACTTTTTAAAGTATTTCACCATTAGTAAGGTGTCCTACTGAGCACCACAGTATCCTGGTAACTGAACGAATACAGAAAAACAGACGTGGCTATAAAGTCACTACGCTCCAAAGGGAATGATAGTGGAGGCTGTTTTATCGCCCCATTTCCTCTTAACGCAGGATATAAATTTCACCAAGCTTGACAAAACCTGTGAAAGATGGCATAACTAATACTGAGTCTGTCCAGATGTAAAGTGGGAATGTCACTGTAAAGTCTAAACATAGCAGAGGAGTAGAGCTGGAAGGAGAAATCTAAACAAACATTAGTCAAACTCACTCAAGGTTCCCCCACTGGAGAACTTAAGCTACAAGGGAAGGAAGTGATGCAGCTTCAGCAAATACTTTAGGAGAAACACCTTCCAAATCATACTCAAATAAATCCAAATCAGGGGGGAAAACATGCAGAAATGCAGTTAAAATAAACGTGTACTTCACATGCACATGTTCTACACCGTATTGGCCATTATCAATCTTGCTTTTGCTTTTTGCTGTCTGCTGAGAGGTGAGGTAGAGAAACGAGGGAACAGCAGATCTGCTGTTAGCTGACTTACGCTTAAGATGGCGTATGGCATTTGCATCTGTGAGTGTTGCTTGGCTTTATGAGAGGTAGAGGATCTCTGAGCCTCACACGGGAAACTAAGCCCTGAGCCTGCTAATGCACCGGAGTGTGTATCTGTGGGTATTGTGTGTGTGTGTGTGTGTGTGTGTGTGTGTGTTGGGTTGTATCTGGGAGAAAGTATATGTCAAACAGTAAGTGCATCTGTACAAATATATATATATTGTGTTTACATGTGCTTTTAAAAAATGTGTGTCCTTTATGCTTCTCCATAGGCTGAGGCCTTGTCTTTTAACAAGTCCAAACACAAGTGACAGCTCCAGCTTCCTGTACAGAGAGGAGAGAAGGAAAGGTTGAAATCTTTTCCATATATAGACTTTGCCTGTAGCAGCTTTCAAACATATAATATAATAATATAGCACCACTGATGTACACTAAAAGCTGTCAGAGTGGCTTTCGGCTGCGGTACCTTCAGGAGGCTGGGTCATCGGTGGCTTCAGGCAGTACATGTGGTATCCTCTGTCACAGTCATCGCAGAACAGCAGCTGGTCCTGCATGAACACACAGTCACTGTCATTATTTTATACAATACATTATAAAACAGGGGCTTGCTGGTTGCACATTGCATATAAAATTAAAATCTTAATTAATTTTTACAGACTTTCAAATTTTTTTGCGTACTTGGCTCCATATAATTCTATATCTACACACAGATAATTTAATATGTATTATTTCTCTGATAGGCTGCACACAAGCTGGTGAAAGGTCATTCCACAGCTTCACAGCCAATTCAAAGTGAGAGCCGACATTTCTGGAGACACAAAGGTTGGCACAAGGTTTTCCTCTGTGATACATACATCATTTTCTGAGGTGCCACAGAGGCTGCAGGACTTGCACTCGATGCACTGCCACTGGTATGTCCTGACGGCCTGCATCATGTTCTCAGTGAACTGCAGACATGTCGGATGACCTGTGTCGGGACGATGAGACAAAGACAAAGGGAAGCAGGGGCAGGAGAAGTGGATTGCCGAAAAAAAGTTTACAAACTGTTTTGGAGTGATTTTAAAGTGGATCTGTTAAACTGATTTCTAGCTTTATATTCTTATTCTCTTATTTTGTGACTCACCTAGCAGCTTTGCCCAGTAACAGTTACGTGTTTTGAATTAATTTTAACACTGGCCATCTGTCTGGTGATTGTGAAGGCCAGTGAGTTCATTGTCATGTTCAAACAAACTCCGATCACTGATTAGCAATTTGTGACAGCACATTATCCTTCTGGATCAGTAGATGGGTACACTGTGGTCTTAAAAGCATGAACATGTTTGGCAATAAGATGGCAACTGTACTAAGGGGACCAAAGTATCCCATTTGAATGTCCAAGCAGAATTCAACTCATCAGACCAGGCAGCGTTTCTTTCAATGGTTCTGTTTTCCAATTTTGGTAAAGTCATGTAAATTCTACCCTAACTCTCCTGTTCTTAGCTGACAGAAGTAACACCTGGTGTGGTCTTCTGCTGTTGTAATCTGTCTGTTTCATGGTTTGATGCTTTGTGTGATGGCTAGGACGGCTGTGTGGGAAAATCCCAGTGGATCAGCACTTTCTGAAATACCCACCATGCACCATGTTTGGCACCAGCAAACATGGCGCATTCAAGATCACTTTAATCCCCTGTCTTCCTGAACTTTAGCTGGTTGTGTTGTCTACGTTAATGGAGTGGCTGTAGCTCAGCAGGTAGAGCAAGTCATCCACTAATTGGAGGGTTTTTGGTTTGATTCCCGGCTGCTCCAGTCTGCATGCCAAATTGGACAAAATAATGAACCCAGAGTTGCTCTCTGAAGCATCCAACAGAGTATGAATGTTAGATAGAAAAGCATGTTGTTGTTTCTGCTCTACTCAGGTAGATTAGAAAATCCCTATATAAAAACCTTTATCATTTACATATTGGACCGGGTTGTTGACCAGGTGTACCTAATAAAGTGGCCAGTGTGTGTCCTTTTGCCGCTCTCCAGGTGGTTTTGCTTTTTATGTTTTAACTTTCATTTCATTTGCCTTTAAATTGTTTTTAGTTCATCCAAATGCGTTACATTTCGTTTTAGCTGCTTGCTGTGTAGCACATTGACCAATGTCTGCTGTGTTTAAATGTGCTATATATATATAAAATGACTTGGCTAACATTGTGAAATATTTCCTCTAATGTGATCTAGTTCACACACAAAAAAAGGATTTGACTCTTCACCCAGATGGCTGCGTGTTTCTCTGTCTTTGTCTTCTATGACAGTGTTGACAGTGTATACAGCAAGTGATTATATGACATGAAAACAAAACACATGGAATCATGTGTGCACAGTTAAACACAGCCGAGACATATTTTATCCTCTTCTGGTAAAACTACAACCATGACAACACAAAAAGAAATATGTAAAGTGGTCCTCTTGTTGCCTGCCTTAATAACATTGTTTTTTGTAGCCTGCCCACATCATCACAGTTATGAGAGGACAGTCATAAGTACACTGGTGTCAATGGGGTATCAATGAGCCATATGCAAGGGTGAACTGACATATATCTGGACTGGGAAAGAAGCCCAAAACACTGATCGCACTGATCCCTCTAAGCCTCATGGGTAAAATAACAAGGAATGTGACCTGTGTAGATATTTGAGTTACTGCCGTCCTCACAAATTACTCTAAGGAATTGCAGTTGAGAAGAAATCCGCTGAGACACTTTTAACAGACATCCTGTTGGCTTAAATGGATAATGGAGTGGTGACTGGCTCTTACCTCGCTGCTCACTGTCCTCTTTAGCTAGTGGAGTGACTTGAGAGTCCAAGTGCCTCCCTCCCCCATGTCACGTGTTCATTTTACCATGGAAAAGTCATGTTTTTAATTCCTTAGTCCGTAGTCCACAGCGCTATCAACGTTTTTGGTCCAGATTTAAGTGGCATGTAGCAAAGATGTATAGTTTGTTATATTGATTATCTGATGCAAGCAAAGTCAAATGTAAGGACATTTTTATTTATTTATTTTTTTGTTTATGAAAAATGGAAAATGGCTCAACTGTTGAAAAATCCACGAGGATGGTAAAAAAATATATGTTAGTGTGTCCATGAGAAACAAATTCCCAAGCAGAAGCATATGTGAATATATATCCTGCATTCTTTCCAAGACACTTTCCAGAAATGTCTTCACTGTGGTTTTCTGCGGTCCATTATGTGCCTCATGAGTCTTTCATTGTTCCCTCAATTAAAACTTTAATGGCAGAAGGCTCAGCTAGTCAAGTTGTCCCATTATTAGCTGTCAGCAACTACATCACTGTCTGAGAACGAAATATCTTCCAGCTCTGCATCTTCAAAGCCATGAAACGTGGAGGCCTCGCTGTCTGACGCGCTGCCGAACAATTCTTCGAGAGTGCTCCGCTTCCTCCCATCCTTCTTCGCTCCTCCTCTTCCAGCTACCATGAAAACATCAGCATCAGAGCAACACAGACAAGGCCACACAGTCTCCCAGTTGTTCTAGCACACTCTACCGTAGTAAGACAACATCTTGCTTGCTGAAATGATTCAACCAAAGGTTTTTTGCTGAGATATCCAGCAGATGCCGTTTTCGGCTAGTGTGGGAAACAAAACGGGGGGAAAAAAGGGGGAAAAATGCAGCCACATGTGCCAAAGGATAATGCATGAAAACTGAGCAACAAAAGAGTGAAAGCATGTTGTCTAAAGGCAGAGGTCTTTACTGATGAACGAGGCTGACATGGAGAAGCATGCAGGATGGAAGCAAGCGGCAGATTCTGCAAATTCGTATGATTCTTTCCTGTGGTTGGCTCTCAGTTCTTATGATCTGAAAGGCTCATTGACAACCCCATTGAAGAGACACTTGAAAGCTTTTATTGCACACCAAAAGCATCTAAATCTACATTATCACCTGAAGGTACAGATTTGTTTGAATTTTTGGGGAACTTGTTCTGAAATATAGAAGGACTACATTAAACTGGGTAACAACATGTACCTCCCCTCATCTCCCTCCTAAATATATGTGTGTAATTTATTCCTTTATATTTGATGCAAACTTTTAAACTGCATCACATCTGTGGCCGATAGAGAAACACAATTTAAATCCGTGTGGCAAAGATAAACATCGCAAGAAAGCGAGAGATACACATGAACAAGATCGTGGACAAAAAGGAAGTAAAGAGAAACAAAAATGAGATGTGTAGTAAGACTTAAAGTAAAGTATGAGTCTAGCAGACAACACATTTCTGAAAAATCTCCACTGTCATTCTTACCTGCAAAGAGAGATCAATGAAGTGATTGATACAACTCACACACAGCTAGAGGGCAGTTAGCTTAGCTTAGCATAAAAATGTAGAACGGGCAGGAGCGGTGGGGTTACAGGCTCTTTCATGAGGTAACAACATCTTACCAGCACACCTAAAGTTCACATTTTGTTTTGTTTTTTAAATCTGTTTAAAAACCAAAAAGGAGATTTTGTTATCTCTGAACCAAACGAGGCTAACTGTTCCTTTTAAATTGGACTAAGCTAACCTAAGTGTACTGTGTTCTCATGAAAGTTTCTGTAACTTGCTGGAGTTTTTATGAGATGGAGGTGTTAGCCGATGCCTAGCCCCAAACACAAAGGGTCATGTGCTGTTTTTGCCATGCCTTGCCAGGGTTAAACCCTCCCAACAATATAGCTTCAAGTGCTCATGCCTACCCTCCATGGCAAGGTAACAGCACATGGGCAGCCTAAGCTTATGGAGAGGGGGGCAGGCTTAAGACCACCAGGTGGAGGACAGTAATGGCAAAGCTGGAACAGATGGGACTTTCAGGGGGTGAAGCAAGTGCTCATCACCCACCAGGGACACCATGTAATAGATGCATAAAACCTAACCTTATGCATGGTATCAAATCTCATACTTCAGTATTTACGCTTAACTAATAAAAAAAATAGTTTCCACTTGAGAAATTTTATTGTCTTTCCACTTAAGTCAGTGGGAACAAAGTTGGAAAACAACTAGGAAAGCCAGTTAAACTCCAGTTACTGAGCTGTTGTTGTCACATACGTACAGAGTTTTCTTAGAGTTACGTACATTCGTTAGAAACTTTATTAGCAGGCACACAAATCTGGCTGTGAGCACAGTAGCCATTCCCACAAGTTGCTGAAACCTTCAGGTTACAAAACACAAGCCAACTGGAAGAAAGTTGGCTTAAAGGAACGATGGTCGTAAAAGGAATAATGTGGGTTGTTTCAGGCAGAGGATGAACTAAGAGGTGGCATAAAGGCCCAGTGTTTGATAACAATTTTCATTCTAAAATACGAATGATACAAAGCTACTTTAGTACAGACAATGAATAAAAATATACAGCTGGAAATGAGCACAAATGGTCCCCATTAACTTAGTGTTAAGCTTAGATGGTGCAAACTGTATATGAACAGACACATGAGTTGTATCAATACTTTCATGTCACTCTTGGCAGAAAAGTGAATGGGCACATTCTTAGTACGCCTTCTTGCTGTCCTACTGAAATCACTAATATGGCATTCACTTTTTTCTACTAAGTCTACTGGAGGGATTATATAACTATTGCAATTCAATCAATTAGTGCTTAGGCAAATACAAAATCTCAGGTTTTCACATAAACCATCTATGACCAGTAAGTGAGGACTCACCAGAACGTCCGCAGTCAGAGCAGGACACCAGCTCCTCTGCTTGTCCTGTTTTCCTGTTGGAGTCCTGGTCTCCCAGGCAGAAGTCACAGTAGTCGTTGGGGATAACAGCACCATCAGGGCCCTTTTGAGCTGTTAGCAGGAGAAATAAGGGGAATGGTCCACGAGCTTCCATTCAGTCTGAGCTTTCGTAAGTAAGTGCAAGTTTTTGTGACCTGGAAATATCCCGTTAATCAGTATGATTAAATACCAGCCAGCAACTTACGTTTATGGTTCTCTGAACTCTGAGGAGAAGACGGAGCCATCTCTGGTTCCTTCTCCTCTTCTCCCTCCTCCTCTGCCAGGTGAGTGTGTGTGTAATGGTAGCTCAGGCCAGGCCGGTTCTTGTAGCGCTTTCCACACACTACAGATTTTTTTTTTTAGATCACAGGAAAGTTAAAACCATGAAAACTGCACACTGTCAGGTGAAAACATCAGTGTATGACACTGGTCTAAGTTAGTTGCTGTGAACACCTAGAGAGTCAGTGGAAGACGGTAAGGCGGAACCTCTATCTGCAAAATAACTACAACTATTTGTAGCTAAGAAAATGTTTCCTAAGGTAAATAAGTGGAACTATAGCAAAGTTAAAAGAAAGACAAAGACTTAAAAGAAAAATCATCTCATTTATTTATATTTCTATATATACATAGAAGTATTTTATAAGCAAGTTTATTGAAACTTTTAACGCTGACCTAGACTTGTTATGATATTTTCATGTTCATTTAGGATTTTTTACATGGGTACACTGGCCTTGTAGCCATTATAGACGTTTCTCATTACACAGCTCTCTGGTGCATTATTGATCCAGCTATTTCAGCCTTAACAACAATTAACCAATCAATTCTATTTTCAAATATATAGAAATAAATCAAACCAG
The DNA here is from genome assembly GCF_057381915.1 of Diplotaxodon limnothrissa. Taxonomy (NCBI): domain Eukaryota; kingdom Metazoa; phylum Chordata; class Actinopteri; order Cichliformes; family Cichlidae; genus Diplotaxodon; species Diplotaxodon limnothrissa. The sequence goes on along the minus strand of NC_140610.1, from coordinate 6,725,118 downwards.
TGCAAACACTTATCTAAGAATCGCACACAGCTATAGAGAAACCTATTAAGCATGCACCCCTTAGATGAGCTGGTGTTTAAGCATCAGTTGGCGCATGCTTTGCAACAAGCAAGCATTGAGGCATTAGGTTTACTGTTAGCATCATGCAGTGCTTGCACAGGGATGCCTAGACTACCTTAAAGCAATTAAAGCATTGCACATATTCAGAGCATTAGCATTCAGTCAGTCAAGGACGCCAAATGCCCACTAGCAAAAAGGCCATTCATAAAGACAGCTCAAGAAGCTCCTAGAAAGACAAGATGGAGACAGGTTAAGATACCTTCTTCAGCCTTTTTTGAGTTATACTTTTGTTTGTATCTATCTGGAACAGAGAAGACACAAAAGCAAACAATATCGGAAAGACAGAACAAGACACAAAAACGAGGATGAAATTCATCTGTCTGAGGCTCAGTCAGTATCTCTAGCCACAATTCCCGCGGCAATCCATTACTGAGGAATTCTGTCCAAGTACGAAAGTGGCATGCTGGTCAGGTCTGGATTAACAGCAAACTCTTTCTTCATGCTGCAGAGGACTGCTCTTAGCAACAGAGAGAGGGCTTTAAAATATATATATATATATATTGATACACGTGTTTTTTCTCTTAACAGCCAGATCTCAGGAGAACACAGTATCTCTGCTCTGAGAAAACACAGTGACTGTAATCGCACCGATTGCAGGATGGTACATGTACAAAGAATGAAGTTTTCTTTGCCCTTACTGTCACAGACATAAGGTTTATCCTGGTCCTCGATGTTAACGGGTTCTGCCCTTCTGCGGCTCGAGCCTCGGTTCTGAAAGGATACACAAGACACTCGTGATCATCCATTTATTTCCTCCAACACAAGTTAAAAAAAAAGCTTACTGTATCCTATAATGCTGGTAAAGTATTCTGCTTTCAGGTTGATGGTGGTGTTGAGTCTTAACTTATTTGGATTTTGTACTAATGTGACAATTTTTCTGTATTGTATTCTGTATTGCATTACAATTCAAAACACACACCGTCATATATAAATCCTGTTTTTGCTTTCGACACTCACTTTGCCTCTGTTTCTGTTCTTTCTCTTCGGAGTATCGAGTTCAAAGTCTTCATCGTCATGGAAGCCATCCCCATTTTCCTCTGCCTCAAGTACTCTCTGCAGAGTGCAAACGCAAACAGAAAGACAGGGGTTAGACAGAGGTAGCATTAGGTCTCAGGAAGCTGGAAATATATAGATACAGACATATTTACAATTCTCCTGGTTAATGTTTGATTTACTTGTCAGGGGGTTTTCATTGTCATTTGTTGCAGGAAGACATCAAATCTACCTGGCCAATTTTCAGGGAAAGTTGGTGGAGAAACAAAACTTGAGATGCTGCTGTGATTTATTGAAAAAAAAAATCCATGTCTTTACACTGGCTGCACCTCAGAGAAGAGTGGACTTCGGGCATTGGCCAAATAAGATGTCAAATGAGACGCATACATGAAGTTAAAGGGACCCCTACTGGTGACATATACTAATCTTCCTTATCTTATTAACCATACCTGTATTTCTAGCAATGTCTCATCTTCCTTACTGAGGTTGTTTTTTTTCTCCAGCAGGTTGTCCCCCCTTAGTAGGGCCTCCAGGGCTGTGGCCTCCCCCGGTGCCCCCTCACGCTTTGGAGCCAGTTCTGCTTCTGAAGAGAGAAGGCGAAGGAGGGAATGACAAAAAGGAAACAAAGACCACTTGAGGTGGCATGTGTATGTGTCTGTGTATAGCAAGGCAAGTGTGCATCAACCTGTGTGTTTTAATCCCACTTTTTCATCCCGGCATTTCGTACTAAAGTGGCTAAAAGCTGTTAACCTGTGGTCAGGCAGAAAGGAGCACTTGGGGTGTAAGGCTGCTATAAGTAAAGCTCTTATGTGAATGCATCCTTTCACACTGCACCTCGTGCTTCTCGACACTTACAAGTACAACTGTACAGTATAAATCTCCTGACAGAACCACAGTGATGCTCAAATCTATCTGTAAAAAATGTAAAAACATTTTTTATTGCAGTATGCTAGATTAAGCTACTAAACTGAAAACATATATTCCACCATAAGAAGTCGCCTGTGAGCCATGCAGCTCATGTCGGCCTGTGCTCTCCAGGCTGCCGCTGGTAAGATAAAATCATATAATGATGATATTAAAGAAAAATAGAGTGACGGCATTTAAAAGTAAATATATCTTCCTATAAATACAGAGGAAGAAGAAAGAAGAAAGAAGCTCTGTGGTTACTTACACGTGTATTTAGTTACATTTTGCCTAAATGCCTCAAAGTCATTCGTTAACAGGTCGTCTGGTCCATTTATTTTATTTATCGTTTTATTATGTGAGGTGCAGTTGTGGTAATTTAGCACAGATGGTAGGTGACAGAGTTTAATGATTATCATCGGGGTGGACGAGGTTTTATGAGGAAGGAGGGAGCTTTGGGAATAATGAAAAGCAGGCTACCAGATCCAACATCAATAAAAGATAAGACAAGCGTGCTATGGGAAGGAAATTAGCCAAATACATATATTTTTAAAAAACACTCACTGCTTTTAAGCCTGTAATATTTCTCATATATCTCATTCTTCTTTATTTCTCCCCCTATCTAATCTCCTTCATCGTTCCTGCTTTTGCTCTGTTCATTTCCACAGAGACGAACTTGCTGCAGCAGCCCTGCCTCTTTGTCCTCTCCTTTCATCTCTAATACCAGGATGAGAGCCGAATGAAACTAAGGCTATGATAAGAAAAGCAGGGAGCGAGCACAGCTGCTGAGGATGTAAGACACTTATTGAATACAGAGCTTCTGTACCTCTGCGTCTTCCCTCCTCCTCTTCCTCCTCCTCTCATTTGTCTTTCTGTATGCTATGACTTTGTGCTTGCACTGCCTCTGTGTTTTCTTCATTCAACCACCACTCTGCCTCCCCTCCCCAGCACATACATGTTGTCCTTTACTTTGGTCTCTTTTGACAACCTCCTTCCTGTACATGAAACCCACTTTCCTCCTCTAGATTGTCCTTCATTCGTGTCTTTACCTTCTTTTTTGGGGCTAAAGAACACATTGCCTCATTTAATACATGCATGCACAAGTTGCCTGGATTTAAAATTCTTAGGTGTGCATCAATAATTTCACATGTAAAGTCCAGTTTACTCATCTTCAGCCTGTGAAAGCAGTTGCACAACACCTTTTTTCCCTCTGGAGGATCAAAATAGGTGACAGAAAGAGGTTTCTGGATGTTTGAAAGAAGTGGTCCCGATGAAAGATGCTGCTGAGTTGCTTTGTGAGATTTTGATAGTGACTTCACAGTCAGGATATCTTGGCTTCTGCTGCTCCTACACAGATCTCATGTGTTTTGTTTTAACCTGCTATATAGAAGACTAGTTGAGAGGACAGAAAAATGGTTCCTGAAACCCTAACATGACCTGGGACGTGAAAAAGGAAAAGCGAAACTCTACAAGAACAAGGAATTCATATGTGGCATGGCTTCTGTGTATTCACAGAGACAAACCTCTCTGCTCAGGAAGCATTAAATAAACATAAAGCATTTTGCAAAAGCCCACGAGGGGAGAATTCACATTCTTCTGTTTTGTTATGATAGACATCTGGTCCAAACTACACAATAGGATATCTCAAAAACAAAAGACAAGAATTCTGCACTTCTACTCTCGGCGTCCGAAAGTTTTGCATGCCTCTTTAACTACAGTGTTACCTTCTCTAATTTCTTCTGTTTTTATGCAAGCTTGTTGGTTGATGAGCTGGTTAGCTGTAGCTTTTGTTTTTTTGTTTTTTTCTTGTTGTTTTTTTTTCCTCATCAGAAGGACTCTCTGTCCTCATCTTGAAAGCAAAGCAAGTCATTCTTAGCGGAAAGCTCCAGAGTATTAGATTGCATCTGGAAGACAGCGAGAGGGGAAACAATAGAGTAGAAAAGCAGAAACAAAGACTTGCCTTCATTCCCCTCCTTCACAGGTTCCTGATGGGGGCATTCCTTTTGCTAAAATCCCAACCCACCCGTTATAACACACACTCTGTATGCATGCATGGATGCACACACTCATAAGAGAGAACACACTTCCACCTCATAGGACTCACTTACATTGTTATGCCTCATGGACAAATGATTATAGAGGCCCAGTTAGGGTGCTTCTGTGGTGCAACGGGCAGCAAGAGTCGTGTGTGTGTGTGTGTGTGGGGGGGGGGGGGGGGGGGGGGGGGGGTATTTGTGTGCCTATGCATATGTGCGCCTATAGCCACAGAACAGAGAGAGAGGCGGCATTGATTCCAGGGAGAAAATGAACCTGGAGACCTGGTAGGAGAGACGAGCTAACCCGAGCCAGATGGCCAGACAGCAAGCGTGCGCAATAGCTACATGCAGATACCCAGCAGCACAGAGGCCACAAATAAAACAGATGTATTTATGTGACGGCATGAATAAATAAAATAAAATGCATTAAAGTAGGCTCCGTTGCGTAACTGTGGGTCTTGACTTTCACTGCATGGCTGTGCTGTTTGTCTCACCTAGTCGAAGCTCACACAGGCGGAGCTGGGGATCCAGGGGAGGGTGGAGTCGCCTCTTCTTTCTCCAGCAACGAGCGGGGTAGGTATACATCTGTCCTGCTGCCTGGCCTGGAAACACACACACATACACACACATATGTATCCATATATATGTACACACAGAGAGTCACACAGGCACACAGGAAGAATTTTAACAACCACTGGCAAGCATACCATTTTAACAAACCTTGCATTGAGCTCTGCAACACACAAACACAGTAATGCACACAGAGACCTGGTCTTTCCTGACACTTAATATGTTGCAATATGATTTCAGTAGTGCTCAGGCACTACCCCATATATTCAGAGGGGTCCAGCTCTTGTGATCAAATTCTAGAGACTATGTATCACTCGCAAGCTAAAATTGCAGCTCTTTGAAGACTTTTAATGACATTTATCTGAGAAGTACCAAAAGATACATCAGTATGCTAATGTTGAGAAGATGCAGTTTTACTTTTTTCCAGTCAAATGCTGTTTGTTCTCAAACCCTAATCGTATTCCACGTAGGAGGGAGAGATGAAAAACAGGGGTTTTAAGTCTGCATGAGCGGTGAATAAAAATCAAGAGATGGAGGGGGAGGGATAAACCTAGAATAAATGCATATAATGTGACTTAGGTCTGCCACAAAGTATAGGGTGTGGCCTGAAGGGCTTTGCATACAAGATGGAGAGCAGGCTATTTGTGTCCAGCTCCCAGTAAATAGCAGATTGTTCCCTTTGCCTTTACAGAAGAACCAGATGTGCACAATGCATTCTAACTGCTTAAGGATAAATCAGCAAACAGTAACTCGGGGAATATACAAAAGATGAGCTGGCAGACTTTTTTTTACTGATGGAGGAAATCCATTAATTCATATTTATCAGTGTTTTCTGATATATGTTTATTAACTTTCCTGCAGCGAGTTGGGCAAGAAGATTGATACCACTCTCATGCCTGTGCAGTGAAGATGAAGCTCCAGCATGAGGCTGTTCATCTTAGCTTAGCGTAAAAACTGGAAGGCAAAAGCTAATAGCTAGCCCAGCTCTAAATTCACCTACCAGAACTTGTAAAGCTCGCAAATTAACATGCTATATTTCACAGTCATTTCCTGGAGTCTGCACTGGTTTCCTGGCAGGCTCATTTCAATATTCCCTGAGGAGTGATTGTTTCTGGCCAAAAAATTAATCCAGCAGTAATTCAGACTTTTGACTTTTGTTAGCAGATATACTGTATCGGTGAGTGAGTTGTAGACTGACTGTTTGTATATTCATAGTCAAGTCAAGGGAGCTGTTCTTCCTTCTTTTCTTAAATCTGAGAAAGTAACTTCTTTCTGGCCAAAATCATAATTCAGATCCCAAAAGCAAACAAATAATGTGGTTCTTTTTAAAGTCTTTTTTTTTAGTTTAAGTTCTTTCAGCTCCAAAAAGAGTTACTGTAGCTTTATTGGCCAAAAAAAGGTTTATTATAAACATAGTGTGCCATGTCACACAAAGCATAAACTACACTCACAAGATTTGATGAAGTTCAGTTAGTTGATATGTAATATCTCCTAGACACCGATGATACAGGATTTTTAAGACGAATACTAATGCTGATATTTAGTGATTTAAAAATCCAATAATCTGATATGTTGGTCGATATTTTTTTTCTTTCAGACACACAAAACAAGAACAGATTTCCTTAACATTTGTTAGGGAAATGTGACTGCCCAGTCTGCTGAGAGCCTGATAGGGATGTTGCAGAGCGCCCTCTGGACAAACTATGCAAAATAAAAGCCGTTTCTCCTGTCTGTTCACTTTTTGAAGTATTCATTTATCAGATGGTAAAAATGTCAGTACTGATAGATCAGACCAAGGCTAATATCAGCCGAAAATATTGGCTCATTGATAAATTGGTTGGGCTCTAATATCTGCCAACTTGTAGCTATAGAGGTATAACCATAGCCCAGGTACTTTATTCAAGATATTTTTTTAGTTGATTTATTTTAGTAAGAGGAAGACATGCACCAAATGGCCTGGGGCGGTTTCAAGTCTGGGCTGCTGCGTTAGCCTCATGGCATATGGGTTATTTGTTTAACCCAGTGAGTTAAATGGTGCACCTACTCAAGAATGATTTTTATTTTTTTATGAACACATTCGTGAATAGAGCCTGATCAGGTCTTTACCTATGACATACTGTATTTAGTGACTAAAAAAATCCACACTAGTGGCAGTACAGATTAGAAGTTTACATTTTTACTACTGTTTGCATTCAGTGCTGCAGCCAGTAGCTGTAGCCTTATGTTGAATTTTTAAACGAGAGTGACATCAATCATCTCCCTGAAGCAAAAAAATGCAGATATCTCCAAATGCAGACTTAATGAATGAATAACTTTTGCTACATTTTTCAACCTTTGCGGTGTTTCTCACCTGGCTGACGTTGGTGCTTTTCCATCCAGATGTAACAGTTGTTCTGTGCCACACCGGTTTGTGAGTCCAAGAAGGGCATGCGCACGCTGCGCTCTGCACAGAGTCGGGCATTGTAGTTCCTACAGTGTTCGATGGCCTCCTTGTAGAACTGGTCGCCAAGCCTGTCCACAGAGAAACACGAAGAACATGTTAGGAAAACAGGCACACACAGCTTTGATTCCAGTGTAATCCATCAGGTTTGTTAGCATTAACTTCTACATCAACTGCCCCATTCATTCAACATCTGAATTAAATGCATTATATGTGGCTACTGAGTCACTCACAACAACTGTTTATATCTTATTAACTAAATGCTAACATTTGTGGATCTTTAACGCCACTAGTATAAATTGGATATCAGCTGGGTGTTAGTATAATACAAAAACTTGTTCTGGCTTTACAGCATAAAGGCAGCTGAACTGAAAGTGATTGGCATTAGAACAGTGAGGACAAATATAACAGGAAATGATTAGGAGATGAAATGTTTCATGCTGTCAAATTTGTAGATGACTAAGTGTGCCACAATGAAGTCCACACAACAGATGTGCTATAAACAGATGTGCATCGACTGATAAGAGGATACAAATCAGGATGTGAACCATCAATAACCTACACAGTCCCAGTCTCACAGCAGGATTTCTGCAGCTAAGATCATTAGAGTCAGAGAGAACAAACCAAGATTTATTTGCTTCCCTTAATGATTAAGTCTTTCTTAAATGAGACACATGTAAAAGAGACTTTTCTGTTTAGCATGAAATCCCTGATCATTTAATCCAATGCAGCATAATTAGTGTCAAGGAGGTTGTTTTCCATAATGCCACAAGGACTTTCTGTTGCTAGGCTGGAACATATCGAAAGCAGCAGAACAGCGTCAGTTTTTCTGTTTATTTACATATCATAGTCTATCTGGCTGCCTATCACCCGTCTCTCTGACTGGCCAAGCTAAGACGGGCGGTCTGTGGATACTGCGCACAGATATGTAAAGAATGCCAAGCTGGACAAAGACCAGCTCTCTGGTCACACTGAATCTCACAAAGATGTGCAGTGTTTGGAGATGGAGGTTGCAGAGGGTGAAGGAAGGAGGGATGGATAGTGGGAAGGGAGAAGGGTAAGAAGTGGAGTGACTAGCAGTGGAGCGTGAACCAGGTAGTGCATGCATAAGATGAAGGAAAAGAGGGGGTGAGTGTCACATAAGAAGTAAGAAGGGGGTGCCTACTTTGTAAGAGCAAAGAGGACATAAATAGGAATAGGAAGAGAGAAAACTGAACAATCGGACATGTGTAGAACAAATGGCAGCTGCATGTTTTTCATATTTGTTAAATGTGAACCTCAACTTTGGCTATACTGGTGCATCTGGACAAGGATGTTTTCCTTGTTTTACTCCCCACATGTTGCATCTGCAGGGAGAACAAAGGCTCGTCTAAACCCAGAACCCTCTTTACTGGGTTTGACCACACGTCACAGTGTAGAAGGAATCATGCAAATCTGTACCTTTAATTGCTTGGTGACCTTTTTGGCTCTCAAAATTTAGCCCAACAATTAGCTTTAGAGGGTATAGTTTTGTAGAATGTAAATGCAGTAACAGAAATGGCTTTTTATGGGAGGCAAAAAGTCCTAGTGGAAAACATATCACATGTCTGGAAACATACAAAGGACTGTTGTGTCCTATATCTGGATGCACAGCACTGCCTGACACACGCACTTCAGGTAAATCATCACATTTAACTCTAGTTATTCGTGTTATTAAGGAATGATAATTGCAGAAATGCCACTGAAATCCCATCAAAGCTCACTGTGAATTGTAAAATGGCCTGTATTTGTATAGCGCTTTACTAGTCCCTAAGGACCCCAAAGCGTTTAACACATCCAGTCATCCACCCATTCACACACACATTCACACACTGGTGATGGCAAGCTACATTGTAGCCACAGCCACCCTGGGGCGCACTGACAGAGAATTAATTGTTATCAAAAGTATATTTAATCTAATCCACAGTGCTACAAAAATGACTTTGGATTAATGTCAGAGAGAAGCAGCTCCTTTCAGAAACAGGCAGCCAGCAGAAACTCCAAGATTGCTACCAGGCAATAAACAGTCCAACAAGTGATACCCATAAGTCCACAAATATAAGTCAAACTGCTGTTTGTGTTATAGATTTCTCTAACTCAAATCTGCTGGTGACTGTGGACTGGAATTCGTTTATATCAGGAATAATTCTCTTCATGTTGACTAAGGTTTTTGTGCAGAGACCTCCAGAAATGAGGGATGCAGCTGGTGCTTTTTGTGACACGTGTTTTTACAGTATGAGACCAGCAGTCACAGTGATCCACTCAAATCCAAATCTCCAGAAGAGACTTCCTGTCATATAACTCATGTTCCCAGAGGTAAAGTGTTATCTCTGCTGTCACTATCAGTTGGCTAGATTGAATTGTGTGTGTGTGTGTGTGTGTGTGTGTGTGTGTGTGTGTGTGTGTGTGTGTGTGTGTGTGTGTGTGTGTGTGTGTGTGTGTGTGTACCTACGGGTATTTCTCCTCATCCTTCCTCCCTCATTTTTTTCCCTCCCCCGTGTCATCCCATATTGCCTGTACGTTTCTGTCCCGTTTCCGACAACAAAGCGTCTGCATAACCTCCCCGGGCGGCTTCATAAACTCTTACGTAAGTGAGTGTTCGTGCACAGCTCGTTTGCCTGCTGTGCATTTGTCTGTGTGTTGTATTCATTACGTGAGAGTAAATAGTGTATGAGGATGCCTCCGAGACTTCTGTCTGCGGCTTGCGTGTCCTGAGACATTCTTACCCAAACTTGATTTGACTATCCTCAATTGCTCTGTGCTCCAACCGTGAGTTAACTGTATGGCTGAGTGCACTGATGGAGCTTATGTAAGGCGAGTTTTGCATGTCAGGGAACGCATTCCTCTTGGACACCAGCTTCCTGGATACTGATGGAATCTGCAGTTGTTAAGTGTGTTTTTGTGTCTGTGTGCACCACTACGACTGTTTCAGCTCATTCCATGCTGGCACAAAAGAGCTGTGTATACAACAGTCAGTATAGGTTTCATTGGTCTTGGATCACTATTTCATTCTATACCTATAGGCGCAGGTAGGTCTATCGGTAAAAGCTTACAGAGGTAAAGAACATTTCAATCCCATCCTTTGTTCTGTGTTTGGACATCAGGGGCTATTGCCCTCACAGGTACCCATTAATGATGTATCACAGTTAAAGGGAGACATCATTGAACAGTTGAGGGGCTAATTTCATTTGCATTCAGCTCAAGGCGAGCAAACAGGGTCTGACACGCACACATGCTAGAGAAGGAAGTCCAAAAAGGGCTAATGAACGTTATGAATATTTAATGTGGTACTCAGTCCTTAGCCAAGGGGAGTGGAGGCTCCATTAATCAGCCTTTGTGTTTGGATATCTCCTGTCATTTCTCTTCATCAGTCTTACTCGTATCTGTCACTTTCTCTTCCTCCTCGGTGAATTGAATATTTAGCCACTGAAAGAACTCATCAACAGCAAAATGAATCACTGTCATCCGTCTCTTCACATTTGTGTTAATCTCTCAAGACTCTCTGTTTTCTTGGTGTTTTGATCCCATCTCAGTTTGCTATAATGTGCTACTGTATCTCACAGCCGATTATTTGCTTTGTTTTTAATAGTCTTTGCATTTTTAACACAAAAAGAAAAAAAATTGGCCCCCAAAATTTAGACCTGTGTTCTCAAATGTGAACATTTAACACTTTCGTTCCCATGTGTGATAAACTGCCTTTACTTATTATCCAAACCTGTTGACTTGAAAAAATAAATTCTATTCTATTTTATTTATATGGTGCCAATTCACAACAACAATCACACGACCACCTATGAGGAAGCACTTGGTGACAGCGAGAAGGAAAAACTCCCTTTTAACAGGAAGAAACTCGTGGCTCAGGGATGGGCAACCATCTGCCGCGACCACTTGGTGGTGAGGGGAAAGAGAAGACAGCAGAGAGACAGGACAAAAGACACACTATGAGAAACAGAGCAAGAGTTTAATAATAACTAATGATTAAATGCAGTAGTGGTATATAAACACACAGAGAGTGAAAACAGATAAGCGAAGAAGAAGTGCTCAGTGCATCATGGGAAGCCCCCAACAGCCTAGGCCTATGCCCCTGCAGCATAACTACGGGATGGTTCAGGGTCATCTGATTCAACTTTAAGCTTAATTGTTAAGTTGCATTAATTTAACAAGGGTGAGTTATACTGGCTTGTAAAAGTTAAAAGCACTTTAGTGCTTAGTTTAACAATTTTTCGCAATAAATAAACTCACAAAACGACATTATGAATGGTCACATAAAATAAGAAAAGTGTCATGTGCCATAGACTGACAGTCTGTCCAGGGTGTACCCCACCTCTTGCCCTATGACAGCTGGGATAGGCCCCCTTCCGGCAATTCTGTTTTGGACAGGTGGAAGAAAATGGATGGTAAAATTAATGGGCTGATTTTCTTCTGAACACAAATATGAGAAATTATTGCATCTGCTAACATGCAAAAATGCTTTTTGTAGGTGAACTCCAGCAAGCACCGACTAATATAGTTCCAATTCTTAACCACAAAATGAGACCCTAATTACAGCATATTAAACTGTCTGAGCCTGCTTTTGGACGGAGCGTTTGTGTGTCTGGGGGCAGGCATGTTTGCAGGTGTGAATGCATAGCAGATTAAACTGTTGCTCTTTCACTACAGTTATTTGGAATTTTGAGATGTAGGCAGCTCTTTATCACACTAGTTTATAAACTGGGCGGATATCAGTCATCAAGGCCATCAAGGCCAGGTTTTTAGTACACACTATATGGACAAAAGTATTGGGCTACACCTTTTAATCTTTGATTTCTGGCATTTTCAGTCCAGTTGCCACAGGTATAAAATCACACACCTATCCACAAACATTACTGAAAGAATAAAGAGTTTACTGAATCTGAGCGTGGTGCTGTAGTAGCATGTAACATTGCAAAGTGGAAGTGTTAAGGAACACAGCAACTCAACCACAGCATGAAGTGGCAGACCATGTAAAGCAGGGGTCGGCAACCCTGCACGCCTGCCACAGCTGACACGCCAAGGGTTAACTGATGGCACAAGCTGGACTGGCCATCAGGCAAGATGTAACAGTAATGGTATAAACAATGAAAGGTGGTGGATTAGCCAGATGCTGGCCGGTGTGTAAAAATAACTCAGTTGTTTGGTGGTGGCTATGGCGCAGCTCCCAGAGGCCAGCAAGTGGATGAGGGGAAATGGGAGGCAGGTCCGAGTGTCAGGTGAACTGAACTTTGGGTAAGAAGTTATGACCTGCAGTCTATCTGGGTCAGATATACACCAAGTTTAGGTGTAGTTTATTTTCGTTGTGCTGACTTTACAGTCAGTTACAATAACTCGTACTGTGTGCTAGCTAGCATGACGGAGTTTCTATACACCTGGGTGGGTGCTATGATGTTACTGATAGTGAACTTTATTTTATTCATAAGGTTAGTTAGTAGAGTTGCCAACCGTCCTGTAAAAAACAGAATCGTCACATATTCAGAGAAAATATTACGCATTTCGTATTGAGCTGAAAAGGAACACAGTTTGTCCTGGACTTCAGCTAGAATGAAAGAAAAGACACAAAGCTGGAGTTATTCTGTGTCTTTTCAGCAGCACGTTTAAGCTTGATCAGCTGTTGTTAGAATTGATTTAATATTAATTTCTAGTATCAGCTGATGTTTGTTGGAGCCACAGCCGTAAAGCTTCTGGTCATGATATGGTTTGGTTATGTGGTGAGAGGGAAACATGAAGATGAAACCAGGAGATGTCCTTACTGAATCATCAGAGCTGGACAGGTGATGGAGAAACAGGTTTACCTTTTAGGTGACATGAATGAGTTGAAGGGAAGTTATGAACTGTTTCTGAGAGACAAATAACACCAGGATCCTTTTCTATTTAGCTGACAGCTGGTAATTGTGCAGGGGCGGGTCTAGAAAAGTTTTGCCAGGGCTCCAGGTAGGGCACAAACAGGGAAAGTGGGGCACAAAGAAATACTTTTCTTTCTTATTCTCATTTAAAGTGTCTAGCTTTTATTAAATAATTATCTGAATCTTACAACCAAAGTTTTTATCTGACGTAAAATGTATAGAAATCATACATATACCAACAATACTGGAATCCACAGCTGTGCGTGTTCATGGAGCTTGCATTTTCACCTGCTGGACATCACTACCTGACAAGTTTAACTGTCTTTAGAAAACTACAGAGGCCTTATTGACAGTATTTGGCTCTACATATCTGTGTGAGCAGATTTTCTCTCACACGAAGAGTGTCCTCAGGTAGCCATCTGAATGCTGGACACTCGGGGACCTGTGCCTCTGAGTGGGAGAGGATAGATCACATTAACATGTGTGTCTCTGTATTAACAGAGATACACATGTTATTTTTCTTATCATTGTTGTGAGGAGACCATAAATAGCATTTGCATTTTCTGTTTTACAGTTCATTTGAATTCTTGTTATGGATAAAAAAGTGTCTTTTTTTTGTTTCAAAATAGCTGATAACTTTTTGCTGATAGCTGCAAACATCTGCGAACAAATATCATTCTATAAAGTTTTTCTATATAGTCTGTAACTGTTAATATAGAGCGTTATTAAATTTATTGCTAATGCAATCATATGGCACATTGACTTCTGAGGAGATTTTAGATGGCACTCATCATCAGAAAGGTTGCCGACCCCTGATGTAATGTTACAGAGCGAGGTCATCGACTGATGAGGCTCATAAGTTACCAACAATCTGCTCACTCAGTAAATTCAGAGTTTCAGACCTTATCTGACATTAACATCATCACAAAGACTGTGCACTGGTAGCTTCACGGCAGGCTTTCCATGGTCAAGCAGGTGTCGTGTACAGGTGACCCAATACTGTTATTCACATATAGGAGTATAAGCGGTTCATCAATACAGACCATGGCATGCAATTTTTGTTTTTATTGTTGTTTTTTGTTAATTATAGTTTAAATGAGCAGCTTCTGTACTGTATTGGAGCAGTATATTCACTGATTGGTAATTAAATGATGACTTATGTCATGGACTATAACAGTATGGCATGTTTTCTGAAATATTTTTTCCACTTCGCAGTACAGTACAGTTGTGGCATTTGCAGTTCAATAGATAAAAGTCTTGAGTTACAGGAAAACTGAACAATCCTGCAAAAGAGACTGTGTCAAATACTTTAGAGGTGGAGCCCTGAAACATGCAGAACTGTTTAAATGTTGTGTGCCTGGACGCAAGTCAGAGGTAATGGAAAGCTGTATGGGCAATGCTTTCACAATACAGTAATTAGGATGATCTCTGTAACATTACACAGATGCATCTTTCTAATAGACTGTGCTGGACAGTACAACATATACACAGCATCTCGAAGGAAAGTTAATAGCATTAGGGAATGCTGGAGGTTAACCACATATTGAGCAAAAGATGGTCAGAGGAGATCAAATCCAGTATAGGAGTAAGTAGGAGCCCTAGGGGGATGTGTGAAGCGGGGCAACAGCATGTGGGTACTGATCGGCTTCTTTGTGTAGCACTTTGTAGGTCGAGCAGTGTGAAGCATAGAGAAGGGAGACGGAGGAGGAGGGGCCAAGGAGGCAGAATGGGAGGGAAAGGGGGTGGCGGGGTACAGGGTGGGGATTCGATATGTCCTGGGGCACACGTGTTCCCTTTCAAATCCTGTCACACTCATTTTTCTCCCAAACACACAAATGACCGTACACACGAGCACATTCATGCACACACACACACACACACTCCTGCCTGTACGCAAACAGACACACAAAGGGAGTAAAAGGGAAAGGTGCAAAGTGCAGTCTGAGGTGGAGGGAAGAAGGAGAGAGGCAGGGCAAACAGCTGAAGAGGAAAGGGTGTTGCAGAAGGGGGGAAACCCTGAATTAGATGCTCTTGCTGTTGTTTTGCTGAGGGATGGGTGGAGGACCAGAGACACCAGAAGTCAGGAGAGGTGAAGGAGTGGAAGGTGTAGACATGGCTTGACCCATACGTCATTTCAACTCAGCATGAGCATTACTGGAGGAAATGTGGAGGATAAAATGTTTGTCCAACATAAAAGATTCTATTTTGTATTGTAAAGGATACCACATGCTTATCTCTCAGCTCTCCAAAGTCTCACATATACCCATAGAGAGAGAAAAATGTTTCCATGTGCAGAACATGGAAAAAAAGAAAAAGCATTGATCACTGCTTGGAGGTTTCCATTTAAAAAAAAATGTTCCTGTCCATTTAATTGTCTGTGCCTGGAAACCATTCTATTCCCATTCCCTGAGCTCGGATAGACAAAGGCCAGGGTTCAACCCAGCGCTCAGAGTGTAGTATAAATGTATGCAGCAGGACTAAATGCAGCCAGACAGACACCCCTCCACCCACCTCCATCACTCACTCACGCTCCCTCTCACAAGAACTGGGGGAGGGGCGCACGTCTACGCAGACATGCAAAAAAAACCAAAAACCTCACAATAAAAATCCACGACCCCAAACACACTGACAACCCTACATCTCTCTTACATTTCCTCTAATCTGAGTTCAAGTTCTCTCAATCCTTGTGCAAACACAACCAATCCACATCCCACCTGAGCTCTTTGGTTTTTATTTACAAATCCAACTCTAATGAAAGAAGGTAACAGGCGCGATATGCACATCTCTACATATGAATCGCAGCGCTTATTTGAATACTTCTCATGTCGGCTTCTCATTATCCCACCCGGCCTCCCAGGATTCAATTACCAAAAGTCTTTTTGAAAATGAGAATTTGAGTCAGTCGAGGAAAATATGCATTGCTAAACATGAGCGAGCGAGTCCACAAAGCCAGACATATTTACTGCCATGTTCCTTATGGTTATAATTCATCTGTCAGAGCTGGGCACTGACAAGAGAGCAGGCTAGATTATTACCACGTCCTCACTGAGCGCGCATTATTAACGTGCCACATCCTGAGTACGACTCAGAAGTAAGGCCTTTTGTTTCAAACACAGTAGACTCTGTCTAAAACGTAGACCGCGACTTTACTTCCCAAGGTTGTAACTCACATGTTACTTGATATTGGGTCTTACATTCCAACACATTACACTTCACATACACTTTTCATTACAGTTGCCTCTCATATTTTGCTCTGAGCTTATACTAGTATGTCTGTTGTGGTAGGTGGGGTCCTGTGTCCATATGCATATCGCTTTCCCTTTTTTGCAGATATTAGATTGGTGGGGGGTGTCTATCTGAGAAAGCCCTGCTGCATGCAGGCAGATGGGACTCCCTCCCTCCCTCTGCCCCAGCATCAGCCTGTCTTTTTCTTTTTTTTTCTTCTTTTTTTTTTTACGTGTACCTCCGTTAACAGATGGACCCAGCGAAACACTGAAATACTGGGACGCTCTCTAATCTGCTGCTCTACATGCACACAAAAGCAAACACATATACCTTCATTCCCTACAGCCTAATCTGTTTCGGTACAACACAGAAGCATTAAGTCCCCCCCCTCCTCCACACAGTAACCATGTATGACATGTTTCTGGTTGTCAACAACAACAAAAACAACAACAATAAAGAGCTCTACAAAATAAGAGCATCATTTCAGAATCTATTTTAAGGGACCCGCAGCAGCATTCCGTTCAAATTAATAAAACACTTGCCTCTTGCACAAGAAACTGTCAAACACTGCGCATTCCACATGACCAGTGGTAAACATCTGCCGTCAGCCAGCAGCAGGGGCGGGGGGGACATGCATTCTGTGATATAATGAAAGTTGGTTTTATCCCCTAAATCTTTACTCTACTTAGGATCACATCCCATTAACCTTTTTTTAAACCCATGCTCATATACATTATTTTTCTACAAATGCATTTTCAAACCGCCAAGATCGGCTTTAAGCAGTTTATTCCTCCACGCACACAAATTAAAGTTAATGTAATAACCTGCTGTGCGTGAGCTTGTCAGGCTCAGACAAGCACGAGTCGCGCAGTGGGAGCTTTGTGTCAGTACTTGCATTATATTAACTACACAAATATCCCCGACAAGGAGCGCAGGCAAACTTCTGACAGACGGGGTTTTTTTTTTTATTCTATTTATTTTTAAAAGTGGAATGTCCGCAACTTTATGCATAAATGAAACTGAATGTAGTCATTTGCGCGCGGACTGGTGATGTTTTCCGTTCGCACACCGTGCATAAGTGCATGCTTTTATATTCGTATTGCACAATACAGCAACTAGGCAACGGTACCTGAAGATACGGAGACTGCCCAAGTATATACTAAAGGTGTTAAATGTTAGACTTATTTAAAAGCGCGTGTAATCCCCATACAGTCATAATAGCTCGTTACATTCATCTTACACGATGCAGTAATTTCGTTAAAATAATAATAACAAAAAAGAAATGTACTTACGATTTCAAAGGATTATGAATGACAGTCGCCATCTTCCTGTAGGACTATAACGTAATATTCCAAATCTCGGTGTAGTTTGGGACCCTTATGAAAAAAAGAAAAAAGAAGAAAAAAACAGCCAATGCGGTCCTGTGCGCTGTGCTCCCTGCCAATACAACACCAGCATCAGGACTTTAGGCGTGGCTTCAGATAAATCTGTCAAAATGAAGCCTTATCAGTGAAAACCACAACATGAATGCTATGTAGCATGGGATACTATTACAGTCTCACTTCTAATGTTTTTTTTGTTTGTTTTTGTTTTGTTTTGTTTGTTTGTTTTTTGGGGGGGGGGGTGTTGAGGTTTTAACGGCTGGAAAATAAATCCAACGACATGTCAAACATTAATTTTTTTATTTTTTTTTGTAATTTAAAGTAAGTGCCGCTTTAAATTATATAGTGTTAAGGGCGTATATATGTCAAACAGTCACTTTATTTTGTATTTCAATATCCAACTTTTTCCGAGAATCCAGTGAAATAAAAGTAATTTTCTACTCGCGGAGAAACTCACCAATAGCTGTCTAGAACGTCAGACATTATTGTTCTCAATGGACCAATGAACGCCGTGTGGAGGCGGGGATGGCGTGGCTGGACGTTACTACACGGGAGTTAGCTAGCTAGTGACTACTTACTTTCACGTTAGTGCCATGTTATTAAGAAGGTAAACCAAGCACAGTATCAACTCAAAGTTTGTTTATCGACCTATAAATACGTCGTTTACTTTAATCGATGGTGAATGTCCAGCAAACGTGTCAAAACGTGTGTAGAAAGATGTGCAGCTAACGTTAGCCCAACGGTGTTGATGGTAATCTGCCTGTAAACACCTGGACTGCCAAACACAGAGAAGTGAATGAAAAGCAACACGCCGTCAGGACCATTTTACTTCTAGACCGAACCATAAGAAATGAGGAAGTGGAACTGGCGAGAAGGACAGCGACCGCACACGCGACAAGGTGCTGGTCAGCGCCGTGGATGGCACCGAGGAAACCGACAGCAGTGGTAGCTACGTTAAATGACACTTATATCACGTTAAAGTATGGAGCATGTGCCATACTAGAATACAGTGTTTGTAATGACAGTGATCAGTATGTCAGTATCATTGTTGTGTGTGTGCGTTTCCTGTTCAAAGGTATGAACGTGATGATGCAGGGCCCTCACACAGACCATCTCAGAAGCACCATGCTAACCAACCTGCCTCACATTCCTCTTCTTCCTTGCCTTCCTCGTCTTCTTCTAACGCCAGCAGTGCTGCACCAGGTCAGTAACGTACAGCATTGAAAGTACACGTTTGCGTTGGAAGCCCCCATTTCTTATTATTAAAGGTATCAGAAGAGCACAACACTTAAATTGAACACATATGTACATAAACAGTAGTTTTACATGCAGTGTCTTGTCCAGGAGCACTTAAAGTAGAAGGATATTGACAGGAAAATTCTTGTTGTACACTTGGAAAATCAAATAGATGCAATGAAAGATGCACAAGCCTAATTTTTGCCTCCTTTTCTCCTGCCAGAGCTGCCAGGTTTCTATTTTGACCCAGAGAAAAACCGTTACTTCCGGCTGTTGCCCGGGCACAACAACTGTAACCCACTAACCAGAGAGCAACTACAACAAAAAGAAAGAGAGAAGGAGAGGAACAAGATGTTGGCAGAAGATGAAAACACAAGAAAAGTAAGTCTGTCATCAAGGGTGGTAGGCAAATCTTTTTAATCTTCTTTGTCTTTTAGCATTTTTATCATATTTATTCTTTAAGATTCCATTAAGCTTTTTCCTGTTGCTGTAGACAGACACAGTCATCTGATATGCTAAAGTTATGCCCTCTAGATGAAAGCTTACCATAAACCTCCTGCAGTGTACTAAAGGATTATGGCTATGGCAGCAGCTGTAATGACATCATCACAGTACAGCATTAGAGCACAACTGCAAACTGTGTAGGAATAAAACACTTGAGATCACAGTTGATCTTAGCAGAAGCACATGCTTTTCTGCAATCCGGGACATAAATGTTTAAGAAGTTGTAAAGAAAGAAACCTTGGTCGTAAACATGTACGCACATTTTCCTTGTCATTTACAGAAAGCACCAAGAAGAGGACTAAACACTTCGCTGCTACTTCAGAAACGACATCTAGGTGTATTACCTGAGCACTCCTATTGCAGGTACTGTGTCACAGCCCTGCAGGCACGCAAAACTCAACATAACACTGTTTTTCCCGTGTCCTAGCCACAGCTGTAACGGATTATGGGAAACAAAGAGAAACTTTAACGCTAATCAGTTCTGCATGTGTAGAGTGACTTTTCTTCTGAGCTTTGCTGGCCACTAATAATGATGCTAATATATTTAGACAAGTTATTTTAAATGGTAATAAAAAGATGGAGAAACATGCATAAATGCAGTCAAAGAAAATACTCTGCATCACTGGGAATGATATGAATAAATGGAAAAACAAAAAGTAATGAAATGCATATGAGGAAGTTTCTAGTTCTTTTTATCCTACAGGCAAACTGTCTAAATAAATACATAAATTACTACAGAGACACTGTCAGAAAGCTAAGAGAAAAGTATATCAATTATCCTGGGTTAGTAGATTGTCTGCAGACAGTGCTAGTCTGTTACTATGGTTACTGTTGTGTGTGTGAATGGGAGAATGACTGAATGTAGTGTAGAGCGCTTTGGGGTCCTTAGGGACTAAGTAAAGCGCTATACAAATACAGGCCATTTACTGTTTGTCTCCAGGCTCGTCCATGAGGTGAAGGTCAGTGAAATGAGACGCCACAAACTAGAGATCCAGAGCACAGACAACAGCATCTCAAACACCGACAACTTCAGACTCATAGTGGTGAGAACACACACAAACACAGTGCAAAACACATGTTTCAATAGAATAAATGTTTGTTATAGTTGGTTTCAAGGGAGGGAGAGGGAGTAAGAACAGTTTGCTTCATCCAGAGGATGATTTGGGTCCACCAAGGCCCTGTGTATGATTTAAAAAAACAACAACAACAACAACAACAAAAAAGATTGTTTTGAATGTTAAACATTGACGTTAGAGTCCTTTTTTTTTTCTTAATTGCTGGAAATGAACACAGTAGGTTACCTTTAAATATGGCCTCTATCTGTACTTGATGATGTGCATATGCTTTGTTTCTTTGTTGCCATTTCTTTTTCAGGGGGATTCGGCGTGTGAGCGAGTGTTCACAGTCAACGATGTCTCTCATGGCGGCTGCAAGTATGGCATCATGAACTTCAGCAGCAGCAGCAAGGGGTCTCTGTCTGTGGAAATGTGTGATAACCTCTACTTCACTAATCGGAAGGTAGGAGCATTTCTTTGGAGATAAAAGACCCTCCCTGAATACAAAGAATATGTTTGCATTTTTGTAGTTTCTATTTAGTACACTGCAGGAAATAAAAATTAATTAACTCACATTAATCTTGGAGCCTGTTTTTATGATGTGTCTACAAACACTTGGTCTGTTTAAATAATATTAATCACTCTGATCTGGTTAACATGTTTCAGGTCAATTCCATCTGCTGGGCTTCGGTAAATTACCCCGATTCTCATGTGTTGTATCCTTCCACAGTTTAATTAGAGCTCTAACTCTAGTTCACTTAACCTTCAAATAAAGGGCTTAACCTGGCAACAAAGATCACTTATAAGTTGTCCTTTTCATTTGCATTATTTGTGGATTCATACTGCTGTTGTTTCTAAAAGAATACACTTGGTGACTATCATCAAAATGGTAACATTTTAGCTCTATAAAGTGCACACCTGTGTCACAGCGTGTCATCTCTTCACTGTTTTGGTGAAACTTGTATGTCCTTGACTGAAGTAACTATCAGGCTGTGTCTGGTGGGAGTAGCAGACACCCCTGGCTGCGTGAGTTTACTTCCTGCTTCCCTCTTCAGCAACTCCAACCCAGGTTTGTCAGGGTTCTTGCGCAATATGCAGCAGTCACATTGCCCTTCTGTAGTTCATTTGTGAAGGACCCAGGTAGCAGTATGGTAAAACATACTATTCAAAGAAGCTTCTTCAGTCTTGGAATTATTATTCTAGAAGACTTTTATTTTGAAATATGTTTTGAAAGCAGTTTTGCTGTTGTTGTGTACCTCCCCATTACCCTCAACACCCTTCTCCTCTTACTTCTTGTACTCCTTCAGATCAGCCTGGGATGCTGTGCAGCTTTAAGATATCCTCAGCCTGGTCTTGTGCTTGGTGCCTCAACCCCCAGTTTGACAAGACGTTCAGCACTGGTTAGTAGTGCAGCTAAACATTTTTGTCGTTATAGAAAGGAGAAAATTACACATCTAAAATAATCATGTTTATGTGTGTGTTGACAGGCCTGTCTCGTAGAGTGATTGTGAAGGATGCAGAGACGGGCAGAACACAGACGTACAGCGTCGGCAGTGATGTCCTGGCTCAGCAGTTTGCCCTTAGGGTGAGGCATTTGTAACTTTAAAGTTGTTGAAGCACTCTGTAAGAACACCAAGCAAAAGAACACCTTTCCGTCCACAGGTTCCTGTCCTGTTTAACGGTTGCAGATCGGGGGAGATCTTCAGCATCGACCTCCGACAGCGCGGCCGCAGAGATCACAGCTGGAAGGCCAGTCGCTTCCATCAAGAGTCAGCCATCACCTCTGTACGCGTCCTGCAGGATGAGAACTACCTGCTGGCTGCTGACATGCTGGGCCAGGTCAGGTTCTTGACTTGACTCTTTAATTTTCTTTTTTTTTTTTTTTTACAGCAGATAATACTTTCAGGTTCTTAATTACAGGTATTTTACTTATGTTTTAGCCTCATGCGGAAAGACTTGGTAAACACAGAACCATCAGGCCATACTGACAAACTGTGGTAGAAAATATCAGAAAGGAATAATTTGAAAAAGGTAATAATTCAAGGATAGTTCTGTTGAGCCTTTGTGTGTTTTCTAATTTCTTTGCAGATTAAGCTGTGGGATGTGCGAGGCACAAAGCCAGTGCAGGAGTACAAAGGTCATCATAACGAGCATGCCTACCTTCCCATCCATGTCAATGAGTGTGAAGGGCTTTTGCTAGCAGGTAGGAGAGGATAAAACACTCTCAACACTCAATACTCTCACTGGTATAAACCTTTTTTGCGTGCAGTTTCAATGTTTACCATCCTTTCTACAGTGGGTCAGGATTGCTACACAAGGTTATGGAGCCTTAAGGACGGTCATCTATTGAGAACTATCCCATCACCCCACCCGGCCGCAAACGACTTGATCCCAAGTGTTGTGTTTTCATCTAACCTGGGTGGCAGCAGGGGCCTCCCCGGGCTGCTCATGGCTGTCAAACACGACCTCTATTACTTCCCATACAACACTGACTACCAAGAATGAGGAGTGCTGAGGCCAGCTGTATCACTGTGTATTTGAGAGTGTGGCTGGGTAAAGATGTTATGTGACAACCATTTACACTCAATTTAGACTGAAGTGGTGACCTCAAAGAACTGCTTTTAAATTTCATGGGAGTTGCCTCATCATACACATGATCGTGTTTTTGTGCCAAAAGGAAATGGAAGTGCTGCATTCACATGTGCACACCGGTACAGTTCGGTTTTCCTTACTGTTCTTTTTACAGAAGAAGTGCACTTATTTTAAACACAGCTAACCTTGATTGTTACTGGAAATAAGGGTGCTGGGATTGAAATTTGAAAATGATGATACTTTTTGTTTACTAAATCAACATGTTTTATAGTCTTTGTTGATTCCCAGTAAAGTTTATTAAAAACCTTATCCCACTGCATTGTATTCAACCCATACACAGACACCTTAAGATTCCACTGTTTAATACATATGTATGAGCATACATAAATACAAGGTATTGATTGGTTCCATGTGATATCTATAGTCATTGATCTCTGTTTGAGACAGGATAAATCTATTATTCATGTTGAAGTCTGTTATTTCAGCTTATCTGATTGATCACAAGCAAACCAACTCTTCCAGTTCGTTAACAAGAAACAAACAAAAAAAAAATCTTACACAGTCAAATCTCATAATACCAAGATATTCATTAGAAAGCCTGAATGCATCAAGTGTCATCTTCATTTAATAGTAATCGGGTCAGATACTCTGTACAGTCCTGTTGAAATACAAGCAACCTTGATAGTTGCTGACAAAGAAGAGCGACGCAGCCTGAGCTGACAGTAAAAGACTACTCTTACTAATGATCTCTGTTTTGAGGGGCCAGCCCCAAACATGGTTTGAAACCTCAACTGTGTTAAGTCCCTACTGTGATCCAGCCACTATAAAGCAGTTTCTGTTGCATTGAATCCCACCTTAGTCAGATTTGTCCTGATACGCAGTTATGACATTTAAAAATAAAATGAGGCAATTAAAAAAAAAATTCCCTATTAAAGTAAACATTTTTCCCATATATGTACTGTGCATACTAAGTAGAATTCAAACAGTTAACATGGACAGCATTATTAAGGCTGTTCTTGTTTTTGTTTGTTTTAAATCTGCCCATTCAAATTCACAAACAACCACAAATAATCAATGGGACTATTTAAGTAGTAATTACGAATTATATATGTTGGAATGCATCTTGCTGCTACAGTACATCAGTGGCTTCCGATATAATGATCTAATATAGTCCCTGTGAAGCCAAAACGAAAGAAAAGTAGCTCTAGCAGGGGTGAATTAGAGGTAATCTACCTCAGTATTTCAAAAGAAAGGGATCAGAATTCAATGTGGTTGATGACTTTTGAGGTGTTCTATCTAAAGCTGGTCCTAAATATTACATCCAGGTCACCTGCACAAACCATTTTAGAAACTAATAAGACATGATTACCTGGAAATGCTATGAAAAAGAAAAAACAGGTCAGTACTTGTATTTTTTAAAAGGCTTAAATATGTAGCTCCAAACCAGGCAAAAGGGAGCTAATGGTACTAGCATATCACGTAGAGGGTGTGCAGGGATTAGTGTGCAAGAATACAAATCTGAACGGATCTACAGAGCAACATGGAAATTTACCTGAAGTCATTTGTAAGCAAGCTTGTACAAAACTCACTTTGATCATCTCTCTGTTCTTTTTCTCTCCTGTCCTTATAATATTCAAGCCTTGCTCTGGCCTGTCTTCACAGTGTAAATTATAGGCATATTAAAGAGAAAAGCGATCGATGGACTGATGTTACATGAGGCCAGCACTAACAAATAATAAACGAGTCCCACCTGTACAGTCTAGAGGCATCCAGAAAAACAAAAATACCCCCAATGAAACCTGTTAGACTCAAGATGTCGCAGATTCCAGTTTCCACAAACGCTGGCATCTTTAATTGCTCCATTGAGTCCTGCTAGAGTTCCCCTGTTTTCTGGTTGCAGCCGTTGCAGACCCTCACGGGGTGGTCCCATCCACGGGATGGCACGGGGCGCCGCTCCTGGGAGCAGTCATCGCACACGCCCTGCCCACAGGCGCGACAGTGGTGGATGGAGAGACGTGGTGAGAACTCCCTTTGGCACTCGCAACAAGAGTGGATGTCCTGATCTGGCACCCAGTAGGCCGGCCGAGCTGCGTCCTTCACTAGGCCTGGAAAAAAAGTTTTTATTTCTCTCACTCTTTTTTTTTTTTAAAGTTGTTTCTCTTGCTCGCTATATTATTTTTTAGATCCTATGCTTACCAAGAGGTATATCGATGGCACCAACTACAGCCCCCAAAGTGTTCTGGACAGCCTCTCCAACCTTCCTCGCTATCAGGGTGCCTCCCTCCTCCTCCAACGCAGCGTCCAGCAACTCTACAACATGCACACATCAAATCATATCATGTTGTGAACATTAAAACCGCCTGAACCAGCCCGGCAAACAATACCGCACTCTTAATTAAACTCCCACAGAGAGACTCATTTGTGTACCAGTTGGAATTCCTCTGTTGTGGAAACACGCATCACAGACCCTAACAGGCGCAAGACCCCAGCCCCTCTCAGGGACCGGCCGGGTTTTGGAGGAGCAGGCGTCACAGAAGCCCTCTCCGCAGGCACGGCAGTGGTGCTTGGTGTCGTTGGGCTGGAACTCCTCCCCACATTTATGACATTTCTACGGCACAATAATAAGTAATGCGATTTATCGGCATAACAGGAACATAACAGGAACATAACAGGAACATAACAGGAACATGGGCTATCACCAAGAAAATGTTTTAGTTACACAAGTGATGTTTCATTCACAACTACACATTCTGGGCCTGTGATTCCTTATATATAGTTAGCTAAATATTGGTTGCATACCAGGATGAGGGAATTGGGTTTCCAGTAGGCAGGAGCAATTTGGTCAGTGAGCCAGGAAGTGACCGCTTTGGCAGGCTTGACGCTGAGTTCAGACACAGACTGAGAAATGTATTTGACTCCGTCCAACAACCTCTGAGCAGCGTTGTTGTTGTCTTTCAAAAAGCCATCAGACTGCAAAGAACGGTGTAAAAACACATAATTACAGTACGCCATAGAAGTTGTGTTTATACAAGCGTCCCTCACAATTATCACTAAATACTGACAACAGTGCTGACAGAAATACAATGCCTGCCTTACCAGCTGGCGTTTGCACTGCTATATTCAGACTTGTGACTAATTATGCTTAGATCAACATGTTCCAGGAGAACATGCGACGTTACTTTTCTGGATATTTACATAAAGTATAAGCCACTCGCCTCATAGTGGCCAAATTCATATGACTCAAAGAAAACAAAAGCTGAGCTTTAAGATTTCAGTGGTTTAAGTGAATTCACCGTGGCCTTACCCCAGGCCAGATGTGCTGGATTTCTGTTCTGACCACTGTTTCCACTGGGTCCTGGTTTCCATACCAGTACTGCCTGCTTCTGTAGATCACTGAACAGTTGGGACACTCAATGACATACCTGTAAAAAGACAAAACCATCTCAGTTTCAACACAGGGAGGAAAGATTCCAGAGGTGCCACACACTTTTTATATCAACTGTGCTCAATTTTTCATAAACTTTAAAGGGACATATGAAGATATTTATGAAAAATCATTCTATACTCGCAGGACTCACCCTGACCAAGCGTAGATGGCCAAGCCAAACCACGGCGAGTCAGACGAGGCCGTCGTTTTGGGAACCACTATGACTTCCTTTCCCCTTTCGTAGCAGGCCTGAGAAGTTCAGCACAGTTGCTCAGAACCTTGTCAAGCAGGTATACTTCAAATGTGGCGTAGATGTATATTTGTACTTGCCTTGCATGTGTAGATGCGGTTGTCGTACTGTGCAGAGTACCGGCAGCGATGTTTGGCTTCATGGTCAAGACCTTCCTTTAGGTGATTCATGCTCCTCTTACAGCCTGACCTGAAAGTTGGTGCCCAGCAAGTCAGCAAGTTTTATAAATAAGTAAAAGTAAAAGGTACTGGCAGTGATGATGCTGTAGAAATCTGATTTAAAGTATTTTTGATATTTTTTTTAGCAAAGCAGGGACACGCACCCACAACTGAGGCAGATGCTGGAGCAGGTAAAGTATTCATCTGGAAAGAAGGAGTTACTGGTCATATGTTCATCTGGAATCTCCCCACTGAAGCGCTCACTCAGGGCCTGAAAGAAGGCCCCAGGTGGAGATGGGAAAGGTATAAACATTTCCATTGGCTATGCCAAAACATACTTAAATGTAAGCACAGCTACCTGCAGGGCCTTGAAGATGACACTGGCAGATCGTGGCGAACGTGTCGTATTGTTGTCCAGCTGCTGCTCCAGGCTGCGGAGCAAACCACTGAAGTCCGTGGGAGGGTTGTAGGTTCGAGTCCCACGGTACTGGATGGAGCTGAATGCTTCCGGAAATAAGCCCAGCTTCCTGAAACGCTCCTGGATAAGGCGCTCAGCAGATTCTGAGGGCGCGTCTAAATTTGGGGTACACATACAGATGGAGACAAAGTATTGAGGCAGTGGTTTGTGTGCTTATCTTTGAAAAACACTGAGATGAGACAAACTTCTTTGATGTACCTGATCCTAGTAGATTGGTGTGGACAGTCTCGTGGAAGATGATCACCGCGGGGCCCAGGGTGGACAACGGTACATCAAGACCACAGCGATTGGTAGTTGCCTTTAATTCTCTAGTGAAATGTTTCAGGTAGGCATCTGATGCATCACCAAGGAACTTGAAGAGATCGTCATGGAGACGGTCAGCGTGTGTCCGGTAGATTACCACATCAGAGATAGCCAGGACCTTGAGGAGCAGCCGAGTTCTCTGACCCTGATTAGCCCCTGATGAGT
Source organism: Diplotaxodon limnothrissa (assembly GCF_057381915.1). Lineage (NCBI taxonomy): Eukaryota > Metazoa > Chordata > Actinopteri > Cichliformes > Cichlidae > Diplotaxodon > Diplotaxodon limnothrissa. The sequence continues at coordinate 6,697,405 of NC_140610.1, read as the reverse complement.
TTAAAAAAAAGAAAAAAAAAAAGAATCATGAATGCCTGCCTGCTTCTACCCCCGTTTGTTTCATAATATTAAGTAAATCAATAATTTCATACCAGCTCCAAGCAGTCCCTCTGTATCGATGACTACAAGCCGATGCAGAGGGTCCATAGCTGCCCAAACACCCACAGTGCAGGACTCCTGAGTGGGAGACGTCTTGAACACTTCTCTCCCAAGAAAGAACGTATGGTTCAGGGTGTAGGATTTTCCCTCACCAGTGTTCCCAAAAATGGAGACCACCTTGAGGAGCTCATCTGGACTACAACCCAGTCTGCTGACAAAGTCCTCCTCATCCTTCACCTGAGAATGCAGACAAGATCAGCTCAATCGTTGTAACGCATCATTAATAAAACACCATCAAACGCCGAGTACCTCAACAAGTGCTTACCTGCATTTCCTCCTTCTCATCCACTAGCAGGAAGCTGCGCACCTTCTCCAGTTTAGATTTGAGGATTTCCATTTCACTCTCCCCAGCACTGACACTGTTCTCTTGAGGAGCTTTGGCAGGTGGGTAAGATACCAGAGGGTGTTTCCTCTTGTTGACTCCCCCGTGGGTGCGTTTTTGGCAATCCAAACACAGGTTGATCTTACAGCCCTGGCAGCGGACCACCGCTCTGAGTCTCCCAGAGCAGCTGCCATCCCCTTTGCAGGAGTCACAGAAAGGAACGTGGCCCGAGGCGACCCGAACCCGGTCGTGATTCCTCATGCGCTCCTGCCGATGTAGCTCCAGTTCACAGCGGGCACACTGCAAGCTGCCACACTCATCGCATTCAAACACAGCCTCGTCCGAGCCCCCACAGGCATAGCTCTCCTGACAGACCAGGATGGTGCTCATTCCTTTGTTTACAGCTGGACCTTGACCACTCATCTCAAACCTGTGAGGTCAGGAATCCCCTGGTGTGAAAACAAGTATAAAGGATTACTGTGGGTAATTGGGACGGCAAAAGCACTGCAGGAGAGGGCACAAGGTTATGGCACCGTCTTGTGAATCTATATAACCAGATGTCAGATAACCTGTTTTGTTGAAATACTGAAAAAAAACCAAAAACAAATTCACTCATGAGCAGTACTGTCAACAAAACGATAGCAATCCATGCCCCTTTTCTCTCTCCTTACTTTTTAATGGGGATATTCAGTTTATTAAAACAGCAAAATTAAACACACAAAACTCGGACTAGTTTGTTTACCTTTTGACACAACAGCTCTGTAGCTAACAATAGCTGGCCGGCATCTGTTTTCTTGTTCTGGTAACGCTAACTTTCTACATGAGAGTATCCCACACTGTTCTATACATTAAAAATGCCTAAAAACAGGCATTCAAACTCAGTAGTAAAGAGTCATTAGCTAACAGCATTCACACAAAGAGACACTCCTGAAACAAACAACCTTCTTTTGAGTCGACTGACCTAACAGTTGCTACCAGTCCGACGGCTGTCTCGTTAAATAACCTGCTGAATCGACACAGTCTAAAAGTGGACACGTACACTACCTAACACCATACCGCCGAATGCCACGGAGAGCTGACGCTGGAGGGGGGGCAAAGTTAGCAAGCTGTTATTGTGTCAGACCCCTGTAGATGTTGCTGCTTTTACATCAGCTGATCGGCTTGTTTTTATCCAGAGGTCAAAAGTCACGGAAGCACAAAGCATTTTGGGAAACGAAGGCCTTGCAAATGACATGGAAAAGCGCTTACTAAAGACGAGCTGTTTGTAACCTGTTTATGGCACATACACCAACGTATACCCCGTATTTGACTTTTACAGACTGTTTGACGAAAGCTGTGGACCAGCTTGAGTTATTGACGGAGATATCGACGAAAAATCAATCGTTGCCCAGAATGCTTTGCTTTTTCCAGCGACTATAGGGTCTGCTTTTGTTCTACACCAGCGTGGGCCGTAGGCACAAGCTGAGACGGAGACAGAAGCTGAAACTGACACGCATCTCGTTGATATCAAACGAAGAATAATAAATGTTACACTTACAAGTTGTTCTATGCATTAAAGTACATTTAGTTGTTTTATGAACGAGTTTTTTCGCGGTCTTTTGCTTTTGTGTATGCGAGAGCCCCCCACCCTTTCTGGACACCCCGGTGTAGAAAAACAGTGCAGCCACATGAGTGGGGATGGATTGTGGCACCACTACAGTTGTAGTTGACTCTTTAATTCAGCTCTTTAGCTATTTTTCCCTTTTAATTCATTTAAAGCATATTACTTTAAGGAGCTTTCTTTTTTCGTCATCATTATAAATTTATCACCGCCTGTCTTAATGTGCTGCTGACCCTGTCTATTTGCAGTTAACAACTAATGCTAGCTCGATGCTAACTTGACAGGGTAACCGCGTTGACACCATACAAAGGTCATCACTCGTCTTTTATGCTCATTCACCTCGTTTCGCTGTTCAGTCGTCATGGAAGACGAAGCCTTCACTGACATTAGCGGTAAACCAATCTCTCTGGACTGTCAGAGTCACTCCAGCTTTTGCAGGGAGTTCATTATCAGCTCCCCAAAAGTGTCCATGGGCAAAGTGATGGTATACACCTGCTCCGTGTGGCTTCTGGCATATGCAGTGTTCTTCTTCACCCAGGTAAGATGATGAAGGCGAGACCAAAGTGATGCAGATTTACTGACAAATCCTTCTCACTGTGGGGTTGAGGTGCAAAGTTTCTGAGGACAGCGAGACAGTGGTGAGGTGTGCAGTAGGAGCCGTAGGTGGCTTCAAGGTGGAGTGGGATTGCATCAGGGATCTGCTCTGAGCCCCTTCTTGTTTGCGATGATGACGGTCAGGCAGGAGTGTCCATAGACTGATGTTTACAGAGACACTGTGATATTTCCAAGCTACCTTGACTACCATGACCCGGACGCATCCATCAATCAATCCATTCATTCGCTTCCACTTTTCCAATTCAGTGCCGCAGGGGGTGCTGGATAGGTCCGCAGTCTGTCGTAGGGCTAACACAGACAGACAGACAACCACTCGCTCTCATATTCACACATCTGAGCAATTTAGAATCACCAATTAACCTAACCCAACTAATTGCATGTTTTTGGACTGTGGGAGGAAGTCTGAGTACCCGGAGAGAACCCACGCTGATATGGGGAGAACATTCATACTCCACACAGTAAGGCCCCCTCCAGATGGAGGGTGGTGGTACCCTCTTGCTGTAAGAGAACAGTGGTAACCACCACCACCACCATATATATCAGATAAAGGATGTTGAATATGGAGCTGGCAGGCAGGAGGAAATGAGGAAGACCATAGAGAAGATTAATGGATTTACATGAAGAGGATTGGTGTGACATAGGCGGGATAGGGTTTGATAGAGACAGATGATCTGCTATGGTGACCCCTAAACGGAGCAGCAAAAAGAAGGCAGAATACAGTTCTTTCTTTCTTTCTTTCTTTCTTTCTTAAAGATACTTGTTGTAATCAGAATTTGTAAAATTGAACACTAATTCCCACCACAAGGGGCCAGTATTTTACAAGAAAGTCTCAATCTAGTCGCCCTGTCTAAGATCGAGACGATGCACTTTTTTAGTTAGTGCAGTAATTTTGCAGCATTTTTTTTTAAATGGCTCTGGGTTCTTTGTGTTCAAAGCTGTGCTTGTTACGTGAGCGTCCAGTGTGATCATTTAAAGTAAACTTTATTGTCATCTCTGCTATTTACAGTACAGTATATAGAGAGACGAGAATAAAGAATAAATATATATACACTTTGAGACTTTTCCAGTGATGAAAAAGTAGTTGGATGTTTACTGTTGTTTTGTTTCACATCATTTCTGTTCTTTCCAACTGAGCGTGGTTTCTTTCCGGGAGTGGGTGATAAAAGTCACTTTTCAGGTGCATCGGCCATTGTTTGCTGATCCATTCACTAGGATATCTCTCTATCAGCATTTCCTCTTCCTCTTCTGTTGGACTCAGAATAGACTGGATGCCACACCATTAGTATCCTGCAAATTGGCATCATGCAAAAAATTTTTAATTTACAATGATTATTTTTAATTTAATACTTTTCCTCTCTTGCAGAACACTGCCGTTCTGTCTGGCGCTATTCTTGTCACCCTTGTTGGCATGATGCTTCACATCCACTTTGTGAAGGTAGACCACGAGTCCCTTCTCGTCATTGGCTCCTTAGGCATCCAGGTGTCCTCCAGCTATGCCTCGGGCCGCGAGATAACCACTTTCATTGAGATGAGCAAGATCAAGGATATTGTCATCAATGAAGCTATTTACATGGTGTGTTGGTGAACCTGTGCCTCTGTACTTGTGTGACATGTTGACATTTTCTCATGTAGTTATTCTACAGTTTGCCACGGAAGATTGGATTAACGTCTAATGCTTTTATTTCAGCATCAGATCATCTACTACCTCTGTGTACTGTTGAAGGACCCCTCAGAGCCCGATGCAGTGTCAAGTGTTGTGCCATTGTTTCAGGTGAGGATGAACATATCTCAAGAGCCTGTTTAGTGACTTGATTACCTGCAGGGCTGTTGATGTGGTGTCATTCATAGGAACCTGTTTTTAATTAACTCTATTTTTTTCCCTTTAGAGTTCAAAGCCAAGGCTGAACTGCTTGGTGAAAGTCTACAAAAGCTGTCAGGAGATTCTTTCAAAGTGCCAATGAAGCACATGTCATACAGGAACACCTGAGGTCATTCACCATGTTTTTCTTTTAGCCTCTTCCTTGTTTGTGTTAATACATCTTAGGTGTATTTTATATACATTGCATTTCTTAATGTTTTGCTTTCAAGGATAATGGTGTCATAATGTTGTACTGTGTTACATGATTAATTTAAAATAAATAAAACACTGGTCTTGACTACTTGTTTAAACCTAAAAAGTCAAATTCTTTAACTTGAAATGTAACTTGTAATGTAAGATCATAAAAATAATATTTAACCTTATAGTTTTTTTATACACTTAGAATTCCACAAATGATACAAGTTTGTGTATTTTGGCGCCATTAGCACACTCTTTTGTGTATTTGTTTTTGCCCCCCCCAAAAAAAAAAAAAATTAATAGAATATAACAAACCAATATTCATTAATTACATAGATATTGGTAGCATTTGCTCATCTTTAAAAGTTTTAGTTGTTTAGTTTTACCACTAGGGGGCAGCACTACTCACAAACTTTTGGGTCCACGCATCAGTTTCTACAAGTGATTCAAATGTACACCATGTCCTGTTCTTTGTTGGCTCATCGTTTTTTTTTCCATGAACTGCTTTTGAATATAATCTCTGTGAGACAACAAAAGCCTATAAGGCAACAGTTGTATATGTGTATAAGATGGAGTGTGTGTGTGTGTGTGTGTGTGTGTGTGTGTGTGTGTGTGTGTGTGTGTGTGTGTGTGTGTGTGTGTGTGTGTGTAAAATAAAGATCTACACCCTTTTCCTAAAAGTATTTTCACTTCCTCATATCTACTTGCACCTTCATCTCTTAGGAACAGTAGGTCACGTTTACCACTGAAGTCTGAAATATCACTGTTGGCATACCAGACCTGTTTTCAGAACTGTTTTTCAAGGTTACCTCATCAACAGAATGACAATCAATATATTGTTATTGCAGTAATTGTATTCTTTTTATCCTGCAGCTGTAACACTATAATTACTATAATAACCCTTGTGGCATCAGTAAAGTGTCTACCTATTACAGTGTGAATTTTTTTTTTAAAGTGTGACATTATAAATGTTAATACACCAATAACTGTCTAACTGCCTATCAGATTAATGCCTAGGCCACTCACAAGTCATCGCCACCTTTCACTTCTGTTTCCTCTTTTTAGGCCTTATTTTTGTAGGGCCTTTTCATGGCGACTCAGTAAATTCAAGTCAGACCCGTGTGTGAACTCCATGTGGTACAGACCAAAAAAAAAACCCCCAAAAAACAAAAAAAGCAGAAGGGTGTGATTTTCACGGGGTGAAGCATCGCACTGCTGTGAGAAGTAGCCCCTTGACAGGATAATAGTCCCTCCTGGAGGTGTAAAACAGCCAGGAGCCAATTCAAGAAGAAAACCTGGGAGTGACCAGGAGTGGCACCTCTGGGCTTTTAAATAGGCCCCATAAAGCAGGAGGAACACCATCACCCCCCCCCCCCCCCCCCCCCCCCCCCTCCACCTAAGTAGGGGAAAGATTTGAAACAGCAAAAACCCTGTGAGCTAGAGCTGTGGACCGTTAATTGCCCATGATAGCAGCAGGGCTGTGACGATTGTGCCTCCCCTTCTGTGTATGTTGTGGACTCACGTATTGTAATGTATGAATTCAGTCAAATGTGTTTTTTATATAAAGACTGTATTTCTGTTATCTAAGCAGATGGCAGATGCTTAAGATCAGCTGAATGTTTTGGGTGTGAGAATCTTGTGCTTCAGTGGGAGAGGAGGGGCGTTAACCCCTTTACCTCCTGCAGTGCGCACACACATACACACTTACACCCACACGCCTGCACACATTTGTTTTTTTTGTTTCTGAGACATTAAAACAGAATTCCCACACTTTCCAAACACTCTAAAGTAGATTTGAGGTATAATTCAACGTTTTCCCCAATAGTCATAATAATTTTCTTCATGGAAGAGACAGCACCACTCTTAAGGCTGATCAGCAGCAGCTTAACTTAGCATGAAGACAGGGGACTCTGAAATAATAACCCCACCTTCCTAAATGCACTGCAAAAATACACAAATTTATAAATTATTATTGGCCGGGTCAAATCTCACAAACACTAAAGCACAAACAGAAACTCTGAGTCTTGACTGCTTTCAGACAATAAAAGACTGAGGTAATTACACCAGTGTAAAGCAGATTAAACCAGGAATATCAAAGCAATTAAAGATCATTCAAATACGAGCACTAAAATCCATGCCTAATAATATATAATAACTACTGATAATAAGACACTCAAAATCGTTTCTTTTAGTGCATTCTGAAAATGTTCAGTGTTCATATGCAATACATATGCAAACTTTGGATTAAACAAATAGATCTAGCGAGTGAGGGGATGAACTTTAATTTTGAATTAATACGAAATCTTTTCACAAACACAACCCCCACCCCAACCATGCCCACCCACCTCACCATCTGAGCTGTAGTGGAGATCTCAGGGATAGGCACGATTGTGGCTCTTTTTCACTCTTCGCACTACGGTCACCTCGGTGAGCCGAGCAGAGTTCGAACTTCTCGATTAATTAAACTTTTAAAAGCAGAAAGTGAGATTGGTTCAAACTGGTAGAAGTTGGACGGAGATCCACCAGGAGGAAGAGGATTCACCACAACAGATGAGAGAGTGGGGTTTTTAGAAGTGAGATTTTCCTCATAAAATAATTGAAAAATTGCTCACAGAGAGCTGGGGAGGCAAAGTCTAGTTTATCAGGGCAAGGATTGATGGCAGAATTGAACATTTTAAACAGGGCCCGGGGGTTATGGCTATTAGTCGCAATGATGTCGGACAAAAAAGCGTCCTGATATATAGTGCGGCAGCTACGTAAAATGTAGAGGGATACCCGAAGCTTATCTTTTTTCCACCTCCTCTCAAATTGATGACAGATAAGACGTAAATCTCGTATATATAGAGTCATTTAACCAGGTTTGAGGGGAGGATCTAAGACGCTTTACATTAGACTGTACACTATACCACCGCCCATCCATTTTGCTCCACTTATCCAACTCATGGCTATGGTTGGGCATGAGCCTATCCCGTACCCCAGCAGGAGGCTGGGTACAACCGGTACTACGGTCAGTTAAGTCAGCCATTAACCTAACGTGCTGTGGGACTGTGGGCGGAAACTGGAGTACCTGGAAAGAACCCAAAACCAGGACCTTCTTGTCCTGAGGCGATGTTGCCCTTTCCTTATACCTTTAATTCTAGTATTTATGCCAAGCCAACCGAAGGCTAGCTCCAGCTACGTATTAACGATACAAACATTTACATGATGGTATTCTCATCTCTTTCCAAGATCGATAATCTAATAATAATATATACATTTTATAAAGGATCCAAGGTACTTGTTGTTAAAAGTCAACACACTCAAATTCATTCGCTTTACTTCCACTCCATGTTTTACATGTAATGTTCGGAGCTTTATGCTAAAAAATCAAAATGAATGAACTGCACAGAACACACATGTTAGGGCAGTCCACTGAAATTAATTGTGTGCTGCGGTTTTTCATTTGTTGGATATAAGCTACTCTTTGTATTTACAATGTTCTGTCCTTGTATTGTTGTGCTGTGTGTGTATGCGCACCAGTTCCTGGCTGACAGGTGCAGGAAGAAAACATTATTGTATTGTTTAAAATGTGTCAGTTTATCTTCTTTATCTACCAGTTCAAACAGGCAGGAGCAACATGATGTCAGTTTGGATTTGAATCTCAAAAAGAAAAAAAAAAAGCCTTCCCCACCTCACTGGCAACGTCACAGGGGCTTTTACCGGTCACTTATCTCTCCTCCATGTTGAACACTGCCTACAGTGCTTTGGTAGAAGTGTAAAAGTGTATTTTTCCGGTGGGACTCGCATTTACATGTCTCCCTCGGGGGCGTTTTTATCCACGGATAGTTTTAATCTGCCTGACATGGAAAGCTTAGGAAAAAAACTTCTTGGCACTGGAGCTCCACCTGGCTGGCCTCCCACCCCTGACTCCAGCTGCAGAGCCTCATTGTTCTTCAGTTCAACGCTAAAAATGTGCTTGATCAAGCCTCACTCAAAACAAGCCTTTGTCTTTATAGTGTGCTTCCAAGGGCCAAGGGCAGGCTAAAGAGAAACACACCTTCTAATTTAATGTTTTTTCTTTATTTTTTACTACTTCCTACGTTGTAGATACATACAGAACACATTAAATATATGAATTTAATATATATATATATAAATTCCCCACTCGCCCCTGCGGGCGGTCAATCCTTCAAGCTCAGGTCCTGAGGCCTGGGAGCTTGCTCCAGCTACGTATTAACAATACAAACATGAGGGACCTATATATATGTGTATATATATATGTGTATATATATATGTGTATATATATATATATATATATATATATATATATATATATATATATGTGTGTGTATATATATATATATATATATATATATATATATATATATATGTATATGTATATGTGTGTATATATATATATATATATATATATATATATATATATACACACATATATATTCTTGTCTTTATGTCAGTGGCTTCTATCTCCTCCTTTGGCCAGCCTATTACCCCAGCAGGGTACCTGATCACGGGCAGGGCGTACGTGTTGATGGCCCGGATCTTGTTCTTACCATTCAGCTGACTCCTCAGGACTTGCCTGACCCTCTGCAGGTACTTGGTGGTTGCAGCTTTTCTAGCGGCCTCTTCATGGTTCCCATTCGCCTGTGGGATCCCCAAGTACTTGTAACTGTCCTCTATGTCTGCAATGTTGCCTTCTGGTAGTTCAATCCCCTCAGTTCTGACTACCTTCCCTCTCTTTGTTACCATCCGACTACACTTCTCCAGTCCGAACGACATTCCAATGTCATTGCTGTATAGCCTGGTAGTGTGGATCAGTGAATCGATGTCTCGTTCACTCTTGGCATACAGCTTGATGTCATCCATGTACAGGAGGTGGCTGACAACTGCTCCGTTCTGTAGTCGGTATCCGTAGCCAGTCTTGTTAATGATCTCACTGAGGGGGTTCAGGCCTATGCAGAACAGCAGTGGGGACAGAGCATCTCCTTGGTAGATCCCGCACTTGATGGTGACTTGTGCTATGGGCTTGGAGTTGGCCTCTAGTGTTGTACGCCACATCCCCATTGAGTTCCTGATGAAGGCTCTTAGGGTCCCATTGATCTTGTACAATTCTAGGCATTCCAGTATCCAGCTGTGGGGCATTGAGTCATAGGCCTTCTTGTAATCAATCCAGGCAGTGCACAGGTTGGTCAGTCTGGTCTTGCAGTCTCGGCTGATTGTTCTGTCTACCAGTAGCTGGTGTTTTGCGCCTCTGGTATTCTTGCCAATTCCTTTCTGTGTCCCGCTCATGTATTGACCCATGTGCCTGTTCATCTTAGCCGATATGATGCCTGACAGGAGCTTCCATGTAGTACTGAGGCAGGTTATTGGTCGGTAGTTGGAGGGGACCGGTCCCTTCTTGGGGTCCTTGGGGATCAGGACCGTCCGACCTTCGGTTAGCCATTCCGGGTGTCTCTCGTTAACTAGCAGCTGGTTCATTTGTGCTGCCAGACGCTCGTGGAGTGCAGTCAGCTTCTTTAGCCAGTAGGCGTGAACCATGTTGGGCCCTGGTGCTGTCCAACTCTTCATACTGGAGACCCTTTCTTGGATATCTGCCACTGTGATGGTTACTGGACCTTGTTCAGGGAGGTCGCTGTGGTCTGCCCTCAGATCCACTAGCCACTGAGCATTGCCGTTATGGGTTGCGTTCTTCTCCCATATGCTCTTCCAGTATTGCGCCGTCTCCAGCCTTGGTGGTGCTGTTCTCTTATTATTATTGTTCCCTTGCCACTGAGAGTACACCTTTGCTGGTTCTATGGAGAACAGCTGGTTTATTCTCCTGCCTTCTATCTCTCTGATGTACCTCCTCAAGCGGCTGGCCAAGGCTGTGAGTCTTTGCTTGGCAGTTTCCAAGGCCTCAGGTATGGACAGCTTGCTGTATTTCTTATGCACCTTCTTTGTCGCACCTTTCTGCAACTCCGTTAGTTGGCTAACCCCCCTCCGTGCTACTTTGATCTTGCCCTCTAGCCTCCTTCTCCATGGAGGGTACTGCCCCTTGTCGCTGTTCAACTTGTAGCCAAGCATCTCACTGATCACTGCTGCCATATTGTAGATCAGCTTGTTAGTGTCGGTAATCGTGGTTGTAGGTATTGTCCGTAGTGCTGCATTAACATCATCTAGCAGACCTTCTGAGGGTACTTCACGTAATCTTGGTAACCGGCTACGGGGGATCCAGGTTTCAAGCTTGGCCATGATCCTATTTTTCAGGTCAGTTCCTCTCGCACTCAACGATCCTTCTCCTATCGCACTTGGGGCTATGTACCCAATCTCGGGTGGGGGTGATGATATCTCCCCCCTGACCTGGCGTCCTGACTCCTCCTTGCCGTAGCATTTGTGTTGTACCTCGTCAATCTCTAGCTGTGAGAGCAGTCCCTTCTTTCGAATGTTGGAACACTGAGCTACTAGTTGTTTCGCCGTCATTGTGGATGTTGGGTATCGAAGGGGCACGGAGAAAAGTTGTCGTACCATAGGCACGAGAAAAGTTGTCGTACCATAAGCACGAGCAGTGTGTGTGTGGCAAAGTTTTTCTGCGCAGTGTACCAGGGGCACGGAGAAAAGTTGTCGTACCATAGGCACGAGGAGTGTGTGTGTGTGTGTGTGTGGCAAAGTGTTTCTGCGAAGTGTACCAGGGGCACGTTTGAATTTACATATATACAGTATATATATATATATTAGGGGTGCAACGATACACAAAATTCACGGTTCGGTTCGATACTTTGGTGTCACGGTTCGATATTTTTTCGATACAAAAAAATGTTCATGCCTTTTTAATTTGTCATTTATTAAAATTATAAATATATATTTTAACTCAAAAGTACAGTTTTTAAATTTAACCCTAACCCTTGTGCGTGTTTTTTATTTTGACAGCGAATGCGCACCTGCGGACCACTTATGTGCAGCCCTGGTTATTTAGCTCATCATATTGCAGCCACAGAAATTCTTTTGTCCATAAAACCATAAAGCTGCACTTTCTTTTTGCCTTATAGTCTGATTTGTCATAACTTCTCCGTTTTGTGGTAAGCTTTTCTTTGGCTGTCACTTCTTCACCCTGACCTGTCTTATTTGGCTCAGCAGAACTAAAATATATATCTGTCTGTGAAGGTTCTCAGTCATCCAGGTCATCGTAGTCAAATATATATCCTGCTGCTTTTACACGCGCACTCACATAAGCTCAGCGATTCTCTGCGCGATCAACCTCTCACATGTTTAAGCTTGCTGCGGGAGATTTCACTTGTCATGTTTGCATAGTAAGCTAACAATTAATAAGACGATGTCAGAGGAATTGGTGCACAAATTATCATCACTCACAGATCAGTGCTGTCGCTCTCTATACACAGTTCGCACGATTGCAAAGTGAAAGCAAAAAAACAAGCGCAAATTCAAACGCGATTTCAATATGTCACATATTGACAGTGGCTCACCGATGCCAATGACATAATTACCCAGCTACATTTCTGAAAGAATGCAAAAGCATTGACATATATTTTTCCTACAATAGCCCGACGGGCAGGGAAGAGATAGATTTTGGTAGCCCGACTGAAAAGATCGCTAGCCCCGGGACGTCGGGCTAGCGATATTGCGAGCCCTGTATCTGATTGAGGAATCACTCATCTTTGGAAAAGAGAGTTTATTACAGAGAAATGGCTCTTTCCAAAATAAAAGCTATACTATCTGCTTCTTCTGGGCTATATTCTCAGCAGCATATTAAACACATAAGGAGAATCATGTGCTAACAGCTGTCTAAATGACTCGGCTAAAGTTAGTAGCATGCTTGCTTGTTTTTTTTCTGCTTCCACTTGTCTTTGCACTAGGATGATGTCGGCGTAAATGTGCAGTCATATTCGTCGTGTTCCCACTAGTGCTTTCAGGTTAATCTCGTTGAAATGACCTTAACGCCACAACACGGCAAATCTCCATTAACGAGCTACCGCCGATCGCCCCGTGCATGGGGCTAGATGGCCAACATGTTAACGAGCTAACTGCGCTAACACACTAGCTCCCACCAATGTAATTGAGCATTGCATGGCACATCCAACATACTGTTTTACTTTAGTCCATGACTCGCTTACCTTCAGGGTCATACGTCACATGAAAACCAAAATAATTCCAAACGCCAGATCTGAATGAGGGTGGGGGAGGTCCATGTTGCAAGGAGAGCTTAACTTCTGTCTCGCTAGCTTGCCCTGCGCTCTTCCTTCTGACGATGCTGTCTGTGTTTCGACTACTCCGCCTAGGCTGCACTGTCGAGCCTAGGCGGAGTAGTCGAACGCAGATTCACTGAGCGCTCAACACAGACAGCATCGTCAGAAGGAAAGTTGATAAAATAAATTAAAAATTTTGTATTGTTCATACATATGCATACCGAACCGAAAGCACTGTATCGAACGGTTCAATATCGATACGAATATCGTTGCACCCCTAATATATATATATATATATATATATATATATATATATATATATATATATATATATATATATATATATAGCAGGCAAGGCATACATGGAACGCCATAACCAAGTGGCCGGCATAGTGTACAGGAACATCTGTGCCGAGTATAACCTGGAAGTCCCGAGGTCAAAATGGGAGATGCCCCCAAGGGTGGTAGAGAATGACCGAGCTAAGATCCTGTGGGACTTCCAGATACAGACGGACAAAATGGTGGTGGCTAACCAACCGGACATAGTGGTGGTAGACAAACAGAAGAAGACGGCCGTAGTGATCGATGTAGCGGTTCCGAATGACAGCAATATCAGGAAGAAGGAACGAGAAGCTGGAGAAATACCAAGGGCTCAGAGAAGAGCTCGAGAGGATGTGGAGGGTGAAGGTAACGGTGGTCCCCGTGGTAATCGGAGCACTAGGTGCGGTGACTCCCAAGCTAGGCGAGTGGCTCCAGCAGATCCCGGGAATAACATCGGAGATCTCTGTCCAGAAGAGCGCAGTCCTGGGAACAGCTAAGATACTGCGCAGGACCCTCAAGCTCCCAGGCCTCTGGTAGAGGACCCGAGCTTGAAGGATAAACCGCCCGCAGGGGCGTGCTGGGATTTTATATATATATATATATATATATATATATATATATATATATATATATATATATATATATACACTATGCCGGCCACTTGGTTATGGCGTTCCATGTATGCCTGCATCTTGCACCCTGCTGTTATGTGCTGGATTGTCTCTGGGGCATCTTTACACAGCCTGCACCTGGGGTCTTGCCTGGTGTGATAGACCCCAGCCTCTATGGATCTTGTGCTCAGAGCTTGTTCTTGTGCTGCCATGATTAGTACCCTGCTCACAGCGCCAGCAGCTGGATAGAGTAGTGGTTAGACTACACGCCTTTGGAACAGAGGATCGCAAGTTCGATTCCTGCCTGGGGCGTCTGTATCCAGTAAGGGTCCTAAGGCTAGACCCCCTATGCTAAGCAAGCCTACCGCAGACATGAGTGAGACAGATAAATATGAAGGCATGCCGGCTCGGACGTCGCCCGGATCAACAAGGTCCGCGTCAGGTGTTGAGGAACCAGGGCACCCTGACGAAAAGTGGGCTACTGGAACAAGAAGGCATCGGTGGGCAAGAGACGAAAACAGGGCGTTGTTGGAATGCTACTACGCAAGTAACCCCGGCGGAAGGGGCTACATGAATAGGATGAGGGACCTATGGATATATATATATATATATTGTTAAATGACAATGACTCTAAATATGTCTTATATTTTTGATTCCTTAAAGTAACCGCCCTTTGCTTTGTTGACACTGCTGCAAACCGTTGGCTTTCTCTCAATGAGCTTCATAATGTAGTCACCTGAATTGGTTTTCACTTCACAGGTGTGCCTTGTCCATTTGTGAAATTTCTTGCCTTCTTGGGGGTAACATGAAGTGAAAGAAAAGCAAATGAATTTAATTGTGTTGACTTTTAACAACATGTAAGTTAGATCCTTTAAAAACTACTAATCTCTGGCTTTCCTGTCTCCCTCCCCTTACCATCAAGCAGGGCAACAGATTGCTGCCCCTCCCTGTGCCTGGTTCTGCCAGAAGGTCCTTCCTGTTAAAACGTAGTTTTTCTTTTCCACTGTGGCTGATGTGCTTGCTCATAGGGGGTACTCTGATTGATGGGATTTTTCTCTGTATTATTGGAAGGTCTTTACCTTACAATATAAAGCGCCTTGAGTCAACTGTTGCTGTGATTTTATGAAACAAAAACTAGATTAAAATAAATATATGATAACTATGCAAATGATCTTTTATTTAAAAATAACATTCTGCCCACTTTGACTGAATAGAACCCATCAATATATTTTTTTTATTCTAAATTTTAATTCATTCTATTTAACTCAGTTTTATGTATATAAGCCACTTTATATTTTGAAGTAAAAATTATAGTGAGATCCTCAATAATATGATGATCCCCTAGAAGTGATGGGGACACTGTCTTATGATTTTATACATGTTCACTGATATTCATGTAATCCACCAGTCCAACCTAAGGTGTGACAGCGGTGGAGGTTTGGACAGCTTCCATCATGGTCATTACTTTTCTTTTCAGTTCTTATTGACACAGAGATTAGTTTCCCTCTTGAACAGGAAAGTCTGGTGTTGCCTTCTTTCTTTCCTCAGGCTCACTCTATCACTTCAGTCAACCTGCCTGCCTACTGCTGCAGCTGTAGTTCTTGATGAGCTGACGATTGAGCCTTTTGGCACAGTTACAGCCAAAAGACTCCCTTCTTTTGAGCTTTTGTAATCTGCCATTCACTCAGTTTAAAAGAAAGAAAGAAAAAAAATCATTGTTTTAAAATCTGCAATGAAGCAAGAGACTCTTCTCAGGCCACACCCTTGCAGAGTCACCTGTACATGAGGTAAGCGAGACAAACTTCTTGTCAGACCAGCTGGCAGCAGATAAGAAAGACAAGCCTGCTCTACAGGTCTGTCAGGGGGAGCTGACAGCAGGGAGCTACCTGCTAAAACACACATCCTTTTTTTCTTCCTTTCGCTCTCTATTGAAAAGAGCCAACCATTGTTATGAGTGCATACAGGCCTGTAATACTGTGTGTGTGGACAAAGGCAGGCCTAAACTGCCGTATTCAAATCCACTGGGTAGGTTTGTGCTTTTAGTGGTCTGGAAATAAGAGATCTGATTGACCTTCTATTGCGTATGCATCCTCATTCCATTACTCCCACATCTGTCATATACCATTGCTGTACGATGACAGCTGCTGAGTATCTTCACTTTCAGTGGTGCCGAGCTGTCTGTGACCAGTCATTCAGTCACAGCTATTGTGGTTTGCATAAAATATTACAGCAATAAATTGAAAACAAATAAAAAGCGGGCCGCAAACAACCCTACCAAGCTGTACGTCTTTTATTGTTCATCTGAAAGCCTGGTGTTAATTTCCATCCCTAACTTTTGTATCAGTCTTAACTGTGACTCATCCCAGCATGAAAAATACTCGGGGCCTCTTCCCCTCATGTGCGATTCCAGATAGGCATGCGCATATGCGTGTCACTTTGCCCATCACTGTGTAACGCTGAGAGGTATGCTTGCTCTGTAATCAGCTGCTGCAAAAAGATGCAAATTATGAAGACACTCCGTCATTTCTTCCAAAATACCCGCACGGTGATCGTGCTGCAGTGGCATGCAAAAGTGACATAACAGTGACTTGAGACACAGAAGAGATGAGCGAACGAGGAGTTAAGGGGAAGAAAGGAAGCTACTGAAAGTTTCCTCAAACAAAATATCGGAATTTCTTATTCACTTCCACACTATTAAGGTTACAATGAAAATGGACTGGTTGGCTTTTAAACTGTAGAACATTTCTGCTCAGATATTGTTGAGCAAAAGAAATAGAAAGATTAATATCTGTTTAACAACAAGACAGCAAAATTCCAATAAAATGATCCTGAAACGTTTTATGTTGTTGCTCATCCTCTGGAGACAACACTAAGAAGATTCATCCTGGAGGCTGTCTCATGAGCCAGTTCTTGGAAAGCCCCGCAGCACATTTCTGTTGTGTCACCATGAACACATGACACATGCACACTGGCCCAACAGACTTGTGTATCTGAAAAGGGAGACTTGGAGTCTGTATATAAACAACTTTGCTAGCAGGAGATCCACGACTTCAAACATGATAAAACCAACCCCCACCACAGTTAGCGTAGCGGCTAAGGGAGCTGATGAGACATTGTGATTAGCTCTGCTGGGTCTTTGTGTCAGTGTTAAAATACAGCTTACACCTCCTCCTGTTTTCTTGACATAAACAGTTGTTGTCAACAGACCTGCTTTATACAACTGGTCTCGTGTTGACGTGAATAATTTAGCATTGTTTTTCAAACATTATCATCTGTACGTGACCGTACATACAGTGCTGTGGAAAGTAGGCTATTTGGCCCCTTTTTGGTTTTTTCTTCTTCCTTTTTTTCATATTTGTCACACTTACACTTGTCAGCTCATCAATCAAATTCTAATACTAGACAGAGATAACGAAAGTAAATGCAAAAATGCCGTTTTTTAATGTTCATTTTATTCATCAAAGGCGAAAAAAACTATCCAACCTATTATGTTGTCCAAGTGTGGTGAAAACCACTGCTGACCATGAAGGAACCAAAGGCTCGTCTCACATTTACCAAAAAAACATCTTGATGATCACTAAGACTTTTGGGAAAAATATTCTGTGGATTGCCGAGACAACAACTGAACTTTTTGTAAGGTTTCAGTCCCATTACACATGGCATAAAACTAACACGTTTCATAAAAAGAATATCATACCAACAGGCAAACATGGTGGTGTTAGTGTGGAGGTCTGGTGCTGCTCCCTAGCAGGAAAAACAGTTACTAGAATTAGGAGACAATTAGTTTTTCACACAGGCCCAGATAGGTTGGATAGGTTTTTTTCCCCCTTAATAGATGAACTCATCATTTAAAAACAGCACTGAATTTACTTGAGTTAGCTTTGACTAATATTAACATTTATTTAATGATCTGAAACATGTGGGTGTGACAAATATTCCAAAAAATTAACCCAAGAAGTGGACAAATACTTTTCCATGTCACTGCACTTTAATTGAATTGCTTTCTTTTTCAGTGTTTTTAGGTAGGTTTTTTAGGAAGATCAAAAAAAAGGTTTTTACTCTTTTCAGTGATTCAAGTATTTCTATTGTCATTCCAACAGATGCATACATGTATACACATGAGGAGAAATAAAAGTCAACAAGAACACAATGACAGTAATAAATCCAAAGACAAGGGAATAAGAAACATATTTACAGTGCAGCAGTAGCAGTTAGTGGTAATAAAAGTCAGTTTTCCACAGTAAAAAAACAAAACACACTAATGCTTTCTCATATCTGTTATACATGGTACAATGAAACTTGTTTTAATTTTCTCTTAAGATAAAAACAGCAATAAATAAATAGAATGACTAGGTAAGTAACAGATAGATAAGTAATTATAGATAAAATAAACTTAGCAGGAAACTTAGTAGCATATTATATATATTCCTCTTGGGGTTTTTTTATATTCCTGCTGTTTCTACAGGGCTATTCTATTCTACTGGGAAAGATGTGAGTGCAACTGGAAACATTACAGTATGTGTCTGATCACTGCATTGAAAATTTCCCAAAAAGCAAAAACATGGGTCCTACTCAGTGATTTGAATTTGTCGGGCTGAAGCATGCTGACTACAGCAAAATGTGGCCACACCCACCTGGAAGGCAGCCACGCCCCTACTGAGGCAAAAAAAACCAAACATTTCAAGCGAGTTAAAAGACAGAATTGGTGAATTAGTCACAGAGACCTCACCATTTTTTTAGAGTTTAAATTCGAACATTTCTTTTGTTAAAAATCTTTCTGTTTAAACTGTCTTTTTTCTAGATACTTGCACTAATTTAATTATTTTTTATCTACAACTTTTTTTTATGGCATTTCATTTTTAGTTTACTTTGTTTTATATCCAGTACTGTGTGACCAAAAGGCGATTTCATAAATTAACATTACTTGTTTGCTTTAAGAAGCAGCCACAAGTGGCCATTCCAGGAACTGCAGTTTGCAGCACTCATGGCATGTAGAAGGACAATTTTTTTAAATAATATTCTATATATATATAACAGAGGCATTATTTAGTTAAAAACAAAACAAAAAATCTCAAGTTGGAATCAGTATAAAATAGTTCTTCTAGTGTTACCACTTTTACTCCAAAAATATGCAAACACTTGAGGTTACACCAGCCAATTAGGCAGAAAGAAACTGATACACTGTTTTCTGACATCTCTTTTTCACCTTCATTGTAAAGATGCCCCAAACACGTAGACGTGCTTTTGTGATGGCGGTGGTGACACAAAAACATCTTGAGTAAGCCGATTTACTTTCTGTGAGTAATCCGTCACTCTCTGCTGAACAAGTCCAGGCACGGCATATTGCTCTCACAAAAAGAGTGACTGAAACACACAATCTAGCTATTTATCTATTGTCCTTGACCTTCCAGACCACATCACGTCTTGTCAAACCTGTCCTTACAAGTCTGGGGACTGTGAGCGTTTACATGTAGGTTTACCTATATTTTTGTTTATATTCTTGCATTTCTATTAACACTACATGTGCACATAGTGGTATCTGTACACGCGTGTCTGTTTTGCGAATCAATATACTTGTCAACAAGGGGGCTTGGGACAATGAGGGTTGTGTTGACTTGCATCACACTCTCACTTGCTTCACTGCCATCATATGTGGATGTCACAACACCCCCTCCCTCCTCTCCTCATCCCCCAACGCCACTGTGAGAACACCTCACCCCCTTGATTCCCAGACGCGCACACACCCAATTCACAGACTCACATCCAATCAAATTGCCTAGTTCCCATATGCAAATGACTATCATATTCCCTCCTAAAGTTAACTGTCACTTTTTTAAGGATTTGAATCTAAAACACTGATGTAGTCCTGCCTCTATTTATCTGTCTGCTCCATCTCCAGCTTTGCTACAGATTAAGATGCGACTCGATAAGCAAGATAAAAACAAACTCGCGTTAGTATCAGTTACTTATAATTCATTTGACACTATATTACTCAATACTGTTTAATACGCTGGCAAGATCATCACATTTCCATCACTCTGTATGTTGCCTTTTCTAAAAGTTTGTCAGAAAAGTTTGGAAAACACTTTGGTGGCTGGTTTAATACACATCCAGTGTGTATTCACACTTTATAATGATTCATGTAGTCACAGTCGCTGAGCAAGACGATCAGTCTCACATACAACCACAGACTCTTTTAATTCAAATTGGAAAGCAGGCGTTAGGCTCACTCATCTTCAGTCTCTATTCAGTTGAGTGTGGCACTGAGTAAATGATTACTCAGTGAAGACTTTGGTTCGAATGCATGTGTATTTCATCACAGATACAAGTTTAGGCACTGGAGACTGGTTTCACATACAACACATGAGCTCATCTTTACGCACAAATAACAAAATGATTTAAAATTTACAATTTAGGACGCCTTCCTGCTGTCAGTATTCAGTGTGTCTCCCCCGGGAAGCACCTTGTGAACCATTTGTAATTACAAGGGTTTCACCATCGATTATTCATAAAATCTGGTTTAATTTTCATTTAAGTTGGCTAAGTTTTGATGTAACTTGACTGACTCATATTTCTCTGGGTTCGTGGGAACAGTTAAGAAAAGTGTGTGGTTTCACTGAAGATTTAGATAACGTGTCCCAGTACTTTTGGACTAGTTTCTACTAGCCCAAAAGTAACATGGAAAGGTAACAGAATCATTATACTTGTTTTGATTGAGATAAATAAGACCCATACATAGACAGAATAAGCACTTATTAACAATACAGTTAAAAAGTGAATTATTTTTTTGATCCCCTCTTTGTGTCACTGATGCCTCCAGCCCCCCACCCCCCTCTAACTTCTGATTAAGATCTGTGCAAGTCCAAAGTGTAGACAATGGTAGAGTGACTAAACTAATAACATACAAGGTTTGTGCTCAAACTTCTCATGTGATTGTTGTTCACACTGAGTGATCACTTCGAGTGCAAGCTAGAATGTTTTGTGAAGCTTGGCCCTCCCTGTAAACAAAGCATGACCTTTCTCGTATATTAAGTTTTCTTTCGCAAGAAAGACGTGTTGATGCAAACCATGCCTCAATCACAGCAATTTTAAGAGGATCTTCAAAGAAGCATTAAAGTGACAATCCAAAATGGAATATCCTACAAAAGCTAGACCTGAATATTTGTGTGTCCATAACACAAAAAAGGCAGGGCTGTGGCTTCTCTGAGGTGGGTCTTTCTGCATCCAGCTTCTTCTTTGTCTAATTCTCTGTCCTACGAAAGACTGAATACACTGAATTAAATGGCGTGAATAAAAGAAACCCAAACTTCTCTTGAAAAATGACAAAAACACATTTCAGCATATCTTAAGTGTGGAAAAATAAACAAATAAACAAAAAACTTAATTCGGGGACGGGTACTTGATTTTTCCAAAGGGCCACATGAGAAACTGGGACTATTGTGGAAGTCCACACCAATAAGCTGATTTCACTTCTTCTCAGTATTATTATTCAGTGTGGTTGTTGCACTCTTCTTTTAGTGTGTAACAAACTGCTGCCAATCATTATTATTATTATTATCATTATTATTATTATTATTAAGCAGAATATAGTTCAGCTTATTGGAGTGGTCCTCCATAACAGTCCCAGTTTCTCACTATATTGTCCAATCAAATGTGTTTAACAGCACTTTCCTGTGAACTGTTCAGCATGGTGGAGGGAGCATCATGGTTTGCGGCTGCTTTACCTCGAATGCCCGGGAATCACCGAGAACAAAATTGAATTCTGATTTTTATCAAAACATTTTACAGAAGAGTGTCGGGACAGCCCACCATGACCTGAAGCTTAGAGGACGGTGGCTGTTGCCCTCTGGTATATGCAACAAGTTCATGAAAACAAGCAAAGAAAAGATTTAAAATAATGTTTTTATCCAAGTGGTGACTAGATTGGAAGCATAAAACCTGAGATGAAGGCAGTTCCTGCTGAAGGAGGTTGTGAAAGTTACTAAAGTAAAGACTTCCTCTGCTTTTTTTCAGTTTATACTGTGAATGATTACTCATTCTGTTCATGAAAACTACACTTGTACTGTATGTGAGTCATAGTTTGGTCAGACTGTTGTTGCCTGTAATTGAGTATTATATGAAAATACTTACTTTGGCACCTTTTTTGGATTGATACAGAGCTGCTGATATTTCTTTATTGCAGCTCTAATATACACACAAATATAACACATTTATTAGGGTGTAACATTAGCATGTGCTATTTCAACAGCATAGTAGTATCACATAAGATGATTCACATAAATTTGTGTGCAAACTTCAGCTTTGAGCACCTTGGCACTGAGAATTTCACATAGTGTGCTCTGCTTATTGTAGCATTAATTATTCATCTACGAGTTGATTTTCATGCCATGTTTCCATGTGAGCACTGCAGCTCGGAGCCTTATATTATCTGCTGTAGTTTTTGTTTCATGATGAATATTTGCTATCAGTCAAGAAAATCCCTTTTGCTTAATAATGATAAAGAATAAATGTCACAACATGGATGTGGATGCAGTGAACAAACAGCATCACATTACATGCAGGCCTTTCTTCTTTTACACTACATAAAAAAAATCAATAAAAATACTGATTTTGCTACTTTGTCACAGCTTAAGTGTCCTGCTGTTGTCCTGAGCTGTGAAGGGGCGATAGTGTCTGGGTGTTTGAGGGTCATCTGTGGTAATAACGAGCCTTGTGATGAGGCCCATTTGAAGTGCTAATCATCTCATTTCGAAAGCAGCGTGCACCTTTATATGCACACTCCTTTGATCATATGTGATTGTTGATGGTCACTCTGAAGTCATTTTGTCCCTCTTGATAGCTGCAGATTCACTTGCAGGTTAAAACTCAGCATGAACAAAAAGAAAGAGTTGCATTTGATAACAAGCTGAATGGCTCACGTGCCCATAGAAATGACAAGTGCAAAAGGAGCAATGCTCACGTGGCCGTGGTGATGTATTATTACCCATGTATAACTCAACTATCCAACATGAATATTAAGCCCAGCACATGCATATGCATGGAGAAGAACTTATGCTGTTGACTGTGGGACAGAAATTATCGTTGCTGCCTCCAGGCAAAGCCAGAGTCGAGAACTGGGACCTTTCCTTATTGGCTTTGCTTGACATCGAAACTGGCAGTTGTGTTTTTTTTTCAATGCAGTGTTCTGCACACTGAATGTGACTGACAGGTTGTTTTTGCTCTACAAAACACATCAATATAGATACTGCACGGAAAACAATGATTACCATAGTAATTTAAGCATTTAATAGCTTGTTTAGTTTAAGAACGCTGCAACTCTGTCATGCACATGTCTCAAAATTTAGACCAAAGGCAACAATAACAGGAGCAAAAAAAAAAAAAAAGAAGAAGAAAACAATTATAATCACAACAGTCAGCTTTCTGTCTGTGTGAAAGAGAAACTACAAGCACTGCCAAGTTCAAACTGCCAATTTGGATGACCGAGGAAGAGCAGCGGTGAGCCAATAGGCTTTGTCCCCAGCTAGGCAGACCTGTTGGTGCACCTGCTGATTCCCAGGCCTCCTTGCCAGGCTTTGACTACAGTGAAACCAACCTGAGTGAAACTGGCTCAGTGCCAGAGGAAGAGCTGGTTGACTACTGTTGACACAATCGCTAAAAGCAGGGGATCCTGGAAGGCGGACCAGCCCTCACTGACAGGACGAGAAAAAAAAAAAAAGATGACTAACCATGAGAAGAGAGAAGAGGGCGGAGAAGAAGAAGGGTACAGTTCAATGATCTCCTGGGAACCTGGAACCTGTCTGGCATGGCCTTGACGATTGCTCAATCAATACTACACAACCTCCTAAGTGTTTCTGTTTGCATCATAGGCGAGCGGATGAAACTTCTGACATGTTTTTTGTATTATAGTGAAGGACTTTGCAGAACATTTTTCACTTTTAATGACTGACTGGAAAGCAATCATAGCTTTTTGAAGAAGAAAAGAAAGAAAGAACGAGTGATAAATAACACTGGATGAGATAAGGAGTCTCACGGCCTGCCTCGACTGAGGTCTGCTACCCTTCAAGATGTTAAAACCCATAGTGCTTCTGACCTACAGCTGCCCTTACACACACACACACACACACACACACACACACACACACACACACACACACACACACACACACACACACACTCTCACACACACACTCTCCCATCACAATGCCTTCTAATGTTCCTATTCAGTCTCACGCCTTCCTTTTGTGTCTCATCTTCAGCGCATAACACGATTCTCATTATTACACACAAGCGTTAGAGCACAGATCCTCCAGCGACGACTCTATGGGCTCCTCAGTCTTACAAATATCACAGACGTATCAAAATCTAAGGAATAAAATAATTAACAATTACTGAACGACATGAGGCAAAGCATGCAGCTTTGAAACGGCAACAGCAAGATCTACTGCAGACATCTGAATAAAATCATTTCAAAATGTGCTGTACTT
This sequence comes from Diplotaxodon limnothrissa, assembly GCF_057381915.1. Classification (NCBI taxonomy): domain Eukaryota; kingdom Metazoa; phylum Chordata; class Actinopteri; order Cichliformes; family Cichlidae; genus Diplotaxodon; species Diplotaxodon limnothrissa. The sequence continues at coordinate 6,673,060 of NC_140610.1, read as the reverse complement.
GACAAAATCTGATACTGGACAAAAAGAAGGAAAAACCTTGGTGGATATTAAGATAACCCTCACAATAGTGAGATTAGTCATACTGCAAACAGGCTTTTCTGGGCTTTCCATTCACTTTTCAACTTCTGCTTCTTCCTGCTGACTTTCTATTTGGATCGTAATCACTGTGCAGTAATTCTTACTTTAACTGCTATAAAGAATACACATGTCCATCTTAAAAAAAATTATCTGTCATTTATCTAATAGATTCGATGACTCAAAGAGGACTGATTAATATCTAGGCCACTGCGTATCAGTACATTTCCTTTCCATTAGCTATTCTACAAGTTAAGTGTCACAGATCTTTGATATTACAGTGCCAGTATATAATGATGTATTTCAGAAGGCTTTATGTATTTCTCGTTCACGAGGTGTGATCACAAAGCAGTGTCTGAAGACAGAGGCAGTGTCAAAATCTGCTTCAAACTGACCCGAAGGTTCATACGAAGGGTAACCGCCCGGCCATGAGAGCTGGGTGTCCTGTTACAACCAATTTTTATTCAAAAACAGCAGGAGCTCCAAAACAGCCCCACAGGTGAGGTGCACGAGCGGGAGCTCACTTGTCGTTATTTCAACATTCATCAGGGTAAGGATGTCAGCACAAACGTCTTACATTAACATCCTGAAGTGCGTGAGGGAGAACATTCCGGAAACCATCTGAACTCACTTCTAAAAACCACTTTCTCAAGAACATTGAGACCCAAATTTGGATTTGTATAGATAAACAAATTCTCATTCATAGTTTCTTACTGTTAGTTTCTGACTCACCTTTGCAGCTTATATAAAAATGATGTCGTCTAAATGCAACAGGCCATGAAAAGCTATAAAGCTACATTCTCTGATTTTAAAAAGGTTATATCTCTTGCAAGTTTTTCTTAAACTGTGATCATGTGTAACGCCTGTTTTATTCATTTTTGCATATGTCTTTGTACACAGGTGTCTCTCAAAAAAGAGATCTCAATCTCAATGAAAACACCTGTTTAAATAAAGGATTTAATAATAATATCTGTAGTTTGTGTCAGCTTGCAATCGCAATAGCACAGGAGGGATTTTGTATTGGGTTTGTCTTTTTTTCCTTTGTTGTTAGCCATATCAACGCAATCTTTGTTGACCGACAGATTTGCCTGCAATTTGATCCACTTCCTGAAAATGAAAATCATGTTTTATTGATTGCAGTTTTGACACACTGGAAAAGATTCAGAGCCCAGAAGCGCACAAGTACAAATACTGAAAATGGCAAAGATGTGCACAAGATCCTAGATCTATTTTTTCAGATAAAGGGGTAGTTAGGCAGGCAGGTAGGTAGGCAGAAACTTTATTGGTCCCACAAGGGAAATGATCATGTTACAGCACCTTAATAAAGAAAACAAACAATACAGTCTAAAATAAATAAACAACATGGTTGAAGTAAAAGTGCCATGTGCGCACACTGAAGGTTTTAGACTGTGATATAGTGATATAATCAAATATCGTAGCGTAAGACTGAGACTGTAAGAACCTTAAATGTGGGATTGGTCACACCTGTATCAGGTAAGGCTTTTGAGGTTTATGGACCAGTCGTCCCAATGTTTTGATCACACTTCTTATTAGGTGCCAATTTCTGGCAGTATCTCTCGCCATGCTAATATAAATGCTCTGCTATGTTTTCCAGCAGCTGCTGCCCTTAGCTGCTGTTTGAAGCTGGGCAGGTAGCATGCGGTCACCTTTTAGAGTCTTTAGCGCCATACATAATATTAAACTGTGGGAGGTGGAAATAGTGAACACTGATTTGGATGATAAAGCTTTGTGTTTGTCACTGAAAAGCACCCACACTGTACAAGATCATCATTTAAACCATTGCTCATATGGAATTATTTGTAAGAGCAGCTTTAATCTTTCTATGGACCTCTGTGACTGTTGTCAGTGGTCATGGCTAACACCAGCTGGTTACTGAGAGTTCATGTGTGAAAGCGCTGTCACGCTGTCAGATTGCAAAACACCAGCTCCCTTCTGTGACCTCTCCACTGCATGAGGTCAGTAGGCCAAGAGTGAGATGTCCCGTGCTTCCCTATCAATAACAGACGTTCAAACAGAACCCTGACAGATTTCCACATGACGGACTGCCCACTGACTAATGGCAAACAGATTTCTGAAGTATTGGGGTGAACGCGTTTTCACATGCTCTCGCTCACTGCTCTGAACAAAGGCACTTCTCATGCTTTCCTCTGTCATGTTCACCCTCAGTTTGCTCGGCGACACTCCGTCCACGTTTATTTTTCTGCAGCTCGGGCTTAAAAACGAGTACAAGAGATTCCTTTCAGACAAAAGCATGCTTTAAAGTCTGTAATCAATGTTCTGTGCTCCACCGCTAGTGTTTATTCTCAATCAGTGCATTTGATTCAGTCATTCTCCCCCGAATGTCACTCTCCTGTGTCATTTTGGAAAAAGGCCTAATCAAGTCACAGCATGGCACTGCCAGTACCCATTAACAGTCATGTGGATTGCATTGGAACTGATCGAGCCGACGCACAGCTGGAGCCCAGAGGTTGTTTATCATATGTTTGGGCTGAGGGTGGTTCAGGAAAACTACCCGGTGTGATCCTGGGGACCTTTCGGGCACCCTGCAGAGAGCAGTGCTTCGGCTTTTTACAAAGTTTTCCTTCGCATCACACCACATAAACAACTGTGAATTGCAAATGCAGACTACTTTTAAAAAATATATACATAACACAGAAGATAGATGAGCTTCACTTCATTTATTGGCATCACATCACTCCATGTAAAGGACACACAGCTTTAGATCAGAAGGTGGTTAAGATTAATGGTGATTTGGTAATGATACAAAATATAACAAATCTGTAGAGTACATTAATCCTGTTAAAACTTGTGCCTCGTGTGATATTTCATAAACATACGCGCGATGATAAGACCTGTTTTTAACAAACAGAACAGTTTAAACATTTAGTTGACTTCCACGAGAAGCATAACAAAATATACAAAAGTTTACACCCACCAGATAACAAAACACTGGAGTGCAAATGTAAGTTGTTTTCATTCTTACACATTTGTCACAGGTACAAGCTTGTTTTTTTAAAGTGTATTTACCTTACACTTGCATTCACACATAGGCTGTTTAGCAACCCCTAACTGTACACACGGGAGGATTTAAGCAGCGTATTGAGCCAACAAAACAAAGAAGAGGCAAATAAGAAAGCCGGGATGAAGATGGTTGGTGGTAGGAAGTCGGGATCCCTGCAGTGCTAGCTTTCACAGATGCAGATTGATGAGGAGAGGGGAATAAAAAGCCAAAGGTCACTGGTCTCTTGCAACCTTTTACCTGAAGACGAGGAGATTTACAAACTAGCTCCTCGGCCCGACTCGATGTGTCACAAACAAAATCTCCCTCTGTGTTTTCTTTATCAATTGTGAATCAGGAAATAAACACCGGCTTGATTAGAAGTGTCAGCTGACCTTAAATGGGGAGGACAGAAAATAGCAACAGAAAAACCAGCCTGGGGAGATTTGCACGCAGGTAAGAATGCGGCAGCTCACACAGCAAGGTGAACTCACAGCTGCTTCATATAAATCGCTGGTGCAGTCAGGCAGTGGGAACACAGCAGCTAAGTGGCTAACGCCCATCTGCTCAAACACAGACCCGACACTTTCCGTTTCTCTATCTCTCTCACAAGCCTACATTAAAAGGCAGAGCACCATGCAAATTCACAGCTTTACATGAAGACCTGGTCTTTTCTCTTTTCTCTCCCTGTGCCTGCCCGAGCTTGATCTCTTCATCTCCCCACACTGAAGTGTCAGCTCACACCGTCCTATCCTCTCAAGGGGGCGCAGGCTATGTGAACCAAATCAAACATGTAAATGTAATGTAAACAATACTGTTGTCCCGGGTCAATGTGAGAACGACCCAGAATCCTCTCTGTAGTCACTGCTGATGTTAGCTCAGTGCTCTCAATCGTGTCTTTTGTTTCCCCATTTGGCATCCCACTGAAAATAAGCCAAATCATTTAAAAAAAAGGAAACAGTGCTATGTGGCCACATACTGAATATGTGATCGAAGTGAAAGTAGGAGAATCAAATAAATAACAAGGTTCTGTCCACAACCCACAGGGTCGACAATCACAAGGAGTTCAGATGAAGCAGAAGAACTTCTTCCAGCTACACCTGGAGAACGCTTTGGTTCGCCTGTCAGAAAACCTCCTCTTCTTGGTTTTACGCGTTTTGTTCTTTATGGCAGCGAAGATGGCGGAGTCAAAGGCCTCCTTTAAGTTCTTCTGCGTGAGCGACGAGCACTCTATGTACTCCGTGGCTCTGATCTTCTCCGCCATGCTCCGGGCCCGGGAGCTCAGAACCGGCTTGACGTTGGATCGGTCCAGGTTGATGAGGACGTTTACGTCCAGCAGCAGGTCGGACTGAGTCCCTATGAGAATGATGGGAGCAGTCGGGTTGTTAGAACGGATCTCTGGTACCCACTTCTTGGTGATGTTGTGAAACGAGGTGGGGTTGACCATGCTGAAGCACAGGAGGAAGACATCCGTGTGGGCGTAGGACATAGCACGGAATTCGTCAAACTCCTCCTGTGTGGAGACAGAGCGAGGGTTAATGCCGATCAAAGTGAGTACCAAGTCTGAGTCACTAAATAAAGATACGCCATTAACATTCAGTTTGAAATCCTGTCAGTGAGTCACACAGTGGGTTAAGCAAGGATGTGACGGTCTGTACTTTCATAGCTCATATCATTAAATTCAAAAGGGTCTCATCAGTGGATAATTTGGTATTTTGTGTCAGCCTTAAATGAAACTCTTGATTCAAGTGTAAAGGCATCCATACCTGGCCAGCAGTGTCCACAAGCTGAACTTTGACAGGAGATCCGTCAATTTGGACCTGACCTGTTAAAAACCACATCAGTCAGTCAATTTACAGTAAACACAGTAACCAATTCAAACATCAGAACATGCAGCTCGTGCACTCTGGTGCCATTCCACTTCCAACATAACTTGCCACTCAATGTAAATCTGTGCTGTCATTAAAAACTAAAAATCATCACTCACCGGAGAAGACATCAAAGCCCGTCTGCTTGTACTCTGTCGGATATCCGTTGGAGGTGTAGCTGATGATCATGCTGGTCTTCCCGACGGCTCCGTCTCCGACCAGCATACAGCTGATGACAGCGGGATCGAGCTCATCCTCCCGGGTCAGCCCGCACGCAGATGGGACTCGGGACTCGTGGTAAAAGTAATCCATGTGAGGTGGCATGTCGAGCCGAACATTAAACCTCTGAATGCAAACTCTTCTCCGTCCCGGTCGCAGCGACACTAGATACCGTAGGTTGCCTCTCTCTCTGACACATACCACCAGACTGACTGTAGAAGTACGACTGAGGAGCAACATGTGCGGGGTGGGACGTATTTAGGGTAACTACTGTGCTCAGACAGGTTGTGATTTGCATAGACACGCCCACTGACAGAAGAATAACAACAGCTTTCTCTCAGCTTTTCTCTCTATTAGCTAGATATATAGATTAGCTTGTTTTAATAAAGCCCATATATATTAGACATTCATTGAGGAGAAAATATTATATACAAATTCTTTGCCGTCTGTAAGTTAAAAATGAAAAGTATCCGATACTTGAACAACATGTAAATGACAAAAGCGCTCAGGATTTATTTATATTTTTTCTAAGCGTCTAAATATAATCACTTTTGGACGAACTACGCTCCCTGGTGTTTACAAGATAGCATTGCATTCAAAGTGGTCACATGATTCCATGTGTCACCTGATTATCACGGTCTACCCTGCGTTCTGTACGCGGAAGCTAAGTTAGCTGGTGTGAGAAAACGAATGATTGAAATTTCCTCTCTTCGTGTGTTAATGCTGCAGAATAAACGCGTCTGTTGTGCTTTTTTGTTTCTTAACTTAGACACACGCGGAGAAAGGAAATACGTTACTGCAGCTTTAACGGGTAAATTTGTGCTAGCTGGCTAGCTACCTGCTAGCAGGTTTTCTTTCCCACCCCATGTTGGTTTAGGGTTGGCTCCTGTCCTGTATTGTTAATCCATTCAATAAGTGAGCTGAGGCACTTTTAACCATGGCTTCAATTCTCGATGAGTACGAGGATTCTCAAAACATCCGGCAAAGTGCGCAGCAGCACAGCCGCCTGTCAAGCACCAACATCGGGATAACCCATTCTGGTAGGTCGCCCTCTTCGTTTTTTTTAAAGCTCCTTGCTAAGATGCAGTGGGGAATATTTGGCTGATACAGACATTTATATTCTCAACGTTAGGCTTTGTCAACGCGAGGCTTGAAGAAGAGAAGCCGATATTCAACAAGCAGAGGATTGATTTCACCCCACCTGAGAAGATAAATCATCTGGCTGTCTGCAACAATCAGCTGTGCATGAGTCTGGGAAAGGACACCCTGCTAAGGCAAATAGCACAATGACATGCAGTTCAAACGCTCACTGCTGTTTGTATGGCTTTGATTAGTTTCATTGGGTTTTGTTATTTTATTTTGTAATTTACCGTCATTAACCCATTTTGTAAAAACATGGAGGTGCAGTTTAAAATGTAAATCAAAAATGTTTTGGATCAGGGACGTGTTTACCACACTGCTGTATTATCTTTCATTTAAACAACTGTCTGCCAGTGTGGGAGAGGAGCTGATGCTGTTGGGAAATCAAAAACGTTTTCCCATCTGTGCTCGGCATTGAATTTCATCTGCATACAGCAGCTCATGGACTTCTCGTTTGAAAAGTGTTTTTAATCTCCCACACACTGTCACTACACAGCTATGCCCGTGGAATATGTGAACAATGACGTTTGGCATGCTTAGCATTGTCTTCCTGAAAGAAGTAAGGCCTAAGTTTAGAAGATACTGTATGGTTAATATGTTGGACCCTAAACTGAATGTCTCTCTGCAACAGCCCAGAGATAGACTGGTCACCTGTCCAAAGTGTGCTCCATCATTTGCCCTGTGACAGCCAGAATAGGCCCCAGTCCGATCACAACTGTGAATTGGATATGCAGAAGAAAATAGATGGATAGAGCATTTCTGTTTTTTTCAGACCTCAAATTCACAATGGGCACAATCTTCCTAGTTTTAAACATTTGTCAGGTTGTGTTTACGCTTGCTTTAGTTTAGCTGTATTCTGTTTTTATTCACATTTTTACACAGCGTTCTAACTTTGTTGTTAAGACAGCTGTATTATTCAGCACATCTGTTTCAAGATATTTTGTTCTTTTGTGTAGGATTGACTTAGCAAAACCAGATCAACCAAACCAGACTGAATTAGGAAGGAAAGATGACAGTAAAGTGCACAGACTGTTCTTGGACCCAACAGGTGAGATAAACCATAATAGTTTTCAAAATATTGTTTATACATCATAAATGGACTGCTAATTACTATCGAACATTCTTGTTTATGCAGATATTATATATTGTTGTATAATTGGAGAAATAATTGATTTTGATTAGTCATTGTGTATTCTGAGGTGATTCAGCATTCATACATAAGTGCTGTAATATTAGCAGCCACAAACCTCAATGCACAGCGAATCTGAACTTGGATAAAGACAACAGTTTCATATGATAAAACAATTAGACAAAAATGTCTGGCAGTGCATCAATCTAGAAATCATCATCATCATCATATATAAATGCTATGTCACAGTTATGACTGCTTAACAACAGCTATAACCTCCTCCATATTTTCCGTTACAGGCTCCCATCTGCTGATCAGCTTGAACACCAGTGAGTGTCTGTACCTCAACAGGAACACCCAGAAGGTGCGCAGTTTGTCCCGCTGGAGAGGCCACCTCATCGAGAGTGTGGGCTGGAACAAGCTGCTGGGCAACGAGACCAGCACAGGACCTATCCTGGTTGGCACAAGTCAAGGCATCATTTTTGAGGCAGAGATCTCTGCGAATGAGGGCAGCTTGTTTAACACCAATCCAGATCAATACTTTAGACAGGTGAGAAAGTGATTACGTCTGCTATTTAGCACATGATAGCCACATCTGCTTTGTAAGTTTTAACTGTTCAAACTGTATTATAAACATATACATTTAATGCACTTGTGGAAACAGAAGAAAATCCTGATGTAGTTCATTTCTTCCTCTTGATATAATTGATAACATCCTGATGTAGGTCCACTCTGTGGAGGAGGATGGCAAACCTGCTCCAGTCTGCTGTTTGGAGGTCGAGCGGGGCCTGGAGAACAAGTACTTTATCATAGCTACCACACGCAAACGCCTGTTCCAGTTTGTGGGTAAGGTAGCCGAGGGGTCGGAGCAGCAAGGCTTCAGTTCCATCTTCAATCAAAATCAGGACTTGCTGCCCAGTTTCCAGGAGTTCCCAGTCAATATGGGACACAGCGAGATCACCTTCTACACCCCTAAGCTGCGAACGTCCCCCAAGGCGTTCGCCTGGATGATGGGTAATGGAGTTCTTTATGGTCAGCTTGACTACGTCAGGCCTGATTCCCTGCTGAGTGATGTGCAGGTAAATGTCAGTCAGCGTGTGTGAAAACTTTTTAACATTTTTCTTAGTAATATCTCATCCTTGCTGTGTTTATGTGTCATATACTATCTCCACATCTCCTCTTTCACAAACAGGTGTGGGAATACACTCCAGACATTGACCTTAATCAAAACAAGCCTATCTCCATTGTGCTGACACAGTTCCACTTCCTGCTCTTGCTTCATGACCGAGTTAAGGCCATCTGCACTCTGAACGGGCAAGTGGTTTACGAGGACTTGTTCCCAGATAAATTTGGCAGCCTCAAGAAAATGATCAAAGACCCAGTTGGCGGGTTGGTGTGGATCTACACTGAGCGGGCAGTTTTTCGATATCACATCCAGCGGGAGTCCAGGGATGTCTGGCAGATGTACATGAGCATGAATAAATTTGATCTGGCCAAGGAGTACTGTCGCGATCGGCCTGAGTGTATGGACATGGTGCTGGCAAAGGAGGCTGAGCACTGTTTCCAGAATAAACGCTATCTGGAGAGCGCCATGTGCTATGCACAAACACAGAACTATTTTGAAGAGATTGCTCTCAAGTTCATAGAAGCCAAACAAGAGGAGGCCTTAAAGGAGTTCTTACTGAAGAAGTTAAACAATCTCAAACCCAGTGAGAGAACTCAGATCACCTTGTTGGTCACCTGGTTAGCTGAGCTCTACTTGAATCGCCTCGGCCAGCTGGAGAGTGATGGCAACAGCGTCATTTTCAAAGAAACCCGTGACGAGTTTCGTCAGTTCCTTGGCAGCTCCAAGCACAGAGACTGCCTGTACAACAACCGCTCCACCATCTACGATCTGCTGGCCAGCCACGGCAACGTGGACGACATGGTTTACTTCTCAGTCGTCATGCAGGACTACGAGAGAGTGATATCCCACTACTGCCAGCACGACGAGTACAGTGCTGCTCTGGATGTGCTCTCCAAGCACTGTGACGAAAAGCTTTTTTACAAGTTCTCCCCGGTGCTCATGCAGCACATTCCCAAAAACGTGGTGGACGCGTGGATTCAGATGGGCAAGAGGCTGGACCCAAAGAAGCTCATCCCAGCTCTGATGAACTACAGCCAGATGGGCAGCACGCAGCAGATCAATGAGACCATCCGCTACATGGAGTTCTGCGTTTATGAGCTGATGGTAACAGAGGAGGCCATCCATAACTACTTGCTGTCGCTTTATGCAAAGTACAAACCAGACTCTCTGCTGTGGTATCTAGAGCAGGCAGGCACACACGCCTCAGAGATCCACTATGACCTCAAGTATGCTCTCAGGCTGTGTGCGGAGCATGGCTACAGGCAGGCCTGTGTGCTGGTTTATAGGATTATGGAACTGTATGAGGAGGCAGTGGATCTTGCTTTAGAAGTAAGTAATGTATATTAATGGATCAGCAGTGCTTGTAAAGAAGTGGTGAACATATGTAAATCATTGAAATGTTGTGTCACTTTTTTTCTTTTTTCCAGATTATCAAAATTATAGACAGCAGTTGGCGATTTCAATTGTTGCACTGTTTTTTGTCGTTTTTTTTAATTGTCCGCAGGTAGACGTGGACTTGGCCAAGTCCTGCGCTGACCTCCCAGAGGATGATGAGGAGTTGAGGAAAAAGCTTTGGCTGAAAATCGCCAAGCATGTGGTGCAGAAGGAAGAAGATGTTAAGAAAGCCATGAACTGTCTGTCCAGCTGCAACCTGCTCAAAATTGAAGACATCCTTCCTTTCTTTCCAGACTTTGTCACCATCGACCACTTTAAGGTCTGTAATAAGTAGGATGTTCGTTTTTTTCCCTCAGTGTGTGTGTTTTTACAGTAAATTGAGCGGTCGGGTGAGACCTGATCTCAGTAATCACATTCTGTGTATTCATAAGTAGAATCTTTAAGCAGTGGGCAAGGTTTTAGGCACTTTTTTCTTTCTATTTGTAGTAGGTGATGAATATCCAGATTGGGTGATACTGGCTGGCATCTGCATTCACAAAGACACAAAATAGTGTACTATTTCAAATGAAGGTTCTTAATGCTCTGTTCATCATGGTTTCTCAGGAGGCCATCTGCCTTTCCCTGGAGGAGTACAACCAGCACATTGAAGAGCTGAAGCAGGAAATGGAAGAGGCCACAGAGAGCGCAAAACGTATTAGGGAAGACATACAGGAAATGAGGAACAAGTATGGTGTAGTGGATTCCCAAGAAAAGTGTGCTGCTTGTGACTTCCCATTGCTCAACAGGCCCTTCTATCTGTTCCTCTGTGGGCACATGTTCCACAATGACTGCCTGTTGCAGGTAACTTGCTGCACACAGGAATATTTCACTTTTTATTTAATTCAGTCAGTAATCAATCTGAATATGTCCTCTGACCTTTTTTTTTTCTCCTTCTACGTTTTTTTTTAGGAAGTGACTCCTCATTTGTCGGCCTTCAAGCAGAATCGCCTGGAGGATCTTCATAAAAAGCTGGCAGCAACCACGCAATCATCCAAATCACGCCACCGTCCAGCACCAAAGGATGAGGGTGACACATCAAGCTTGGGCAAGGCCACTGCGGGCACAAGCCGTGAGCAGATAAAATCAGACATTGATGACATCGTCGCATCCGAGTGCGTATACTGCGGCGAACTGATGATCAAATCTATCGACAAGCCTTTCATCGATCCGCAGAAATTTGAGGAGGAGAAATCCAGCTGGCTGTGAACAAAGACTTTTTTTTCTCTTCGTTACAAACTCACTATCTGTCAGCGAAAGTGGATGATCCACAGGACAGACACATTAAGCGGAGACATGCCGATATCCTGTTGGTAGTGCCTACTGCTGAACACTTAATCAGCTTCTGTCCTCTAGAAACTGCACTTGTTTTGTTGTCAGTATTTGAAACTGAACATTTGCACTAGGAGTATGTAGTGAAGAACATAGAGAAGACATAAACCAACCTGATCTATGCTTGTGCTAGAGTTGTATACTGCATACATGTGCCTAAACCTCAGATTATATATAAGGATACAACTGCTTTACACTCATTTCTAGCTGTTAACTGCATTATGTTGTGTATTTGTTCGATTCAGTGAAAACACAAAATGCACTAACAAAATATCTGCCTGTCCTAAGCTCGGTTTCTTCTCTCCAATTAATGCATCTGTGTTCATCTAAACATTACATAACATATTGGCTGTTTTTGAGTTCAGCTATGGCACAGTACAGCTTCTCAGTTATGACAGATTTTTTTTGTTTTGTTTGTTTTTTTGTTTTTTTTTGACTTGGCTTAAATGTAAAAAATATTTAACAAATCATTTTATGTTTACTGTGGAAAATGAAAAGCCCTGTGCTTCATCAAAGTTTCTCAAGACTGCAGTTGACTACTAACAGCCCAGTAAGTTAAAGGAAGATATGAAAAGAGCAGCATAAGTGAAAAAGATGCAACTGGTGATTTTGTGTAAACTGCATTTTAACAGGAAGATCTGAGTTTAAGTGATTGCAAATGCACGCGTCATTGTTGGGTTCGCTGCCTGCCAGTTTTTGGAAGTTTTTCTTTTCTTTTAAGTTACAATTGTCAGGACAGGATCAAGATTTGAGAGGCTGACAACTGGTACTATAATCCAAACACAGATGACAGGAAGCTAATGTGCCTAGAATGGTGGACTTGCCATGTTCAATAAACAGATGTGCAAGAATTTTCCTGTATATTTAATTTTATTGTTGCAAAAAACGAATTATTGTTTCTGTTAGTTTTAATTTCTCCGAAGTCTAATTCTTATTTTTATTTCAGTTTACAGAAATAATTGGTTTATAAGTAACTTCAATTCTTAGTTTTAATTATAAAAACCTTGCTACCAACTCCATGAGCCTGTAGTCATTATATAATTCAGTCATTATCAGAGACCATAACTGGTAAATTAGATTATAGAATATGTTTTTCGTTGTTTTTGTCCTCCGAGAATCTTAAGCCAATTACTTACTCACATTTTTTCAAAATTTTGTGACGGTGTCCACTTTACCTAAAACGGAGTTCCCTTCTAGTGACGTAAGACGTAGCTCGGTAATCTTCGCAGCCAGCAGACACGATCAATCAACATCGGAAATTCATCGATACATTTACGTTAGTTGCAAAGACACGTTCCAAACCCAAAGGCATGATAGCGCTGTCTCGTATTTTATTAGCGAAATATACAGGTGAAAATTTTGTCATGGTCATGTCCTAGGAGACGTGGATAGGTTGGCTTCCTTCTCTCTGGGATTGATTAAAATGCCTGCTCCTTGCTGTACCTTCGCCATGGCGTCGTGTCTCTGCTCTCTCAGTAACAGAAAGTGGCCGCCTCTCCGCTGTTGCTGCCGACTCAAAGCTCACAGACTCGCTCGGCGTCTCAAACCGCCATTTTGGAGTCAGAGAACCGAGAGTCGGCAGCAGCGACGAGAGAGACTGAAAGGCGGACACGGGGCCGAGGTGAGAGACTCCGCGGTGGTTGTTATGGCGAAGGAGCAATGGGGAAGATGGCCGGGAGGGAGAAAGAATTAAAAGATGGGGATCATGCGTGCGCCAAGCAACCGAGCCGCGGCTCGTATCCGAAACGAGGGTCCAAGAGGCGCGGGCGGAGGCCCTAGCTGTCGCTGCATGGTGACAGCAAGCAAGCTAAAGAGTTGTCATTAAACCGATTTCATATCTTAATACATTGTTTAGGCAGGGAGGTGGTGGCCTTAAAGAGACAGGGCCGATTTAAATACTTCATATTAATGGTGTGAGAGGACGATGGTGTCAAAACGCCTTAGTATTTGATAAGCTAACTAGCTAACGTTAATGATACGCTAAGGAGGGGCTAGCTATAGTAAAACTACCTGTGCTACCTAATTGAACTGGCGTGGGCAAAGCCGTCAGTGAGCGTCTGTAGCAGCACATTGAGCCTCTTTACTGTCACTGATCCGAGGCAATGCTGCTTTTGCTGACAGCTAACGGTCGTTAGCTTTGAAGCTACAGTATTGCTGAAGGTTAGCTAGCAAGCCCTGGCTAACACTAGCTTGGTTTTGCTATCCACCAAAGCACAACGTAACGACGCGATAGCAATGCTATTTAAAAAAGTATTTATTTTTAAACTTTAGTCCCTTGCAGCCTGCTACATTTGAGGAAATGAACTCACAGAAAGTGAAGTGAATAAATACCATAGTGTTGTTTATGGGTATTGTTGTGGACAGCTGAGTTAACTTTAGCATGGAAACTCTCAAAACAACCACCTGACTCTTCATAAGGACCTAATGCATAATAACACTTAATTGATTACACTATGCCTAAAGTTTAATTTTATTTTTTAATAAACTGCAAGTACTGAAAATGATTACCAAGATTACTTAGACACACTATCGAGCATAATATATGGCTGATTATAACGTATCATAACTTATTTTTTATTGAAAATAAACTAAAATAAATTCTCAAAATTGAGTTCAAAGCACAATTTAGTGTACGACGTATTTATACTGAAACATGGGAGCAAATTATTTTTACTTTAAACCGATAGAGATGTCCAAATAAACTAACTTTTCCTTTATCGTTTTGAAATCACGTGCATAAACACTGTTAGTACAGCACTGTAAAATGAGCTTCTAATAAAAGCTTTTGTTTTTGCCATTTAATTGTCAGTGTGTGACTGCATTTCTTATTTTGTAGGCTTTTCATCTTGATCATTAGTGTTGGAATCGAAAATCAATGCCATCCATTATTGAGAAGGTATGTCCAATAAAAAAATAAAATAATAGAATAAACATTTTGTAGAATGGACAGTATCATACTTCATATCTGTGCATTTGGAGGCAAGTATTTTGTTTTTGGTGTAAGTGCCTTTTTTCTGACCTTGACAAAAAAAAATGTAGGCAGTAATTATGAAATCTTTAAACATACTAGGAGATTATCTCCCATTATACCAGATTAGCTGAGAAAATGAAGCAATGTACAGTTCCTTTTAGTCTGGACCATTTTTACTCTTTAGGTGAATAACATTAAAATGTTTTTCTTCACATAGATGTAACTTTCCTGTACTGCTCATTCTTAACTTGTGCCATTTGCACATCTATTTCTTCCATACTTCTCTCTTCAGTAAAAGGTCCTGCCCTGCTGGGCAGAGGTGGTCTGTGGTGTATGGCGTCAGGGCAGGGTGGCCAGCTGGAGGTTGGGGTATCAGGGGCCTCCAGCCTAGCCAAACCTCTCTACCTGCAGCGCTTAGAAAGATCCCTGAAGTTGGACAGTTTTTTGCGTCAAACCGCTGCTATCTTCAACAGAGACATAACCAGGTACAGAAAAAGAGGTGCTGATAGTGGGCATTCACTTGTTGCTTCCAGGCTAAGGTTTGTTTTGGCCACCTATAAAAAAAAAAAACGAAGTGTTTGCAGCAATCTTCCCATCTTATCAAAATTAAACTGTATATTGTGTTTATTTATTTATATATATATATATATATACATACATATATACATACATACATACATACATACATACATATATACAAATTTAGATGTTTTGCATGGCTGATTGCACCTCTTGTCATCTGCTTTACATTACACTGTCTAAGAAGAGAACGGATAATATACAAATAGGATGCAAATGTTGAGCTTACGGCCATACATTTCTCTTGCAGTGATGATAGCGATGACAGCGAGGGTGGACTGGAGCCAGGGATATCCCTGGATGCCACCACTCATGATACGGCTTTGACAATAAAGAATGAGTCGTGTGATCAAGGAGATGGATTGGCAGATGGCAAGCCGCTTAATGGAGTACTTCCGCAAGGTAAAGGTAAGATGTATTGAGAAATGTGTTAGTGACATGTTGCTACACATCCACACTCATTGGTTTAATGAATCTTTTCATGCATATTTATCCTGTGTTGTTTCTTTTTTTGTTTGTTTCACAGACCAAAAGGCAAATAAAACAAGCCTTTACAATTTTTCTAAGCTGAAGAAGAACAGGAAATGGCTGAAGGTATTTACACTGGCTAATACTGACCTCCATATCTGAAGAATTTTAGTTTTATAGGTACTTCCTTTCTCATAGGATATGTTTGTGTGTCACATGCTCTCAGCTTCCTTTAACCATGCCTGTACCTACTTTTTTTCTCATGTAGAGTATCTTGTTGAGTGATGACACCACAGACTCAGATACAGACTCAGATGACGCTAACTTCAGCATGTCTCGGGAAGAACTACATGACATGCTGAGGCTCCATCGTTACACGAGGCAGCATCAGAGCAACTTCTACTCTGACCGGGAGGTACAAATACACACATAAATAAAGAACACTAATTGCTAATACTTTGTGTCAATTTAATGTCATTGTAATAATAAGCTTCTTAATTAAGTTCTTAATCAATAAGTGCTACAAAACAAAAAGAGCAAATAACTCTGCTTGTGCTTGATTCATAGTGGTTTCTCATAATTTCTTCTGGTTTAGCGTCATTTAGCTGTCGAAATGTGTTGGAAATCCCCTCTCAGAGAGTCACAACATAATGCAGGATGTAGCTCTGGTGCCAGAACAGGTGGTGAAATATATAATTGGGTGAAATCAATGGCATGGCCATGCACAATTTGCCTCAGGGATAATATATAAGAAGCAAATAAGTGGGGACTCAAAATAGTACCTTGGGGAACCCCACTAAATAAAGAAGTACAGGACAAGACATTTACTTTAAAAAAATGAAAATCAGCCAATTCAGAGCCTCGTCACCTAAAACAAAGTTCTTCAGACATATTAATTAAGATGTATCATGCTCCTCTGTGTGTTTGTGTTTGCTCAGCTTCACCAATATCAGTACTACAGCACGGGACTCTTATCTACTCATGATCCCTTCTATGAGCAACAACGCCATCTGCTGGGTCCAAAGAAAAAGAAAATCAAAGATGAAAAGAAATTTAAGGGTAAGAAGAAAAAAGGCATGCCAGTGTCAGTGCCTTTAAGGAAAACAAAAACAAACAAGAAAAATATATTTTAAAACCGCAAACAAGCTCTACCTTTTCATTTAAATGTCTTTCCTTTTTTTTGTAGCCAAACTAAAAAAAGTAAAGAAGAAGAAGAAACGGGGAGAGGGAGAATTTGTGGATGAGGAGCGTCCCTTCGTCACCAAAATATTTGCTAAGTTTTCCCATGATGCTCCGCTGCCCATGGTGAAGAAAAAACATCTCACCGTCGAGCAGCTGAATGCTCGCCGACGCAAAGTCTGGCTCACCATTGCCAAAAAAGAAATCCCCAAGGTTAGTTAAGCAAAGAGTCAGTTTTGTTTTGATGTTGGTCCCATTTTTCCAACATTTTCTAATGCCAACTGTCCCATTTCTACTTTTTTCAGTCCTTCAAGCAGAAGACTTCTGCTAAGAATCTGGTATTAACCAATGCAAAAAAGGTGAGTAAAGTGTACACAGCACTCTATGGCTAGGTACATTTAAAGCATTTTGTTAAATGTTTTTGGTTTTGCACACGTGTTCAGCGTGTTGGTAACTCTCCATGTCTGTATATTGCAAAAGTAACTTTTAACGTGTGATTCATGTCCTCTTAGCTGGCTCACCAGTGCATGCGAGAGGTCCGGCGTGCAGCTATTCAGGCTCAGAAGAACTGTAAAGAAACATTACCCCGTGCCCGGCGTCTTACCAAGGAGATGATGCTCTACTGGAAAAAATATGACAAGGTGGAAAAGGAGCACAGAAAGAGAGCCGAGAAGGAAGCCCTGGAGCAACGTAAACTTGATGAAGAAATGAGAGAGGTCTGTGACAAGGAAGTTATTATGGAGACATTTTTAATTTGCCATTACAGGTTTTTTGAAAATCCTAAATATAGATACATTTTTCTCCCTGGGTTTTTTTTTTTTTGACTCTCTCAGGCCAAGCGTCAGCAGCGCAAACTGAATTTTCTCATTACCCAGACGGAGCTGTATGCTCATTTTATGAGTGGTAAAGCTAGCGTGGGGGCTCCAGGTGCAGATGCAGCACAGGAGGAAATTCTGAGAAAACTTGAAGACACTGCAGCCCAGAGACAGATAGACATTGGAGGAGGAGTAATGGTCAACATGGGACAAGAGGACTATGGTATGAACGACTCAATCGAGTTTAATGTATTACAGAAGAAATTAGTAGTCATCGTTGATGGCTGAAATTTATACATATATTGACTCCCTTCATCAACTATAACAGTGTGAAATTAAATGGGACGAAACTCATTTCTGTTTGTTTCCTGTCTAATCTTCTACTTGTAGATTAGATTTTTTTTCTTCCTCTACAATGGTAAAACAAAAGTACACTCTCCATCCATTCACAAGCATGATAAAAATGATCTAGTCCTCAGTAGGTCTTAAAATTAACCTCAAATGAACCGAAGCACATGATGTGTTACACTGTGTCATTATGTATTTAACAAAACCTAAGTCAAAATGCAAAAGCGTTGTGTGGAAAAGTAAGAACAGCTGATGACAGCTGGGATAGGCTCCAGCGCCCCCCGCGACCCTGAAAAGGATAAGCGGAAGCGAATGGATGGATGGTATTCTATCACAGCATTTGGGTCAGGGTTAGGCCTGGTCTTTGACTTGGCTATTGCAACACCGTGATTCTTTTCTTTTTCAGTCATTCTGTCATAAATTTGTGGCTGTGCTTGTGATCAGTGTCATGTTGCGTGACTCAGTTTGGTCCAGGTTTTAGCTGTTGGACAGATGGCCTAATATTTGACTCTAGAATACTTTGGCATACAGCTTGCAGTCATTGAGTCATGGTTGACTCAATGACTGCAAGGTGCCCAGGTCCTGTCACTGTAGAGCAAGCCCAAATCATCACCGTTGCACGAGTCTTTTTTTCTAATTGTTCTGTCACAAATGTTAACATTTGGCATACTAACTGAGGCCTGCAGAGCCTGAGATATAGGTCTTGGGTCTGGCGTTGGGGTGAATTAACACATTAAGTTAACACACACATGAATGCTCCAGGCCAGCAAACTCCCAAAATGTCTGCTGTTGAACACATGTGCTGATGATCAGGTAAACAAGTGCATTTGCTTAGCAGCAGCTGACTGCTGCTTCTCCTGCTAATTCATGGGGAAGCAGTAAGTATGTACTTTTTTTTTTTTTTTACTCAATTCGTCTGCATTTTGCTTTTTCGGTAAATAGATAACGACAGTGTAACATGTCGTGTTTTGTACATTTGCAAGATTTTAAGGCAAAAACGTTAAAATTTAAAGAGTGTGTACTTTGTTTTTATCATGATTGTTGCTATTATACCGTTTACTAATGATAATAATTTGCAGTTTATTTGATTAAGTATAAAGAATTGTGGTAATACATTACTAAGAATTTCAGTTTAGACTAGCTGTGTTTTGACTATATACTCTGTCAGAAGAAATATTACATTTAAATGGTTTGCAATGCATTTATGCACAAGATGATTGTATGTGATTGCAGATAGCGAATACTACAAATCCCAGGCCTTGAGGAATGCCCAAGAGGCCTACCAGATTCATCAGGAGAGAGTGAGTAATTCACGCACATCCTTTATTAGATGCCCTAATTCACACAGCGCAACTGGCAGTAATGTCCAAATCTCCTCCTTTAGACGCGAATGTTCGATGAAGAGGCTAAAGACAGTCGCAGTGCGTCCCTGCATGCAGCTGGCAGCTTGTCCAAAGGAGCCGGCTCTGGGTTTGGAGAAAGCTACAGCCTTTCAAACCCATCCATCCGCGCAGATGAAGACATTCCTCAACCCACCATCTTCAACGGAAAACTCAAGGGCTACCAACTCAAAGGCATGAACTGGCTGGCTAACCTTTATGAACAGGTACACGTGTCTTATTTTATTTTTTTTATTGTTTTTTCTGACTTATGCTGCGCTTTTCTGAAACTCTCGGTATTCCTTTAGTTTGTTTTCATTACTATGAATTGGGCAGTTTTTAATGGCCAACAGTATAAAAGAAATCTTTATTAGTGTTTTGGTTAAGAAAATTTATGAATCTCTAGTGTAACATCACTAACATGATTCAGGGTTCGTTAGCATTGTTTTTTGTCAACATGTGTACAGTTTTAGGATGTTTTCTAATATTTTTTTTTCCTCCCCACTGAGTGATTTAATTCTTCTTCCCTTTTCTCTTTTGCTCTTCATTTCCACAGGGAATCAATGGAATCTTGGCAGATGAAATGGGACTGGGAAAGACAGTTCAGAGTATCGCTTTGTTGGCACACTTAGCAGAGGTGAGAGAGAGGACGGGGGGCCAAAAGGTTTCATTCACCAC
Organism: Diplotaxodon limnothrissa; assembly: GCF_057381915.1. NCBI lineage: Eukaryota > Metazoa > Chordata > Actinopteri > Cichliformes > Cichlidae > Diplotaxodon > Diplotaxodon limnothrissa. The sequence continues at coordinate 6,653,304 of NC_140610.1, read as the reverse complement.
ACTCTTCCAAAACACTTTGCGGAATATTCAGTTGACTCCACCATTGTTTTCGACTTGTGATAAAACATCTAAAAGGCAGCCTATTTGCACCTGCATCCTTTAAAGGGTCCCCAGTTTCTGGCTTTTTGCAGGTGCTGGAACATTTCAATGAATTAGTCATATGACTTCACTCCTCTGAAGAGCTGATTTGCCAGCTCTTTACATTTTTTAGTCTCACAACCCCAAAGGCCAAAAAAAAAAAAAAAAAAAGGTGGAAATGCGAGCTTTTCAGTCAACTGTCGTTGGCAGGAAGGTGCATGCTGTGGGCTTCACAGGCCCTCCAGGACTTCCTGTTTTCTGGGTGCTGCTCACACAAGCACAGCAGACCACCTGTTGCGGTGGTTGACATTATATTTGCTTTTCTGTTCCTGCAACAGAGAGATAACATCTGGGGTCCATTCCTGATCATCTCTCCAGCGTCTACACTCAACAACTGGCATCAGGAGTTCACCCGCTTTGTGCCAAAATTCAAGGTGAGAACCCATCGTGGCTAAGCGAGCACACACACACTGAAACATCTGCAGAAGCACGTCCAAAGGAACTGCTGATTCGTCATTTCTGTTGTTCTTCCGCCAATGCATTTCTCTCTCCGCTTCTTAATGCAGTGGTTTGTTAGTTTTGACATTCTGAGAGCAAGCGCAGGTTACCAGATGAAATGTTATCTGGAGCTGTCCATTAGGGGGCAGTATTGTAGCACTGTTCGCATTGACACATAACTACATAGCTGTTTTTATTTTTGTTGAGTGATACATCTCAAAAAAATCATTTTGCATGCCATAACTGGCTCTTGAAAGACTGTGCGTAGCCAAAATATTATCAAATGCATCAATATGTCAGCTATGCTTGAACACACACACACACACACACAGTCAGTGATAAACATGACTCTTTGTTGTGTACGACATTCAGCTTTGCCAATTTTCTCAGCCAGTTTGGAAATAAATCAATTGCAGTTTGTTTTGCTAATGAGGTGTGAAAAGACCCCATTACACAATTTGAAGATAAGCTTCCTGAACATTCAAAGCAAGACTGACTGAAAACAATGGGAAAGCGGCTTGCGTTGAGCGACGTAATGATGTGTAAATCTTTTCACATCGCATTCTATATCTCAACAAGTGGGGCAGTGATTCATGTGCGATGTTATGCCTAGACATTTTCTCTGAGAACATCACTGTGGCTCTGTTTTTCCAGCATTGCTCAGTCTTAACTGTAGGGTTTTGTTTTTTTGCTTTAAACATGTTCACATGGGGATTATTTTGATCTATGAAGGTTTTCTGACAGAACAGTGTTACTGATATGTCCCATAGGTGTTACCGTACTGGGGAAATCCTCACGATCGGAAAGTGATTCGGAAATTTTGGAGCCAGGTAAACATTGAAGGATACATCACCGTACATTTTGCAGCCAGTAAACTCAGCACTTTTTATCCTTTTAACTCTTAACGCTGTGTTTTGTCACACAGAAAACCCTTTACACGCAAAATGCACCATTCCACGTGGTCATCACGAGCTACCAGCTGGTGGTCCAAGATGTCAAGTACTTTCAGAGGGTCAAGTGGCAGTACATGGTTCTAGATGAAGCCCAGGCACTGAAAAGCAGCACAAGGTAAAGCATTATCATGGTGGCATTGATATTTGTGATCACAGGGTCACAGATTCATGTGTTGATGCGTGATATCTGATTTATCAGACTTTGTATTTAAAGATTTTATCTTACCCTTCTTTGGCAACTCAATAACTAGCCTGAGCATACAAACATTATTAAGATGTTTTAAATGCAGACCGGCCTTTTAACAACTTTACTAACCAATTATAATGTCATTCTGGCCAAAACACAAGTGTTGTAAAATAAATGACTCTTTTCTAGTCCCAGCAGTTCTAACTTGCACAGAATGCTGTGGCCATTTGTAAGTTTTCTTGTTTTTTTGTCAGAACAAATAAAGCCCTGCATGCTTTGGATAAGTGTCTTGAGAAATGCAAGTGAAAAAAGTTTGTAATAAATCAGCTAAAATATGCAGAACAAGGGAAACTGTTCTTTAAATCATTTGGTAAATCAACAAAAATGTCTGGAAAAATACAGTAACCGGTCTCTACGGTTTCACTAGTGTGTGTCATTTCTCGGCTCCTACTGGAGACCAGCCAAAATCAATAGACTGGCCAAACGTACAGCCACACACAAGCGATAATCCCAAAAAATGTAGTACATCCAGTGATTACATTAAATGAAGTGTTAAATGCAGATGATAAACATCTGTAGCTGTCACAGCAGGTGACGGTCCTGGTTTCTGTGCTTTTTCAGCGTTCGGTGGAAAATCCTCCTGCAGTTCCAGTGTCGGAACAGACTTCTGCTAACCGGGACGCCCATTCAGAACACAATGGCTGAGGTGAGCGACGTGTGTGTGTGTGTGTGTGTGTGTGTGTGTGTGTGTGTGTGTGTGTGTGTGTGTGTGTGTGTGTGTGTGTGTGTGTGTGTGTGTGTGGGTGGTCATCCGGGCACAACTGTAAGAGACTGCATGTTTTCCTCTCAGCTGTGGGCCCTGCTGCATTTCATCATGCCTACGTTGTTCGATTCCCATGAAGAATTTAACGAGTGGTTCTCCAAGGACATAGAGAGCCATGCTGAAAACAAGTCTGCCATCGATGAGAGTGAGTACAGCAAAGGCTACTATTTTTTCCCCCTATTTTATATGTATGCTTTTTAGCTTATTTGAAAATAGGTGTACCAACACTGTTCTTCTATCCTGGCTCTATTTGCGTGTGATATGATTTGTAAGTAAACATAATTTTTTTTGTTGTTGTTTTTCAGACCAACTATCCAGATTGCATATGATCCTGAAGCCTTTTATGCTGCGCAGAATCAAGAAGGATGTGGAAAATGAACTCTCAGACAAGGTAGAAGAACCAAGAGTGTATTAACAATTAAGGGTGACACGACAATCTCATTTTTCAGTTTTCCTAAGGGCAAAAAAAGATGGGTTTCTTCCCCCCCAAGTGGTATCCTTCGTGTTATGCCACATTCCCTCTCCATATTTTAATCCCTATACTCTGCTAAGATAGTATAAGAAATATTTGATTTACAGTGGTCCCTCCTTTATCGCAGTAGTTACGTTCTAAAACTAACCCACGATAGGTGAAATCCGTGAAGTAGCCAACATTATTTTTTACAATTATTATTAAGGCTATAAAACCCCTCACTACACACTTTATACACTTTTCTCAGACAGGCTTGAACAATTTCCCACAATCTGTCTTGTTTAAACACTCTCAAAGCTCAAACCTTCGTAGAAAAATAAGTCCAGAAGTATAGAATCAAACCAAAGGAACCTGCAGGTGCCTTTGACAGTCCAAAATGTTTCGTCGACATTGTTGTTTGTTGGGGAGAAAAGTTACAAACATACAGTACACCACTCAGAGTCACATTGCTAGCGATCGAAGATTTATGTAAATTTGACAAGCTGAACGCATTCTGTACCGGACAGGAGACACGGCACGGAGATGATTGATTGAAAATGGTCTACAGCCGATCAGGATGCAGAACACAATGCTCTGTTTAAAAAAAAAAAAGAATAGAATAGAAAATATGTCCAAAAAAGAAGTGAGGATCTCAATAAATGAAATCTAATATGATGCAATAAAAGAGCTTAAAGCTAGAATAAATGCAGGTGTTGTGGTATTATGCTTGTCACCTCTCCTGGTTAAACATGGAGCCTTCCTCCATCTGTCTCTCTGTACACCTCATTGACAGAGAAAGTATTGTAATGAAGGTATGAGTGATGCTTGTGCTGGCAGATCCTCCTGACAGATGTTGGACCCGAGGTCACACACACACACGCAGTCGCTCATGCTCTGTGGGAGTCTCGAGGAATGGCAGAGTTCACCACTCCCCCACATCTGTCTTTTTCACTTTCCTTTGCACCCACATGTAGTCCTGCCAGCCCACTTCCCTCACTTCTCCGCTCTCCGCTGGTTCCTCTTTGTTTTGTCAGAACACTGAAAGCCAATACTAACCAGGAAAGTTCACTGGTGGTTCACGGTATGGTTTTATGGATTGTTACCGTTGGGTTTCACGGCTTTCATCAAAGCGTGGCACAAGATAAAACCAGAGATTTGAATGTTTGTTTAAAGACTGTTGGGCAAATGGCATGAAGTCCATACTCACATAACAGTTTGGGCTAAGCTCACAGGAAAACACTGTGTGTGTTCTAATGGGATAGAAATGCTGACTCAGAAAAATCAAAACCATTTTGTTCGGCTGACCAAAGGGGCGGGGACAATGTAAAGTTAATTTGAACTACACATGATGAAGCATCCTTCGTTGAGAACAATGATTCTGCAGCACAGTTTTAATAAGGCATTATTCTGCATGTATGTTATGTGACTTATATTTCTTTTTTTTTAATGTTTGAACTCTCCTTACCTTCTTCAGATTGAGATCCTGACCTACTGTCAGCTGACCTCCCGGCAAAGGTTGCTCTACCAGGCTCTGAGAAACAAGATCTCTATCGAGGATCTGCTGCAGTCCTCGATGGGCACGGCCCAGCAGGCTCACAGCACCACCTCCTCCCTCATGAATCTGGTCATGCAGTTTAGAAAGGTATGAGCTCTGATCCATATTTTATTGTCTTTATGGTATTCAATGCTAAAAATGTATGAAAACTAGAAGGGCACTTGAAGAGACCTATACGCTCAGCAAATAACTAGATATTCAAGAACAATAAATAAGACTATGGCTACGCATATGTTTGGATGTTTGAACAATAAATTGGTTACATCGCACAGCACATAACAATACAAACTAATTGCCAATCACAAAGTCATTGTGCAATGAGCAGACCCTAGGTAATCTTCTTTTCTGTCTGATATGACCAAAATATACAAAATGGACCAAATCTTTTATTTAGTATGACCTAAATTGCATAATTCATAGAGAAAGGGGGCCATTTTCACATAGATGCCATCACAAATTGTTCTTTAGGGGCCCTTTAAAAGCCTTGGACCCTAAGCAGTTCCCTGGCGTATGTGCTTGTGACAGGATTGTTAAAGTAATTGTGAAATCAGCACCGTAATGCTGCTCCAGCTGCTGAAAATTGGCCTGTTACTTTTTGGCACTAAAACAGACAAGCACTGATGTAAACATAACCTATTTAGTTATTATTAAGGTATAGTGGGTTTAAAAAATAAATTATATTAATTCTCATATTTTGGTTGGCTGTGGCTCAGGAGGTAGAGCAGGTCATCTGCTAATCAGAAGGTGGCTGGCTGCTCCAACCTGCATGCCAAAGTGTCCTTGTGCAAAATACTGAACTGCTGATGCGTTCTGCAGAGTGTGAATGTGTGACTATTGGGTAGGAAGCTCTTAAACGTGTGTTTGTGTGAAATTGGTGAAAAAGATATGTTGTATAAAACAGTTTAATTGCTCAAGTAGAGTAGAAGTGCTTTATAAGAACCAGTCCATTTACCGTTTGTTGAGAATGTTAGTCTGATCCGAACAATGACTTGCCTGCACAAAACAAACATGCTGATTCCTGAACTCCAACTGTGCGTATGTTTGTGCGTAGCTCTGCAACCACCCTGACTTGTTTGAGCGTCAGGAGACCCGCTCACCTTTCCACATGTCCCTCAAGCCCTACGTCATGTGCAAGTTCCTCTACCGTCATGGCCTCATTCACACGGACAATCAGACCAGGAAAAAGTGAGTTCTTACACACAGAGACATTCACAGGATCACGTAATCTTCACTAATATTCACTTAATCCAATAATAGACGGTCTGTCAGAGTTTCTGTTAACAGTGTTTTAGGGTTACGTTTACATTTGAAATTACTGTGTAAACACTTTGAAAACTGTCTGTTTTTTTTCTTCAACAAATATTCAGCCTTGTGGACATAAGCTGACTTTGGGGCTCACAAGTGGTTATTATCCCAATTATAGATAGGAAAATAAGAATTTGTGTGGGTTGGACTGAGATCAGATGATCATGTCAAATTTAGGTTCAGGTCTGCTATCCCTCCTTTTTTTTTTTTAAACTTTGGTGTAACCTGGTCTTTCTCTCCATGTCGTCCTCAGATTACTTCAAGTGCTGCTGTCTCCCTTCTCCCCGAATCACATACAGCAGTCTCTCTTTCACAGGAAAGGTGAGCACACGTCAAGCTCTCAGCTAGAATACAGACAGTTCTTGCTCAAACCAGGAGTTGGTTTTCTCCTGTGACGTGACCTGACATCCAAACCTCAGTTTCTGTCTTCTTAATTTGATGTTTCCATTAGGGATGCACTGATAATAAAATGATACTTATGATGGCAGTGGCTGATGATAACCTGTTGTCACACCAGTTTGGTGTTGGCTACATGTTCAGTCAGTGTGGTGAAGACCTGAAACACAGTTCAGCTATTTTTAATCAGAAATATTGTCAGAAAAACGGGCACAGGGGGCATTTTAAATACCTGTGTTTGCCTCCATTAATCAAAAGTGGTTAATCCCTGACTTCCATTAATCCATGCTTAACATTTTCTCCTTTTTTGATTTCTTTAGTGTCATGTTTCAAATATTTTAATTTTTTTTTTATTTGCCATTTTCAGGTGATGACAAAGGAAGCTGTTTCTCCTTCTTGCGTTTCATTGACGTGTCACCAGCTGAATTGTCCAATCTTATCCTCCAAGGCACCTTAGTAAGGTAGGCATCAAATAGGCTTTAGACTGCTCTAAATGCTCTGTTTCAGACGGATATTTTTACTCTTAGCTAAGTAAGATGTCAGTGAGAGTGGATATATATGACCTTATGTGACCTTATATGGTCATCTTAAGCACAGCCCCATCCTCCTGCTGTTAAATCCTTTTGTTTGTGAAGATTTGGGAAGTAAGTTGGCTTAAACAGTGGGTTGCCTTAAAGCCAAAGGGGTAAGCAAAATTACTGTAGTCCAATTTTAAACATTGAAAAGTTGTAAATCCACCTTAATTGAGGCTGAGCTTATGTATCACTTAAACCCATTTCTACAGTTTTTTTCCCATTTGTAACTTGAGTCTTCATTTCCTGCCTTTACAGGTGGTTAGCCCTTTTTCTGTCTCTGAAAGCTGCATACCGGCTCCATCATCAGCGCCTGTTCGACCTTGAAGAACAGGGCCAGGAGGAAGCCGGAGACGGGGAGGCTTGCAGAGGAAAGTTACAGCCAGGGATTAAGTGTCTGTCTCGCAAGGACCTGATTCTGTGGCTGAACCGACCCATTTCCTTCCCCAACATGCACAACAGTCCTGTTTTGCAGGTAAGAAACATCAAGGTGCATGCATGCTGATGGCAAGCTATACGCAAGAAATTCCTGAGTAGCCATCTGCAGTAGGGCTGCTCGATTCTGGCAAAAATGATAATCACGATTATTTTCACTGAAATTGAGATCTCGATTATTTGACGATATTTATTTAACCCTTTAAGACCTACTATAGAACCAAGTCCACCAGAGCTTATATTATTTTTTTTACATGCTGTAGTGCCATTTTTGGGAGCATTTCAAGTTGCTATACATCAATACAACTGTTATAGCCCATATTTTAATAATATGTATGCATTAAGTGACCGAGGACAAGCTGTTGACTTAAGCTTGTCACTGGCTTGCCATCACCAGTGTGTGAATGGGTGGATGACTGGATATGTCCTTAGGGACTAGTAAAGCGCTATATAAATACAGGCCATTTACATAAGATGTAAGTACAACTCCTCCGGTTTCTTATGCAAAACAAATTATTGCGCTAGCTTACACGGTTCCGGTTCTACAGGGATTTAAAGGGTTAACAATAACAATGTATTGAATAATGACTTTAAAAAAATAATATAAAATAGTGTGCAAATACTGATAACAGTGCAAATGTTTGCAATATAAAAAATAAATGAAAAATGTAAACATCTATGTTTAGTGAACTTTGCAGTGTTGCTCTGTGGTGCAGCTACTACACCGTGGCAACGTTTACACACTATGTCTACTTGATGTCTGACTCTGCTTTGCCACACGGAGCAGCGCGAGAGTAAAGCACGAGGGAGGGGCTAATAATCGGCTCAGTCATTTTTAATGATCGTTGAAAGCCCAGATCGTAATCGTGATTAAAATTCGATTAATTGAGCAGCCCTAATCTGCAGTACACATTAATGTGTGGCAGAAATGAGAAACGCCAGTAAAGGATTCATGTCCTGCTGACAGTGCTGAAATTCTCTCCAGAGCATCAGCCGGTGTTTGGCTACACATCATGCTCTCTGCCCCAAGCTTCCTCTCCGTCCACAGGGACGCAATGTGGAACCTAATCCCTTTGTAGCCCTGTGACCCATTAATGTCGATTTCCCTCCTGGTATATGTTTCTATGACCTCGCAGCACACCATCTAGCTTCACTCTTGCATCAGATGTGTACAGGAAATCTCCTCAAATCATTAAACACCATTTCAAAAATATATATACAAAGTCTTGTATTAATAATTAAAACATATTGATCTGCTTTTAGTACAGACTTTTAGCTGGTTGTGAGGTCTGTCTGTGTGGATTAGTATACATGACCAGTGTGTTGCTGGTGTTTTATGACAAAATATGATTAGTGATGTGTAATGTTCGTCGGTAAAGATGATAAATGTAATGCATACAGCAAAGCCTTTTCTCTACACGCAAATAGTTTCATGGGTACTGCTGAGACAGCACATTATTGCTTTGACTTTTTTTTTCTTTGTATTATTTGGCAATATGGAAATCTTATTGTTAGTACAGAAGTGGTGCAATGCCAGTTCAAATACAAAGAATAGTAAAAAATATATAATAATAAAAGCTCTACACTGTCACTGCTTAAAATTCCTGCTCCTTCACTTATCTGCTTAACTGAAAAGCCTAAAAAAATCATCAAGATTTCACTCAGCAAACTTCTAGCCATTGGCAGATACTTTCTGTATCACATTTCCACCCTTCCACCAATTCTAGCTTAACTTGTTGGGTGGAAAATACTCAGGAGTAAATGCTGCCGGGGGTAATTCCATCCTCCTCTTCCTTTCCCGGCCTCATCATGCTGGGTTAGGCAGCTGTCTAGCATCTTAGGTTCCCCCCTGGAGCTTCTCAACATATGAGAATAAGAATATTAGATGCAACTTCAAATATGAGCAAGGAATAGAAACTCGCAGACACCTGGAGAGTTTTTACTGTATGTGTGCTTTATGACCACGCTGACCCCAAACTCCTACTTGTAGAAATGACTCACTCCCGCAGTTCTTGCCAACTTCTTTTAACACCTCATTTTTCTTTTAAAACTGCATGGAGCTGGCACACAGTGGCACTTCTTTCTGCTTGGCTCATCTCTCTCTGGCTGTGTACTTGACAGCGTGGCCAGTATTGCTTTCAGCTTTCCTTTTGCTTCTATCAAGGAATTGAGAAAACCGAGAGAACCAAGACGCGCACTATTATACCCAGAAAGCTGTGGGGGAGCTTTGGATTGGCTGTCTGTCCCTCTGTTTCACTCTCACTCCATCTCTGTTCCATCTCAGTGCTGAAACAGTCGTAATATACAAACAGCATGTTGTCTTTCTCTTAATGTCATCCATATCTACCATATGAAACTCTGCTTTTGTTTGTATCTGACATCATAATTATGTTTCACAACCATAAAGATGTGCTGATATGATTTTTGCATATTGTCAGCACATTTTTAAACTGTATTTTTTTTTTTTTTTTTTTTTTTTGTCTTAACTGCAATCTGCTAACAATCGTAACATCCTCCTGTATGTTCAAAGAGGATGAAGCTTTCAGTGCTCAATGTGAAAATAATCTGTTCTTGCTGGGTTTGAAAAACTAACATCTTCCTTGGTGCATTGCTTTTGTGAAACACACACAAAGCATTATGGCCTTCAACAAAGAAAATGAAGAAAAAATTGTAGTTGCTAAGCACTGCCTGAGTTGGTCTGACACTGATAGTTGATTTATTTATTTTTTTTATCTGCCATTAGATGGCACTGTGTACCCATAATCTCACACACGTCACACAAAAGCAGACATTACCATATTCCTTTAAAAACCTACCATTCTGTAATACTCTACTATACTTTGTTCCAAATGAATGTTTTATCCTGATGCCCACATGCTGTGACATGTGGAGTTTAAACCATATAGGCTGCAGTAATCTTACATTTCACATAGCAATTTCAGCCTTAAGTTGAAATGTTATGTAATATCTTTGGATAAAAGCCAGATAAACTTAAATATAATGTGAAAACAGCTTATAAAACGATGAGCACTGAACTCAGTGAGCTTTGTATGATCCTACTTTGTTTACTTCTGTTTGCAGTTCCTCTCTTTTCTGCTTAAACAAAATCATTGATTCATTGTGGTGATTTCTGTATATGCTTTTCAGGATTTGGTGTTCACGGCCTCCAGGCCCGGCGTGGTGGGGCACACAGATGTGAAGGTCCACTGCAGAAAATTGGGCACCTTTACAATCCAATCCTGCCAGCCCACGCTGCCACCTAAGTTCCTGCTAGCCGCCACACCCAGGGTATGTGTATAAGAGCAACAAACAGACTGAGGAGGACACACTTGGAAGTCCTGCCTGTCTGTATGTGATGACAGTCGGGGTTGTGTGCTGGCGCGCTTAAAACAGCTAAGCATTTGGGTGGTCGTGGAAGAGGGAAGCGCTGTGAACAATGCTTTTGTGGCTTTTTAACAATGAGAAGCTCTTATCTGTGAAATGTTTGTATGACTGTGTGTGGTTGGGGTACAGGAGGTCAACACTGTGACTCCCAGCTGCACTTAAAACAAACGGAGTCTCCAAAAAAGGGCTTCTTGCTCAGGTTATTCAGTAGTTGTTCAGCTTCCTCTTGCCCCCTCACCACCTCCTCCCCCTACACACACAAACATACGCAGATGCAGAAGTTGCTGATTCAGTGAAACCAGGACTGCATGCATCGACATCTCTCCATCTACAGCTTGAATCTCTCTGGAGCAAAGTTATCAGTTTGTTAAAGAAAAAAAAAAAAGAAGTCTTAAAAACCGAGCCTATGTCAGCGTACAGTATTTGTGCTTTGCCATCGTAAAATGTTGTTTCTATCCATCATGCAATGCTGTCTTTTGTTTCCAAGGTGACAGCAGTACCCATGGAGCGCTATTGTAACGACCGCAGTGCTGAATACGAGTGGCAGGTGACACGCAGCGGAGGAGGCCCGATCTTTAAACAGTGTTTCCTGTACGGCTCTCCTGAACTGGCATCAGAATGGCGTGTGAGGGCTAATGCCTTTCACCCACAATGCCCTGGGGGTGTGATGGCCCTCTATCCCCGCCATGGATGGTCCTTTATACGGATACCTGGTAAGTCCTGTCTCTGTGTGTGTGTGTGTGTGTGTGTGTGTTACTACTGAACATTCAAATGAGTCCCCCTGGTCTCATGCACAGCTTTTCACACTAGGCTATCAAATCCCATAAGTAAATGTCCCACAATTTGCAGTCTAACAAATAGATGTATTAGATGTAGCATGTAACAGCAATGACTGTTCAAGGGGCAGCTAATCTGAAGAAAGTTTGCTTATGTGGAGAGAGATACAGAGCTTGTTTAGGGCAGTAAATGAGGTAAGTTTAGCTCCACACAGAGGTGACCAATAACAGTAAATAGTGGATATCCTCTTTTATAGAATAGTGAGTAATAGAGGCCCGTGGGAGAATCCATAGATCTTAGTCCTGGGTCAGGAGGGCAGGGCAAGCAACATCACCCTCCACTATCTCTACCTGTAGGTCACACAGTGACTTCCCAGGGAACTGCTGAGATAAAGGGCTTCTGCAGAGGTTCACAACACATACCAGCAATTTCCATTGAATTATGAGATTCAATGGAAAGATTGTGTTTTGTTTTGGGGGGGGTTTGTCCAAGTGAATTTATGGCTTAGCAGACCTTTATCAGAAAAGATTGGCTTGTTGAGCAAAGGGTTAGCTGCAGCACACTAAAAGGTGATTCACCACCAGGCTTCAGATGACTGATGGATGTCTAAGGTGAGAGAGGCCGCTACCTTCTTACAGAAAGCACATCCGTTCTCAGTGACCTAATGAAGGGGTCTCTGATAAACTCTGTTATGGATTATGATGACTGTTTTGTCAAATTGTCCCAGCGCAGCAGACACTGGATACCTTGTTTGATAAGCCTGCAGTGCACTCATTTAACAACCTTTAGTACTTTCTGAGGTGCACTGTAAAACAACAGCTTCTCTAAAAATCATAATAGGTCCTTTAGATCCTGTCAGATAAATAATAATAAAGCTTAGTCCTTTTTTTAAGCTCCTGTGTATACATGTGCTTGTGAGAGCGTTTCTGTGTAAAAGTGAGAAACACAACAAGTATTTGTTTGTCTGTGTGAGAACAGCCTGAAAGCTCTTGTGAAGTTATACGGAGGCAGACAAAGCGAGGAAGTTTAGCTACTGGTCATTGTTCAAGTGCTCAGTTAGGTAACACTAATAGATGGTCTGCCTGTGTGCGAGTGAGTGTGTGTATATGTGTGTTGTTTATGTACAGTCGAGCCCATTAAGTGACGTGTGCGGTGCTCACACGGGGACCGAGGTGTCTCTCAGCCCTCCGCACACACTCTCCCACGCTCAGGGGGACAAGCTTTTACCTCTGTCTCTCCTTCACTAACAGACAGGACGGTGCGCTGGGCTGAAATCAGTATCTGGCCACGGGCTCTCAGTCCGTCTGGTCTCCCACTTCTTTCTCAGCCTCAGTAGGAAGGAAATGACCCAACACTCAGGCACCCGTCCTCCGCTGAACACATTGTTGCCACATCAAGGCTCAGATATGTACAGTAGCTCAGCTGAAGTTTCCCACCCTCCGTCTCCTCCGCACTCCCAGCCCCACACCTTTAGAACAAATGGCAGAGCTGAATAACTGTTTGTTTTGAGCGCCATGGCGTGAGTACAGCTGCCCACTGATATCGATGGAGGAATCTAATCAGAGGACTTATTAGGAATCAGGCCATAGAGGAGGAAAAAACAATGGGCTGTAACATTTTGGACCGTACATTATTTTTTGTTTGTTTGTTTATTTGTTTTGATGTCATTGTAATTGTATTATTTCCTTGAAAGAAAAAAGAGAGAGAATTAATTACATGTAAAAAATGTTAACACCGATGATGACACGATGCTTCTGTATGTCTCTGAAAGAAAGCAACATGTATTATCGGCTCAAAAATGAAGCCCAAGCAGCCACACTGTCTTCTCCACGGAGACATGGCAGAAAAAGAAGATTGGACTCTAGTTACAGAGAAATTCTGGGCCAAATTAGTTTAGTTTGCTTTGTGAAAATTCTACTCCTCGCAACCACTCAATTTAAAAAAAAAAAAAAATTCAAATGGAGACAGATTTGAAGTTTAAAAGAAACTTTAAGTTCCACAGAAATAGCTTTCCTTGCTGTCTGTGTGGCCTCTGTCTCCCTCGCATTAATTAGAAGCAGCCACTCCACAAAATAACGGGCTTCTCACTATAGCACCGACTCTTTAACTCTTTTTCTAGCTTTATTGTGTACTGTTAAACGACTGTTGCTGCCGTGAAGGAATCTCTGAAGGAGATGGTTGGCAGGTTGTGGAGCTGTTTTTTGGTTGTTGTTGGGGGTTTTTTTTAGCTGCATTAGAGAGCACACAGGAGTCTGTGTGCGCGTACTTCCATATCCATCAGTAAAGTTCTGGCCCTGCCGTTCACATTAGGCTGTGGGAAATGCAGTTCTGCCTTCCTGTCCCTTCAAAGAAACTCTGCTCTCCACCAAAATGGCAGGAAGCTTCCCCGGCCCTCTGATAGACAGGCACAAAACAACACAGACTGCCAGCCTCACCACATCACCGTCTGACTCTGCCCCTTTTAATCTGCATTAAGCTGGCACCGGTGTCCGTCTGTGGAATTCAGCTTTTTTCTTTTTTTTTGCTAGCAATGAAAAACAAAACATACAGCCAAGTGTGTAAAGGGATTGTGATTTCCTAGTCCAATTTATGGCTATAAATGTGTCCACAAGAAAGAGCAAATTTTTAAAAAAAAATCCAGTGTAGACTGAAGGGGGAGACATTAGCCACATTATTTTTCTATGCTGGGATCTTTAAACATGGAAGCCAAGTAATCTTTGTGCTTTGATCTGTGGTAAGTTCTGAGTCAATGCCAGCCAAGGGTAACTAGCAGTAATCTGTCTTAATGACAGAGTTCAGAGTGGGCCGCTGTGGTGTGGTGCGGTGAGGTTCCCCAGCGAAACTTGGGAGTCTTCATCAGACTGTCTGTCTCTTCCGCTGCTTTAACGACTCCTAGAGAACCAAAAGAAGCGTTCCTCTTGCATGTTTGAGGGGAGGCGGTGGTGTATGTGTGAACATGTTCCATATATGCTCCTCCATCGCTCAGACTCAGCCACACTTAGTTGTGCAAGCATATTTTTTTCTTTTAAGGGAATTTATGTTCTTCTTTTTTTTTTTTAATGACTCTCTTTCAGGCTCCAGAGCAGAGATGCTGCTTTCTGGATGCAGACAGACTTTGTTTGGGGGGGTTGTAAATCTTCACTAAATTCTCCTGTTTTCTGTCAGGCTTCTCACTTCCTAGCTTTCAAATCCTCCCACTGGCATCTGGCTCTTAGCTGTACTGATGCTGTCGCTGTAAGAAAATTAAGTTTCACTCTGATTTTTGTCAATATATGCAGAAGCAGCAAAGTAGTGTCAGGCTAATATTTCCATCATCAGCGCTGCTGAACAAGTGTTGCTCATTGACTTATTGATTGCCCAGTGTAATGTATCATTGTACAGTGAGGGGCTGGTGCTTGGTTCGATCGTTGATTCGACCTGTTCTGTGGCCTCCCATCTGTCTCTCTTTCTCACATAACCATTCATCCATCTTCCTTCACTAACTCCTTTTCTGCAAAATTGCTGTTCTTCATCACATCTGGCTCACTTCCCTCCGTGTTCAGGGCAGCTCCCCACTTGGCTTTGGCAGACAACAGCAGCAGAGGGGAAGGAAACAGAGGACAGCATAGAAGATTGTAGCGGCGTATTAATGAAATTAGCGCCATAGTTGGTTTGGGAGTATCAGGCGCCAGGCACCAGGGCTGGGCCGGGGTTAATTAGCTGGCAGCAGGCCTCTAATTGGGTCAGGACCATGTCAGACCCCTGGCTCTGGCCCTGCAGGGATTGGATTACAACGTCGGGGGACAGACAGCAGGGGGAGGAAAGGGGCGAGCGAGAGAGGGTGTGTATCGTGGAGTGGGAGGGTGAGTGTAGAAGTGGAGGAGGGAAGGATGGAGAGGCTGCTGGAGGGTGCTACAGTGGATGTAGTAGAATGGGGGTGTGAGGAGGGACAAGGGAGTGCAGCTTAATCTGCCAGCAGGCGGTAAGCATGAAGGAGATGGGGAGGGCCTGGCTGGGTGAATACCTCTGTTAGACTGGATTGGATTGAAGCGGGTGGTGGTGGCGAGGAGGGGGGTGCTGTGAAAGGGGGGCAGGGCAGGTGGTGAAGCTTGATATGTGTATCCATAGCAACGGCAGAGTGGTGTGACACCACATGGGATTTGCTCGTGTTTTGGGGTGTGGTCTTATCGCAGTCCTCATCCCTGTCAGGCCATGATTTTAAAGTTGTTTTGTGCCCCCCCCCCCCCCCCCCCCCCCTTTTTTTTTTTTTTTCTTGCTTTCAGTTTTACTCCACATTTTGATCTACACACCACAACATATTTGGACATGATCTCTTTGTTTGCAATCAGCTACATAATATTGCTGTTGCTATGTCAATGAATTTTAGTGACTCTTTTGAGCCAACACACTGTTTGTTTTTTTTTAGCTGTATCGACCTTTTCATTTAAATTCCTCCAAACCGTCCATAATTCATGGTACATGCGTAGTTACTATATCCAGTTTGCTCACGCTTAAGGGCAGTGGTCCTGCATTTCATTGCCACCACATGTAGCTTATAATGTAAGCATAAGTGTTACATTGGAATGAGACAGACCACCAAAGTCCTCCCAAATTGTAATTATTCATTTTCTTGGCTTCCCTTTTATAGAGTATAGCAGCAATATGAAACTGGGGTTTTCTCAATGCAGTACTAAATGCTTGAACTCTGCAACCTCTCTATAAGCCACATTGCTGTGGGACGATTTTTTTCTGCCTGTTTTCTTGCTTGCCTTTCTTTCTTTCCTTTTTTATTGTCTTTGTGTTAATAATTTCTCTGTGTATGAATGCAACTCAGAATTCAATATGGTGATGATCAAGTGATGCCGATAAGCAACTACCAAATGCTGTATCATGGTCACCGGTGTCATCAAACACCAGAAGGTTGCTTTCTTAAGGAGCAGAGCAGCTTCCCTATTAATGGTCTCCCTCATAATCCAGTCATAAACAAAAGGATTATTGTGACTGACACGTCTCTGTATACAAGAATAATAGTATCCAACTGTTTAATATGGGATTTTCTCATTGCCTGTTAATGCCATTCAAGACTTAGTTTAAGTACATGCAACATTTAGTCCTCTTTGGCCAGAAAAATCCTCAGATAGGGGCTTTTAACCTGTCTTAAAACATGACACTGGAGTCTGGAGGCTTAAATATAATCTCCTAAACAGAAACAGATCAGTAGCAGGGGTTTAGCAGTGTTGTCTTATATGAGTATTTGTGTCTCTGCCAAGTGGTGGTTTTGCGCCTGGGTGGTTGGCAGCGTGGCCCGCAAGTGTTAGTCAGTGCCCTTGACTGAGCAGCGGCCCTGGTTAGACTGGCACCTGCGGCCGGGAGGCCCTGTCTGATCTCAGCCACAACATCACCGCCACCACCACCAGGCTAATCCAGCTTCGCTGTAGCCGGAGCCACCACAGACCCCCTTTCCTCTCCGTCTGTCCCTCTCTGTCTGGACCATTTTCTGTTCTGCATGTCTAATCTGCTGCATGCCGGCCTCTCTTGTCTTTTACTTTCTCAGTCCATTAACTTTCTTGACGCCAAGGCCAATTACAGGCCTTTCACGGAAGGGTACATTGTGTATCTCATGGTTTGCGGTGCACTGGGCTCTTTGTACAAACCGAATAGAACCACAGCAATGCACAACTGCCTATTTTAGAGTAAATAAAGTGTCACATCGAATCTGCTTCAGTTGTACTTTAATGCCTTTAGCTATAGGTGTATTATTTAAGCCATTCATTATCCTCCTTAAAGCATTTCCTATGTCATTTCACAATTTTTCAATATTTTGTGAGTTAGCTCAATTCATTGTAGGTGTTTTCTCTTTTGTATTTACAATATAATGAGAAAAGATACTGATGTGGAAGAACGCATGTCATTTACTAAATGTAGACCCCTGTTACACCTTTAATTTTACATAATGACAGGAGATAAAACGCTCATCCTGCTAACCAAATCTTTCTAGCAAGTCTTGCCCTTTGGCAGCCATCTTGGTAATGCCCCCAAGCAGCTATTTGGGTATTTCGAAGCCTCTGTCTGAATAAGGAGAGAGCGTACCTAATATCAGGACATAACAGCTGTATATTTAAAATGTTCAGCTAAACCCATTACACACACCATGCATGTGCAAAGCTTCATAACATTACAGCTTTTTAACAGCTCAGCCAGCAGTGCAGTAACTATCAGCTTCTTTCTACCAGAGCACTGAACAAGTACCATTCTAATTCAGCCTGTATGATAAACTGTGAAAACATGCAGTACACATACATCTTTTCTTCTATAATGACTAGATGCGCCCTCTACAAAGCTGAAACTGTGGGTGTAGCAAAAGCACGGTTGGCTCACATGCTTTCCAGTTTGACTGTTAGAGAAGTCTCCTATAGATTTTTTTTTTCCATGTCTCCTTCTTTAAAATGTCTCTTTATAAGACCTTCCTTTCAGTTGAGCTGGTTCCAGGTGTTGTTGGTGAACTTCTTTGTTTATTGTAATGGCGTAAAGTACTTGCGTGATACTGCGTTAGTAGTGCGTAGGTGCTACGTAGAGCTTTGCAGACCCACATTTACATGTTGCTATCTACGCCATGCATGGAAAAACCAGTAATGTGGGCTACTCTTATTTATGCAAGTGCTGTTGATCGTCTTTAAGCTTGCTCTAGCTGCAAAGGAGACAGTAGTCATGTTATACAATGAAATTCTTAGCAGTGGAGTGAAACTGTTTAAAACAAAACTATTCACTGCAGCCATTGTCTGCGTTTCTCCTACGTGATTCTTTGATATTTTGCACTTCTTCCTCTACGTGGCAAACTCCACTGTGGTCTCGCTCTTTCATGTTCAAGCCAACTTTTTGACCGGTCAACACACAAACCTTTGCATAATCCTCTTTTCTGCAAATGGAAAAAAATACAGGATACTTGACAAAAAAGCTACGCGCCTCAGAAAACATTAACCTTTTTCAGCTTTTCAGCTGTCCAGAAGAAAAATACAACAAGCGAAATTAAAGACATGTATGAATTTAATCCAGAACAAATTTTGCCAGCGTATTCCCAGGAGCTGTAGGTTGTGAGTGTGAGTGAGACCAGGACTGGATGTATTTGACAGGCTGACACCACTCCACAGTGACCTGTAGGTGAGCTCTCCAATACTTCCCCAGAGCATTTCACCTATTCATCTGTTCTATTAGTTCCTCTTTAACACCTCTGCCAGGCCTGACATTTTTTCAGAAGGTTATACTAAAAGGTCACAGGTCAGGGTTCAGTCCAAGTACAAATTAGCATAGAAAGGTCTCCTTAAAAAAAGATCTATGTGAGATTGTGGGTCTGTGGTACATTTTAACACAGGTGTATATTTCAATTTTTTTTGCATGTTTCAAATATGTTCCAGGAGGCTATTCTTTTTGAAGGTATCCCAGTCTGTTTTTTGCTTTTTGGAGAATGTGTTTTGAATTAATGGCCGAAGCAAAGTGAAGAAATAACACTGGGAAATATTTGTAAGCCCAGGTTTGCAGCGCACAAAAGGGCTTGGGGGACAGGAGTCCACCTCTTATGTAAGACGGTCAAGCCTCACTCTCCCATAGGGACTCTCTTCTAATCCTGACCTGACCCTGTCCCCTGACCCTGGACCTGGCCTTAGGTTCTTCCTACTCAGGGCCACGACCTCTCGGTCAAACACCATCGTGTGCCTGTCACAGGGTCGAATGCAGGCACAGCTTTTTCCTTATTCTATCATTGTGTCAGATGACGTTAATTCCTCATCAGCTGGACATCGAGGAAACCACTTCAGCAGCAGACCCAGGGTCAGAACACCCCCCTCTTTCCCATTGCTCTTGTCGGTAAATCATTTGAAGGCCAGCGAATACCTGATGTGGTATCAACAGAAACGTGACCAACTGCCAGGCCTGTTTGTTCACCTTTTGTGCTTTTGTCTAAAATGGAGTGTAAATCACTTTTTCCTCAGAGTTTCACTTTGTCTCTTATTCTCTCTGCTCTCAGCAACAGCACAGTCAATCAGGGCACAGGCTTTATTTAAACGGTCACTAAATTAGGGCCAGATCTAGGAGGATCGACCCCCCCCCCCCCCCAGCTCTATCTGTTCTGGTGAAAAGGGTTATTCAAGAGTCTTATCTAACTTCTGAATTGATTGGAGTTTGTTTTTTTAACTTTGTAAGTAAGCAGATATTTTATTGTGTCAACTCACTAAATATTTTCAGTGATTAATGTGATTTCATCACACAGCTACTTACTGAGAGTAACATGGAAAAGTTGCTGTGTTGCCACCTGGGTGGTTTGTGTGGTAAAACTTTCTTTCCCTCTTTCAGATAAGGAAAGCCTGATTACAGAAAGTGGAAAGCTCCACACCTTGGATATCCTGTTGAGTCGACTAAAGGCTCAGGGACACAGAGTCCTCATCTACTCTCAGATGACTCGCATGATAGACCTGCTTGAGGTATAAAAGCACACATACATGGCATACATCTATAAATAGAACAGTTTGTTCCTCATTTTCATTACCTTTGCCCCTTTACAGCTCTGCTCGCTCTATTCATATCTATTCTATTTATAAGTTACCCTCACACTATTGCTAAGTGTAGAAAAAGTAACGTCCTGAATTCCATTCAGTAATATGTAACCTGAAGGTGAGTTAAATCTTTTAGATATCTGCATAAATCAATTCCAAGTTTCCAAGTAAGTTGTTTAAGCTCCTCACCCGAGCAGTGTAACCGTTGGGGTGTGGCGCTACAGCACCTCTAAACCACCTGCCTGTCCCTCGTTGGTGCACTCATTAGACTGCTAATTAACAGGTCAGGACTAATTAGAGGGGTCTCATCTGCAGGGGAGGCAGCCAGATGGGAGGGATAACTGGGTGAAATAAGGAAAGCGGGGAAGTGGAGGGGAAATGGGTGATGGGAGTGGCAGGGTCTTTGGGGTTAGAGGAGAAGGAAATAACATGAAAACCGAGACAAAGGTAGATGGATGAGGAAAAGGTGGGAACAAATAAACGATCACAAAATCCGTTTTTCCCGGTTTGAGCTTGATAAATGAACCCGTATTACTTTTACCCACATGCATGTTTTTCTTTTCAACTTCTTAGTTAGTTATAATCTTATTGGAAGGTCAGAGGCTGTCAGTTTGGAATCCAAGATGAAGATCGAAGTGCATTACTGCTCTCCCTACAGGAATATAATGCTGAAACACAGCCCTGACAGTGATTATGTGTCGACAGCCTCGGTGTACTCTGTTGTTGCCTCCATATTTGTTGCAAACATCACTATGGAGCCAAAAGCCTCTCGCATGATGTCATTCTGTCCCTATTCACACAGTGCAGAGCCAGTTCCACAGCCAAATGCTTTGATGGTAGATGGACCTGGCCCAGGTGGCTAAGGACCGTCTTCCTGTGTGTCTGGAAAACAGCAAGAATGCCTCGTGTTAAAGGCCACTGGAAAACGGCAGTGATGAGAATGCTCAAGATGGCTTCGATAATGCTGGCTAGTCATTCTGCTTTAGTGTTCTTCTCACTGATTGCCCCACCTATAGTTGTTCCCTCTAGCTATGATTTAATGAGACAACATTACAGCGCCCTGTGTATCACAGAAGTCATTGTGTATAAGTGACCTCATAATGCAATGGGAGGTGGGCGTTGGTTGAGGGGGAGGTTGTATATGACAGCATCTCCTCTGCTAATGGGCTCAAGGCAATCACGGATGAAATCATACATTCACCCAATTTGGCTTCAGTGTTTTTTTTTTTCCTTTTCCATGTTTGTCATTGGTCATAGCTAAAAAAATAAATAAATCTGCAGATGGAGTTCATTATCTGAAAGTGAGTCTCTGACTAAGAGAGAGAGTGCGGGAGAAGTTGATGCTGATCTGTGTCATTATCATCATTGTTATCATCACCAGTCGGCTGCCGGTTCTTCTGGTGACATCACGCGGTCAGTTGATGGATCATTAAGATTCGGGTGGCCCAAAGAAAAATAACACTGTTTGCTTTCTTTGGCAGCAGCTGATAGTGTAGCGGGACCACGGAGTCACTGCCTTCCTATTTAAGCTGAGTTTTTTTTAGACATCATTTTACTGCAAAGTCTGCAAAGCTTAAAATGCAGGAATGAGGGGAAATGCCCACAGTCTCTTGGAACTGCTGCCAAACCAGAATAGAATTTTGTCTGTAAATGAAGTACCGGTAATGCAATTTGCCTTTCAGGTGTGCCTTGTTCATTATTCAATTCAATTCAGGTTAGTTTTATTTATATAGTGCCAAATCACAACAGCAATCACATCAAGGCACTTGATATTGTAAAGCAGACACCCTATAATAATACAGAGAACCTTTCAACAATCAAACGACCCTCTAAGAGCAAGCACTTGGCGACAGTGGGAAGGAAAAACGTCCTTTTAATAGAAACCAGGCTCGGGGTGGGGCGGCCAGCTGCCATCACTAGTTTGGTGTGAGGGGAAATTGTCTTGGAGTGTTGGAGTGACACACAGTGACCTATTATTCAATGAAAAGCACGGCTTCTGCATAGATTATTTTGTGGAACATATTATGACAGTTTGTTTGTACGTTTCTGCACACTATGATTGCAAATATAGAAACTCTACAGCCTGTGACACAGAAGGAAAAGCCAGAGAGTGGAGTTGTAGTTACCGTGTTTGTTAACACTGTGGTTTTGATGAATGAATAGTTTTGCAGGTTTCATCACCTTGTCCTTGTCTGAACTGGTTTTCTGCTTATACATGCGACTTTTTAGCAGTAGCTAATCAAAGTCCATGTTCTTGCTTGCTGACACTTACTGCGGTCATTTGGCTCCTGTAATATTGTGGAACTATTTTTGAAGCCAAAATGATCTGAACTGTTGTAGTGAACCAGAGATTGCATTTTTCCTGCATTTCATTCTCCTCAATGCAATTTGGTCGCTCACTTCTTAGTATGCTGTACTAGAGGGGGATAGAAAGGTCCAATGAGCTTTCTGCTAAGGTGTGATTTATACTGCTGTGTTGATACCTGTCAAAGATATGATGTAGTTTTCATATAGCCTGCAGAAGCCTGCCACACACACCCTCCCCAGACATTTAATGACACGCGCACACACTGATTTGTCCGCTCAGTGGCAATATGCTTTGCGTCTGTGAAACAAAATGTGGTCATTTATATATTTATTCTCATTTTCTTTGCTATTTCAATCTGTGTATAGACTCTCTCTTCAGTGTTACATTAATTTAATGCTAAATAACTGTGGCTAAACATTTATTAAGTGGAAAAAAGCCAACACGATCTGCTTTTGCAGTCACCATGAGAAACCGAACACGGAGAAACTCGACAGACTGGCATAGGAGCCAATGCCAGATAGCATTTTTGTAATTGCAGAATGATTCAGCCACACATGCAAAAAGAAATGTGCATAGACTACACCATAGGATGTTTTACAAAGTGTTTTTTCACACATCTGTATTAATGCCTAAAATTGGAAACACTGTTTAATAGTTAAGGTCAGTGAAGTTCTGCTGCTCCTGTGGTCTTGGGCAGGTGTTGTATGTACCATGTCACTGACAGCAGACATAACAGTCTTAAGCCCAGCTCAGTTCTGAAGTGGACTCTGTTTTATTATCGTGCCACAGCATGTTCTTTTCAGTTATTACAGCTGTTGGGTTAGGAACAGTCTGTGACCACGCACACTAATCTAACAGCATTTGCTTGACTGTGGGGACTCATTTTTAACAGGAAGTTGGGAACAGCCTGTGTTCCCAGAGCCACTTTGAAAGAAAAAGCAAAATTGTAATTGGAGTGGATACAAAAGTATCGGGCATTCTTAAAACAAATTTGCGTGTTCCCATGCGTCGTGAACTTCAGGGAACATAGGGGTTTGGGGGGTTTTGTTTTTTTTTTTTTTTTTTTTTTTTGGTTTTTTTGGCGATATGTGGTTCATAATGGGCCGATGATAGTTGCATGAAAAAAGTAAACATTTTGTCCAGTCAGGCCAACCCGACATAGTGCTTGATTTATAACATTTGTAAAGGAATACATTAGAAAATGAGTGAAAAACTGCAGAAATATCACACTTTCACCTACGGTTAGCACAAACTGGATCAGAATATTGTAGAAAATTGCCAGCTGTTGGGATTTATATTTCAGTGTGGCATCTTGGAAGAAATCGAAAGCATGCTGCAACTAACCAGGACTCCAAGTGTAAACCACAAAAAGGCTGCAGAGGAATTTGATCTCTCAGGTGTAACTTTTCTAAAACTTTGATTCTGCTGATTTAGATGGAGATTAGAAAGACAGCAGCGTTGTGCTGGCAAGATACCAAAGCCCAATTCAACAAGGTTAGCAGCATTTTGGCGAGCGCTGCCCTAATGGTCCCTAATGTAGTGTTCGGTTAGAGCAGATGGGGCTGTTGGGAACAGAGCCAGACACTCAGAGCGATGAGGGGGCAGGCCCTGCTGGGACTGAGGGCCCCGGGTGTCGTGAAAGGGGATTTGGAGGGGGTCATAGAAAACATAGCTTCAAATCATCGTTATCATTGATAATGGCTGTGTGAGGGGAGTTGTTATGTGTGGCCATTTATTGTAACTGGTTCAGGGGGGACTGACATGTTTCATCGAGGAGGTCGCGAGTTCAGGGCAGCGCTCAAAGGAAGCTCAGCGAGTCACCTCATCACTGCTGTTGCTCTGACTTCAGAGCTCCTCCCATCAAACCCACACACACAGGCGCACACAGCGCAGCTTAGCAGACTTTGGGGGGGATAGAATATCAAGCTCTTGATTTCTCAATGCCTCCCTGGGCTCGGATTGAGGTTTCAACTCCAGCGAATGCACATAAGAAATGTGGGATTTTGGGATTTTGGACACAAAATTGCTGTCAGAAAGAAATTCTTACAGCACAGATGAATATTTCTTGACCCTTGAAATTTAACAAGTAGGGCTGAAGGCTTTATCCACTCCTCAGAGAAAGAATAGAATTTCATATTTGAGAGCTTATTAAATTCAGTGTGTAGTTGCTGCTTGCGATCCCCAGAGCAGAGGCTGAAGAACAGTTTGAGATTTGAGTTTTGGATTTGAAGTTTGGATAACTTTGGTTTGCTGGTTTCGAAATCAGTGGTGAGAGCGATCTATGAATGCCAAATATTGGCTAATCCTAGAGTTAAGTTTTAGTTTTTTTTATTAACTTGATGCAGATCTAGTTATTCTAGTTATAGGTTTTATGAAAATAAAGCAAAAGATGTTGTGAAAATTAGAATCAGTTATTCTATATCTACATATTCCTCCATACTGGAAGTAAGCCAACCTTCTGCTCTGTGAAAGACCAGAATAAATGAGGAGTCATTATTTATTTATTAGTAATTATTTTCTTTACTGTCTTTGTCCCATCTTTCCAGGAGTACATGGTTTATCGCAAGCACACCTACATGCGCCTCGATGGATCCTCCAAGATTTCTGAGCGCAGGGATATGGTGGCTGACTTCCAGAGTCGGTGGGTAAAGATAAAATACGACCTAGAGTGCAAGTGGTTGTGCATGCATGAAATAAGACGTCACCCATACATCGAAATATATATGGGTGTGTTTAGTCCACATTCTCTGGTTTGCATTAGTACATAGCTCTCAGGCGCCAGCATTACTCTTTTTGGAGGACAAAAGAGTTTGAAGTTTATTGGAGTTTATTGAAGTTGCTTTATGTTGCAAGGCTTTCACTACTGGTGCACATTTCACATCCTATACAGGACTTAAGCTTGACATTTTTATTCTTAACTTACATTGCAACTTCATTTAATGGCATGATATGTGGATATTTGTGCTGTAGCTGCAGTTGGGAATGATATCTTCTGATTTTGTCCCCCTCCTCTATTCCCTCCACCCCCCACTCCTCTCTCACTGCCCTCCACAGAACGGATATCTTTGTCTTTCTGCTGAGCACACGGGCCGGAGGGCTTGGCATTAACCTGACTGCTGCTGACACTGTGAGCCCCTTATTGATACCATATCATAGTTTAAATAGCACTAACATTTCCTAAAGGTCTATATCCAGGGCAGCACACATTCTCTGTCGTAAAACACAGTTTCAGCATAAATAAATACGTTTGGATAATGACTAAGGAGCATGATTGTGTATGTAATCAGTAGGGCTAAACACGCCTCTGAAAATGATAATGTCAGTGTTTATTAACATGTCTCGCTATAAACTCCCTGTAGCCCTGTTCGAGTGAAATTAGCTTTCATGACAATGAGCGTGAAGCGATTGTTAACACAGGACATCTGTCACGTTAAAAGGCAGTTCACTTGGGAAAACACGTCATTGTTATTAGTCTCCGAAATTGCAGAGAAGGGAGTGTCTGTTTCACGCTCAGGCTTTCTTCACAAAAAAAAATTAGACAATGTGGTAAACATGGATATCCTAATTTTAGAGAAAAATATTATGACATATATATTTTTTCCTGTGCAGGTTATCTTCTATGACAGTGACTGGAACCCCACAGTGGACCAACAGGCCATGGACAGGGCTCACAGGCTGGGTCAGACCAAACAGGTCACCGTCTATCGCCTCATCTGTCAGGGCACCATCGAGGAGAGGATACTGCAGCGGGCCAAGGAAAAGAGCGAGGTGTGTCAAAAATATCCTCTATTCTTTTTAAACCAACAACAACAAAATAACACAAGTGCATAATGGTCATATTAATAACAGAGGTGATTAATGCTTTAATGGTCTTCTTTAATAAGATCCAAAGGGTAGTGATCTCTGGAGGCAACTTCAAGCCAGACACGCTCAAACCCAAAGAGGTGGTCAGCCTGCTTTTGGACGATGACGAGCTGGAGAAGAAATGTGAGTGTTTTGATTGGGCAGATGTTAGAGTTTCACTGTGAGGGGAAGGAAAATATGAAAACAAACATTGTGTCTCTTTCTGTAGTGCGCCAAAGGCAAGAGGAGAAGAGGCAGCAAGAGGAGAGCAGCAAGGTGAAGGAGCGCAAGAGGAAGAGGGAGAAGTATGCTGAGAAGGTATGGAACTGATTAACTGAGTTGGTGGCTGCCTGGATGTGGAGTGGAATATGTAGAATACTTCGAGTAGAAACACATGTGAAATGTTAGAGAGAAAGTTGGAATGGAAGAAATTGTAAGGTAGGAAGATAAGGAGACAAGAGTCCTGGAAGAAACTTTTACAGAAAGTTTTGTGTTCAGCTCAAGAGTGAAAACGGTAGTCTGTCTGTTAGACGATAGACTCTCTTCTGTCTAACATAATATAACATTGACCTGATAGTGAAGCTGCAGGAAGGGTCGAGGGGACATTGAAATCATTATGACTTATTCCTTTGAGATATTATACAGTACATAGCTGGTGAATCTGACAGAAATCAGGTCACTAGTTTGAGATAGTCAGTGACTAAAGTAGGGTCAGATGGAAGGTCAGAGGTTCATCTAAAATCATTAAATATCTTCCTCTGGGGATCATATCCATACTGGATTTCATGGCAATCTGGTCAGTGGCTGCTGAGTTTTGTCTTGCTCTGAACTCAAGAGCTGAACAGAAAATGTATATGCCATGCAACTGACTGTCAGCGCATTCAGTTCAACTCAATTCAGGTTTATTTATATAGCACCAAATCACAACAACAGTCATCTCACGGTACTTTACAATGTACGATAAAGACCTTTCTGTTAATAAGAGAAAACCTAACCCCTGTATGTAAGTGGCGACAGTGGGAAGGTAAACCGCCTTTTAACAGGAAGAAACCAGGAAGGAAAACCAAGCTGAGGAAAGGGCAGCCATCTGCTGTGACAGGTCTGGGATAAGGGGAGGGATAGGACAAGACAAAAGACCCACTGTGGAAGAGAGTCAGAGATTAATAATTAATAATAAGAAATAATAATAAGAGTACAATAGCCTATGTTTTATCTGAATTTAGAGATCATCAGTTTAAGTAGTTATTTTGTATCATCTGGCTTCATTGATAGATATAGCTGGGTATCATCTGCATAGCAAAGCCTTCTAACAATAAGTGGCTTAAACCACTGGTTTAATATATACTAGTTAGGTTAATTCTGTTTTAGAGGAAAAAATAATTTCACACCCCTACTTCAGCAGAATTGATTTCATCAATACCCTCTCCTGTTCTCGTTTCTGTTGTTAACTTTCAGAAGAAGAACGAGGAGCTGGAGAACAAGAGGAAAAAGGAAGTGAACCTGGTCATTTCCCACGCCCCCTCAGCAGACAACTCTAACTTGTCGGCAGATGGAGACGACTCGTTCATCAGCGTCGAGATGGACTCGGCCATGCCCAGTCCTTTCAGCGAGGTGAGGGATCCAGAGGAAAAACAGAAGAGATGGATGGTGTGTGCATGTGTGCGATAAAGAGAGAGAAAGGCTTTTGTGAAAGTGTAGGTCATAGATGAGGCGGGAAAGGGATGAGATTTATGTTAAATGTGATGACTTGTGGCTGCTCCATTAGGCTTCTTTGGCCTGCATCCACAAACTCACAATCTTACTTTGCATGCTGTGCTATTAATCCTCCTCCCCTTTTCTTTTCTTATCTTTTGTTTCTTTTGGGTTATTAATTCTTCCCCTATATTCTCTTCTCCGGCTTTCCTCTTCTTTCGATCCACTCTTCTGTCCGTCTTACCTTTTCCCAACCATTTGTCACTTTTATACCCTGCACATTGAATCTTTCCTTTCCTTTCCTTTCCTTTCCTTTCCTTTCCTTTCCTCTCTGTTCCTCGGACTGTTCCTCTTGTTGCCCTTTACTGTACTTACCTGGTTCCTCGTTCCCTTGTGGTGCTGACCCGCAGCCTGTATGTATGTCTGTTTGTACTCCTATGCATGGACAGATCTCCTTAAGTAGCGAGCTCCAGCCCGGCTCATTACCTCCTGATGCCGACGCGGATGAGAGCAGCAGCGACATGCTCGTCATCGTGGATGATCCGCTTTCTTCCGCGCCTCAGTCTCGTGCCACCAACTCACCCGCCTCTGTGTCTGGATCAGTCTCTGACAATATGAATGGTGAGAAAACAATTTCAGTCTAGCCATCATTCATGGAGCAAGTAGAGCAGTATACTTTATGTTTTTCTGCACTTTGCATAGACTTGCTCTGCAGTTGGTGTCCCTGGAAAATTTGCTGTAGATCAAGACCAGATTTGACTTGTTACTGATACTCCCCACCTCTGAATTTAGGACATATCCGTTTGTATAGTGAGTGATATCAGCAGCTAAAGTTCAAAGTTTCCAAATAAATATGTAGCATATATGTAGCATTAAAGACAGTCACTTAAGCCCAAAGTATGTAAATGGTGCTAAAAGTTGTGTTCTTCCTATATAAAGGCTTTAGAGGTCTCTCTTGCTCTCTGGTTGTTTAGCCAATGCATTTTTGGCAGTGTTAAACAGCCAGCCCACCCAGCAACGTATCTCATACACTATCAGAAACCTAATGGTTTGTCCTAACTAAAAATAATCTAAGTACATATAATCTCTTCCAAGTGTGGAGTTGCCAAATAAAACCTAATCTGTCCTTTCCATGAGACTATTATCTTGTTCTACTGTTGCTAGAATAGCAAATTAGTGTGACTTACATGAAAGTCATCGCTGCACGTAGAAGGCTGGCTTGTTATGTTCTCTCTGCTATCTCGCCTTGTGTTTTAATAGGCTGGGGTCCATTGAGACAAGTGGCTTTTTACCTCATAAGCTGTATGCAGCTCGTTTCTTGCTTGTTTTACATTTATAACAGTTTTATTTTGGCTCGGCCGCACTCAGAAATCAAGATACATGGTGAATGTTTTTTCCTTTTATCTTCACTTTGGAATTTTTGCGGCAAGATAATCTCTCCTAAATCCATACTTCTTCGTTAAAACCTGTTGGGAATTTTTGCTGCCATGCTAAGAGGTGCTTGCCAGCAAGATTATTGATGCGCAGTGATAACCAGAGCCAGCAAGCTGGGAGAAAGTTGGTTCCTTCAGAGATGTAGATGATGTTTAAATAAAAGGTTTGGAAGATGAGATGGAAAGCAAAGAATCAAGAATCAACTGGTGAACTTGAAAATGGGAAAGGAAAGAAGAGTGAAATTTAGACCTGAAGGTCGGGGGAAGCGTGGGGAATTTTATGAAAGGTTTTCATGTGTGCTTTGGTGTTAGTGATAGAGTAGGGCCTTTTTCCCCACATAGGGAGGTTGTAATCCAGAGTATTTGGAGTGAAACGTGTAGAGAAATGCAGACCAGTGGTGGGATGTGGGGAGTCAGAGAGGGAGAAGACAAGGTACTGGAGGATTAGGTACATCACCACTCTGGCTCTGATTGTGCAAACAGTATGGAAAATGAGAAGAGTGTTCCTTTTTTTGCTTGAGCCAGCACTTACAGTAATGATGAGCCGTGATTAATGTGCAATTGCGCTTAAATGTTGCAGAGAAATGACCACAGTAGACTCTGAAAGACTGGGTCAAGGCCAAACCAAACTGAGTGTCTCTGACAGTGATGTTGATTCCCGCCTGACTGTAAAATACTGAAGAGTTTTTTTTTTTACTATTTTTTCCTTTTATTGCCTGTGGTGTTCAGGTGTTTCAGCCTCGGACACAATCAGTCCAGGCAGAGGCAGGTCCGGGCGGAGTCGTGGGCGGCCTAAAGGCTCTGGAGGCGGTGCCAAGACTGGAGGGAAAGGACGCGGGCGTAAGTCAACTGCAGGTAGTGCAGCAGCAATGGCAGGAGCGATGGCAGGCGCGGCAGCTGCTTCGGCAGCAGCTTATGCTGCTTATGGCTACAGTGTTTCGAAAGGTATGTAAATATTGTACGGATCTTTATGCACAGGCACTGGCTGTCCAGAAATCAAAAAGAATATGTGTGCTTTGTTTACCTGTCAATGCATTTCTTGGACAAATGTTCTTAAGGACTGTTGATGTCACAACAAACATGCTTGTTCTGTTTCTCATGTTCATACATCCATATTTTCAAATGAGCACTCTTAACTCAAGAGTAACTCAGTTTTTTAAAAAATATTGTTTTAAAATCTGTCCTTTTCCCTGCAAGCTAAACGTCTACTACCCATGCACAACGTTACAGCTTCACCAATGTTTCAAGCCAGAGTGCTGACCTGTCATCTCTTTTCAAGCCACAATGAATGCACTGAATGAATACCTTACTGGTTTCTGTTATGGATACATTAAGCCAAAAGAAAGTAACAAAGGAGAAGATTGTTAGAGTCCATAATCATTCCACATTCCAATCAGTGCCACACAGTTGACACTGTTATGAACTTCTCCCAGAGATGTCTAATCGAGACTTTTTTTGTTTTGGTTTTTTGAGGCCGATGTATTTTGTTGTGGTATCACTGCAAAAAAACAAACACAAGCCAGTTATGTCCTACTGAACTGGCTGTTTGAACATGATAAATAACCTCATCCTTTCCTGTCCCTAATTTCAGCGGGCCTCTCTGCATCCAGCCCTCTGCAGACCTCCCTGGGCCGGTCTGGTACCAGTCCTGCCTTTAGCCTCAGCAGAAGCTCCTCCCCCCAGACCAAAGGAGGCACCTCCACGCCGAGCCCCCACAAACAGCTGGCCCACAGCCACCACCACAGCAGCCACGGAGCAGTCAGGAAAGGAAAGGGTCCTGGCGGTCCTGGGGCTCGATGATACATGTGTACGCATATTCGTATTAATATGCCCTGACAGATAACTGACCTGCTCTTCACTGTGATTCCCAGAGATACCCCCCGCCCCCTCCCCGCCCACCTAAACTAATAAACAAGAGTATTTATAGTAACTGAGGCTCACTACCTGGAGGACCACGCTCTCCCTTCTGGCTCAGCAACTAAATAGAAGCTAGAGTAACCACAACAATTTAAAGGTACAGCCTCAACCAGCCTCTGCATTAGTTATATTCATTTAGTTTTGTTTTTTTTTTTTGTTTGTCCAGAGCAGTGGACAAAACCACTGCCTTGAGCATTTTAATTTGAATTTTGACAGAAGTATTTCTAAGTGCTTTTTTGAGAAGACAAGCTGTATTCTACTATTGACGACAGGAAACCCAAAGGCGTGTAGCTCAAAGGGCTTTTCAGATCCTTGGATTTGCCCGGGTAGCGAGAAAAAGGAGTTCCTGTCAAATGCACTGAGCCACGTCTTCCCTTATTTTTTATTTTTAATTGTTATTTTATTTAGATTTTTGTTCTGTGTTACTGATTCTCCTACATGCACATTTGGTTATTTAATTGTTCTGTAGATATGTTCAGCGCAAAGCTGGTGGACAAGTCTGCATTTTACAAAGCTTAATGTGAACCCACCATACCAAACAGCTTTTGTACTAAAGCTCCTATTTTTGTAATGAAAGATGTACTGAAACCAACAGGCAGGCAGGTAAAACTGTATCCATAAAATGTGTTCATGTATAGGTGGAAATGGAAAATTTCTGATTATTTTTTGTGTCCAATGGGGAAAATAATGTAAAAACAAAAAAAGAAAGAAAAGGTCTACTAAAATAAGGGGTACTGATTGATAGAGCAATGCTGCTAATGTTAAACGTATGAATCGATTCACATTTATTTTGGTTGTTTTAAGTTATTTAAGTTAAAAACAGGCGATTCACAAAAATTGCGGAAAAATCTTCACCTGTAAACTGTAAATTGCGAATTCTAGAGCCATTTTTTTTTTCTTACTTTTTCCAAAATTGTTTTCTGTGATGACAAATCTGTGGTTCTCTTTGATGTCATTCATGTTTCAGAAACAAAAAACGGGAAAAAAAAAAGGTGTGCACCAGTGTCCTGAGTTGAGCACTACATCTGTTCTAATGGGTTTGTTTTTGTGTTTATAGCGTGAATAAAATGCAATGTTCTATATCGATTGTACATAATGATGAATGAAAGCGACATTTCCTCTGGCTTTTTCTCTCATTTGCCTGACTATTTTTATAAGTCACATGTACATATGAAGAAATGCATCTGTCATTTTACTAACAGGAGTCAACTGAAAATAAAAGATGGCGAAATCTGAGCAGTTTGATTCTGCTGCTTGTTTGTTTGTTGGTTTTTACATTAGCACTGTCCTGGGTTTGAACCCATTGCTTCACGAGGGTTAACTCACTGTATGATATCCTGGAAAAATATAAATAGGCTGTAAGGTAAAAAATGATAACTCAATATTAATTGATATTAATTAATTATCACAGTTATATTAAAGTGGTCACCAAGTGAAACTTTATAAAAAGTACACACTCTTATGTAAAAAGCCCTTTTTTTTTTTCTCCATTTTTTTAATTTTTGCTTGCTTACTTGCTTCAAACCCACCAGCCAGCCGTGGCTTTTCTGTTTGGAGTTTGCATGTTCTCTCCAGGTACCCTGGCTTCCTCCAGCAATCCAAAGACATCCATGTTACATTAATTGGCGATTCTGAATAGATTTTAACTATGAATGTGACCGTGAAAGGATGCCTTTCTCTGTGTTAGCCATGTGACCCGTCCAGAGTGTACCCTGCCTCTCAATCTATGAGGCTGTTGTGGACTTCAGGTCTGCAACAGTGGAGGGAATCTGCACTGGCAAAGAAAAGAAATGGAATAAAGGACCAAGAATGTAATAATTCTGCTTGTAGAAGTACTAGGTTTAAAAAGTACAGCTGAATGGGGGCTTAATGAGATTTGGAAGGCCACAAATTTCATAAAAGCTTCATATTACTTAATATCTTCCACAAATGGGTGGTCACATATTAGTAGACTACTGCCAGGTGGAAACATCACTTTGCCAGCTGAGAAACATGCCTTGCCATCTCTCAGAAAACTAAAACATCTGTGTGCAGCACAACAGTGATAGAACACTGACATCTTCATGTCAGTTTCTCAGTAGTTGCACGCTTTATTTCCCTCGTGGCTATAGATACAAACAATATTCATTTCAGCCCTTTATTTAAATATAACATCTGAAGCTCAGAAACAGCAGTTTCTGTTATCACACAAATGTTTTCTCACCTGTGGCTTTTTCTTAAAACCATTTTGTTTGGCACCCCTCTTGTTATGTCTCTGCTTGTTTACCCTTGTAAGGTTCTCTGTATTCTTCCTTCAGCCAGAAAGTGATTTTACGGCATCTCCTGACAATCCCACAATCATAGATTCATAAACTCACCAAAACCCCTGGAAACTGGGACTTCAGAGACCAGAAACCAAAATTCACATGTTTTTGATTTAAAAAAAAAGATAAAGGTACGATTAACAACTCTACAGAGAAAAACTAAACTTTATACCTGTAATCTCATTAGTAAGACATCCTTATACAGCCAAGGGTCACATTCAACCCTAATTTAATGGGTGGTTCTTACAGCAATCTTAAAATTACATTTAATCTATTCTACTGTAGTCGTTCCAAGAAATTAGATCTCTGTTGCTCAGAATAATAGGCAGACCTCGCCATGGGCAGTTTTTGTTGGAGTAACTATTAAAGAAGTCGACTGTATAAAGATTGCCAAATGTAGGGTTTTTTTGTGCTACAGGGAGCTTTGAGCTTCGTTGCACTGGGAGGGAAACGTATATCTCAGAGATAAGATATTCAAAACCTCTGGCACTTAAAATAGAAACTATCTGTAAGGTCTGTTTATGAAAAATCATTTGGAAGAACTTAGCCTTGATGTAAGGAAATGACAGAAAAACAACCCATTTGAGAGGCGATCAAACTGACAAAGATGCACCTGAGACCCATGTCGCCGTTTTCATGTCACCCTGCTGAGATTTCATCTCAGTGAACGCATCTGCAGTGTGTTCTTCCTGGTGCACTCTTGACACGACCACGGGGCAGACTTGTAAACACAGGACTTCCAGGTCTGGACTTGTTCCCGGTCAGCAGTTATATAAGCCTTTTCACCTAGATAGACTCTTGGACTTGAATCACATCCAGGGTACAAGCTGCTCCGGCCAATGTTTGGGTGTGTCTGACGTATGTTTGTATATGTGCACTCAGGAGACCTGTTCAAAAAGCTTTACTGACTTCTTAGAACATTGCTGTTGAGTTACAGTCTGCAAACCAGATGTGAACCAGCACGTCTGTTTTTTGTTTTTATTCCAAGAGCATGTCAGAAAAGCTGCTTCTTGGCAAGAGAAGACCCTCATGGTCTGTGTTCTTATGACATGCACACAAACACCTTGAAAGCCTCCCTCACCACAGGTTATTAGCTGGTGTGAAAAAGTTCTGTCAGCTGGTTCAATTGCAATCTTCACACTGAGTGCTTAGTGTTTTTGTTTTTAAACAGGAGGGGGGAAAAAAAACAAAAAAACAAACCCACAAAATACTCCTTGGGAAAATGCAGTACAGAAACATTTTCTCCTTTAGTGTACTTTATTTTAGGATTTCTGGTTAAATCAGTTCTCTAGAATACATCTCTTTGCTGTGCACTCATTAAACTGCCACTTTTGATACCTCCAGATTTTCCTGACCAAGAACAGAGCCTTTTTCTTTTAAATGAGCCACAGCTCATTTAAACAAACAGTTTCTGTTGCAGCAATAACACACAAAAACAGTCATTTTCCACTTTTTTAAATTGGTATTTATTTTACTTGACACTCAGTTGTCACAAGCAACTTTTCAGAGTCAGATTTATTCTTTGACACATCAACGCACTCAACCACGAGCGACAGCAGTACCTTCTGAATTGGACGGAAGTTGCACCGTACAAATCAAAACAGTTAGTGAAGAAAAACAGTGTTTACAGTGAACATTGTAGGGATTGTATTAAGCTACCCTTCTTTTTTTCCACTTTTTCAAGTACAATGGATGGTGATGAGGATGTGAAGCTACAGAATGTAAAACACAGGTAGAACATGGCAGATCAAAGCCTCATGTGTAGTGTATTCTTTCCATTACATGCTAGTGAAACAAAGGGTACGAGCTACTGTGCTGCTAACAGGTAAGACACCATGGTCAATGCTGTGGCCTCGATGGAGAACAGGTGATGGTCCTCCACATGTGGGCAACTGCTCCTCATGAACTCCGCAAGCCGGAGCAGGTACTCCAAGTTGTGGCCCGTCTTCCCTCTGGACATTGCGATCTGGGCACCGATCTCCTCCGAGGTGGCCGGGCCCAGGTAGAGAGGGTTGTCGGAGGTGGCAATGTAAACCAGCGCCTGAACCGGAGGCTGGTCATTCCCCTCAGGGAAGAAATCCACCATTTTGGTCATGTAGCCTCCGCAGACCGTCTCTCGCACATTGAGGTACTTCAGGGACTCCTCCAGCTGTGAGCCTGCCACCTCAAACGCCACACCCCAAGTAGTCTCCTGTGGAGGAAGATGAAAACATTAAGTCATCATTCAATTAACTGATGTAGACTGGAAACTCCACTGCACTTTCTACTGTAAACCAATAGGAAGCAGAAAGTTCCACTTACGTCATCATCTTCGATCAGCGTCACCACTCTTCCGGGCTGCAGAGAAGAAGAAAAAAATAAATCACGTCACGGACAACGCCTGATGCAGTGTGAGCCCAGCTGTTCAACATATCATGCCACCCTAAGCAATCTAATGATGTTCCCGTTAACAAGTAAACATATGCCCCATCTTACCAACTCATCGTTCCCACGATGGAAGTTGTCTCCGTGCCAGAAGCGTCTCTTGTAGCCTTGAATGTAACCGACCTTGCTCCTCTGATATTTGAAGTCAGGCTTCCACACCAGCGACCCGTACCCGAAAATCCACAGGCTGGTCTTCCCGGCGATGATATCTTGAGGCTTCATTGTTTTTGGATCGTTAGTTTTGACGACGTTCAAATGAATGAATGGATCTTTTTTCCTGAATGATTTGTTTTAAACCAGCTAAGATGACTAGCTAGCTAGCGTTAGCTTCCGTCGGTCCAGGAGCAGAGGTACCGGTTGGCTCGCAGGTATACCGCGGACGGTATTTGAGCCCAACTGCTTGGCAGTTGCGAAGATGGAATTTCGCTGTTTGTTTTGCCTTGCACTGTGCATTGCCATTGCATTAGAGATGCCGCATTATGCCTTAAAAATCCATGGCAGCCGCTTTGGCCCTTAGCTCAATGTCGAAAAAAGACAAAACCCGCTTTTGCCAGCTGCTTGCCGGCTGGTGATGGTTGGCTTTAAAAAAAAAAACCGAACTAAAAGATCGAGGATTTACAGATGTTACCGCGTTTAACGCCCAGATGGTATTAATATACCCGCCAAGATGTATCTGCCTGTCTGACGCGTTTCTTCGATAACATGGCGAAGCAGGGATCTTACTTTTATAGAGTCCGCAGGACGTAGGCGGGTCCTCTCCTACCGTTTAACACCAATCATATTTAAAGGGGCGTTACCAAATTACCCCGTTTGCCCAAACAGATTTCGGTGCGCCAAATAGGGCGGGACTAGGAAACAAATTCGTTACACTATTGGTTAAAAATGACTTGCCCGGCATTGCCATCTTTTAACGCGATTGCTCGATGAACTGTCACTCAAAACAAATAACTCTGTGATTGCTCCAATGCGTTGTCACTCTCTTCACAAGCTTTAGCGATTCATACGGCTGATGCAACTTCCCAAAGCGTTTCAGGGCCTCAGCAGGAACCAAGCAACATACCAAGGCATTGCATCAGATGTTCCTATGGGAGATTCCCTATAGGAATCGTTTTATTTAACCACGTAAAAAGAGCACATAAACAACTGCTTCACTTTGATACAAACCACAAATAAATTATTCTAACTGAAAGATATGACTTTACACAGGAGAGATGGAAACCACATCTGGTATAGCAGGGAGTTACACAGGACCTTATATGGATGTACATGTGTAAGAGAGAAAACATATGATTTATTTATTCTACTCAAAAAGTCAGAGTTCCTGACTTCACTTTGTGGCATCCTGGAAAAATACAGTCACTTAAGCTGCAAATGAACCAATTATTAGTATCACTATTATATTGATTAAATGATCACAGTTACTTTCAAGTGGTCATTAATTCAAAGTTTACAAAAAGCACACAGGTTATGTTATGTAAACTAGGTATGTATTAGTCTTTTCTTTTTCTTTTTCTCTTTTCAATTTTTGATAATACATAAGCAGTGTGTCACTGTGGGGTGAACTGATGGTGGCTAAAATTAAAATAAAGAAAAATCATATGTGTATATATATATATATATATATATATATATATATATATATATATATATATATATATATATGAATTATATATATATGAATTAATAGGATTTACTTATTTACTTACTTACATACTTATTCTTCTGTGTTCCTGGGTTCAAATCCACCAACTAGCTGTGGCTTTTCTGTGTGGAGTTTGCATGTTCTCTTTCTGCTTGTGTGGGCTCTACTCCGACTTCCTATTACAGTCCAAAAATGATCATGTTAGATTCCAAATTTTGCTGTAGGTGTGTATGTATGCCTAAAAGGTTGTCTGTCTCCCTGTGTTAGCGCTGCAGTGGACTGGCAACCTGTCCAGGGTGTATCTAGGGCGTATTTCACCCTAGATAGGCTTTAGCCCAAGTCGAGCCTTCAAAAAGGAAGTGGGCCATTCACTGGATAACTTCACTGTGGCTACGTTCATCTTTTCAAGTCAGTCTTTGCATGCATTATGTATCTAATTGGGACCCATTACGACACCATAACATGTTAATTTGAGCTTTGATTCTCTTTCTGTCTGTGTAGGTACAGCAGGTGATTGTAGGTTACAATCACCAAAAAGCCTACTAGCTTAAACTCCAAAATGTAACCAGATTCAATGCTTTTCTTGCAGTTATACTCAGGAAGCATAATCTTTCTGAATTATTTAAACACAGGTTCCCTCATATATATTGTAATAATCAAGTGTGTTTTCTTTGGATTTCCTGCAAAATAATAGCATGTATGGGTTTCTACTTCATGTAAGATTTAAAATGCATTTGAAACCCTGTTAAAAAAGATAAGAAAGAAAATGGCAAAGTGCCAACACAGCTAAAACATGGAACTCAGTCAAGACAAAATAAAAGACATGGGATGGACAGAAAGATCCAGCCTCAGATCTGATCAAACGCACAAAAATGCTCACCACTCTTGTTAGATCTGATATACAGTTATAGCAGAGGCTCATCTGTGCTCAATACATAGATTATCTATAAATAGCTGGCATTACCTGTCTTGATAAGAGGCCAGGCCAGTATCAGCTCTTCATAAATCTAAAGCTACTGCATGCACGAGCTTCCAGCCCATTGTGCCTTCATGTCCATCCGCTTCTCAAGCTCTCTGCTACATTATCTCGTGTTGCTCTCACCACAGCCTGCTAAGGACTTCAGTGGCACCCACTTCTCCGATGTTTGCACACGTCCGTTTATCATACATTCATTTGTCTTTGCCTTCAAACCAATCTAAGATCATCATTCAAGCCTCATGCTGACACAGTCTACATGTTTAATTAGTCCTGATATCCTAGTAAAACCTCCCGACCCCTATTTTTTCCCCGCACATATATGCAGTGACTCAGGGTATGCATTCTTCTACTAATGTTAGATAAAAGGTTAGGGGGTAATTAGGACAGATGATTTGGATCTAAAAGTAAACTATGAAGGAATTATGATTAGTGCATGTTTATCTTAGATGAGGGTGTGTGTTAATAAACTGTACAGTGTGTTTGACTGGTTTACATTTTGATTAAAGGTCGGTTGTAGATCAAGTAAAAGCAGATCTGCTTATTGCTCTAGAAGTGTGGCATTTAAGTTAAACATAAGGGTTCCTGCAGGTTTTATGTTGGCATGTACTGATCCCCTGTTTCCTGTGTGTGGGGGTGTGGGGTGTGTGTGTGTGTGTGTGTGTGTGTGTGTGGGGGGGGGGGGTTCTTACTGACACCTAGTGTTAAATAATGAGACAGCTATAATAGCAGGGCAAGGACAGTAGTGCTGCTCCATACTGCAAATCTGATGTTAAGTAAATACAGGGCCAGCATTGCAGATACCAGTACCAGTACAGATACAGATGCTGATAAGTATAACCGAGAAAGGCAGCTTAAGTGGGGGAGAGTGTGTGTCAGTGTGTGTCACTATTTATGAGCTGAGTCATCATCAATTTGTTAACTTCTTAACACATTTTAATAACTACTAAATCACTGTGGTGCTTTTTACTTTGCATAGTACTCAGTTAACACAGTAAAACACATCTTTCAGCTTTTGAAACTGTATTTTGAAACTGTTTTTGGAGACCCTGAATGTACATATGTCTGTCTCTAAAGCACTTTGTGTCAGCTTCTGTTGTTTAAATGTGCTGTAGGCTATAACTAGAATAAACGTGATGTTTGAACAGAAAAAGTTTTAGACATTTTTCATAGTGCAACAAAGTATCAATCCTATCCGGTTGTTCAGTCTAACGTCACTAGCCGTGTCTGGGTCTAAACTCCGCTGCAGGTCCATATATCAAACGATCACTATGGCATTACTGAGAGTTGAAAAACTGTCTAAAGTCTTTCATCTTTAATAAAATGATCAGCGTTCTGCTCTACCAGGTGTAACAATTGAGTTTAACATCCAGGCATCCATGAAAACCGAATTTATGACATTTAACGGAGTTAGAAGTTAGCAAGGAGTTAGCTCGCTAGCTTCTATCTAAATACAATATAGCATGTCCTGACTGCGGGGTTTTGGAAACAAATTAAAACGTGCAGCTCTGCTATCACTTCCAACATAAATGAAGACAGAAAACTAAACAGCAGTGACGTTTGTAGGGTTACTGAAGTTGGGCTAGCTGGTATTTAATGATGTGCTACGTGACCGCTAGCGACACAGCTATGTTAGCATAATATAAACAAGCTAACTTTTTTTCCACTCGATAAAAGTTAATGTGAGTGTTCTCGGTGGTCAGGAACAAATGTAATCGCATGGCAGGATGCTGTAAAAGGACCAAACTTCAGCCAGGAGAACAACTGAGATAATCCATCCACAATACGAGGTTAGTCATTCATATACTGCTGCATGGGCTGGGCTGTAGTTACATCCTAAGGTTTTAAAAACTGAGCTTAAATAAATGATTAGCGGTAATAAAAGCCGAGGGAGGTCAACAGGGATCACTGACTGTTTTAGGAGCTTTTTGAGATCAAATAGAAGAAAATACATAACATTAAACATGTTAACAACACAAAAGCCATATTAAACGCACACTACTTTAGACCCGGAAGTAGGATTCGTCGCATCATCACTGAACAACCGGATTGTGCTAGTATTGATCCAATACAAATACCGATACCAGGGTTGGTATCGATACTATCAATATTTGGATCAGGCTCACCTCAACAGGGCAGGGCAAGGACACATAGGCCAACAATAACAAACTCATGCTGTTTGAAGCCACTTAAGGATTTTAACAAACCACAAGAGCTCCAGCTATAAAAAGAAAGACAACCTGCAACTTTCAACTCCTGATTGGCACTTTCAACATCTGCTTTGCTCACACATCAATTTATACATTTTATTTTCTTCCCTTTTCCTAGATTGGGAATAAATAGCACTGATTAGTGTGTTTGTCTGGGCCCTGGCTTGTTTTGAGGATGTTTCCTGAGAGCCCGAGTCATGTGTGCGAGCTAAGTACAGAACGAAATGAAAACGATGCGTGAGAAAAGCAGTCAGCATGCAGTGGCATGTTCTGCTTTTTTCCCTTTTTTTTTTAATCAGGGAGGAAACAGGAACTGATGTCACCGGGTCACAAACAGGATGCTGTGATTATAACACAATGAAAATGCCTGACTGTGTTATGGACACCGAGAGGCCAAAGAGCAGAGCCTTAGCATGTGCGATGGAGTGTGGATGAGAGAGCGCTCTTGCTCGTAGGTGTGAGTGTGGGGACGGTGGGAAGCGCTATCAGGCTGGGTCAGGTAACAGATGACCACAGCGCGAGAGGCCTTTAACTGGGTGATTCATCACTGTGATAGCACGTATGTTTTTTCCGAGCATGTGCGGAAGCTCCCCTTTCCAAACTCTTTTCTTTTTTTCCTTTTTTTTAATGAACACACCCTAGCTGAGGATGAGGATGCCTAGGTCAACGGGCTGACAGGATGAGTGTGTGTGGATGAGTGTGTGTGTGAGGGAAAAACCATCCAGATTCTCTGCTGAGTGTTGATTGCTGCTGATTAGGGGGGTGTTGACTGTTGCAGCATTTGTGTTAATTGGAGTCAGGAGAGATTCTGATAATGTGCATGACACACACACACACACACACACACACACACACACACACACACACACACACAGAGAGAAAGAGAGCGAGAGAGAAAGGAAAAAAGAGAAAATAAAAAAAATAATAATAAAAACACTGATCCTTAAGCGCTCTTCCAAACTGTATGGAACAGTGGCTATTTTCCAAATAGATGAGGATGGTAAATGATAGCAAGACGAAGAAGAGTACTCTGATAAAGATCTCTATTTTAGAAAAGTTGACTTATTTATTTATGTGGAATCCTCACAGATCCGCTGGCTTCCATCTGGTTTCACCCTCCTCTCTGCTGGTGCCAGGTCCTCTCTCCAGCTTTGTTTGCAGAGGAGTGGGTGGTACGGAACCGGGCATTGAAATATTGCTCTTAACCCTGAAGGGGAGGAAGAGCAGTTGGGGAGCCTGCAAGTGCCTGAGTGTATTTTTTATGGGAGGAGGTCTCTGTGGGTCGTGCGCACAGGCTGAGAGGCTTGGCATATGCTGCTGTTTTTATGGCACTGCAGACTCACACCGCGCTCCCCCACGGCATCTGCTTGGACGGCTGCGCGTGTGTGCACGTTTGCGTGCACGAGCTTTATGAGGAGGGAGGGGTGAGAGAGAGAAGAGTAGTGGTGGTGGGGAGGCATTCCCCCTTTTGCCCCGCACCGGGCTTTGTTTCACCATTTCCAGCTTGAGGGGGTGGTATCCGTGGAAACGGATTTGAATTTCAAGCCAATTTAGGGCTGGAGAGAGAGAAACAAGGGGGTGGGTGGGTGGCTGAGTGAGTGGGGCCAGAGCCAACAGCATTTCCAGGAATTACTCGAGGTAGACATACTACATTCAAGGACCTTCATTTACCAAATGTCCAAAACATTATATGTGATGTTGTGTTACTGCAGGAGAGCAGTTAGCACTGATTAAACCAATGCTGTTGGCTGAAATGAAGCTAAACAGATATAAATAAATACTAGACACACACGGTCAATAATGTAAAAGAAAAAAAAAAAGGCCTCATAAATAATTTCTTTCCAGAAATTTTCACAGAATTTTTTATTCTACAGAAGTTTGGTCCTTATAAATATGCATTATATACAAAATAACATTATAAAACATATAAAGAGCAGTGTGTCATATTTAAATTAAAACTCTGGAAATACTCATTTAAAAAAAATTACATTATTGGTTCTGTACTTTTGAAATTCATTATAGGCAGGCAGTGGTGTGACAGTCTTTTTCTTCTCGTTTTGAGTCTCTTGTTTTCAGTTGCATTAAAAAGAACAAAAAAAAAAAAAAACCCAACACCTTTTTTCTATGCGCAAACTTTTCCCTTTCTCTTGGATCGTGCTGGCACTGCACTGACTGTTGTGCTCCTGTGGTTTTCTCTTCAAATCTCTGTTGATTTTCAAAGTATTTTTTTCCCCCATTGTTTTTGTTTATTTATTTTGGTAGTGCAAATCGATCCAAGGATAGACAGGGGCACACAACTGAGCATTCAAACCCCGTTTTTTTAAGGCTTCTAGTGAATTTGGGCTGCATACGATCTTCACCCTTGCGCATGACGTGTCCACCCCCCCCCAAATTTCTTTTTTCCACGTGATTGACGGCTGAAGATTAGTTTCAGACATTCAGAACTCAGCAGTGGTGAGGTTGGATTGTGACACGGGGTGAGTTCACTCGTCTAGACCCTGAGTCTTGCATAGCAGGCGAAGCTGGCTGGAAAGAAGGAGAAAGGTGGGGGGGGCGGATTTGGAGTGGTCAAATCTTTAGGCACCTTTTCTTTTTTACTGATTGGTTGGCTGTCAAAGTCATCATGATTATCACACAAGGCCAGGTTAGATACACAGGGCGACAATCCACCCTTTATCTCTCTCTCTTTTTTTTTACTGTCCAGGATGGCCAAGGTTAGAAGTTTAATAATTTCACTGATGCTGTCGTCACACCTCGTGCAGTCAGTCTATTTTTTTGCCAGTCCATTTAACCATTGTCGCGACTGAGAGAGGTCCTTCACTGTACATGTGTTGCATACAAACACTCGGTCAAAGTTTTTCAATTCTGTCCTTTTTTTTGTTGTTTTTGTTTTTCTTTCCTTTTTGCAGAGCAGACTTTTCTGCCCTCTCCAGTTCTCAAGTGTTCCAGAGCAGCAGTGAACATCTAAAATGATCTCCAGTCTCTTCTCAGCATTTGTAAACAATCCAGAATATTACATTCTGCCTTGATTGTGTCTCCCCCCCTCGTTCCCTTGCCTTCTGACACTCACAGTTTATACCTGTGGGATAAAAGAGAGAAAAAAATGGAGTTACACCAAATAATTTGAACAACATAAAAACAGCAAATTAAAAACAGTTTCCAAGCACTCCTTTAGCTCAAACGCACCGGTATCACTGTTATGTTTTGCTTGGAAGTAAACATCCTAAAAATTCCACTAAAAGCCACAGCACTAAAACATAGCACCTTTGAGACTGAGCAGAGCCAAACATGTGCGAGAAATCATTATAGGTTGTCACTTTAGGTCTTCATGTGGCCAAGATAAAGTGTAGCTAGCATAATTTATAGAAACCAATAATGCACGTGATTGCGTTTCCCCCCCAGCTTAGGTCAGAATACCAAAAAAAACAGGGAAAAACAGCAAGTCTCATCTTCTCCTATGAATGTTGGTGTACTAGTGAGGAATCGTGCACTTGAGACAACCTAATGGATGTCAAATAGAGGATCTAAGGCAATGCTGATGAAGACGTGATTTTATTTCATTTCATTTATTTATTTATTTGCCTTACCTCAGTCGCTATGACGCATTCCTTCCTCTCTTCCGCTATAACAAATACCGACTGGTACATGGAGTCTCTCGAGGAGCATATTGTAGATATTCTACACTCTGGCTTTTCGCTGCAAAACACAAATCACACTTTGTGTTAATGCAAACTAGAAGCACATGGCAGAACTATGCGTTAGGTGTATACACATGCGGCGAAGCAGCAAAGAAGAGTACATAGCTAAGCACTTGTTCAATATAAACTCTGTGGATGAAGAGCAATGTATGGTTG
This sequence comes from Diplotaxodon limnothrissa, assembly GCF_057381915.1. Classification (NCBI taxonomy): domain Eukaryota; kingdom Metazoa; phylum Chordata; class Actinopteri; order Cichliformes; family Cichlidae; genus Diplotaxodon; species Diplotaxodon limnothrissa. The sequence goes on along the minus strand of NC_140610.1, from coordinate 6,608,763 downwards.
GGGGCCCACTGTTGGGTGCAAATGAGGATTACATGACAGAGGCTTCTCATACATAACAGTCATTTCTACTCAGCAGAGCCCTGTATATATACACACTATCTATGTGAGTGGAATAAATAGTTCTTTAACAGACATTATCGCAGCCAAGACGAGAGTATAAAGACATGCAAAGATGTTTTCTCTTACCTGTACACTCTACTCAAAGGCATTTTATCATCTAAACCCTTGTCATAAATAAGACTTTTATCCTCTTGTGACTTTTCGTCCTTGAACTCCTTTGATTTCGAGTTGTAAGGCTCCAAGTGATAGTTTTTATGAATAAAGTTTGATTTCTCTGAGTCACAGTCTACTTCCAGGCTGATTTTCTGGTTGGTGTTTTTGAGCTGGGACACTGGGATCAGGTTATCCCTCTGACTGCTGGACAAGTTGTTCATAGTCTCTGATTCTCTTCGCTGCCTCTGGGCTTGCCTGTGGATGTGCCTCAAGGCCAAGACCACCATGCACAGCACCACCAGTAGTGCCACCAGCCCAACAGCCAGAGAAACCGCCGCCCACTGGAAACCATCTTTGTTCTCTCCGGTGGTCACAGGAGAGGTGACGGCGAAATATTCGCATTGGGGTCCAGTGAATCCAGCGGGGCAGCTACAAGTTGCTGGAGACTTGCCCGGCCCACCTCCCCCACTGCAAGTACCCCCATTGAGGCAGGCCCGAAGGGAACACTCGTTCAGGATCCGGTCGCAGTTTCGCCCTCCGTAGCCGGCAGGACAGATGCAGGTGTAATCGTTGATTCGGTCCTGGCAGGTGCCTCCATTAAGGCAGGGGTTTCCAGCACACTCGTTGATGTTGATTTCGCAGCGCTGGCCGGTAAACCCTGCGCGGCAGCTGCACACACGGATGCCACCATGGAGCTGACACAGACCTCCTATGAAAAAAAGAGAAAGCGGATGTAGATCATAAGCATCAACGAATACAGGTTCGGAGGAAACTCAGAAGCTACCATTAGCAAACAGAGTGAGAGACGTTTCGACACTGAGGCGTTTCAAAATCAAAGACAGAGAACACAATCTCCGTAATCCCTCCCGCGAGGCTGCTTGAGTTCACACATTTCCACTGAATCCACAGTGTGACCGCAGTGCTGCATATTGTTCTCCCAGCGCAGAACAATCCCAGAGCCCTCTGTGTTTACATGAGGACAGAAATTGAACTGCGCTGGCTATTTGTCCCCTTTCATCAACAACCACAGCAAGCTGTGGTGACATTTACAAGCTGCTGCTCGAAGCTGCTGAGTGTTTACATGGAGGACAATAGACACCAAGTTCCCACCAATTCCTGTTGTTCCAGTGGCAGGAATTGGAGTGGGGGGGGAAAGGGAAGTTCAGAAAAAAGGGGGGGGGGGGGGGCAAAGAGGAAAGGAAGACTGTACCATTAGCGCAGGGAAGCGACGTGCACTTGTCCACTTTCTTCTCGCAGTTGAGCCCGGTGTAGCCTCTGGGACACTCGCACATGTAGCTGCGCCCGTTGTCCTTTTCCTTACATTTCCCCTTGTGGAAGCAGGGAGAGTCGGCACAGGTCAGCAGGCTGTGCTCACAGTGGGAACCCTCAAAGCCCTGGGGACAGGTGCACATGTAGCCACTCTCCAGATTCTTGAGAAATGGAAATAAAAACAAGTCAGTGAGTAAGTATGATCAGCAGTGAATGTTGAAACCTAAAGGTGGGCATGCACCGCTCAGTTTCCTACTTACTGTGCATGTCCCCCCATTCCTGCAGGGGTTGCTGTCACACTCCTTCATCTCCAGCTCACATTTGACCCCCGTGAAGCCTGGCAAGCATGTACACGTATAGCTTCCCTGGCCAGTGTTCATGCAAGTGGCGCCATTCAAGCAGGGATGGTGATGGGTGCAGAAGTTCAGGTCTGGATTGGGGGAGAGAGGAGAAGAGTGTTTGTTTACAGGGTGTCTGCAGGAGACACACACACACAACCAATCTACCCCCGGATGTGTAGAAAGCTATGAATAGAACACTTCAGAGGAAACCTAATTTACTAATGCTTTCAAGTTAATTCAAATGAAAACAGGGTGCAAGTAATATGAGAGCATCTTTTTAAAAAGGAATAGCAGCAGTGAGCCAAGTTGTCTGGCGTACCTTGGTCACATAATAGGCCTCCCCAGCCCTCCTGACAGTTACACTGCCACGGCAGCTGGCAGGTACCGTGCTTGCAGGCCGGGTACTTCCTGCACTCGTCACAGAACGTGCCCTGCCAGCCATCTCTGCATCTGAAAAATTAAAACAAAAACGAAAGACATTTAAAACATTAGTCTTTGTTTTTTTTCTCATGCTAAAAGTGTTGTGATTGCAGTCTTAAGCCATCAAATAACTCAGATTAAATATCCCTGTAACAGATTAATTGGATGTTAATATTAAGAAATCGGTTAACATCAGTAACTGCGTCATACCACAGTTGGACACAATCATTAGATGATTAATTAATGCATCACAGAAATCTGAAAAAAACAAACAAACAAACAAACTTTCACTTGGCTAAAAGTGAGATCTTGTAGTAGTAAAATCTTGTTAGTTCATCGCTCATCACTCAGTGAAACTGCACTTTATTTGTACAGGTAGGTTATACAATGTATGTACAGCATGTGTAGACGTTAATGCTAAGAGTGGGGCTGGAAGCAGGGATCTTTATTGTGTTTAAAGATTACTAATTATAATATAATAATACCCAAGCAAAAATATTTTTTAAAGATTAAGATGCTTCCTAAAGGTTCCTAAGATCGTGGGACTTAAGATGCTCTTTTAAAGGTTAAAACATTTTTCTGTTACTTAGTGCGCAGAGACATGGGAGCAGCTTTACTGGTATCTAAAGGATTTAACCTTAATCTGGAATGGTTTTAGTGGTGGGAACGGTGGATTTGTGCCTAAAAAGAGGGCAAAAATAAAAAATCAGGAGGAATTTCCCACAGCGAGTGGGTGAGTGTGTGTGTGTGTGAATTATCCACGCTGGTGAGTGAGATAGGGCAGTGACAAGGAGGGAACATGGGAAGCGGAGAACTCAGTGAGTGATGCTGTGAAGAGAGGGCGTGGACCGAAACGCTGACGTGAACTTCAGCCTCACTTAATGAATCATATGGAAATATTTCAGCTCATGTGGATCCTCGGATGATAAAAGTGCTTTTGTTGCGCATAAACTGGGAGGCAGCTGAGTGAAGAAGTTGAGTGAAAAACAACCCAGGCCTTCCACATGAAAGGAGCTGACGCTGTGCCCATATGTGCTCCTTTCCTAACAGCCAACACATATTTCAACACTTGCAATTATTAATACTTACACACACTCGCCAGGTTTGGTGCAGTTTCCATTCCTCTCGCTGCAACCCTCCAGACAGATAGCTACAAGCAGAAAGAAGAGAGAGAAAAAAAATGAAACTTACAGTAAGGGTGCTGCTCTTTTACTGTTCTTTGCCTGTTGTCCACCTGTTCCTCCTGACACAATACATCAGGTGTGACAATTTCACATTTTCCATACTGTTAAAAATAAACCATAAGCTAAAATGTCACACAAGCCCCTTGCACTGCCATTAGGCACACAACAACCAAGGCTTTCCTTGAAATAGCCAACTGTAAGCTCTGTATATTAAAGTACACGGGGCCTTGGTGAGGCTCAACTTTCCTCAGAAGCCTCCATTTGATCTAAACCTGTCCGCCACACCCACAGCTGCCACTGGGTGGGTCGTTTGTGTGTGTGTGTGGGTGAGAGTTTGTTTGTCCTGTTTTAAGTGTACCGGTCATGACACTGATTCGCCGGGGCAACATATCAGGCGACTGACAGTAAGCGGCCGGTTTAGTCCAGAACAGATGCTCGCTCTCAATAGCAGACAGCTGTCACTATTGTTGTTTGTGGTCTGCCAGAACCATATTTGCAGCTGCCACTACCGCGCGCCCAACAATGGAAGGGGACTAAACATCGGTGGCGCGTGGCGGATAATAATGCTGCGATTAACCTTGGCGCGTGCAGTCGCCCGGGCTCCTTCTATCAATGCCCGCGCGCACCCCCTCGCGCCCTCCCCTCTCTCCTGCAGATTAAGTTACCGGGCACGCGCTTTCTGAAGGTACAGTAGTAAACAGAAATTAACAGCTCTTCCTTTAACTTACCTGGACAGAAACGGCAGGTAAATGTTCGCTAATACGCGTAGATTTAGCTTAAGTTAGCCAGCCATTTGTGTCACGTGACTACTACTACTACCACTGTGCGCAAGTGTCCACAGTGTGTGTTTCTGCATTAATGTGTTTGCTACTAAGCTCCTTCAAACTCTACACTATGGCCCCGAACGGCCGGGCTTGTTAAAATTTATGTATGGGAGCGTGTGAGCGAGAAGGCAAATTATGGCCTCTGAAAGATGCCCAATCTGTCTTTCTCATGTATATTTTCTGTAGTCAGTGGCGATTGATGTGTGTGTAATTGCAACACGTGAGCCCATCTGGTTAGAATTTGGCGCCACAGTCAAAATAGCACATGCCAATTTCTCTTTCACCGCCAAGTGACATGGATGACAGATCCGCTGTCACCCGTGTGGCCACATATCCAGCACATGGTAACTATTACTCTCACGGTGCCTCCTTCCAATCTACTCTTTGATTAATTTGTTTTGGTGAAAGGGGGCCCTTGGTATTGTGGAGCCAAATGGCATCGAGCCTCCTCATAGGCTCATTCAGAACTTTCCAAATCTTGGGAGTGCTGGTGCACGATCTGGCCAAGTGGGTTTGCACAAGTATAATGTGCCTGTTGTCGTGCTAAGCCTGCCCCCGCCAAGAAAACCCATATTCAATGAGTACCCACAAACCCACCAATTGCACGTCAGAATTACATGATTACAAATTATATGAAGCAAACAGCTATGAAAAATGCATTCCACACCAAAATTGCCTATCAGACTTGCCAGATATCATGAGGTCATGTCTAGTTATAGCACTCAAACATCCTGTGGCCTTGAGGATGATGACCTATGGGTTACACAACTCACATACTAGCAACAGCTGATATCAAACTTATGCATTTCTCTCTATAGGCAGAAACCATTATAATGATTATGAAGAGCAAAGGACGATGTACAGAAACAGATTCATCAGAGTATTGGACAGTTAACCACTTTAAGGTAAGGCCTGTCCACCAAATCCTGCAGAACACTATCCAAAAACTCATTACAATCAGATTGAGTTGAAGCAACTACAGACTGTGATCACCAAGAATAGACTACTGATAGCAAGTGAGCCAGACAGTTGTAAAACATAAAGATTATGTAGCTGGTTGCTTACGTTCTTCGCAGTATTTCCCCTTCCAGCCGGGCAGACAGGATAGCTGTCCATCACGGGTGCAGGTGTAGTGGCCGAATCGGTCATCCCTGGGCGTGCACTTTTTGGAACAACTTTCTCCGTAGTAACTTTCATTGCAGATGAATCGGTACGAATACTTCAGCTCTGTCTGCACATTGGCCAGTGTATCCTGAGACCAGTCAGTTCCTACACCAAGTTGTCTTTGGATGGTAAAGAGGCTAATCAAAGCGTCTTGGTTGTTGGTTTCTGAAAGAAGATGAAGAAAAAGAAAAAAGAGGAGAAGGAAGAGGAAGTCAGAACTAATGGAGGAAGTTTAGAGTTTAAACCTGCCCATGTCCTGGATTGATTATGGTTTTATGTCACTTATGCATCATAAATGGCTTGCGAGGTCAAAAGTCATCCACTTTTGCTTTAATAATCTGCCCAGTGCCAAGCTGCATCCCTTATCAAATCCCATACAGCTTAGATGAAAGATAAACTCAGGTTGAAATTTCCTCTTTCTTTCCGTCAGCAAAAACATTCCCAGGCCCAGTCCCCTCTTCCAAAGGGCAGAACAGAGTAAGGTGTAAAATACAGGAAGATGTAGTCAGGGGCTTTTGGCAAGCACTGAGTATTCTCACCAAAGCCCACAGCTCTTTCCCACGCCAAAAATAAACTAGAGGAAGTTCAATTGTATTGGGTATAAGAATGAAAAAGGTGTTCTGAAGTTCATAACAAAGGCATGAATAGGCGTGAAAATTGTCTGAAATGATGAACAATTAACGGGAGGTGGAGGGGGAACACTTCAGTGACTAAACTGCATTTAATAGCCCAATTTATTTTCTGCTTTCGTGCATGTTAAGTGTGCAAAAATTGTAAACCGACTGGAGTGTGTTAAACCTACAGACAGAGCTCCCTCCTGTGGCAAAAAAGGCTGCACTTACCTACAGGTAGGTTTCCATAAGGTGAATGCCAGGCTTCAATTATTAATGAAAAGGACCCCTAAAGAGAAAACATATGCCGTTAATACATGCTACAAATACTATAGCGATTAAAAAAAGAGTGCTCGCAATTTAGACGAGAGCCTAAATCTTGCTTATTTTTGTATTTCATAGGCTCCTGCTAATTGAGAAGAGAAATTTAAATCAGACTTAAGACTGCACGAGGAAATATGTGTCACAGTGATCACGAGAGCCTTTCTGGATTTTGAAATGAACGACATGGCAGCAGTCCAATCTGTTAGTCGAAAGAGTATTACCTAATGATATGGATTAGACTAGCTGACCAATAATCGGTGCGCTCCCAAAATGCATAGCAGTTCCCCGAAATCAACATAATAGCAATCGCTGTAGTGAAACAAATAAAGTGGATGTGCTGCTCCACGCCCTTACCGGCCAGCCAAAGTTGAAGGGTATTTGAATCGGTGTAGGTAAAGTGCCACTGTCCTTGGCGCTGAAAGAGTTTGTCCCCAGCACTGGTGTCATTGTACTTCCAAAGATGCAGTCACCTGGAGAGACCACAGCCTGATAGTTCTTCAAGCAAATTCTAAAATAAGTCCTGCAGTTGGGTTTGCATGCATCTCCGTTTGCAAGCAGACCTTTGTGGTTTTTAAATTCGTGGAGATCCAGCTCAAAAACTCCGGATCCAAATACCTAAAAGAGAAGGAAATATTATTTAAGAAAACGCCGTGCAGCTACATGAAGCTTATTCTGTTATTTAAAAAAAGGAGGGGGGTAAAAATTAAACAGTCGGCTCTCCATCTGGTTTCGCCGAGGTCTCAGGACCACCAAGGAGATGTAGATCCTCTTTCATACCTGTGATATTAACGTGGTGCTAAATGCGATGGTAAAGGTGAACCAGGCTGCCATCCTTCTTGTTTCTCCAGGGCAGCCGCGTCACCAGCCACTCACGCAGCAAAACCTTCTTATTCCGAAGTATTGACGCCGAGGTAAACAAATAGGGTATTGAAAAAAACCCTTCCACGAAACACTATAAATCCTCCACTCCCGATTAGTCCTCAATAGCTCCTTGTTGCCGTGCGTCAAAAGCGTCCAGAGGAAGCGTTTCCAATCTCCAAGTTATCCAAAGGTGAGGGAAGACCAATATCCACAGCTGTGTCCCACTCCGTCAGCAGGCGTCCTCTCCTTGCATGATATTGTACTCCACAATGGTCAACTCCTCTGTGTGCGCGCGGCTCAGACCTTGTTTTGGTGCTCAAGTCGGTGCGTCAGTGCGCCACGGACGTTCATCACTCGTCTTATTACTACTGAATGAACCCTAGTGTGTCTCCTCCCAGATATATAGACTACCACTGCGCTGCTCATTACATAAACTGCCACTCACCCAACTGGCACCGCCCACTTTACATATTCAACCCCCTTCTCTTTCCACCCCAACAATTATCCAGATTTAATACCCACTGGCAGAGAGATGACTGACCACCATGGATACCGGGCGATTATTAACAAGCCCCCAACATCTGCTGACTTATTTTTAGCGCACAATATGCGGGGCGCACATTTAGACTTTTTTTTTTTTTGCACAATGAGAGGGGACAGCGCAGGAGAGCCGAAACTTCGAGAATGGAGAGCAGAAATTCAATTACTGTCCTACTCTCCTTGTACCTTCCTTAACCCCCGGTTCCACTCAATTGCACGCCTAATTAGCCCTTACTGCAGCACTGGAGCCTCGCACACTTGGGCTATCCTTCCAGGACCCTCCACTCTCTGTGGGGTCACATGTGCGCCTCCCTCGGGATGTAAGACAAACAATGAAAGCAGAAATGCGATTACAGGGGGGGAGACAATCTTTTGAGTTGTTTTTGAGTTTTCAGAATGTTACTTTTTTTCAGACTAAACCCAGAAGCACAAGAGCCAATATCTTACAACTCCCAAACCCAAATGATCCCACTAAAACGCACGCTTGCTTTAATTTAGAAAAAGGGCCTTTGCTCAGCTCCAATAAAAAATGTATTTTACGCACACCCACCTACATTTCGTATTATGTTTCCATTCTGTTTTTTCTCCTTTCTGAACATCTTATTCTAGTTGTGTTTAATGTTGCAGCGCGTGCGCCCCTTCATGCCCACCCAAGTATTTTTACGGTTAATGGCAGCGTGCCTCCTATTGTTGCGGCGCGTGTCCCTCTCTCGCCCTCATGCGGGTGTACAGGACTGGGGGACTTAACTATTCAGCTGTATGCAAATGAGCTCTCTCTCTCTCTCTCTCTCTCTCTCTCTCTCTCTGTGATACCCTACAAACACACACGGAGAGACTGCGCGTGGTTTCACCCGCGTGCGTAAAACTGATTTATTCTCCACGCGGCCTTTTACATCTAATAGGAATCTGAGCCCCGCATTTTCGAGATAAAATATTTGATTTGATGGCCTGAAATTGGCAGCGGTGATGCGTCCAACTATTAAACTGACAATTTGTCTTATCTTAAATCCGTTTGACGCAAATAATAAATAAATAACTTCCAGGTTTACCCACTAAGGATGACGTAGACGCCAGTGTAATGCACAAAGAATGTCAATCACATAAAATTTATACATGTTATTTATTGAATTTGTATTGAAAAGACTTCCGGGGGATATTTAAAAGAAAAAGAATCCCTATTTGAATTTTTGGAACCCACTCTTTACCTCAGTTTCCCCCCTCATATCCATTGGCTGTTTTTTTGATTAATCTCATCGGTTGTATTTGTTGTTCGATCGCCCGTGTCTCTCTCATTTACCATCTGGTGGGAGACTGGCAGTCCGACGCACCGTTTTTCTATCGTCTGTTCGCGGAGGGCACGAGCCAGTTTTCTCCAACCTGTTCATCTAAATTCTGTTTGGCATCATGTGAGCGTTTGTTAAGAGGAAACTACAGTAATAGTGTAATAAAATGACTTCCTACGTGAACGCTGGGGATATGACAAAACTTGTTGCTGTGCAGCAACACCATTTGCCCACGTGAGGAGGAGGCTTCTGGAAAATATGATAATCAGGTTGTTGAAGACAAAACACTGAATACTGTAGTCAGTGCTGAGCATATGAACTGTGCACTCCTCCATCAACTCTTTTATTTCCCCCCCGTTTTTTTCTTGTAGGTGTGCATGCTATGCTTATGAAAAGGGAACAAATGTGTCCAAGTACATGTGACTAGAGTCTGATTAATCTTAAAATCTTAGTCACCTAGAATCAACAAAAGCTGCTTTCCCCCCCTCCTAAAAGTGTATATTTATGACTTAACGGATGATGACACGCTTAAATAGTCTGTGATTTTCCCTTGACCTCGGCACGATCTCAAAGTGTTTGAATTTCATCTGTTGTTTCTGTGCACTGCTGAGAGTGAAAATGGAGAGCATCTATATTTATTCAGTGTTTATATGAGGGAGACACGATGGATTGGTTGAATGCTTGTCATATTGACACACCTGTTGTGTCTCCAGTGGGTCCGCAGAGACACAATGGCATTGGCTTGACTGAGCCATATGCCGTGCAGCTCTTCCCCCCCCTTTTTTTTGACTCTCGGATGCTAATTCTGTAACTTGTTGACACTGCGATGTTGATGACTCTTTCTGATTTAATGAGGTGTTTTTAAACAGAATCTGTGTGTGCGCTCTATAGGAGCTGCACCTATTTATTCAATTCACGCATTTTGAGTTGGTTCAGGATTACTGATCCACATTAGCACATCAGTTTTTCTGCCAATAATGGTTTCTAATCATCTTCAATATTCCCCCGCTTATCTGCTTTATGGCCCTATGTCTCCAGTCCAGCTAAAATGTCACCACCATAAAAAGTGTGACAGTTGCAGTTTAACAGGTGAGTGCAGCTGATAACACAAAACTGTCTTTACTATGAAGACAATGCCATATGGGCTTTGTTTTTTTTTTCATAAAGCTGAACTAAACCAAACAGCTTTGCTTTTTTTATACAACACTGTTAATGTCGGCAATATCAGACCCTTTCTTTTATTATAGTGCTTGTACAAGATAGCAGATATTACACTTTTATATACTTGCAGATGGCCTATTCATGCTTACTTACTGATTATATTTGGCAAAAGTTGAAAACTCTTTAAAGGGAAAGCATTGAAGCTGTAAAGCATGGTAGGCAAAAATCAAAACACGTCGCACGATGTCTGCAGTCAGAAACATTTCCAGTAGAGGATCTGAGATAGAGTTAAGCCGCTGTCATCAAATGCTCTCTGTGGTTTTATTTATAACATGCGTTGCTGAAAAACCATTGTATTCTTGAGCTCTTATGCAATGCCAGGCAGCAACTGGAGCCCACAACAAGCCAACTGCTTTGGTGCAGCTCATTCTTAAGCTATTTGGACCCATTCTCTAAACCACAAGCTGGGACCCTGCATTTATTAAGATGTTGCATCAAAGCTCGCTGCTTTCCAGCAACACAGCAGGATCTGACTGACCAGGCTTCAGTTCATGCTGTAGCCTTCATCCGAGCGCTTTGATGTTTGGATGTGTGTGTGTCTGTGTCTACGAGCTTGTATGTGGGTGTCGTGGAAGCTGAAGAAAGCGTACAAGCTCATGTCTCCTCTGCTTCCTCTTGCGTCCCTCTACTCCACAGCGAGCAAACCCCCCTCGTGGGTTTTGCTGGTGCGCTTCAGATCGTTCCGCGATGCTTTCCTGGCTGTTTGTGGATTTGAGGAACGCTGCGGAGAAAACCGCGTTTCCTGTTCTCACCATTCTGGACAATTCTCATGAATAATTGTGATCTGACAAGGAAGTGTAAACAGGTTGATCGGTCAGAGAGCGGCCAAGAAAATATCTATTGTTGTCAGTGGAATGTGAAGAATGCTGTATTAATGGAGCAAGCAAGATGATGTCAGCCTCTCCATTTATCACACGAGTAATCTGAAAACGAAGGGCAAGCGCTACAGTATAGGCGCATCTGTAATGATACTTGAAACTTGGAAATATGAGAAGACAGATATTTTTCTAATATGCTGCTCCTTTGTCACTCTATATCAAATTAATTTATACAGTTTTATTTGCCACACATGGCTTAACATACAGAAGGCTATTAAAGTTTTTAGGGCCGCAGATCTCTTACAAGGGAGTTATAAGTATGCACACTACCATTTGTACTACCTTGAAACTATTTATATTTTAAACTTTTTGTGGGTAGATGAAGTGGGTTTAAACTTCAATGGGTGCTAATCTAAAAAAAATATAGACTCAACTAAATTGACATAATATAATTTTGCTATGACAGGAATCTGCTTCTTTGTTCAACCAGACCATAACAGCAATTTTAACTCCGGTCGTACATTTTTGGAGTTATCTTTGAAGTAGAATAGTTTGGATAACAAAGTGGAATCAGAAATCTCTTCTGCTTCTTCCTTTTTTCTTCCCAGGTTAAACTTCTGTGGACAAGATGTAAAGTCATCAAGTGTCCACTTTTACTGTTTTAGACCACAGAGAGTGAAGGAAGGAAAAGGAAGCCACTAATTGTCTAAGGTAACACATGCTGTAATTTGAAGCCTTGACAGTTTTACATTTCACTACACCAAGCCTGTCTTATAGGCAGAGAAATAACAGAACTGGGAGTACATCAGGTGAAATGGTTTGGACTTCACATTTTGTATACTATGACTCAGTCGTTATATACGACATGTGTATGCAGTCAGTCATATTTGTCTGATCCTGTTTAGCTGGATGATGATCAGGAAGGCCGGACCATATCTACTACTCAATGAAGCTTATATTTGACGTCCACCTGGGCTTTATCGTAAATGTATCATAAATCCTGATTTAATTGAAAGGAGGCCAGTGTGTTGGAGTAGACTGACATTGACATCGACAGTTACACCAGAAGACGGCAGATTTATGACCTGCTCCTCAGAGGTACAGGTTCACTGCCTGGCTGTATACAGGATACTTCTTAGTCACACCTGAAAGACCTCATTTAAGGAAGTCACGGGTGACCTGCACAAAAGTGATTCAGAAAAAAATCCGTCAGCAGATGCGCGTCTCTCTGGATTTTCCATTTTCTTCAGTTGCAGGTGAAGGAAATGACCTCGAGAGGTCAAGCTATAAAAAAAAGTGTTTCTTTAATGAAACCTGAAGAATGTATAGGTTAACATTTTAAGAAGTTCTTCATACAAACCAATTTAATAAAAGTCCAGTTATTTTAATTAAAGAAGGTGAAACATAGTTTAGATAATCCATGATATTTGGTTGAAAGGAAAATTCAGACATCTGATTCAACTCTTGAAATTTGGACTTCATTGGAGCAAAATGCCCCGTATCTGTCTACCTTAACAATGCTTTCCCTTATGTTCTGTTTTGGAACCTGTCTTTTTTTTCTCTGACTTCATGGTGTTTACTACAAACAGCACTGTACCAGCACTGACTTGGCCTTTTGACGATTACAGTGGCAACATGAACCATCTGGAGTTGTTTAGCATGCCGCAGACTACAGAGAATGTGCCGTCATCAAAACTCACCTTGTCTGAGAACATCATAATCTCAAGGAGGGGGTCGAGGTCAGTTTTACCTTATCTTAATGGAGTACACACTAAGGTTTGAGGTTAGCTTTGAGTTTTATAATTTAAATGAAGAAGTCACACAAAATCAAATAAACATGTTTTTTTCTCCCATATGTGATATTTTCTAGATTGCTTCAGTGCAAATTGCCCTTTTTACAAAATGAACTATAGAGATGTCTGCCTTCTGTTGGTTATAATGGACCAAAAACCATAAAAAGCACAAAAACATACATCAAATTTTACTACGTAAAAGAAATACTTCCAACATGAAACAACTCAAAACAAAGGGTATTTCCAGGATTTTTTTTTAAATAAGGTGAGACAGAGGAGACTGAGAGCACAGGATGGAGAACCCAGACAAATTAATATTTAAACAGAAATAAAATCATTGTGGAAACCTGGGATAGAAAACACGTTTTTCAGGCTCATGTGCAGTCCTGTGTTTACACATTCATTATGTTATAAGTAGTCTGCATAAAGAATTTAAACATAATGTTCTGATAAATAATGTTTTTGAAATCCCTTAAAAGATGTGAAAATGCTTATCTCATACGGACTCTGAGAAATGTGTCCCATATCAAGCCGGTTAGATTATTGTAATGCTCTGTTTGCATCAGTAGGGTGACTTCAACTCATTCAATATGCAGCAGATGGAGTCCTTAAAGGTACGTGGAAATTTGACCATATTACCCCAGTATTAAACTCTCTTCATTGGCTCCCAGTGCAATATAGAATTACCTTTAAAATCCTTCTATTAGGTCACAAAGCTCTCAGTGGTTTGGCCCTCCTGGGACATCTCTGACTTAGCTCACTGTTTATAACCAAATCAGACCTCTCAGGTCATCAGGTGCAGATCTTTTGAATATTCCTAGAATCAGATTCAAGTATGCTGAGGGTGCTTTCAGTTACTGTGGTCCTGTTCTTTGTAACAAGCATTTGTGCTCACATTCAAAAACAGATTCAAAACCGTCTGGTTCACACAGGCTTACAGTCAATAGCTGTGTGCGTTTTTTTTTTTTTTTTAATTGATGCTTTTCACTGCCTTGAGGCATTGTAAAATCTACACAGATTTTTATGTTTTTAATCTCCAAGGTTTATGATAATGACATATGCTATATAAATAAAACTGCTATGTTATATTTTGTATAATGAAAAATATTTAGATTTGCTCAATTGTAATAACTGATTGATTGATGGGTATAAAGTTTGGTCTTTAATATTGCAATTCTGCAAAAAAAGTACCTACAGCTTTAAAATGAATAGCTCGAAGTACAAACCACAATAATTGCATTGATATATAATAATCTAATATAATAATCTCACAGGGAATAAAAGCAGAAAGCTTCATAAAGGTACTTTCTGTTCCTCTTTTAGTCACAATGGGTTGTCACTGCAGGTAGCGCTGCATGATTGATTTTGTAGATTTATTTACTCATTTTCTACACCAGTTACTCTTCCTGGCATGCTTCTTACGTTTGTTCGGTGTGTAAACCAGCACCTTTACCTGGTGTGTTATGTGTTCAGTTACATTGTGGTCATGTTTTATATGCAGTGCCAGCCGATACAAACAAATAAAATGCTGGGACTTTTTTCTATGTTCTTTGTTCTGGTCAGGTTTTTTTTTTTTTAATTTGGTGTGGGGGTATATTTGTCATATTTGTCCCTCGAGTGAGACATTTGTGAGTCATTATGCTATGATTATTATTCCTTATATTGAGATGGTAATTGTTTAGGGTTGGGTTGATGCAGTGTGTAGTTACATTTCTAGGGAAGAGCATGTCACGTTACTCCAACTTAACTCAAGACAAGCTTTGCAGAATTTAATCAGCACAATTTTTGTGAAGATGAAACTGAAAAATCAAACTAAAATACTTTTTTACTGAAACAGTTTTTCAAACATAAAAATTGGGTACATGAATTCATATAACAGAGCAATGCCAGTGTTATGGACTTAATGATTTTAAGTTCTGTTAATGTTTACTACAGGACTCAGGTGGAAATGATTTAGTATTCTGATACAAACGCTGTGATTGCTGACATGATTTACGAGGATGTGGATTGTATAGGTTTCCTGCCTTTAACCACCACAGTTTAACTGTAGTAGCCATGGAAACACAGGCTATATAAGCTAAATATAGTGACAGCAGCTCCTGAAGTTGATAAAAGCAGCAGATATCATTCACCATGAACAAAGAGCTTTCAATAATTATTCAGATAAGTGGAAGGACTCACCGCTCAGGTGAATTTTTTGATATGTAGTTCAAAGTCAAGGCTTTACTGTAGTGATAAATAATAAGAGTAAAAATCATGACATAGTGTTTAATAATAAAAGCACACAATAGGTTTGTGATTTCTGTGTTTCTTTGTATCTTTTAAGTTTAGTTTTTCAAGACTTCAGAATCAGTCATTTAGGAATTAAATCAAGCCATCCATTAGATGAGCAGTGAGTGAAAGAATCCACTACACAAATCCCTCCCTGGGCATGAATATCCCAGTGGATTGGTGCCATAAATACGTGTTTGGGAGTGAGAGTGTAGGCTATGCAGTCTCTCCAAAGCCTTAACCACAATGAGATTAGTGTCAGTCGGCAGCATTAATCCCAATAGTCTCCCAGCAGCAGCAGCATCAAGCTGGCCCACCGTTAGCTGAGAAAAACACCGGTGGGAGGCTGAAGGGAGTGGGCAGCAGCGACTTAACCAAATAATGGATTAATCAGTTACAGATAGAGGAGGAGACGACTTTCTACATAATGTGCAAAGAAAAACAAAAAAACTTACTACTGTGATGCAGGCTTGTCCATTTTTTTTCTATACGGGCAATTTGCTGATATTGTTGCCTTACATATATCGCAAGATTTATATTGTATGCCTTGTTGTGTTAGTATGTTAGTATATGTTTTGTTCATCCTACAATGATAAGATGACACAGCTGACACATTATTAAGCGTTAAGTATATTTGGATTAATTATTTTGTGACACAATAAAACAAATATCTTTAGACTAATGTGAGCTTATCGGCTCACAACACCTTAAATCATCAAAAATTTTAGAACATTTTCTTTTTGACAATCTTGGATTTACCCAGAAATTTGGTACAAATACAATATGATGTATAAAATACTATTTAAGATAGATTTTTCATCGACTTCCAGCATATCTAAACAGCTATTAAAGGTAACTGCCTGAAATTTTCACTGAATCAGTCAATTCAGTACCTATAACTTGGGACAGATATATCAACAAAATAAAATCAAGCAGTAATACATAGTCACACAAATAAAAAAAAGCTCCACCATAAAAACAAAAGTATCAGTAGATAATTTCATCTAACTAGAACACAACTCTGATGTTTCCAGATGGTAGTCTAATTATATAGAGAAAATGCATTTGTTAAATATAGCCCCTTACGACCGGGTAATAGGATGGATAGACATACACATTTTTTTATTTTCAGGACCTGCTGTGCTAGATGAGTCCTATAAATCAAGTTTAAAATCATATTAAGAAGCTTTAGAAAAGCAGAAACCCAACAAGTTGCCATGTCAAATTTTACACAGTTGAAAATACTTATAGCAAAACAATTAAGAGTAATGAAAAAGCGATTACTACTCACAAGCTTATTTCTTGTGAGTAGTCTTGGAGAGCCAACTTGCCGTGTCCACATGGTGTGATTCATAATCTGTTACAAGACCCTAACCCTAATTCCATGACAGCAACAGGGAAGCAAGGATCAGGCAACCGGTATGCTGACTGCCAGAATGAATGCTGTTTCACTATATTGACGATAGATTATTTATGTATATATGTGGGCATGTGCCCTATCACGTCCTCAACGGGTGGGTCAGATTGACGACCTGTCAAGGGTGTACCCTGCCTCTCACCCAGTGGCAGCTGGGATAGACTCCAGCCCCATACACCCACGACCCTGATGAGGACAAGTGGAAGAGAATGAATGAATGGATGGATGGATATATTATTTCCCCTGTGAATGTGATGTTATGTTGTCTAAGGACCTTGGAAAGAAAAGCGACTGGACTCCTTTAAGTACTGTAAGTTTCTTGAAAACGTTTCACCTCTCATCCGAGAAGCTTTTTCAGTTCAATCTCCTCTGGCGCAAAAAATTTGTGTAGCTATCCATCCAATTCAGGGTTGTGGGGGTTGCCCGTTTGTGTTTGTTTCATGTGTCGTGTTCATCGACGTTCCCATTAACGTAACTTAAGGGTCACTGGAATTTGTTTCCATGACAGAATTTTGTTTGAAACACCACTGAACACAGGAAAAAATATTACTGGTTAAAAAACATTGATTAACTACAAAAATGATCAGTACTGAATACTGAGAATTGTGAGTGTTGTAACTTTATTGCAGTTTATTGTTTGATAACAGCATTTTGGTTATTTTGTAAGTGATTTAAGTGTTAGCCACATGTCTAGTTAGAGCTGTTAATTATAGATTTAATTTTCTGCTAAAGGGGAGCATTTAACAGGTATTTTCATTAGAAAACTGCATTTCCCAGAATCCTTTGTGGTAGACGAAAGTTACTCTGGGTTTTAGCTAGCAAAGAAAGTTTCGGGAAGCCTTTATATGTTGCTCTGATGTCGAGCAGTTTATTTGTTGTACATTCCCCTTTTTGAAGCCTTATATAAAGACTATCGTTTCTACAATTGATGTCCGATCCATTTTTTTGGCTAAGTGGATTCGCCACAACAGTGAGCCCCAGTGCCATATACTTGTGATTGTTCTTGATTGGGATGCTTTGCTTTGAATATACAAATATTTTTTGCTGAGAATTGAGAATGCAGCTCAAACATTATGTAAAATATGTAAATGCTATGTCATACATAATGGCCTTTTAAAAATATAAAGATCCACTTTTTAATCAGAATATAGCATTAAGTAAATTCAACTTCTGGGATATTGATCCAGTTTGGTCAGTTGGGTAGTGGGGAGGGTTGCTAATCAGTTTCAGCTTCTTTGGTGTTAATGAAATTAACAACAGGTGCACTAGAGGGGCAACAACTAAAACAAGAATGTTTTTTTTCACTAGTCTTCATTTGTCTAAGCTCAATGTCACTACTGGTGATAGGTGCCAGGTTGCTCAGGTAGCCCGATTCCTCAAGGATGGCACATCAGTATGTGCCATTGCCAGAAGGTTTGCTGTGTCTCCCGGCACAGTCTCAAATGTGTGAAGGAAATTCCATGGAGACAGACAGTTACTCTATGAGAGCTGGACAGGGCTGTAGAAGGCCCTTAACTCATCAACAAGACCAGCAACTTCCTTTGTTCAAGGAACAGGTCAGTGATATTCTGAGAAGGCCTATTCATGGATTGATGTACAGACCTCTACATGCTGTGCAACAGTCCCCTGACTGCCATTAGGTATTGGGATGCAATCCTCGGACCCACTGTCAAAGCCTACACTGTTGCAGTACAACCTGGGTATCTCCTGATGCTCTACAATGCCTGGCTCATGTGGCTAGTGTATGCAGGCAGTTTCTGGAGGTTAAAGGAATTGATGCCACTCACTGACTCCCACACTTGCCTGACCAAAATGCTTATGTTTCAGTCCATCCAAACGCGCCCAGGTTGCACCAAGAGCTCAGTGATGCTCCAAAATTGGGGGCAAACCCCCAGTACACCATCCATTGTCTCATCAAGAGCAGGCTTAAACATTTTCAAGCATGCATACAAGTATGTGGGGGCCATACAAACTACAGTGGAACCCCGACTTACAAATACCCCATTTCATGAAAAATTCAAGTTACGAAGGCACTGAACGGCAATATTTCTGCCCTTGTTACGGCAAAATGCCCGGGTAATGAAATCCGCTGGCTCTGATCGGCTGAGCCTACAATGCCCACAATGCCTTCCGAATCATGTGACAACCCCTTGGCTTCTGTACTTGCGCTTCGCTGTTTCACTTGAACGACGTATTGTTGTTCTAGTTAGCAATTAGCCTATAGCCTATCGTTCAGCATCGCCTCACTCAAAACGCGCAATGGGTGCTTCGACTTACGAAAATTTTTGACTTACGAAAGAACCTCGGGAACGAATTAATTTCGTAAGTTGGGGTTCCACTGTACTGAGTATCATTTTGAGTTGCTCGATGATATTTCGGAAAAATGGACTATCCTGCTCTATTGTTTTTTTACTTTCACTTTTTCACTTTGCATTCAGCCCTCTGTAAGTTGATAATTTTCATATCCACCAAACAATGTGGCATTCCTAACACATCAGCCAGTCCATATCCATATAGATATACAGCAGTGTATTATCATTGGATCACTGTAGGACTAGAGTCTGCTAACACGCAGATTTTCTGAGATTATACCTGTTCCTCCCCCCACCCTTTGGCAATATATTAACTATTTTGCTGCTCTGTGCTGCAAAAACTCTGCTCAGCCCACTGATTCCCCACCAGAGACATCTCCTGCCTCCCGTCTCCTCCCGTCTCCTCCCTTCCCCTCCGACGTTGGTACGATCCAAAAAGCCGGCAGTTTGTTTGCTTGGGAAAGGAGAGTATCCTCTGAGGTCAAGTCAAACAGGATGTGCTAGAGTGTGGTCCTTCGCTCCTATTGGCTCTTTGTAATAACTCTCTCAGTGGGGCTAACACGCACGCACACACTCACACACGTAAACACTTTTTGAACATGTGCACACACACATCTGAAACGCCATGCCTAACAAACACAGACATAGTTTTGTGAAATGCTTCTCTGACAGGCTGACAGTTGTATTTATCCTAAAAGAGCAGTTTGTGATTAAAGCAGCGTGCTCGGCGCAGGCTTGTTTGAATAAGACGTTGCGTTCGGAAAATGTCAAACACTTAAACTAATAAACAGAAACTGCTACAGATGAAGACACCACTTAGCAAATCAGACAAACTGCTGCATCAGCAACTGCTCATGGCTTACATGAATTCACAGATATTTTTCAGTCTAAACTCCAAAAGGCCCTGGAAATGTTTGTAAATCCAGCATATCTAAGCAAACACAAGCTTTTCATCGTATGAAACATTCCTTAATTGCCACAGAAGTCATTTTCCTGCTTCATGCTTTGTGTCAACAGTGTAAGAAAAGGAAAGAACAAACAAATTGCAATTGTTGTTTATCTGTCCCGAGTTCTTAGTTTTGCTGAAGTGGCACATTTCCATGGGCAAGTATCTATGTCAGTTTATCTAATTCCTTTTTATCAGATTAAACAAAAATATATCAGCCATGTTTACTAATATTTAATAAAGGACAAAGATTAATATTGTATCCGGTTGTATTAGAGCAAAATTTTGAGTTTACGTGAATTACCCCGGGTGGTTCATGGACTTCAAATGAAACATCTTGTCTGGGGCTGCCTGTAATTTTTCCAGTGCAGTGGTGATATTTTATCTTAATTAGAGGTTTTCGCTCAGTAGTCACATAAACGAACACGTAAAAAGTAACATAATGAATAAACAGACATAAGAACAGCCCGAAGGAGACCAGTCTGGAGTCCTCGTGAGTTGTTTAATTACCCTGATGTCACACTGTGTTTACATCTACACAGAAATGGGTCTGACTTATGGGCTGAAATGTTTATGGATGTTAACACGGTGAAATTGACTTATCGTAGGACCTGCAGCAGTTTAATGTTCACGATCCCCTTGGTGTGCGTAAGGAAGAGAAGCAGTGATAATGACATTTTTACAGTCAGAAAAATAACTTCGTATGTGGTAATGGAATAAAAGTAAAATGTGGTGATTGCATACATTCTCCTGATGGTATGGTATTGTTTTCTACCCTCACCTGCTTTGTAGGGCAGTCAACCTGGAGCCTAGTCTAAGCAGCGTCTGATGGCAAAATAGCAGTCACATGGTGCCCGTCACTGGCCTGACAACTTGTGAAACATGCTTTGGTAAGCAAATCAGCAAATTTAAGTTTACTGTAATATGATTACATAAGAAAACGTGGAAAAAAATTTGTTACATTCTCGAAAAATGCTGATGTTTTGTAATCAATAGTTTCATTTATGCTGCAGTGAAATTCTTAACGTCACAAACACTTATATCCCAAGATAATGAATGTAGCGTCCGTTTGTTTATATCTTCCCCGTCTCCCCCTAGATGAGTGGACCGAACTTAATGAAACTTTGCACAAACATTGCCGGGGCCACTATGAGTTCCATCATCTATGTAGCATATGGAAATATTTTATACAAATCCCACAGTTGTATATATTTGTAGATTTGATGAGTAATTTAAGAAACGAATAGAATGTCAGATTAGAATGGTGTATCACAATATAACGTATCATAGCATCATACTATAATGAATGGATATGATATGGTACCCTATCTCCTGTGTAGATATGCACACACACACACACACACACACACACACACACACACACACACACACTCTATCATATATGCAGTAGTATATAAAATACTGTATGTTTGTAATTATAGTTGATTATTAACAACAGTTAAAGTTACAAGTTAAATTAAACACAGCAGGAAAATTGATGCCAGATATAAACAAGTATATACATATATAACTCAGTTTAAACCTGTGACTGTTTTAATCTTTATCTGTGTTATAATCCATTATTGGATGGTATTTATTTATTTATACTGTGCAAGAGGTGAATTTTGTTATTTGTATTTGTTTATAACAATTTTTGTTATTTTCTCAGCGCACTGGGCAAAATTGTATCACTAAATAGTTTTGAATGTAACTGTATGGTTTAAGCTTTCTCAGGCAAACTGCAGATAAGCCATTTGCCACATCTTTTTTTCTGCAGTCCCACATCTACTGCATTCCACTTGAGTTCAACAGATGACACCGCTATTTCATTGAAAGGTTAATTATGTAATTTAACGGTTATGCACATAGTGAGGGAAGTATGCATTTAACTGATATCACATGTGGATAGAAGCAGAAATTTTAGCAACATGAATTGAGTTCATCCAAGTGGACAGCATGGAAATTTGCCCTATTTTAGTGACAAAAGAAAGGGACTTAGAAAATGTGGCACTGGTCTATTAGAACATCCTAATAAAGGGCCAGTGGCTTGGAAATTGAATCAATTAGGAAGAAGAGGTCAGAGGAAATGGCCTCAGGGTCACTTAACCCCACCTTTTATCCACAGGAAGACCTCTGTCAGTGAGCTGTCTACTGGACCCACTGGCAACTTTTTTCCCCCTATTTTTCTATTAAACAAATATAATCTGAGTAAATGCTACATACCATTTTGAAGTGATGGTTTCATTTGTTAAGGGGAAAAAGAAATCCCAACCCACTCTTTGTGAAAAAGTAATTGCCACCCTTGTCAAATCATGAATTAACTCTGATTAACCACATTTTTTGGAAAGCTTAGATAAGTTTCTTAAGCCGCATCCAGCCCAGACCTGTTGAATCAAGAAATCCCTTAAGTAGAACCTCTCTGACAAAATGAAGAAGGCTAAAAGATCTCAAAAAACAACACATCATATCACAATCTAAAGAGATAGCTGAGAAACAAAATCACTGACATCTCTAAGGCATCTCTAAGACTCCAGTTGAAACATTGTCAAAGCCATTATCTACAAATGGAAAAAACCTGGAACATTGATGAACCTTTCCAGGAGTGTGTGGCCTACCAAAATCACCCCAAGGAGGTCACAAAAGAAACCCAAAACAACAGTTGCCTCATGGAAGAGGTGAAATGCATCTTTTGGGAATATTTTCCTTTTACTTATGAGGCAAAAGTTGAATTCTGTGGGAGGTTTGTCTTCTGTTACATTTGGCATAAACTAAGACAGCATTTCATAAAAAGAACATCATATCAAAAGTCAAACATGGTGGTGGTAGTGTGATGGGGCTACTTTGCTGCATCATGACATGGATTAAATTCCTCGCTCTACCAGAAAATCCTGAAGGAGAATGTCTGGCTATTGGTTCTTGCTCTGAAATTCAAACAAACTTGTGTTACGCAGCAGGGAAATGATCCAAAATGCACCAGCAAGTCCACCTCAGAATGGCTCAAAAACCAAAATGAAACTAGTTACAGTCCAGACTCAAACCTGATTGAGATGCTTTGGCATGGCCTTAAAAACAAGCTGTTCATACTTGAAAACCCCAAATGTTGCTGAATTAGAATGATTCTACAAAGAAGAAGATTTACTGTGGTTATCTTTAATTAAAAGATTGTTAATGATCTGAAACGTGCAACTGTGACAAATATGCAAAAACATAAGAAATCAACAAGGAGACAAATACTTTTTCACGGCACTTTATATCCACTTGCATTTTGCATGTATTGGATGGTTCAGCCTTACAAATTAAGAGCTATATTGCAGAGATCACCCCTTTTCTATATATACTATCTATGGGCCATTCATGCAATTTATAATAAACTTCAGATTCTACTTCTCCAGGTTTATATGGCTATGATGCAATGCAAAACCATACTGCACCAGTTCATTTGAAGCTGTGAAGGAGAGTGGGTACTCATCGCCTACCATCAGGGAAAACTACTGGCTGAGTGTCTGGTCTGCTATTTAGGGATTCCACACCTCCACTTAACAGTGATTAACTCAAGGCCTTTCCTGGCCTGAGTGAGCGAGGAAGGCTGGGCAGAAACATCTGAGGATCAGCCACTCTGGGTGAATAACAAAAATCTCTGCAGCTTCGATGAATGCTTCCTTGATTGAGTAGCCAGAAACGGCGTTGAGTGGTTGAGGATGAGTCAAAGGAAGTATGTAAGGAAAACTCCTGAGCGGGAGGATGAGAGTAATGATATTTCTGTTTATCTGCAGAGATGGTAGTGGGGTATTTTTGGATGGCTGCTGTTTTTTCCTCCGTAAATTCCAGGTTCCGGCTGTTTTTCCTTCTCCTTGTTCCCAGCCTGTGAATGCAGGGCCGCTTCCTCTCCCTCCTTCCTATTCTGAGCCTCTGATTGCATGGAAGTGGGGGTGGTTAACAGGATAGTGTGTCTATACGTGTGTGTGACCAGTACGGTGCTGCATATATGTGTGTGTGTGTGTTTGTGTTGCGAATCTTGAATTGGGGGGTGGAGGGTGGCGAATGTTGCAATATGTATTTTTTCTGTCAGTCAGTTTAAAGTAATGAAAGCGCGTGTGTGTGTCTGAGCATCTCGGGTGTTGGGTGTGGAGGATGTAACCATTAAGGAGATCAGCATGTCAACTGTTCCCCAAGTGCTGCTTTCTCCAATCCAGCTGGCGATGGGAGGTGTGTGTGTGCGTGCGTGTGTGTGTGTGTATGCACTCTATGCCCTACACGCTCCTCTCAGCAAGGAACAGACAGATGGATCTTTGGTTTGGCCAATGTTGTCTGAGTCTGGCTTCTGATCTAACTGTACAGTCCTGCTGCAGGCCAAATTACTCTGCATCTCTCCCTGCAAATTAACCGACTTCTAGCAGAACAAACAGAGAGCTACAAACACCCCAGAGGAAACGATTCATGCCTATAAATACAAGGTTTGCATTTGTGCTACATGGTTACATATGATAAACATCAAGTGTCTGAAGCATCGCTTATTTCTCAATGTTGCATGTCAAGCAATAAACATTACATATAAACAACATGGTGATTTTGTTTTCTCCCCTTTAGTTGCTATGCAATCAACCATGTTGGTACAGCATTAATCTTAGTAAAACATTTTATTTGACATCCCGGGGACAAGGGATGGACTATCTGCCGGTATCTTCATTTAGTCCCTTTTGCCAGTTTACAAAGTCAGCTTTGGGAAAGTCACAAAAAAGGTTGAATATCTGTGCACTAAAATGCTGCAAGGTCAGAGAACCAAAAATGTTATTTTATGATTATAATTCATTTGGGGAATGTTTACATATTTCAATCTGATATTGCATCCAGCTAATGCTGTGTAACCCTGGATGGCGATTGCTTGATGTTATCGTAAACACTTGAAAAATAAAAAGAAACACATTTCTTCCTTAAACTGTTGGGAGTCTCTGGGCTCTTCATTATCAGCTCAGTGTTTCTTTCGCTTTTCGCTTTTTATGTAAACAAAGAGTGATCTATTACTTGCAAAGCACAGACACAGCAACACATGACTCATATTTTGCAGGACAAAGTGCAGCTGAATTTGAGGTTAAGTTTAAATAAACCTCAAGTGCAATTGAAATAAAAATGGAGATGTCCAAAAAAAACCAACTGCATATAAGCTTGTGGAACTGACACATGGAGCTAATGTGGAAGTGACTTAAAATTGCATTATTTCCAGTGGCCGGTACAGGCACCACTATGAGAACATAGCCATACTTCTCATTTGATTGACTGATTTTTTTTTACCTCGATTTTCATTTTGTTTATAAATACACTGAATTGGTATCAGTACAATTTAATCTTCATTTTGTAAATCATTGTTCAGTTAAAATAGTAAAGTGATTCACAAACAAGGGAATGCCAAACTTAAGGTTTCTATTGTTCTTCCAGATCTATTTCTGTTTAATTGACTGGGTCAATTTTCATAGAGCTTTACCTTCTGACTGTAATTGCTTTCAAAGACCAAGCAGATTGAAACAGAATGAAAATGTTGTTTATGATGAATCAGAATAAACTAATTTTTTTTAGCTTTAATTTCTGTCTGTGCACATTCCTCCATCTTGATGCTAATGCCTGGGAACATGCATTTTGCACTTTTCCAAATAACTGTTGAGTCTAGACCTGACCTTCAGCTGTCTTCAACACTAATCACTTCAGTAAGGGAAGAATGGTTACATGTCTTAACAAAAATCTGATTCTAGTATAGACTACCGTAGTATAACAGTGTGCAGAGGAGGGATAGTTGATATATTAGACAAAGGATGTTGGTGAAGATGGAGCTGCTAGGCAGGAGGGAAAGAGGAAGACCACAGAGGATGTCATAAAGCAGGACATGAAGAGGGTTGGTTAGACAGAGGAAGATGCAAGGGATAGGATGAGATGGTGGCAGATGATCCAATGTTGTGAGCCCTAAAGTAGAAGACTACTGTAATACCCCTGAAAGTAAAATTAATTTGTATCTGTCCTGTCTTTCATTTGTTAGGAGTTAAAGAGAAAAGACTGATGCCTTTTTAAAAGTCTGTGGGCTAAAATATGAATCTACTTGGAGCAACCATACAAAATAGAAAAGATGACATCAACCACTGATATCTGCAGTCTTGTTTTGAAACCTCTAGATTAACGCTTTTGTCTCTGCCATCTTGGTTGTAAAAAACTGAGTGGGACATGTCTGACTGTAAAACTGCATGCTCACTGGCTAACGACTTATCAGTCACAAATTGTTAGCCAATGGGTGTGCAGTTTCTTACCACAGACAATTTTCCATTTTGAAACATAATATGACCAATTTAACTAATGACTAATTCAAGATGACCCCAAATGAGTGACTATAGCCATTAACTCATCAGAAAAGCATTTACAGAGGTCAAGTCAGAAAGCCTCTGTTTGCAACCACATCTATAGCCATCCGATGGCCTTCAGATAAAAAACAAAGTTGAATGCAATTCTGCATTGGCTTCTTTTTTCAGACCTGGAAACTGCATTCATGTTAGTAAGTAGGAAGAAAGCATGTGCATATAACCATCCTGATTTTGTCCAACCAGTACCCCTGAAGCACTGTGTGTCTCGGTTAATTATAAGTTCTTTAGTTCTTTGTTATGTTAGGATGGAGACAAGCTTGTGTTTGTAGAGTGTATTGGTTAGCACATTCACCTAACACACAAAAGGTTTCCCCGGTTAGCAAATGGGAGGAAACACAAAACCAGCCTAGTGTACTCCTAGTGCTGGTCCAAAGCCCAGATAAATGGGAGGGTTGCTTCAGGAAGGGCATCCAGCGTAGAAAATCAGCGCCAAATCAAATTACCTTAAAATGATTTCTACCACTGCCGACTACATTTACAGAAGCTGGCATAAGTCAAGGTGGACAGACACAATTTTGAGTGCATGCCCTTGCAAGCGAGTGGTCCCTTGGATGAATATTTCAGTGTTGACATAAAAACAATGCCACACTGCAGCCTGCTCCTCTGTTTATTGTACAACAAACCACTTAAACTACTGTCATATTGGATTTTTCCTCAGCCTCTTGTTTTTGGATTCCAGGCTATACTGCTGAAGGTGGAGTATAAATGGGTTGACATTAGCAGTCACATATAGACATATCACCTTTCCCCCCGAAAAACCCAAAAAACAGAAACACGAAAAACGACAAAAGACAAAACCCCCATTTTCGAGGTGTGTAAAGCACTAGGTCAGGCTTGCATTGCTATGTAGGAGTCTGTCATTTATCTTCTGACTCCTCCAAACTGCACTTGAGTGTTTTATGTGGTCTGATTTATCAGATTAACTGTATGATGAATCGCTCTAACGCATCCAAAGATGATGATTTCCCCAAAGACGAGTGATGTAAACTGTACAGTGGTGTTTCCCGAGTTCTTTTACTATGATTTAGTGTTCAGGGAACTGCATGGTGAATTTGTAAAACTATTGTTTGTATCTTTTTCCATCTGCCTCACACAGTAAATCTGAGATTTTTTTCAGTCTGCTTCCTCTCTGGGACTTTCAGGGTTGTTTTGACCGACAGCGGAGACGTTTGAACTCTTTCATACCAGCAATATGTGGACGGACGATAAACGCAGTTGCATTTTCTTGAGATTATGAATTATGTTTCTTCCCTAGACAAGCATGAAGTTTTTTGCTTTAAAAAAATATGTTCTTATCCACTTTCTCTATCAGAAGGTTGACTGGAATTTCCAGCTGAGAGCGAAATGATAAGGGTTGGTGTTATCTGTGTTTAGACTAAAAATGTTTAGGAAGAATAAAGTTTAGAGTATAGCCAAAAAACACATTCTTTGTTTGAGTGCGTTTACATGTGACTCATTGATTTAAGTATTCGTGAAGACCAGCGTCAGGTTAGAAATGGATTAATAGGCAACTCATCCTTGCTAGGGTTTGTTTTACAGGGATAGAAGGAATTTGTCTTTTCCTGGACTCATACATCAATATGGCAGATGTTTCCTAAAGGATGGATCACAAGGCCTTTCAAACGGATCCACAAACTACCTTAATTGCTGTTTGTTTTGTCTCCCTCCGCCTCCCCCTCCTCTACTCTCAGTCTTGCGTCAAACATCTGAGGAGCATTTTCAAGAACAAAAAGGAACTCATATTGCCGCTGCGAATTTGGCTCTCGGACACACGGGGGATCTGGGTATTGTTTCCCCACCTTTTATCCATCCACATTTGATCTCCGCTCTCATTCACAGTCCAAAATCCGCTCGGTCTTCTCAAGCTTTTTATTTATTGATTTTTCCTTTTTAACCAAATTACGATTCCCATTCATGATACTCGCGGTGTTTTTCCATGCCCGAGATGGGTATTGGGTGCTGATAGGATATCAAGCACACCTAAGTGCTTCCCTTTCCTCCCTCTCTTTATTTTCTTTCCTTTTCTCATCGGCCTCTGCTTCTCTATCAGGCCCCTCACACATGCTCTGTGTCACGTCCTGTAGCGGACAACAGCCCTACCTTCCCTGAAAGGCACAATGATTCCAGCCACAGATCAATCCTCTTCATGTCTACAGAACTGATTGAAATCTTGGAGAAAAAAAAGTATGCAAGCAAGATTAGTCATGTTTTATCCCCCCAACCCTTGTTCTTCCTACTCTCAAACCTTTTCTTGCTTATTTCCACCTACAATGACTCATGGGTGCCCTTTTTTTCCTTGCTTTCCTATCCCTCTAGCAACCTGCAGTGTAACTTGGTGAAAAGATTTGAAGCTCACTCTCCTTTCAACTCGGCGTGTATGTTTATTGACCAGTAACCACCTTTCAGCCCTCATCATTGTCAGGTAGGGTTGTGTTTGTTGATGTTGTCTTAGTAACAACATGGGTTACCAAGAATCATTTAGCTGTTGCTGAAAAGGATTAGAGTACGGTGTTTTAAAATCCCCACATCTCAAACCAGTTTGTCTTATCACAGGAGAGTCTGGAGAGAGAAGGAGGAGAAACTGAAACCTTGAAATCTGGCTCACACATCGTCTTGAGTTTGTACGGTCGCAATGATCGTGATGAATGGTGGCGTCACTCAGGCCCACTTGCATTGGCTGCAATCAAACAGCAAGGGCTTGCTAAGGATGTTTGAACAGGGCAAGCTCAGTCCTGATTGGCATCTTGGGTTCACATCTCACAGGGGAAGGAGGAATGACCTCATGTTCAAGTGACTCAACATTTGTCTTAAGTGTGTGCACCAGAATGTCAGTAAATGCAGCACGGTAATGACATCATGTTACGAATAACATGCAGTACTGAAGGGATGGCATTAGCTCATTGCACAGTAAATATTATACTGCATAATTTGGCCATATGCGATTTGGGAGAGTTGTTTATAATTGCTGCCAGCCCCTCGCCCTCAACATGGCAGTGGTGATTCATGTGATTGAGAAGAGTGTGGGAGGGGAAGTGGGGTGGAAGGGGAGGAAGAGAGCCAGGAAGTAGGGGGGAAAGCTGGTCTATCAACGAGGCCTGATAATGGAGACCCACAGGAAACTGCTGAGGAGGATTTTCCACGATGTCGCACAGGAGTTCTGGCACTAGAGAACACACACATACATACACATATGCACTATTTTATCCCTTCCCCATCCCTCCCTGCTCTAATCCCACACAAACAGGGCCACCCACACCCACATGGTACAACAGTGTCCCCTCAGCAAAGAAAAAAAAAGCCTCGGAGTGTCAACGCCCTCAATCAGTGATTTTAAGTTGATCGGCAGGTCTGTCAGCACGTTTTCCTTATCTCCTATTCTGGCTGCACCTGCTCCAGCGGGGCACCGTGCCAACTCTCATCCCCGGCTTGTCATTGGTTCGCAGCTCTCAGGGACCACAGGGCATGTTGGCCAATAAACAAGATGAAAAGAAAGCGTACACAGTGTTTGGTGTTGCCCTCCTCTTCCTAAACTTAGAGCTCGGGATGCATGAAGTAGAGCTTCACTGCATCGTCTGGTCCGACATCAAAACACATCCTTCAAATACAAAACGCAAGCCAACCAAGCACGGCAAGAGAGAGGTGTCCAAGAGAAACTTGGCCCCCCTCCAGATCAGCCTGAAAGGAGAGCGAGGAGGCATGTGTGTTAATGTGTTAATGTGTGCGTGTGTGCGTCGAATGTGTTTGTCCCATACTCGGACAGGGAGGGGTCCTTGTTTTCCTTCTGCTCTTCCCTTTGGTTACACTGTTGTTTCCCAGACCCCCCCTGTATACAACACATCCCATTAGGAAGGCTACTACCTTCACACTTGACAACACATGCACACACACACATACACACACGGACCCAGGAGGAAAATCAGTGCTGAGAAGACCTTGCTTCTCTTCCTATGGTGCAGTCGTTAGGGAAATGGAGAGGCAGTGCCATCAGTGGACTCCTGCTGCTAACGACACTGTTCAGCTGCTGCTGGTGTTTTTTTTCTCTCCAAACGGTGGCCATAGTTAGAGCTCTAATATATTTGCAGCTCATTAACAAAAAAAGCTGCCCTTTGAATATCTGCCAGATCTGGCTATCACGATTGCTTGGTCATTAGCTTATTGATATTTAATGTCTGTCATCAGCTGTCCTGTAGCCATTAGGGGGTTTAGCAATCAGTTGTTTGTTTTTGAGCTGTTTGCCCTGTATATGGCTCGACGTGGTGCGCAACCTGTCTCCTGTTTGAAAAGCTCGCCATTCTCAGGACGTCCTGTAGAGTAGCACCCCCCCCCCCCCCAGAAAAAAGAAAAACACACAGACACAAACAGACACAAACACATACAGGCATACTTCATCAGAGCAACCCCCCTCCCCGCACCTCACAGCTCCTGCTCCTTATCTTAAGCGTCCAGGCAGCTGCGTGTTTGTCTGTGTGTGTTTATATGAAAACGAGGAGACAGATGATGTGCGTGCGCAAGCACCCTTGTGTGTAAGGCAGAGAAAAAGGTGTGAAGTACAGTCACCGAGGTTGCCTTTCAAGTTCTCCTTCCTTGTGTGGCGGCGGTCAGTAGTCAGAGATGGGAGGGAGCAGGATTAACAGCTGCACGGACTTGGTGGGTCTGCCGGCCGTGGATGAAGGAAGGACGTTGAATCGTTCCAGACAAGCGTCTGATCCAGCGAGCAATATCATAACCAGAGATCCCTCGCAGAATTTTTTGCGCTACAGGAAGAGTCAAGCATGTCATTTAACTGAAAATAAAAACTGAGTATAACCAATCAGTGTTAAGATTTGCACACTCATCACACAGTAAAAGAAAATGTTGTCATAGATTCACTTGAATTTAGTTTTTTTTTTTGTTTTTTGTGGTAGTTGGCGTGCTTTGTCATCGGGATCCATTAGCACTCATTAAAAACAATACAACTCTTGAAACACAGTCCAACAACCCCTCCAGCACACAACATACTTTTAACAGCATCTTTTATTCAGTCAGACATGATTACGTTTAATTTCGTCAGAATTGTAAAAGTACCATCACTAAAGTTGAAATCAAGTTTTTTGTATGAGACGCTCTGGGGCGATATTTAATTGTACCGTGATGCTTTGAACTAAATGGCATGCTAACATGTGCTGATGTTTAACATGTTTAATGCCTACCATGTTTGCTATCCTACAATAGTGTGTTAGTATGCTAATCTGTAATTAAGCTACTAATAGTAGCAGTAATTATGCTGATTAAGGTGTTCAGGTTTTTGAGATTAATGCTAATTGCAGGCCAATTAGTAAGGCTTTAAAATGCTTGTTTGTGATTGCATAGTCAACTGTCCATTGGTTCCAGATTTGTAAAAAAGCTGTTTTATGTGTTAGCTGTATATCCACCAACTTGTGACACTGTTGCATATTCAGAGATGAAGAGTAGCTAAAGAGATGGGACTGTATAAAACACAGAGAAACTGCATCCAGATGGTCTCCCTCAGGTTGCTCACCGGGTGGAGAAAGTCGGGGTATCTATACACTATATTTTTATGTCTGTGTGCTCTTAGTGCATTAAACACTCTCCCTGTCTGTTTACAGGCAGTATGATAAGTTCAAAATGGATTTATGTGCTGCTGACACAGGTCAGGTGGCCATAAAGGAGGTTTTGCTGTTGAGATGAAGCATGAAGGCTCTTCTTTCTGTTATGTGCTTCAAATAAAATGGAAATGTGGTGCCCCACTGTAGCATATTACACAAGGAAATATGATACATTAGAGCATCACTCTTGAAGATGTGAAGTTGTCTCACAGTTGATCCTACAGTGTTTGTCACACTATCCTCTGTTTATGCCTGTTTGTACCATTCTCTGCACGCATCTCTGCTCATTCCTGCATGCGCCTTTCTTTGATTCATGGACTGTTTAGGCTTAGAAGCCTTTGATTTTGGAAATTGATGCATTTGATGTTCTCTTTGGGAAATCTCTCCATGAAGGGGGGCTGTTTGTGTTTCTGTCACGTGCTCTTTTTGGGGCTGTTGAACGTTTGTGCTGGGTTTTGGGGTCGTTTGTCTGTGTTGTCTGTCACTTTGTGTCTTGTGGTGATTTGGGATTGTTTGTCAGTGTGTGTTTGTTTTGTTTTTTTGCTGTGATTATTATGGGATGCAGCTTGCTGCTGAGCCACTTCCTGTTTATTGCTCTTATCCTGTCCTCGGGATCATCACTGACATCACAAGGTTGTTTACGATGTGGGAACCAAGGTGAGCTATATTTACTGAGTGTGTGTAGCCATCTCAAAACCTCTGACCTCATAAAAGTCAACTGTAGTATTTTTTTATGTCAGAGCTTGGCAGTGCAAAGTGTGTTTTTTTAAAAAAGTACCCCACATTCCCGTTCCCATTTTACAGTAATTGCAATAGATATAGCTTTCAGCCTCTTTCACTGACTAGTAATAAAAAAGCATTTGCTCCGTCCATTATTCACACTTTTCTTCAACTTGAAGCCAAGTGATGTAATTTTTGGGAAGCAGGAGTACATTTTATGTCAAGAACAACATCCTCTTCACACATAGCCTTCGGCTGATATCTGTGAATGTCTCATAAACAATGAGATTATTTCTGTAGCACATTTCAGTTTAATACAATAACTTTCGCATCTACTAACAGTAAAAAGTCTGGACACCCTTATTCTTTTGGGACTATATTGCATGATATGCATGCTCAAAGTTGATCATAGAGTTTGAATTAGAATTAATGCCATTACAAACCATCCGTGTTGTTAAAAAATTGCACAAAATTCTGAATTTTTTGGGAGCTCAAACTAGTTGTGTAACGTATGTACACACCAAAAGTATTTTCACCAAAAATGTGTCCTATTTGTCCTGTGAATACAAATAAAGTAGACATCAAGTGATGACGAGCTGGCCCTGATATTATTAAGTAAGAAAAGGAAGAAACATTGTATTTTCAGTACCAGCGCGCAGTTTGAGCTGCAAGCGGACTTGTCATCAAATGAAGTGGTCTGACTGGTCAGATCTGTTTAATCACATGTGAAAATTCGAGTTTGGTCAGCGTGAACCAGCGTGAACCAAGAACCTATCTGGAACCTACCTGGAACCTATCTCGGCGGTTGGGATGGCGAGAGGCAGGGTACACCATGGACAGATCGCCAGTCTGCCGCAGGGCTAACACATAGACACAGACAACCATTCGGTCTCACATTCACTCCCACATTCACACCTATGGGCAATTTAGAGTTTCCAGTTAACCTGTCCCCACTAACAAAAATCATTTTGTAGTAAAAATACTGTTCGTAATCAACACACATTCATATATATACATAAATAAAACTTGAATAAAACTACATAAATACATCAAAGCATTTCACTATTCATTGTACTAAATGCATTTGCCACAAATGAGTCCTTATACACAGTTTTACTAGAGGCATACTGTGACGAAGGCAATAGTTCAAAATCTGAAACGTACGAAGATGCTTTATATAGATGAGTTTAAATTTCATGTTGCTAGCATCTGCATTTAAAAAATAATGCAATTTAAAAATGGCAGATTTGAACCTCAGCAGCTTGTAACAGTTTTCATAGTAAGATGCTGTTTAAAAAAAAGGCAGCTGACTCTAAAGGTGCTAAGTGGCAACATTTCTCAGAATAAACTGACACACACTTATGGGCGATGACCTGCATGACTTTCATAAGAATTGGGTCATAACATGGCCGGTAGTTGCCTTTTCCAACAAGCAGCCAGTTACAGATGGTCTACAATAGGAGTGGCACAGTGCACCAGTGGTTAGCACTGTCACCCCAATGTGATGGGTCTGGGTTTGAATTCAATGGTGGACAGGGACCCTTCTGCATGGAGTTTGAAAGTTCTCCCTGTGTCTTCATGCTCTATCTGCAGGTACCCCGGCTTCCTCTCATAGTTCAAAGTCATTGGTGATTCTAAATTGGCAATATGTGTAAATGGTTGTCAGTCTCTCTGTGCTAGCCCTGCAATAGACTGACGACTGGCTTGTCTGTCACCCTCTGACCCTGCTGCCCCTACCACCACCTCCTGAATTGATGAAAGTGCTTAAAATGGATGGAGAGACAAGACAAATCATACTACTGGAAACACTCCTTTTGGTTTAGGTCAGGGGTGACAACTGGGTAGAGTGCGCCGAAGGTGCTCCATTACCGTAAATAAACAGCATAATTACCTCGCCTTTTCTCATGTGGGCTGAGTAAGAAATCACATAGACTTTGTACTAGGGAGTGGGCAGGATTTAATGTCCAGTCTGTCTAAATCCGACATTTGCTTTCTCACATACAAGTGAATGTATAGAAGTTTTG
Source organism: Diplotaxodon limnothrissa (assembly GCF_057381915.1). NCBI lineage: Eukaryota > Metazoa > Chordata > Actinopteri > Cichliformes > Cichlidae > Diplotaxodon > Diplotaxodon limnothrissa. The sequence goes on along the minus strand of NC_140610.1, from coordinate 6,574,200 downwards.
GGCTGCAGTGAATATGTGAAGAAAAACAGGCATACCTTCAGTACCTTTAGACCGAAGGCCAACACAGCTGTTTCCACCGCGTCCACTATTAAAGTTAAGCTGATGCCATCCTCATATTTATTGTCCAGACATGACAGAAACACTGATCTTCTCATCTGACTAGAAATATAACATTTAAAATAATTTGGAGAAAATGAAAAACTAGTTGGTATTGGAAACATATTAACCAATGCAAAATGTGCAAGTATTCCACTTTAAAGATCTGTGCTATGGTTGTAAAAAAAGAGGATGAGCATGGCATGCAAAGGATAAAACAGAGAAAGTTTGGCAGTGCAGCTCACATTCAGAAGCTTTAATGAGTAACGGCACAGGGTGGAGACCGTTTGATGCCTCAGTGCCAACCAGGTCGGGGCAATGTGCTGCCAACTTCTGTTAAAACAAAACAGAGGAATGGGGCACAGGCAGTCCCCTTATTTTCCTCCTCTCCTTCCACAAATGCTTTCACTCCACACCCCGTTTCCTCTAAACTCGCTGCCAGCTTCCTTTTTCATCTCTTTCCCCGTCCTGATCGTCCAAATCGGCTCTGGGGTCTGTGTGCGATGCAAGAAGAGGAACAACAAATCCAGACTTAGCTGCTTAATTGTTTTGTTTTGTCTTGCGAGTGTGTGTGCGTCAGACGACAGAGATGTCAGTTACATTTTCACATAACAATGACCTCAATATGTTTTATCACATCACCAGAAGTGCCCTTTCAATGCCAGCCATCCTTGAATTTAAAGACTCAGTATTCAGCAGATCAGTCATTGAGTCTTTCAGCTTCACAAGCCCTGTTATTAACCCAATCAGCATGTTTGGTTGTCTGCCTCTGAAGTGTAGCTTTCAAGTGATGGGCGCCAAACTCACAGATGCTGTTGTTTAGGTCCTTAAACAAGCACTGAATAATAAAAGTAGCAATGTGCTTTCTTTTAAGCGGTGTGTGCATTAAATTGCTAATAAGTGCAAATAACAGACTTACTTTCAACTCCCAGTGGTATAAAACATTGAATAGAAACACAGCCTTGTTCTACGTATACCACTTTGATTATCTTGTACAGAATAGGCTGTCAGATCTTCTCTGAGAAGGAGATTTGGCAGCAGTTGTGTGATTTCTATGCATGCTTTATGATCTTTTTACACATAAGCACTGATTTTACTGGGGCGTTATGCAAACACTGCTAGTTCACAAGGGCATATAAAATGGTTACTGGGCAGCTGCACGCAGGGTGTTGTTACTAGCAGAGATAATAAAGCTGCACAACAACATACTTCTGTGCCTGTCATATGTAAATTTTGGTCTAAAGCTGCATTTTGATGTGAATCTGCTGGGTTTGTTTTTAGTGTTAGGTTTAATATTAAATGATGCACTGGGAGATAAGGAGTAAATACATTCCTGAAAGCCTTAGCAAAGACTTGTGAGTGTTCAAACACAGAAACTTAAAGATCCCCTCCAGCCATGTTCGAAGATATATAAATTCCCTCTGAGCATTGGGATTTAAACAAGAGAGGATTTTTGCTTGATTTGCCTAAAAAACTGTTCTGTAAAAAAACAAAAATGCATTGCTTTGGACAGGCTAAAGTTTTTCCTCTCCTTATTTCCAGAAAATGCAAATTTGAAAGATCTCTAACAACCGCTCTTCCTTTTCCAATGAGCTCCTGGCTGTTGGTTGTTGGCAGAAATATTTGAAAATCTGTCATTAGACTGAAATGCGGTGCTGGCTGATTTATTTTAGCATATATACTCAATGGCCCTTTGATAGGTACACATGTTCAGCTGATTATTAAATCAAATATCTAATTGTCCAATCACATGATAACAGATCAGTGCATTTAGGGATTTAGACATGGTCAAGACGACCAGTTGAAGTTCAAGGTGAGCATCAAAATGGGGAAGAAAGATGATTTATGCGACTTTGAATGTGGCATAGATGTTGGTGTGAGATGGATGCACCTGGGTTTGCAGAGAATGGGCTGAAAAAGAGAAAATGTCCAGTGAGCAACAGTTCTGTGTGGAAATGCCTTGTTGATGTCAGAGGTCAGAGGAGAATGGCCAGATTGCTCTGAGCTCACAGGAAGGTAACAGTTACTCAAATAACCACTTGCCACTGCCAAAGTATGCAAAGAGCTCTGTGAATATACAACAGCAAACTTTGAAGCAGATGGGCACCAGCAGCAGAAGACCACACCGGGTGCCACCCCTGTCAGTTAAGAACAGGAAACTCAGGCTACAGTTCACATGGGTTCATCTGGACAACAGAAGACTAGAAAAATGTTGACTTTCAGTTTCTCCTGCAGTATTCAAATGGTTGGGTCAAGATTTTGTGCAAACAGCAAGAAATCATGGCTCAATCTGTCATGAATCGCTGTGCGGCAGGCAGGAGTTGGACCCAAAATGCAGGACTCACAGACTCGGGGAGGTGAACTCAAAACACAGCTTTATTTGCTGGTAGAACAAACATACAAAACTAGACTAAACTGGGAAACCATAAACTAAGAACTCACAGGGAGATCCACACACAGCATGAGGGACGACGCAACACTGACTCAGAGAAACACAGGGTTTAAATACACTGGGAAGTAACGAGGGGAATGAGACACAGAAGGAGGGCACAGCTGGGAGAAATCAGGACTGACGAGACAAGCAAAGCAGGACGCATTCACATGAGACACGGACCATCAAAGTAAAACAGGAAGTATCACACAGAGACGCGAACTTGACACAGTGGAGACAGCAACTAAGAAATACAGAGACATAAACCATAAGGCAGAGGTCTAAGAACCAAAATACACAGGGAAATACTCAGCTGTGAACACAAGAGACTAGACTAGAGAGAGTAACAAAAAACCAACCATGAGAACATAATGCACAATGCAGAGTGACAGAAAACAAGAAACTCAAACATGCAAAGACACACAATTACACAGAACAGAGGGGACACAGAGAGACATGAAGGGCAAGGGATCAAAACTAGAAGCCATAGAATAAATCACACACAAGTACAATAATACAAAAATCACAAAGAACTAAAAACGCTGGGTCAGGAGACCCAGGACCGTGACACAATCCTGCCTCGTATCAACAGTTTAAGGTAATAGTAGTGGTATAATGTTGCAGTAGCAGTAGAAGATGCTTACTTATTGGATCTGCAAAGGTTTGGCGTCAGATGTGGGAAGCTTCCAAAGCCCAACATCCACACCAGATGATCAGCCACTAACCAATGGTTGCTCCAACTTTACTTCCCTGAGGTGACCTTATTAGGCCACTAGGAAGTTGAGCCTTGCGTGCCAATATCACTGCAACATCTGCCCCGACAACAGCTGATAAGTCTGATTAGTTTTTATACAAACACTGGCAAGGCACAACAATATAATAATGAACAGGGAAGTGAAGGGGGCAGCAGTGTGATAATGCAAGGACTTGAGTTTGTAGTGTACTACAGTTCACCTGTGTGAACAGCGCTCTGTATTCCCGGCTCAGTGATATGAGGCGCTGTTGGGACGTGTGATTTTAATGCCACGCCCCACCCCTCCATCTCACTAATCAGCTTCAGGAGTCGTAGCTTATGTCACCATGGCTACAAATGCTCCTGGTCGCATAGGTTTCCTCTCCCCTCTTACCTTTCCTGATATCCCTCTCTCTTTTTTTCTCTCTCTCTCCCTTCCCACTGTCGGCCTTATACCTCCAAGCCTGGGAGCGGAATTCTGGGAACATTTTTCCATGTGAAACAGCGAGGGTCAGCCTAGGGGTGTGACGCCACGGCATTGTTCCCGCTGCGAGGAGAGGAACCGTGCGCCGTTAGGCCAATTCCTGTCCGCTCCAAAAAAACAGCCACTTTCTCACACTGCTTTCCTTCCTCCGCCAGACAGCTCAAAACAATCCCAGAGTGTTTGTGGGTACGAGGTTCGGAGAGGCAAGCCACAGAGCAAAGAGAAGTGGAGGGAGAAAGAGTAAAGAGAAAAAAAAAGTAGAGGAAAGAGCGAGAGAAGTCTTTTTCTGTTGGTTTATCCAGACTGTTTATGGGCCATTGAAAACAAACAAAGGGGGAAAAAAGATCCCACTGTGCCCAACTGACACTCGCTGAAACAAACGGCAGGCTGACATTATATCTCTGTAAGTGGGCTTGAGCAACCGGCTGTGAGCCCGCCTGCCTTCGCCTCGGCATCATAATCTGTTTTGTTGTAAAAACAATGAAACATTCTTGTCATAAAAAAGTGCACGCTGCTCCCTCAGTCATGAGCTTTTAATTTCTTTTTTCTCCCTTCTCCATCACATGCTCATAAAGATCGTACATATTCAGATGGGTCCTTGGGGGAAAACTATAATCTCATTTGAATGTTCTGAGGAATTTGCTCACGCACAAGTGTGAAAGCGAGCTTTTTAAAATGAAGTTTTCCTGAGAATCTTCAGATGTTTGGCGGTCAAACCCATTTTGCTCCACTTAACCATAAATGGTTCCTGAATAGCCAAACTAGTGGTTGCAATCTTAGAAACATTACCATGACCCAGAAGTAAATGACAGAGCCCCATTCCTGTAAACAGAAACGTACTATTAAAGTTGCTGAGATGACACAATGACAAAAGGATGCACCTCTGTTATCATATAAAATTTGTTACTTCCTATGATTTTCTAAATTGCAGCATTGGGTTTTTCTCTTTTCTTTTTTGGGTCTCCACAGAACGGTGAAGGCGTCTGGCCCAGTTTAGATGGAATGAGCACTTGCACTATGTTTGCATCCCTCCTGAGGTCAGAAGTTTAAAGGGTTGCAAATGTGCGTCTTTGTGTGCATATTTAATAGGGGACGCGGCATTGCATACGTGCACAAATTGGCACTGAATCAAAGTATCCCCCCCTCCTCCTCCCTCAGGCTTGTCCCCAACCCCAGCCGTCCCCTCTCACGACCCCATCATGATGGTCCCATTGTTTTATTCCGCCATGCAATCTGCACGTATGGATAACTCAAAAGACACATTCTTCTCTGTCTCAATGTGTAGAGTTGATACAGCTTGGCGGAAGTCCTAAACTTTATATGCAACTTATGCTTTCCTGCAGACTGTGAGGGGGAAACATGATAGGAAGTATGAGGCATCCAAATCCCTCTCATACGTAAAACGGGAGACGATCCTAATTTGGTGCTTTTAGTGTTTTCTTACAGGTTTATTTGACGTTTTCATTGTGCTCCTGTTTATGTTTTTGGGAATTTTAGACCCCCCCCCCCGCCTGCAAGTGTTTTTTTTCGCCTACCTGTTTTGACCGAAATGGAAATTGAACCCATTGGAAGAGGAGAGAAAATAGCCTCGGCTGCTCTCTAGAGTTTCCTGCCTGTTGTCAGGTTTGTCTGTGTGCGTGCCCTGTCCTCCGTCCTCCTTGGCCTGCTTGTCTTCCCACCCCGCCCCTCCTGTCTGAAGATGCATGAGTGTGTGTGTGAATGTGTGTGTGAGCGTGGGCTGGATGTCTGGGAAAGCCTCGGACACAGCTGAGGGAGGGGATGAGCAACAGGCCTAATATAGTATGCAAGTGTGTGTGTGTATGAGTGGGATGTGTATCATTAAGGAAGCACCTGTCCTGTGTGACCGTCAGTTCTGCTGCATTTATCTGACCCCTCTCACATCAGGTGGCTTCCTGGTTTGCATCACATGCTGCTCCCCGATTCCTGCAGGGATTGGCTGATGTAAGCTCCTCCTCTTCCTTTGCTGCTGCTCATTGAGCTGTAGAGCAGCTGCTTCTTCACACATCTTCTGTGTCCACCATTCTTCTTCTTCTTCTTCTTCTTCTTGTTATTATTATTCAGGCTTCACTGTTGTATAAATGGAAGATGTCTGGATTAATGCATGTGGGTAAATTATGTAGTGTTTGAGCATATATCTAACAAAATAGAAGACCTAACTCAGCCTGGACCACTATAGACAAAAGATGATTGTTAGTATTAATATATAATAGCAATGTATATGGCTGTATGAGTCTGCTTTGGGACAGCAGAGAGCAGCAGCAAGACCCCCATTACTTAAACACAGCAGGCATCAGTGACAACCGAAATTAAATCTGTTAAGGAAGATGTGACATGAAAGCAGCATCTAGGGTGGAGGTCGGGTTGCAAAGGAGCTTGCAGATGCACAGGTACTGTTACAGCTTAAATACTTTGTCCCATCTTAAGTTTAGCAGTTGGATGCTACAAAGAGCTAAGCTGACCACTGATGTGGACTGACATTAAGATTAGCTGATCTGGCTAAAGATCAGACCCATACTCTGTGTAGAGAATTTGAATGAATTTGACATCCCTGAAACCAGGCATGTCAAACCCATACTGTCAACATAAATATGTTTCATTACAAATTTTATCACTAAAAATGTCTTAATATAAGAAAAAGAAGTGCAATTTCAACTGGACATGTCAGTTCTTTTCTAAATGATAAAGAAAAGTAATAAAGTAAAGGAATCTGTTAGCACAACTCTTTGTGCTCTTTGTAATTGTAAGAGTTAAAATGTAAAATTACAGAAAAGGTTTTAGTGTCCCGTAATTATAAAATGGAAAGTTTTTGCTGCGTATCCAGTCTAAAAAACCCCTGACATTTCTATAATTGATACTGAAACAGCAACCTTATCATTATTAATTGTTTTTAATTTAATTTATTGCCTAATTACATTGTTGTAGCATTAATGCATGAATGTAAGAGATCTTTATGCAAATAGATTCCTAGTCCTAAATTTATGTCTTTCTTCATGTTTTCAAAAGCTGTCCATTGGAACCAGATACTTTACTCAGAGGCCCTTTTGTTTGACACCCCTGCCCCAAACCAAAAGGCTCAAATAGCATAGGCTGTAATCTCTGGCATGACCAGCTGACTAGTAGGAAAAATACAATTTTGCATTTTTTATTACATCTTAACAAAGGTAACAAAGTGTCACAAGCTGTAGCATTTTCCACTTATTGTTATTTAAAAAATGTCTTACTCAGCATTTTCCTTTAGCTATAGAGAGAAAGAGGAGGCTGACATTATTTTTTTCTATACGGTGGCAGAGCTTTCACTAAGAAAGAGACAGTGAAACAGCTCAGACCTCTAAGAAGTACCACAAAGTAGAGCCTCCCTCTACCATGACCTGCCCCCAGGAAAACTGACAGATAAATTGGAGTACAGAAATACTGCACAGGCTTTACAGTCTTTTTATATAACAATTATCACTTTAAAACCCACTTAAGACACAGAAGAGACTGCTTTGACCCTGCATGTTCTGAATTTTTATAGCTGCCATTGGCAAACAGACATTAGTGTCTTCTTCTCATCCTTGTGTTGAATTTTGCTCTCTGTGCTCCTGTAATAGCCTTTTATCATCCTCTCTATTCTTTTCTGTAATATTTGAGCATCTAATGGGGCCAACGTTTAATCATTTAGTTTTATTGGATTTGAAGTAAAGCAAAGTAAAAAGGGCAAATTGTGATATTTTTCCTTATTTTTCTTTTTTGCTGTTCCTAACAGAACAACACATTTACTCCCTCCCTGCATCTGTCTTATTCCTGTAAACACTGATCCATAAAACCCACTACAGTTCTTTAAATTAGTCCCTTTTATTGCAAATGCACCCTTAAAAAACTTCCAGCAAGCAAGGTTTTGAACTGTGTTTGTTTACCAGCAGGAGTCTTTTCCTTGATCCCTTCAAAGGCGGCCTACTGTATTCTCTGATCCAAGCCCAGGACGAGACCAGCTGGGTTGCTGCATACATCATTTGGGGAATTAGATGATTGTGAGAGCACAGAGACAGATTTAGCAAACACACAACACACAGTCAGATAGTTGTGTGACAGTATTTCCCGCAAGAGTCAGGGTAACACTAATGACTGCTGACAAACTCCATTTCCTTAAAGAGTGACCAGGTCAGTTAAAAGCATTCAAGCTGTAAAAGTCACCTATGTCGAACAAACTTAAAAAGCATAACCTCCTATTTGCTTTGTGGTCTTGGGCACTTGAGTTATACATGAAACTTTCTGGTATAATTACAAAGTGGGCTCTTTTGCATGCAGCTGTCATTGTACTCATGTCAAGGTCAGATTACCAGAGAGCAGCAGGTGTGCGAAAGTTAGCAGTAATAACAATTTGGCTGAAAAAGCACTTTTTCTTCATTGTCCTTGCGCAGACAAGGACAAATCCACCCCTTCACCAACACTGTATATAAATTCCCTTTGACATTGTGTTTAGACAATAACTGTTCGCATTGCTAAATTATACTTAGTGTTACTCCTTAAGAAAACCCTGACTGTCTCTTTGACTTGATAAATGGACCCATAGGACAGCTAACCTGACCATTTATGAGTGGCAGTAATTGAATCTGGCTTAAAGGAAGTGATTCAATTACTTTTGTGTGTGACACAGCTTGCCCCCACCTTTCTCTCAGTCTAATGGTATGGTGTCTTCAGAGAAAGCCGTCTGAATAACACTCTGTCATTACACTTAAGGAAGACTGCGGGATCTGCAGCTAGCTTTTCAATAGTCTAAAGTGCCCTCAATCTTGTCTCTCTTTTCAAAAGAAAAAGAGGTAAAAGCCTATTTCTTTGTGTGTATTGATTTGGACATATAGGCATATTCTGCATTTATTACCCCCACAATTATTGTTCTTTTCAGAAAAGGACTCATGACATGACAAGGATGTTACTTACTGCTGATGTGGACCCAATAATTCATACACTAGAAATACATTGGATTTTGTGCAGATGGGATATATTCCTATTCACTTATGTTTGTTTTGCAAGTATTCCAAGTCTATCTGATCACTGACTGGTATCACAGAATTACAGAAAGTCAGTTTAGTGCATAATGCATTATATTTCCTACATTGTCTTCAAGAATATCCTCAAATTCAACATTGTTAAGTGCTGTATGCACTCTCAGGCATCTACATTAGGTATACATGTTCAATTCTTATTGCAAAAATTGGTCCAAAAAAGAGAGAATTTCCAGAAAGTTACAGCTCTCAGGACCATTGTGTTGTTGGTGCTAGAGATTGAATAGCTACAGTTTTCACATGAGCTTACCAAAACTTTTCCGATATGTAATTCTCAATTTGGTAGATGGTAGGTCTTGATGTCATACTCACTAATCCAGGTAAGCAAATCCCCAAAAGTTGATTCTGTTCATCTGGGCGTAGCGTTTTCAGTGGGAGAAACATTTCGTCACTTATCCAAGTGACTTCTTCAGTGTAAGCTGACTGCAAGTTTCCCCAATCTTATAAACAGTACATTTGCATAATGACTGAAACTAGCACGTAATGTAGTGTACGCTGTTAAGTGCCAGGAGGATTGCCAGGATTTATACATCGGGAAAACCAAACAACCTCTGGCAAAGCGGATGGCATAACACGGAAGAGCTACCATATCAGGCCAGGACTCCGCAGTCTATTCACACCTACAGGCCAGTGGACCCTCTTTCAATGATGAGGATGTACGCATCCTGGACAGGAAGGAACTCTGGTTTCTGTCACGGTCGGACGGCCCTTTCCGGACGACCCTGCTTGTGTTTATGTTTTCTGTATATGTGTTTGCTTCTCCCTCCCTGGCCCTCGGGGTTGTTTACGGAAGTGCGCGCCGTGGGAGAGGCGTGTCCTGGCGACTGTCGTCATTGGGAGTCCCTCTTCGCTGTTGCCGGCCCACCTGCAGCTGATTACCTGACCAGTGGTTGGTAATCATTCCTCCAGGCTAGAAAGGGGTATTTAACCTGGACTCACGGCGACAGTCGACGTGGGATTATTACTCCGAACTGGTATAGTCTGTGCGAGCAGTGTGAGTGTGTTATTCGGCTAGCGTGTGGCTAACGCTGGATTTTCCTTCTTCCTCCAGGAGGGGCGAGCGGAGAAGCGAGTTGGGGAGCACACACACTAAGGGAGTTACTACACGGAACGCACTGGGAGCAAGGGACGAGCACGATTGGAAAATTGCACTTTTGAATGGATTGTTGGACTTGTCTGTTTCACTGTAAATAAACGCACTGTGTTTCTGTGAGCAAGAACCGCGCCTGGGTCCCTCTTTTCCGTGACAGAATAATCCCACCACCATGGACCCAGCGGATTCTGCTTCACGCCAGCTGTCTATCCAAGCGGAGGTTTTGGAGCGACACGAGGAAATGCTGAAGCACGTTTCAAAGGAACAAACCGCGCTTCTGCAAGCCATGACAGAGCTTAAAGGTATGTTGATTTCCTCACCTAATACGGCTCCAACGCAGCCCACCCCTTCGCTGGAAGCCGCGGCAGCCTGTCCGCTTCCTCCTTCACCTCCACCGCGGCAGCGGGAGTACTCACTCCCCGCACCCGAAAAATTTGATGGCGAGTTGGGGAGGAGCCGGGGTTTTTTGACGCAATGTTCTCTTGTGTTTAGACAGCAACCTTGTGCCTTTGCCTCTGATTCTACTAAAATCGCTTATTTGGTGCAACTTATGACTGGGCGGGCGCTTCAATGGGCTCAGGCAGTTTTAAATACCCAGCCCTCTGTGTCATATGACGTCTTTCTCAGCAAGTTTCGCTATGTGTTTGATAAAGGCGCTAGCTCGGATGCTGCAGGTCATCGCATGTTTTCTCTGAAGCAAGGTAGGAGGAGTGTTGCTGACTTTTCCGTGGAGTTCTGGATCCTGGCGGAGGAGTCGGGCTGGGAGGAGAAAGCACTGCGTGGAGCCTTCCTCAACAGCCTTAATGAGAATATTAAGCGTGAGTTAGCAACCAAGGAACTGCCTAAAGCTTTGTCTGCTCTAATCAATATGTGTATTAACTTAGACGACCACATGCGGGAGTTCGGCAGAAGAGCCGGGGATGGTCGGCGGCCTGCTGGGGGCACGGGTACATCTAGGGACCTTCCTACTCTGATGTGGAGAAGTGAGGAGGAGGAGCAACACGGGGATGAAGAGCAACCCATGCAGCTCGGCGGAGCCAAGCTTTCCTCCTCTAGACTGGGGCGCAAACAACGGACTGGTGAGTGCTTTCTTTGTGGAAAAAGAGGACATTTTGTTGACTCCTGCCCAGACCGAGTAAAAGAGTCGGCCCGTCAGTAATTGTGGGGATACTGGCGGGCGCCACAACAAAAGTGTTCCCTCACCTCAGCTGCCCTGCTAAATTAATGTCTCACTCCCTCACTCACTCCTGCTGCGCACTCATTGACTCTGGTTCTGAACAAAATTTCCTAGACGAGGAGTTAGCCAACATCTTAGGCCTGCCCCTACTTCCCCTTCCAGAGGTCCTGAAGGTCTCAGCCTTAAATGGCGGCCATCTAGCCTCCGTCACACATCGCACTCAGGAGGTTACACTCATTATTTCGGGAAATCACTCTGAGAAAATCAGTTTGTTGGTATTCAAAGCCCCCCACACCCCACTGGTACTGGGATTTCCTTGGCTCCAACATCACAACCCCCAAATCGACTGGGCCAAAGGGTGTGTAACTGGCTGGAGCACGCGGTGTCATGAACAATGTTTACTTGCCGCTGTCCCGGACAATCCTGGGACCGCCTCTGCGAAAAGCTCCTCAGCCCCCGACCTTTCCTTGGTGCCCGCCGACTACCACGACCTCGGCCAGGTATTCAGCAAAAGTAAGGCGTTGTCTTTGCCTCCACATCGGCCTTACGACTGTGGAATCGACCTACTCCCAGGCGCTCCCCTGCCAGCAAGTCGGCTCTACAGTCTGTCTAAACCGGAACGCGAGGCCATGGAATGCTACATAACGGAGTCTCTGGTCGCAGGTATTATTCGCCCATCTACTTCGCCTTTAGCAGCAGGATTCTTCTTTGTAAAGAAGAAAGATAAGAGCCTGCGTCCCTGCATTGACTTTCGAGGGCTGAACAAGATCACTGTTAGGAATAAATATCCACTCCCCCTGCTGGCCTCGGCATTCGAACTATTACAGGGGGCAGTCCTGTTCACCAAACTGGATCTTCGGAGTGCCTATCATCTGGTTCGCATCCGCAAGGGTGACGAGTGGAAGACGGCTTTCAACACCCACCTGGGGCACTTCGAATACTTAGTGATGCCCTTCGGTCTCACTAACGCCCCCGCGGTCTTCCAGGCCCTGATTAATGATGTGCTCAGGGACTTTATTAACCATTTTGTCTTCGTGTATCTGGATGACATTCTGATTTTTTCCAGGTCGCAGACTGAGCACATCAACCATGTACGTCTGGTTCTACGGCGCCTATTGGAGAACCGCCTTTTTGTGAAAGCGGAGAAATGTGAGTTCCATGTGGAAACTGTTTCTTTTCTGGGTTTCATTGTGGAACAGGGGCGTTTGCGAGCTGACCCGGCCAAAGTCAAAGCCGTAGTGGAATGGCCTATTCCCAAGACCCGCAAGGAGGTGCAGAGGTTCCTGGGCTTCGCCAATTTCTACCGCCGCTTTATCAGGGATTTCAGCAAGGTAGCCCTTCCTCTAACCAACCTAACTTCTCCTAAGTTGTCTTTCCAGTGGGCCTCCGCAGCCCAGCAAGCGTTTGATCGGCTCAAGCACCTGTTTTCCTCGGCTCCGGTCCTCGTCCAGGCGGACCTCGGCCGGCCTTTCGTCGTCGAGGTGGACGCGTCCGATTCGGGCGTGGGGGCGGTTCTCTCCCAACGGATCGACGGCAAGTTGCATCCCTGTGCGTTCTTCTCCCGCAGGTTGTCTCAGGCCGAGAGAAATTACGACGTGGGCGACCGGGAGTTGCTCGCCATCAAGTGGGCCCTTGAGGAATGGCGACATTGGCTGGAGGGCACTGAGCAGCCTTTCGTGGTGTGGACGGACCACAAAAATCTGGCGTATCTCCAGGCAGCCAAGCGCCTCAACGCCCGACAAGCCAGGTGGGCCTTATTTTTTACTCGTTTTCACTTCTCCATTACTTACAGGCCCGGTTCTAGGAACACTAAGCCAGACGCGTTGTCGCGCCAGTTCGCACCCGTGACCGATGAGGACGAGAAGGAAAAACCCATCCTGCCCCCCACCTGCATTGTGGGTGCACTAACATGGGAGATTGAAAAGGTGGTCAGGGACGCCCAGCGACAGGAGCCCGACCCTGGCACGGGCCCGAAAGGGAGACTATATGTTCCGGCCACAGCGCGTAGTCAGGTCATTCACTGGGCACATACTGCCAAGTTTTCGTGCCACCCAGGTAAAAATCGCACTGTCTCCTTTCTACGACGTTTGTTTTGGTGGCCCTCTCTTGTTCTCGATGTCCAGAACTATGTTGCGGCATGCCCGGTGTGCGCACGGAACAAAACCACCAACTCGCCTGCTTCTGGCCTCCTGCGACCGTTACCCACTCCAAAACGCCCATGGTCGCACATCGCCCTGGACTTCGTCACCGGCTTGCCTCCCTCTGCAGGTAACACCTCCATTCTAACCATTATTGACCGTTTTTCCAAGGCTGCCCACTTCATTGCTCTGCCCAAGCTCCCTTCTGCCTTGGAGACGGCCCAGTTACTGACGCAGCATGTGTTTCGGCTCCACGGCATACCCCAGGACATCGTTTCCGACCGTGGCCCTCAGTTCACCTCGCGGGTTTGGAAGGAGTTCTGTGCAGAATTGGGAGCTCAGGTCAGTTTGTCCTCCGGGTTCCACCCCCAAACTAATGGTCAGACCGAAAGGGCCAATCAGGAACTGGAGGCCATGTTGCGTTGCGTCGCATCATCGAACCAAGCGACCTGGAGCGAGCAGTTGGCCTGGGTGGAGTATGCCCACAACGCCAGCACGTCATCAGCGACTGGACTCTCGCCCTTCGAGGCGTCGCTGGGGTATCAACCCCCTCTCCTCTCCATCTCTGAGGGAGAGCTGGCGGTTCCCTCGGTCCAGCACCACCTTAGGCGCTGTCGTCGGGTCTGGCGGGCCACGCGCGCAGCACTCCTGAGAACGGCCGAGCGGAACAAGGCATTGGCGGATCGCCGTCGCACTCCTGCTCCGGATTATCAGGTCGGCCAGCGGGTGTGGCTCTCCGGCAAGCACATCCCTCTTCGGACTGAGTCCAAGAAACTGGCCCCTCGGTCTCTTGGCCCCTTTGCCATCCAGGAGGTCCTGAACCCGGTGACGGTCCGGCTGGCCCTTCCGCCTGCTATGAAGGTACATAACGTCTTCCATGTTTCTCAGGTTAGGCCCGTCCGGACCAGCCCTTTGTGCCCGCCCCCTGGGCCCCCGCCACCCGCCCGGATTATCGACGGCGCCCCGGCGTATTCCATTACTCGCATAATGGATGCCCGGCGCCGCGGTAGGGGCTTTCAGTTTTTGGTGGATTGGGAGGGGTACGGTCCGGAAGAACGTTCTTGGGTGCCGCGGTCTGCCATTCTCGATCATCGCATGGTGAGAGAATTCCGCCGCCGGCATCCGGACAAGTTTGCCAGGTCGCCCGGAGGCTCCCATTAGAGGGGGGGGTACTGTCACGGTCGGACGGCCCTTTCCGGACGACCCTGCTTGTGTTTATGTTTTCTGTATATGTGTTTGCTTCTCCCTCCCTGGCCCTCGGGGTTGTTTACGGAAGTGCGCGCCGTGGGAGAGGCGTGTCCTGGCGACTGTCGTCATTGGGAGTCCCTCTTCGCTGTTGCCGGCCCACCTGCAGCTGATTACCTGACCAGTGGTTGGTAATCATTCCTCCAGGCTAGAAAGGGGTATTTAACCTGGACTCACGGCGACAGTCGACGTGGGATTATTACTCCGAACTGGTATAGTCTGTGCGAGCAGTGTGAGTGTGTTATTCGGCTAGCGTGTGGCTAACGCTGGATTTTCCTTCTTCCTCCAGGAGGGGCGAGCGGAGAAGCGAGTTGGGGAGCACACACACTAAGGGAGTTACTACACGGAACGCACTGGGAGCAAGGGACGAGCACGATTGGAAAATTGCACTTTTGAATGGATTGTTGGACTTGTCTGTTTCACTGTAAATAAACGCACTGTGTTTCTGTGAGCAAGAACCGCGCCTGGGTCCCTCTTTTCCGTGACAGTTTCAGCAGGGAGACAAGGAGGCCATTTACGTGAAAAGGGAAAGACCATCTCTGAATCAAGGAGGGGGCCTAAGGGTACATCTTTCGCCAATGCTGTGATTGCAGCCATTCCCCAACTCTCTGTGAATGGTACTCATGGTCTTTGATCAATGAGCTTTGATCAGTGGTTGTTGATCAATGGTCATGAGAATTTGCATATTAATGATCAAGGACCTGACCTCCCAGCCCATTGTTCTTTCAGTGGTGCTAGATTGAGTCATTATGCAAATGTACTGTTTATAAGGTTGGGGAAACCTGCAGTCAGCTGAGATTGAAGAAGTCACTTGGATGAGTGCCGAAACGTTTCTCCCACTGAAAAAGCTACGTCCAGATGAACAGAATCAACTTTTGGGAATCAAGATGGAAGGTTTAGAATTTCTGATGAACATGGATCCATCTTGCCTTGGTATCTGGAGAGAACCCACAATGACATGATGAGATCATGTAAATTCTCCTGCCTGGATTTGAACCCTGGCACTTTTTGCTGTGGGGCAACAGTGCTAATTAGCACACTACTGTGGTACCGTTCTGTGCAAAATTGCAAAATTTGTTCAGATTAAATCAGTAGTTCAGTATTTTATGACTATATGTTTCCCTAGTAGGAGCTGAGAAAAAAGGTTGTGGCAGCAACTGATTTTCTTCTCTTTTTTGTTGTTGTTGTTGTTGTTGTTGTTGTTTTTATAGTGGATTAGGTGCTGAACTATTCCATGGTTGAGCAGGACTTCCGGTACACTATGGAGATTTTCCACACAAGGAGGCAAGACTAAACCCCCCCATCCTTTGTATTTGAAAGAAAATAATTTGCTACAGCACTAGAAAGTACAGTGGATGCAGTAACAATATGTTCTAATAAAAAGAGCTGATGATATTTTAGAATTACACACCTCTGCCTCCTCCATGCAATATTGGACCCCCATAGCTAGCGGTTCTGTATGAAAGACTGACCAAGTCGGAAGGGTGGCAGTGGCTTTAATCGCCAGTTTGTTGACCTGGAAGCTGCAGTTCATGATAGCTTTGTGTATTGTGCATTGTTTTCATTCTCTGTTTATTTTAGTTTTCACTTGCTGTTCGGTTAGGTTTATCCACCTAAAACAAGTGGTTAGGTTTAGGGAAAGATTGTGGTTTAGGGTGGACTACGCCCCCTCACAACATAATATCTGCTTGCTGAAAAATGACAGTTAAAGGTCCTCAATAAGCTTCGACAACCAGTAAATTGTGGCAAAACATGAGAACAAAAGCCAGTTTGTGCATTGTTTGTGACAATTTGCGACAGTTTGGGCCTGAGACAGGAATACTTGGAGTCCTGGAATGGCAGTGGAAAAACGCTAGTCCCAGACAGCTTGGTATGCACAACATGTTTTAAGCAGAGCCTTATCGCATTGGGATCGAAGCTGATGTTGTCGCTATGGTCTGGTTTGCAACAAACACTCACTAAATCTCCCATCACAATCACAAATGCCTTTAACTTTGTCAACATGTTGCTTTCTGTTTCTAATTCACAACACGGATGCCGTGCATAACAAACACAGGTTGCTTCCTTCTTGTAAACTGGCCCGTTTTCTAGCTCTTTGTACAGTATTCAGACCAAGCCTTTAAACCCTCCAACCCCAACTCCTCCTCTTTTGACCGCCTGTGACACACTACTGAAGAAAATATAATGAGCCTAATTGACTTGGGGTCAATTTTTGTGCAATTTCCTTTTTAATGGGCAATGCTTTGATGCCATTTGTTTGGCAAATGGCATATGCCCCTAATTGTCTCTCTGTGAATTAAGCCTCCCCCTTTCTCTCAAGTCCCAAGTGATCTCCAGATCCTGTGAGGGCTTAACTTGGAAAATCTGTAAACCCCAGTTGGATGACAACAAATGATGCTGTGGCTGCTAATTGTGTGTGTGGAGCTGGCAGGAACAGGATGATTAAAAGTCAGAGCAGTCAACTTTGCATCCAGTGCTTCGTATTTGACAGATGACCTAGTGGAGACACCTCACAAAGCTTAGATTTGTACCAGGTATGTTTTTGCATAGGTTCTCTTGTGTTATTGTTTTCCCAATACCCATAAAGGTGCACGTGTGAGCTTGGCTGTAGAGGTTCCCAGGGATATTCATCCCCTGAGGCAGAAAAGTAACATTGGCCAGAGTGTGACTTGGTGGGAGAAACACAGTCCCTGGATCTTACAGTGGAACACATGGCCTTTCAAACGCACAAAATCTCACACACACACACACACACACACACACACACACACACACACACACACACACACACACACACACACACAGCCATCTGGGCAAGGCAAATGTCAATTAAATCCAATTCACCTCACGTCACTCAGAAATTGAAGCCATAGTGCAACATTATTAAAACAATGATGTATACTCTATTGGAGACAAATGAGCAATACATTTCTCTTCTGATTGCCTATAAAGGATGAAAGATGTCTCCTCTAACTCCAATAAAAAACATGAAGATGTAATCGTGATTGGATCACTTTAATGAATGACATGTCAGTCTACAGCAGTGGACTGGACCTACTGAGGTATTGGCTCAATTATCTTGAAATATTCCAGCTGCAAGAAACAAATATTTCACTAGTTTCATGTCAGAATTATGTATGCAGAGGTTTCCTCGAGTGATCTGGGAAATGTATCTCTTGAGGGGCTGAACCTTGTGGAGTTGCTGAGACCTGACACACTGCTCACATATGAACACCACAGACGAGCAGATTCCTTAAAAACAGCCCCAGGGAGTTTTTTCTTTTTCTTTTTTTAACCAGAGAGATGACATCATGTGAACTCCACAGACCTCAATATACTTATTATATGCTATAACTTATATAATAATTAATTCATCCATATTTGTTTTCTTAGTAGATTTAATTCTAGAGAAATCCATGGCATGTCCAGGCCGTTTAATTATGCAACAGTTGGCTTTTTATTCAAGGGCTGTGTCACGGTCCCCGTGCCTGCTCGGCTGGCCCTGTGTGGCTACATGTTATGTTTTGTCTTTTCTCTCTCTCCTCTCTCTCTGCTCGCTGCCTGGGCGGAGCTCATTGTGAGCTCCCGGCCTCCACCACCTGTAGGCAATCACCTGTGGCTCCTCACCCTGTTTGCTCCCGCTACTTAAGGCAGTGACTGAGAGCACCTCGCCGCTGGACTATTGAATAACGCTCGTCAGTGCTACTTTAGCCTCAGCCAGTTTTGAGCTCTGTCCGTAAAAGTTCCGTGCTAACCCTTGTTCTCTGTATGCAGATTTCTCGTGTTTTGGTTTGGAGACTCTGGACGCTTTTCCCGACCCCGCTCTGCACCCCTGGGAACCCTGGCCCCCTTCTCCCTCACCTGTATATAGTGCACCTGGAGTGTGTAAATAAACCTGTTTTTCTGAGACTTCAGTCTGCGCCGAGTCCTCCCTGCTCCTCCGTGACAGGCTGGTTGAAAGATGAAATCCAAAAGACCTCCAAGCAATACATATTTGCATTAAAAATAAAAAAATCATTGAATATCACAGCAGTCATTATGTTACTCTCTGTAGCATCAATATGTTTTCTGCTCTCTCCGCTCTTAGCCCATCTTTTGACCAATTGGATTTAATGTCCTGACATTTAAATTTGTGATCTAAACATTATTCGCCAATCGCAGAATATGCAAAATAAAATAATATATTCTGTATTTTGTTTTAGTATTATTTACAATTTTATTTGCACACAGTGCTTACAAGGTAAAGCCACACACATAAAATCTACATCTACTTCCAGTAGAGATCAAACAATACTTTGGCTCTGGTCTTTGTTTTTATCTGTCTGAATCTTTTTACTTTTTACTTTCACTAACAGTTTCAACTTCACGTTTGCCATCCTGCACCAACTTGCAGTAAGAATGACATCAGTAGTGCTTCTATCTTATTGATCTCAGATCAGTGTCAGGGGACTTTCTTTGGTCCTTAGTCTCTTTGGACTAAGGACTAAAGAAAAATCCCTGCTTTGTTATAGTCCTACACATGCCGCACAGTACGGACACTTTCCTTATCTCTTGGCCTGCACGTGCAGTCATGTTTCAAAGCATTCTTATCTGATTCTCGAAAACATGTCCTGCACTGGCAATCTGCACACAGCTTGAGGGATTTTGTGAAGTTCAGAGTTTTTCTTTTATGTGGAAGTGCAAGGACAGTGCTATATGTGTTTTGATTTAACCCCTCTCTAGAATCAGCATGAGAAAAGACGAACAGAGTTTGAGTTTTGAGCTCTTCTTTCTTTATGCTTTCCTAGAAAAAAGGAAAATAGGGGCAGTGGGTTATTGAAACATGCAAACATACATGGAAATACAGTGGTAAGACCACCTATATTGTTCAATACTCTTTTAGGCAGCGTTCTTGTCATTTCTTTAAGTAGTCTTCAGGAGTAGTTCTCCAGGATTCTTGAAGCTCTTCTTTGGATGTTTTCTGCCTTTTGTTCTGTTCTCTGTCAAGATGATCCCAAACTGCTTCAGTAATTCGGAGGTCCGGGCTTCATATGACTGATAGCATTCCTCTGTGTACTTTTCTATTCATGTTTGGCAGTGTGTTTGGATCATTGTCATGCTGAAAAATGAAGACGCTGCCAATCAGATGTTTTACAGATGGTGGTCTATAGTGGATCAAAATCTGATGGTGTTTTTCTGCAATTCCGTCACTTTGACGTGATCCCTGCTGAAATGTAGTATAAACCATGACAGAGCCTCCACTGTGTTTTACAGATCTCTGTATTCTTATGCTTTCACCTGTTTTTTCCCCCTTTTCTTTACTCTTTTTCTTCCTGCCTGTCATCTCTGTTATTGTCATATCACACATGCACTCATGAATAATAATAGAAATGAATCGCTAGGTAAATAATTAAAAGAATCAAAATAAAAACACAAACAAGCCAAGCCTATAGCAGATCTATAGAGCTCATCTTGGAAAGGCTAACGTGTTTTGTTCAGCAGTGCATTCAGATACTGATTCTGATTGCACGAGCTACCAGACACGACAAGCTAAAAAAACAAAACAAAAGACAAAAAGATGGCTGTAGACACTCACTATTGTACATCTCCCCTGACTTTCTCCATGCATATTGATAACAGTTTGAAGAAAAGATTCCTCACTCCATCAAACCTGTTGACACTGATTTTCAGTCCAGTTCTTGTCTAATTTGGTATAGCTCAGCCTTTTCTCCCTGTTTTCTATCATTAAGAATGGCTTCTTGACATCAACCCTTCTACTGAAACCATTTCTGATGAAGCTTCAGTGAAGAGCAGGTTGATCAGCTGAAGTTCCAGATGCAACTGTCAGGTCCTGTATCAGGTCTTTGCCAGATTTATTCCTACTTCTTAACGACACGACTTTGAGATGCTGTTGATAGTTTTCTAAGAACACACCACACACTTTGCAAAGATATTATAAATGATGAATGGACTTGTTCTTGCATAGAGCTTTTTTACTCTAACTGAGCACTCAGTTGAGCTCTGAACTGTTGTTGAAGATCATGTTAAAAATAAAATAAAAAGTCTGGCTCCTTTGAAGCAAAATATAAAGAAATGAGTGGCGCTCAAGACCTTTGCACAACACTGTACATAAATACAAAGCACATATATTTGCTCATAACATAAACATTTTTAAGAAGAAAGTGAAACATTAGAAGCCTTACAGTTGATGTTATCCACAGTTTTTGCCTGGCATTGATTCGTGACATGTGTGCTGAATTTCCTCGACTCACAAGGGCAAAGCAGAAAATAACAGTGGCAGCCCAAATGAGCGTGTGGCAGCAGACCGTCGTCACTAGCCCCACAGAGCTGCCTCTGGCCTTAATCAGCCAAAGTCAAAGTGAAAAGTAACCTTCCTGTATGCTGGTGCAATTTTATGTGCATTTTTTTTAAATATACAATTTTTCACAGTAATGTTGATTATATGTTTTTTAATGTATGCGGGCGTGTCTTCATTTGATGCCAAAATGGGACAACCAAACCATCCTTCTTCTTTTTTTACAGTCTTCTTTTTATATGTGAAATCAGGAGGAGGTTTTCAGACATTCCTGAGGCTGGAAGAATGACAGCTCGCCTGGTGATTGTCTGGATCTGGAGTTTGAGCGGAGGACAGAGAGAGAGGGAGAAAAAACCCCCACAGCATGCCAAAGATCAATGGGGGTGGGGGTTAGGGAGCCTTCAAAACGAAGAATTTTTTTATTAGATGGGAAAAATCTTGCTGTTGCTTTTTTTTAAGAAATTCACAGTGAATATAAATACTTAAGTCAGAGTTAACTTACAGAAAGGTTAAGCATTACTCCTCTGAGATAAAGCAACAAGTGACTTCTGAGGGGAGGGGTGGGGGGTGGGGGGGTGCAGTTAGAGTAATGTGAATGTCATTTTTTCCCCCTTTTCTTGTGACTGTATGCCTTAGTGGACAGTCTACTGTGGAAAAATGAACCCAGCAAATTTTAAAGACTTATCACCACTGGCCAAAATATTTCACATGCTTGGAGAAACATACAAGGAATTTCTTTGCAGGCAAACACAGCTGCCCAGAGCTCTCTTGCAGGGTGTGCTGAAGTATTCATATTTTTGCTCTAATTCATTAGCAGTGACGAAGAAAACTTGGTTTGCTTGCATTTATTGATAAATCTTTCAATGAACATTTTATCTGAGCACAAAACTCCATCCTTGAGCAGGCCCGCAGCACTATGTCTTACTATTGAAGGTCACTGAACAAACAGCTGGGAAGTTCCAGTTGATTATTGGTTTCCAGTGGCTTACTGCGCGTACACACATCAAAAAAAAGTCTTTGTCACATAATTCTTTAAAGACGCAGTATGCTCCTTTGTAAGCCGAGCACAGCTGCCATCAGTTGAAATCGCTGCATGAGCGCATGTTTATTGAGAACAGTCCAAATAGTTTATATTGTCCCTTATCGAAATATGGCATGCACATTTCACAAAAACGCTCTCATAAACTGTTCTCTGCCACTTGTGTTCCCTCATGAATTGTTGTTCTTATCTTCCTGACACCATGCCCCTGAAACAAACAGACCATGGCACAATGAGAATTAGAAAAAAAATAGAAAGAAAGAAAGAAAGGAAACAAAGTGTGATCTGTGTGTGCGTGCGCGTGTGCCCCTGAAAACTGTGTGTGCGTGTGTGTGTGTATGGAGGATTATCTGTGTACAGTACGGTTGCTTGGTGTTTTGGCGTGTATATACTTCTGGGTATATCCAGGTGTGTACTGTACACGAGCTCTTGCAGGTAGAAGTGGAAAAGCTGAGCCTTCTGATGGCTGATGACAGTGTGACAGGTCAAAGTGGGGTTTATTTTTCCAGGCTTTTATTGTAAATACAGCTCAGGACTACAGAGCATGCAAAATGGGTGTACTTAGAAAGAGAAAACACAGATGGACACCTGGAAGAAAACCGGGAGGGAGGGGGGGGGGGGAGAGAAAAAGTTTGAAAATGTTCTGCTCTGTCAAACAGCTGCGAGTCAGCTCCTCATTCAACTGAGACTTCAGTGCTTTTGGCAGACGCCAGGCTACAGCAGCAGTGATTGGGTTTCAGCTTATTGGGCAATTCTCTGCGAGGTGGGGTATGCACACATCATAAAATCTTTCCTTTAAACACCTTTTATGGGGCTTCTTTTCTAACAGAATGGTTGAATTAATTTTTTCGCGTGTAAAACGGAGCTCATTTGCTCTCAGTTTCCTTCTTCTTCCTGGAGCTACAATGTGGTAGCTTGTCCTAAACACCTTCCCTACTTCAGGTGGCTCGCTCTCTGTTTAAAACATTAGTCTAGAAATCTGGTAGGGCACAGCATGTGCAGGGGGAGTCAATTATTGTCTGCGTTTGCCGACATATGCAGACAATAATAGAGTGAATATTTACAGTTCTTTGCCCGCGCCTTGAAGTTCTTGACATTGTAAAATGAAGGACGACTCACACATGGGAAGCTCGGCGGCATTTCAGATGGCTTATAGAGCTGGATGTATGGTGTTGTTTGATCCTACAAAGACTGACGCTGAAATCTGTAAATCATAAATATTGTAAAGCTGTTAGAGTACAGGTTGCTGTTCTGCAAAAGGATGATACGCAAAGAGCTGTGAGCAAAGTTGGAAACTTTGTTAAGCTGAATTATCATAATGTTAAAAAAAAAATTGCCTCTTGTCCCTCTGAACCGGACAGCGCTAACTTTACTTTCACAATTTACAAGAAAGCAGCTTTTGAGGTGTTACCTGTGCCTGACCTGACTGACCTGCCTGGCTGTAATATGATGAGGCAGCACGCGTTATTGCCTGTTGTGCAATCTGGCCACAAAAGAGACGCGGCAACTCAGGCTTCAAACACCGTCTTGAATAACAAGCCGCGCAAAAGGGGAAAAATTGCTTGCATTTAGAAAGCCTCTGGAGGTCAATCAGTCATAAAAGAAGCAGAGGAAAATTTGGAGACGAACAAGTCAATGTGTTTGTTTTCAGTCAACGCGTTTGAGTTTGGAAAGCGTTCTGAAAATTCCTCATGTCTGCCGCAAAGAAAGAACGCACCTGATGCTGTTTCTGCTCCATCTTTAAAGTCTTCTAGAATATGTTTTCTGATGTATCAGTGACTCTCGCCTGTTTCAAAACCACCACCACACCAGCTGGGCCCCCGCTACCAGAATGGGCACAAAATTATTTTATTGCAGAGATTCCCATGAACATTTATTTAACTGTGATTCATGCTTCCCAGAGGATAAAGCCTACAGATGTCATAAACTATATCTAGCAGATGTCGGTTAAAGTAAGTGGTTTTGACTGAAATATTTTGATCTCATGCCATTTGCTAGACACACTTATACCCTCAACAGTATGATTTAATAAAGATGTTTTTATTACATTTGGAAAACATTCGACCTACAAATCATCAGCCTTTCATGTCATTGCCATTGTGAACTTGCTAGCATGCTGATGTTAACATTAAACTCAAAGCAATGCTGTATCTGAGTTCAACTGCAGGTGCTGTCAAAGACAAGTGATATAAAAATGACATAAGTTTAATCTTTTTTAACATGAACAATTTCACAGAACGATACCAATGGAGTGGGATATATATCAGAGGGTTATACGTTCACACAACCACATGCTGGAGTACCTGCTCACTAGCCCCATCCAGATATAAAGCTGTTGTAGCTCATTGGTTTACAGCTTCTCACGGACAGTTCAGGCTCCTGTTGTGCAGAAAACGCTTTAATGTAGTTAAATAAGTCAATCAATAGTGTCCTTTGCTGCCATTTTCTTTACTGATCCTCTTCAAAAATAAAAAATGATGATTTTTGTTAATGCAAATTACTGGATTTTATTGACCTTGGTTACTACAGCTAATCTCTTCTCACGTAGATGTTCAGATAGATGGGAAGTTAACCATAACATGTAAAAACCTCAAAATGAAACATGTTTCTTACAAAAACCGAGCCATAGTGTCTAACAGCTTCAGTTGTTTCAGAATTATAACAACCTACAAGATTTTTTTTCCAAAAAGCTACTAAACAAAAAACTTTTTTCATATCTTGAGCAATAGCTCTCCAGGCTTTCTGGACGTCTTCCAATTTTTTTTGATTTTATTTTGGCAGCTTTTCAGTCGAGTCCTTGTATCTGACCATTTTCAGGGCATTATAAAAAATTATTCAAGTAAAAAAAGAAGCTACCTAAATCAGTGGATGAATAATTGTGAACAATTTTGTTTAGACATAGAGATTACTTAGCAAAGAATCAATTGTAAATTGTATCTTTAGGAACTTTATTATCAGCAGCCTGTCACAAAAATTCTCTAATTAATGAATTGATCAGAAATGATATAGGTAACAAAGTTTGATAGGCATAAAATAGTATTTTGAATAGGATCTGAAAGTCATGTCCTTTAGAGACAAAGACCTGACACAGGACCTGAAAGATGTGTCTGGTCCCTCTGTTGATACATCAACTGTTCGTTGAAACCTCAACAGAAATGGTCTCAGTGGAAGGGTGACTGCCAAAAAGCCATTGTTAATGAAAGGAAACAGGGAGAAAAGGCTGACTTGTAACAAACAGGTAACAGGTCTTATGGACTGATGTAGCCAAATTTTATAATTTTTGCTCCAAATTGTTGTCAGTATGCACAACAGTGAGTGTGTCAGCCATCTGTTAAATGGGGGAGGCTCTGTTATTATTCGGGACTGCATTTCAGGCAGTGGTGTTGGGACTCTTGTTAAAATTGTTGGAATTATGAAGAACCATCAGATTTTGATCCACCATATAATACCATCTGGATTGACAGCAGCTTCATTTTTCAGCTTGACAATGATCCCAAACACACTGCGACTGCAGTAAAAGCATACCTGGATAAAAACACACAGTGGAACAGCAAAGACTGCTCTCTTCAGAGCCTAGACCTAAAGATTATTAAAGCAAACAAAAGGCGGCCAACATCCAGAGAAGAGCTTTGAATGTCCTTCAAGAACCCTGGAGAATTATTCCTGAAGACTAATTAAAGAAATGACAAAAAAGCTGCCTAAGAGAGTCCAAGCTGTGTTGAAGAATAAAGGTGGTTATTCCAAATATTGACTTTAAAGTCAAAACCTCTTTCCAATTCAGCTCTGTTTTTGCCTTATATGCTGTATTTCCATATAAATTTGGGCATGGCAATAAATTGCTGCACCTATTTCCCATTTTCCTAGTAAAACATAAAGAAATAAGAGGTGGCTCAAGACTTTTGCATAGCACTGTAACTTGGAAGCCCCTGATTTGGAGCTCTATAGAAGGTAGATGGAGGCAGCAAACATAAAACTTGCTTTTGAATGTTTCTTATTGGTCATGACCGAGGGAAACTGGAAACATTAAAAGCCTTTTTTCCAAACTAGTGTGATTAGCACACGCTCTCAGGTACTTTCCCTACCCATGGCCAGGCGCTTTTAGAGGCGGGTAAATAGAAAGCAGATGCTGGCTGAAACACAGGAAGTCTTTTAAAGGTTTGGATCTAACTCTTTGTGACATACTGTGTCGATGCAGAGGGCCAGATGGGAAGGCTGTGTGCTTTTGTTCCGAGAATGATAGGAGGTGTTGTTGGTGACATTGCAAATATCTTCACCTGTGTCCAATATAAGATTGAACTTTTTGTTGAGAGCTTTCTGCTGCAAACAAGCCGTGACCAGAACAAGGCCTTTGCACAAAAGGAAAGCTTGAATGATTAGTTCTGCTTGGAGGAGGGATTACTGTGGATATACTTCAAGTTATTAAAATATGCATGTAAGGTTTTAAATGTTTATTAAACATATTCTCTAGGAGAAATGACTCGTGCGATTTTCCTTCTTGGGCTGGATACCCATTGTGTGAATGTGTGTGTGCAATATCTATATCAGTGTCATCTTTTTTTGTCTACCGATGTCTGTTTGCCACCACAAAGTTTGACTTCATCTTTCGTTGGTGAGGAGGTCACATTATGCCTTGGGTGTGCTTCACTAGCCACAGAGATCTGTGTTATCATCAAACAGAGATACAGATTGTTCTCATTTAACTTTGCATGGGAGAGGCTTGGCAGAAAGCAGCAGAGGCCTCTTCAAACAAAAAGGTCATTTAATTCAATGCAATTGGAAACATTTGACAAACAACCTGTGTGCAAGTGGTGAGTTGGTTGAAA
The DNA here is from genome assembly GCF_057381915.1 of Diplotaxodon limnothrissa. NCBI lineage: Eukaryota > Metazoa > Chordata > Actinopteri > Cichliformes > Cichlidae > Diplotaxodon > Diplotaxodon limnothrissa. The sequence continues at coordinate 6,547,580 of NC_140610.1, read as the reverse complement.
ATGTAATAAATGTTTTTGTTGTCAATATTGTATACTTTTTTTGCAGCGTGCATGCAACAAAACAGATCTTAGTCCACTTTGAGGATCTTCCTGGTGATATAATTCCGGAAATGATTATTTTTCAATATTTTTTAATGTGCCTTTGAATCGCCGAAGTCTAAAAACATGTGTCTTCCAGAACCTTTTTTTAAAAATAATTTTATGCTTCTAATAATCAGTGACAGCTGCCTCAGTGTGATTCCTGCTAGATTGAATCCAACTTTTTTTTTTTGTTAAAGAAAATATGTTGAAAGAAAGATTAGTGAAGATTAATGAAGTCATAGCTGTCCAAAAATCACTATAAAACAAGAACATGCCAAGAAATGGAAACAACACAGGAATTAGCTAATGGACTGAATTTGACAGTTGCACTCACTATGGTGGCTTGATCACTAAGTTATGAAGTGTGTAACTGTGACGGCTCTGTTTCAAATTCAGGCAAGACTGTCAGTCTTGTCACATTTTCTGTTTTTCTCTCCAAACTGCTGCAGTGTCAAATGTAGGCAAAAATGCCTTGTAAACACTAATAACCAGCAAAATAAGCATGTCCATGGCATTATATGGGATATACTTGTTTGCTCATACTGGCTGTAATTATTATAACAGTTGAACCATTGCAAGAAAACCAGATAACTTTAAACGTTTAAAGGAGCAGGGAGAGAATTTCTTAAAAAAGGATGACCAGAAACGATGGAACAGAGGCCAAGATCCCCGCACATTTAAAAACTTTTATGGGTGTAACTGCCAAGCAATGCTAGGCCAATCATTTCTATTAAACTGTTAAATACTATAAAATATTTACATTCACTCAACTTCCTAGCCGTGCAGGGATTTGTATGATAGGGTTGCTGTCCAAAATACTGTCAAAACTGTCACATTTCAAGCTTCTGAAAAACTCTGAGGGGGGCCCTTTCAATTTTGTTTCTACTTTTTCCTTATTATTCTCCTGCATCATATGTATCCATGATGTTTCAATTTAGTTTTATTTATATTGTGCAAGTTCACTTCAGCAGTTGCCTCAAGGTACTTTATATTATAAGGTAAAGCTCAAAAAGGATTAGAGAGAGCACCGATGATCATACAGTCTGCTTTGAGCAAGGAGTTGACGATGGAAGGAAGGAAGAACTTTGTTTTACCAGTGACAAACTTCCAACATTACCAGGTTCAAGGAGGGCAACCACCTGCTGTTAGAGTTTTAGGAGTGAGGGGGAAAGAGAGAAATGAATATAGGTCATCAAAAAAACCCCAAAATAGAATCCACAGGAGTAAGTGGACATCAAGTAAGTGATGAATGTGAATTTCTGCGCAAACATAGCTTAAAACCGTCCTTTCCTCTCCTGAGTTAAATGAACAACTCCCCTGTAAAACTGAATTTGTGTTGGTTTACGCAGAATGAACCATAAAAAACACAATTCGATGTAATTAGACTGTATCACTGCCCAAAATAAAAGACCGCAACAGTACGCTACTTCTAAAGACGTTTTTGCATTTAGATTGGGATGCCATTATCCTACTTTTTCACATGCACATGCTCGGATGGTGTGATAACAAATGAACAGCGGGATCCTTCTGTGATTGCAGTTCTGTGTGTGTCAATGTGAGAGAGTGGTTGAAGTTTTAAGTAGTGGTGGTGTGGTTTGCGGACAGCTGGCACACGCTCTCTGCTCTGAGTCACTGAAAGGGAAACCCTGATGGTGACGAGCTGAGCATTTACATCAATTAGCCACAACATTTAGACCTCTGATAGGTGAAACAATCAGAATCAGAATCAGAATCAGAATACTTTATTGATCCCTGGGGGAAATTATTTTTTGTTACAGTGCTCCATTTTAAACCAACATTAAGACAAGACAGACAATACGCTAACTAAGAATAGTACAATATATACATATATATACATACATAAGTCACTTATAAATAAATATTTGGAAAAGAAACATGTGTAGTTGTAGCAGCAAACAGTGTGTTAAGTGGATGCGTTGTACAGGGAGATGGCCACAGGCAGGAATGATTTCCTGTGTCGTTCAGTGGTGCTTTTCGGTAATCTCAGTCTCTCACTGAACGAGCTCCTGTGACTGACCAGCATGTCATGGAGTGGGTGGGAGGTGTTATCCAACATTGTCTTTATCTTGGACAGCATCCGCCTCTCCGACACCACCTTGAGGGAGTCCAGCTCCATCCCCACAACATTGCTGGCCTTACGGATCAGTTTATTAAGTCTGTTGGCATCTGCGACCCTCAGCCTGCTCCCCCAGCATGCAACAGCATAGAGGATCGCACTGGCCACCACAGACTCATAGAAAATCCTCAGCATTTTCTGGCAGATGTTGAAGGACCTCAGTCGCCTCAAAAAATAGAGACGACTCTGGCCCTTCCTGTAAAGTGCTGTGGTGTTTTTAGCCCAGTCCAGTTTATTGTCAATGTGTACTCCAAGGTATTTATAGTCCTCCACAATGTCAACACTGACCCCCTGGATTGAAACAGGGGTCAAGTGTTTCCTGGTCTTCCTGAAGTCCACGATCAGTTCCTTGGTCTTTGCCACGTTGAGCTGCAGATGATTCTGCTCACACCACGTGACAAAGGAGTCGACCACAGCCCGGTACTCTGTCTCATCATCCCTGCTGATGCATCCAACCACCGCAGAGTCATCAGAAAACTTCTGAAGATGGCAGGTCTCTGTGCAGTGGCTGAAGTCTGTGGTGTAGAGGGTGAAGAGGAAGGGGGAGAGGACAGTCCCCTGTGGTGCCCCTGTGTTGCTAATCACCTTGTCAGACACACACTGTGGGAGACGTACATATTGTGGTCTTCCTGTCAGGTAATCAACAATCCAGGACACCAGAGAAGCATCCACCTGCATCGCTGCTAACTTATCACCCAGGAGGGTCGGCCTGATGGTGTTGAAAGCACTGGAAAAGTCAAAAAACATGACCCTCACAGTGCTCGCCGGCTGGTCCAGATGGGTGTAGACACGATTGAGCAGGTAGATGATGGCGTCCTCTGTTCCGAGACGAGGCTGATAAGCGAACTGAAGGGGATCCAGATGTGGTCTTACTATGGGTCGCAGCTGGTCCAGGATGAGCCTTTCCAGGGTCTTCATGATGTGGGAGGTCAGTGCCACGGGCCTGTAATCCTGGGGGCCACTGGGACGAGGCGTCTTTGGTACAGGGACGAGGCATGATGTCTTCCACATCACCGGGACCCTCTGCAGACTCAGACTCAGCATAAACAGTTTATGAAAGACTCCACACAGCTGGGGGGCACAGGCCTTGAGGACAAGGGGACTCACTCCGTCTGGTCCAGCAGACTTGCCTGAGTGAAGTCTCCTCATTTGCATCTCAACCTGGTATTGAGTGAAGGTGATGGGTGGGGGAGGGGTGTCAGGAATCTCACAGGAGGCAACATGTGAAGAGAGAGGCTGGCACAGTGGTGTGGCTCTGGATTCCAGGCTGACTGCAGGTGAGGTTGTGGGGGTGGGAGCAGACACAGACAATGCAATGCCTTCTGGGAAAGGTCAAGTCCTGGCAACCATGTGGATTTTACACCTACACATTGTTACAAAGCAAGCACACTCCACCGTATGATGCATAACGCAACCTACAGGACACAACGGATCTGGTGTTTAGCCGATAGCACAAAGGGGACCTAGGCACAAGTCAACAGATGGTTTTAATGTCATGACCGATTGGTGTAAATCTCCATTTTGCGATACTACAATGTTTTGATGTGCATTTTTGTGCCTGCATGTTACACATTTGTCTCCTGACATGACTGTAACCATACGCTGCATTTAGCAGCGTTTCCTCTGGGAAATGTCAGGAGGTTCATTTAATTGAGTGGAAAAGCTGGTTCAGGCAGTATTATATTTATGTTTTACTGACAGGTGAGCCCAGCAGGAGTTCACCTTTTGTTGGGGAATGAGTCTTTTAACGGATATTCCTGTCCAACTGCTTCACGACTTCCAGCAGGAGAAAACAGCTACAACAAAGTGTTTGCAAAATACTGACCAACATGTGCTGCTCTGTTTGTGGTGCAGCTGAACCTTCCAACAATACTAATACATTGTAGAAATATAGAAGCAGTTGTTCTCCAGGGGGTGTGAAGGTCTTTCAATGTGTGTGTGTGTGTGTGTCTGTCTTCTTTTTTTCTTCACATATTTCAATATGGTGTGCGATGAACCTGACAAGTGGATTACAAAAAAGTGTCAGGCATAAAAAACTATCTACAACATCTAAAAAAGTACAACAGAGACCTGACACAAGACATGAGAGATGCATCTGGCAACCTTCAGTTGATTCAGCTACTTTTTACTGAAATGATCTCAGGGGAAGAGTGGCTGTCAAGAAACCTTATAAAGGAATGGGAACAGGGAGAAAATGCTGAGGTATGCTAAATTACACAAAAACGGGTCTGAAAATCAGTAGCAACAGGTCTTGTGGAGTGATGAATCCGGTTGGGGCTCCATTTCAGCAAGTGGTTTTGGGGATTTTGTCAGAACTGATCAAATTATGATCGATCTAGAAGTTGTCTGATTAACATGACTTCATTTTTCAAGCTTCATTTTCATGACAATCCCTGTTGACTGATTTCTGCATGTTGACTGACAGGTTCAGCCAAGCTCTTGAATCAGTAGTTTTAGCCATGCAAGTATTTCTTAAAGAACATTTTAGTGAGTTTCCACAGAAGAGTGAAAATGTCTGCTTTTGGTAGGCAAACCAACCTAAATGAGAAGTCTGGACTTCTGTGCAACACACTGTGCAAAGTGCATTCTGAAAGCACTTACTTTTGGTGTTTACTTTAGTTTTCACTACGGGTTAGAAAAAGATCAGGATTGGGGTTATTGTATACTCTTTCACAAGGGGTTTCATATGTTAGGAAAATCCACATTCTTGGTTAAGCATCTATAGAACACCATCTCAATGGCATGGACACCATTGCGTATTTTATGTGCATTTAATTACATTTTCATTTGCAGTAGTGTAGCTTCACAATACAGTCATAGATCACAATAAGAGCGATGACCTTTGGGGTTATTTCATTGGGTAGAACACACCAAATGAGACGGGTATTTCATTATTTGTTTACTCTTTAATGTTTAATCTAACCACCGCAGTGAGCAAAAGAATTGGGGATCTATGAAAAAGGAAGCCGCATGAAAGTACAAGCACATTGCTGATGAACCATAAAGATTCACCAGCAACAGTTTTTTTCTCTATGTCAAAGCAATGCTATATAACTAAGAAGTGCTTCTTTGAAGAGCTTGTTGCTTAAACTCTAAAAATCACCCCGAACTGTGACGCAGTTTTTGTTGAGCAACTGGCAGACATATGGACCTCCACACCCTTAACACTGCAATCTGTCCAATTCCAGTTAACCGCAGAGAGGTCAAAGTGAGGGCGCAGAGCGCCAAAAGACAGAGCCTGCTGCTTTCTCACTTATCATCTTTGCAAATACACCCACCATTTTCCGTTACAGTGCGATTTAAAACCATTGTGTGGGAATGAGAATTTAGTGGTTGCAATAATGTCATTAGATGATTTGCAGCTCAAGTAAGTGTGCGGCGTGGTCCCCCCCCATTCTTGCAGTGTGGAACTGTTGTGCTGGGATTCACAGGGGAGCTGTTTACTGTGGCACCACTCATTCCACCCATTGTTTCTGCACTTTTAATGACAGACTCAGCCACAATGTAAAATCAAAATGGATACTCTGTGCCAATGTGATATGCATGCAAACGGCAAGTTCATGGGGGCAGAGGTGAGGAATGGGACTCGAAGAGGATTAAACAAGTTATAAAAGCGGAGTGACTCACAGTTGGATAGATTTAGAAGGATTTTGTATTACATTTAACATGCCCTATAAATGTTATGAAGAGAAATCCACACAGCTTTACATTGTTTCATTTTTCCATAATTCACAAAACCTTTTCCCCCTGCTTTATTTCATTAAACGTGTGGCAACAGATGTCTATTTTCTTCCACTGAGTGATTATTATAATTACCCAGAGCACTGATGTCTGGATTGTCCATGTAATCGGCTCTGTTCAGTCTCTGGGATATTTATAAGTGAATCAGTCAGCACATCTGCAAATTAATGAGGCTTGCTGTGCACAATTTCATGGTGTGCTCGCACATGTAGACAATCCAGATTGATTTCGAATGAAAATTTGTCATAGATGATGATGGAGCGCTTTGCCTTGGAGCAAACATTACTGACGTATCTATATATTGCTCAGAAGTGTGAGACAAATTGTCAAACTTGGCACATGTCTTTGTGTTATTATGCTTAAAAGCTGAGCTGCTCTAGTGACAATTAATGTTTCATTTCAGTTTTCATGCTGTCACTCTACGTACGGAGTAATAACTACATTTTAATCACAGTCTTATTTGCCTGTCATGCCAAGGCCAAGTAATGTAGTTTGAGGTAAGATGTTCGGCGGGAAGTTCCTTTATTTTAGGGCTGTTAAAACTACTTGTATGACAGGCAGGTTTTCCCCACAGGGCTAGTCAGTTACCCAGTCCAGTAACTGCTGATGGTCCACCAAAGCTTACAGAAAACTTCAGTTCAGTTTTGCTTATGTAGCGCTAAAACAACAGTTACCTCAAGGTGCTTTAGATTGTGAGGTAAGGCCTTACAACAATACAGAGAAAAGCCCAACAATCTGACAACCCCCTATGAGAAAGCACTTGGTGACAGTGGTAAGGAACAACTCCCTTTTAACAGGAAGAAACCACCAACAGAACCTGGCTCAGCAACAGGACCAAAGATACAATACAGACATTAATAATAACTGCTCAATGTAAAGTGGTATATAAACACAGTGAGTGAAAAAAGGTGAAAGAAGAAGAAACACTCCTCTCTGGATTCCCCCAGCAGCCTAGGCCTATTGCAGTGAAATAAGGTAGGGTTCAGGGTCACCTGATCCAGTCTGGTCTCATCTTAAAGTAGAGAGGGTGTCTGTCTTCTAAATCCAAACTAAGAGCTGGTTTCAATAAAGAGAGACCTGAAAGCCAAAGGCCCTGCCTCCCATTCTACTTTTAAATATTCTAGTTAGAGAGTGAAATACTCCATTGGGGTGATAAAGTATTACAAGGTCTTTAAGATAAGATGGGACCTGATTATTCAAAACCTTGTATGCGAGGAGAAGATTTTTAAATCTGATTCTGAATTTTGCAGAGAACCAATAAAATGTAGCCTGTATGAGAGAAAAATGCTCTCTGTTTCTAGTACCTCTCTGTACTCTTGATGCAGCATTCTGGATCAAATGAAGGCTTTTTAGGGAGCTTTTAGAACAGCCTCATAATAATGAATTACAATAGTCCAGCCTAGAAGTAATAAATTAATGAACTAGCTTTTTAGCATCACTCTGAGCCAGGATGTTTCTGTCTGATTTGTAAAACCGCTTTCAGTGACCATCTGTCCTATCCTTCCTGTCACATCAGCACTCAGTTTTCAGTTTTAAGGCAGACCGTGTCGATGTCAGAGCCTGGGAGGAGTTGGCAAAGCTAGCTAGCCAGATAAAGGCTTGTGCCACGGCCTGTACAAATAAACAAGGGAACGACATGGGTCGCCTAGCTCTGAGTGAATTAAGAGTGCCCCAACTCACAATGTCGATAAGCCAAACCTCTGTTGCTCAGCTCTTGCTTCTGTTTTCTTAACTAATGCTTTCCTCACTCTCTTCCCCGGCTTGCTTAATCAGTTTAAGATCTGTGTTGGAGCTACTAACCATTCAGGAACAAAAATGTCAAAGCAAATGATCTGAATAGCCGATTCACACATCCCATGTGTATTTTCTGACCACATAAGTGTGTTGGATATCAGTGTGTTCACTATAGCTTTCTTTGTGTTTGTCGGCTATGCTGTCATTTTATTTGCCAGCATAAAATTTGCAAGACGAGCTGATGACACATTGACTTAACATAAAAAGTTAAGCAGCCTTTTGTCTTTCTTCAACTATAGACGTTATGCAGTTTTGTGGATTTCAGTTTCCATATTAGGTTTACGTCAAAGCTTGTATATAAAAAAATTATATATATTGAATTTTCAAATGGCAACAAGGCAATCCAACTCTTCAACCATATCAGGGCATAATACATATAACCCCCCCCCCCCGTCTCTCTCTACATATGTAATTTATCTCTTTTACACTTTTTCTTATAACCTAAGCTATGATCTATCCTTGTATGTCGGCTTTTCCCAAAAATATATCAATCTGACTACAAATCAGTTCTATGAAATCCAGCATCGAGAAGCCATGTGTAAAAACACTAAGAAGTGGTGTGATCAAAGATTACTATGGTTTAATATGAATATGACTCCACCTTTTCCTGCTATCAACCAGGAAATTTTTTTTACAGTATAAATAGCCAGGAAATAATCTATATTTATGTTGTAACTGTGAATTCATTCTAGGATTGAAAATACTTCAAGGGTCTGAAATTAAGGACTCATTCATAAAGGCTTTGATTACCCTGGCTGAATGTGAGGGGGAAACAGGTTTCTGTAGTAGATTGATCTAGCTTTTAGCCCTGCGACAGTCTGGCAACCTGTCCAGGGATTACCCCGCCTTCTGTCCTGGGATGGGTCCATCAACTTCTCACACTAAGAGTTACAGAAGGCTTCAGATGCATTCCTTGCATATTAACATCATGAGCTTTTAATCGTTGAAGGTGGCAGGGCCTTACTACATTTTGTTGGGGAATTTAGCCCCTTACAATTCCAGTTTACAAACCAAAGTGGATTTCCTCTTTGTTGTTGATAGAGTTGAGACTGAACCATATGGGTCCAGTACAAAAGAAATCTGAATAGGTTTGTCTTTGGCAGGTACGCATGACAAAAAACACAAACAAAACAAGAAGATAAGTCTGTTCCGGAAGGTTAATCGCTTAGGGATATTGTTTTGTAAAGACAGTGGCTGCAGCAGGGTCATCAGAACTGTGTGACATTCTGACTGGTGCGGCGATTCTCAGTATTGCTGGGTGGAGAAGACCAAACGTAACCTCTGGGGAAAAATGAAGAGGAACATGGAACAGTAGACATACAAAAGACTTTTCAGTTTGCTGCAGCAATGAATTTCAGACTGGTGGCAGACATAGTGTACTCTTGCAGTAAAATGCCACGGTGGGCTGCCTTCCCTGGATTTCTCACAAAGGTGCATGTGCATGGTCTAGCACGGGGTTCTCCTCCACACCAAGTAGGTCTTGGGAAATAAAGTGAGTGGGTTGGGGCTCCTCCAGTCCTTCTGGTACAAGCATATATGTATTATTTCTTGGCCTCCAGATCCTGGCACTGTTCATCCAGCGCGAGGATTTGGAGGCTGCTTACCCAAGTTCTCTCACTTGCTCAAGCTTTTCCACTTTTATCTTGCAAGTTCATGTGCATTGACCTTGCACTCGAGTGGTTCAACTGAATTGTACAGCTCATGTCTCACTGATGCTATTTCGGAATGTAGGCTCATAGACAGGGCATTAATTTTCCCAAATACATTGCTCTTCAAAGAGTCAGTCATGATTTGACGCAGCACAGCAGTGAGGATAGCTTCATGAGAGTGAGAGCGACTATGTTGTTGGCTCAACAGGTTGCGATGCTTTGCAGCCTCCTCTCAAGCATTCTGGTTTAGATCGGAATTTGACATTTTGTGTCAAGGTAAATAGAAGTTCCACTGAAGAGTTATATTAAAGTTAACGTATTAAGAGTAAGTTTTTTAAAATCACATCCTCTCGGGGCTGCACAGAAGCATGTCTGTTCTCCACGGTATGTGCCGCCAAGCTTTTTTTAAGCTGTCAAACTAACATTATAATTTATAAGTACATTTTTGGAAAGCGGGACAAGGGTTAACTTTATGAAATGATACATTACAGCCATGTCTTTCTTGCACAATATAAATAATGATTCAAGTAATCACTAGAGCAAACAACTTGTCCTGGAAATAATCCAACTGATCCTCTTCTTTTTGAACCCCTCGCTGTTTTTTCATGACTTTCATTCCAAGTGGATGGTTTGCAGATGTTTCCTTGCTAAGACTCATCAGTGAAAACTTAACATTTGTAGCAGGGACTTGGATTACATTCTTGGTTTTTCTCATTGTGAGATGGAACTAAATGTAGATAAAAGAAGGAGTGTTATTCTATGATTAGAGCCTGAGTAGCTCCTTAATTACCCCCCCCCCGCCTCCACACACACACACACACACACACACACACACACACACACACACACACACACACGACAACTCCCTCCTCCTTCCAGATCAGTCATCAGTCGTCTGGTCTCTCTGGCCAGCATCACGTAGACCACAGGCCTTTGGTCTCCATTAGTCCCCCCTATCCTCATAGAGTATCTCTGAGTCCACTAGTTAAAACACCCATACGGGTTCCGTTCTGCATTAGTTTTGCCTGGCATCTGGCTTCAGCTGTGTATTTGTGCCATTGCCCTTCAACACTCCATGATTATTGAGCTGCACTGAGTTTCCAGTCCTTTGATGCTCAGCAAGGTCTCCTGCTAGAGAAAGGATAGACTTATTACTCTCCATTTGAGAGTTGTTTTCTTTACCCTGAGCTAGAAGGAGGCACAAATGCTGGTTGTTGGACTGGTTAGTACAAACTTATATATACCCAGGAGGTAAATTTGTGTTTGTCATACTTTCATGGTCCAAGCCACTGAGTCAGAGAAAACAAAGCTTGGGGGAAATGAGTTAGTCAGGTCCTGTTCCTGTTGTCAATATTGTCACCATGACCACCAAGAAGCAAGCAGGAACATGGACATGACTTCATTACCATTGTACAGGGGTGACGTCCTCCGTTTGACAGGATTTTGGCCTCCTTCTACCTTCCGTATAGTTTATACTTCACTTTCTATCAGTCAGGGTTTCAAATTTGATGCTGTTTGTGCTCATACAGGCAGGTTCATATTGGAAGTTTGGTAATACAAACTTCAAATATGTCAAGAACACAGGTAAGATTTGCTTTTAATTTAATTTTAACAGTTATGACAAATAGATACACAATAATTTAACAACATACACTTAACAGTGGTATAAAAAGTATTGTACATAAATGTATTTATCCATCCATCCATCCATCCATCCATCCATCCATCCATCCATCCATCTTCTTCTGCTTTATCCGGGGCCGGGTCGCGTGGGCAGCAGCCTAAGCAGAGAAGCCAAGACCTCCCTCTCCCCAGCCACCTCCTCCAGCTTATCTGGGGGAACACCAAGGCGTTCCCAGGCCAAGCGAGAGATATAATCTCTCCAGCGTGTCCTGGGTCTGCCCCGGGGCCTCCTCCCGGTGGGCTGAACTCCTCACCCTATCTCTAAGGGAGAGGCCAGCCACCATTTGGACGAAGCTCATTTCCGCCGCTTGTATCCGCGATCTCGTTCTTTCGGTCACTACCCACAGCTCGTGGCCATAGGTGAGGGTAGGGACGTAGATGGACTGGTAAATTGAGAGCTTCGCTTTTACACTCAGCTCCCTCTTCACCATGACGGACCGGTGCAGCGTCCGCATCACTGCAGCTGCAGCCCCAATCCGTATGTCGATCTCCGGCTCCCTTCTCCCATCACTCGCGAACAAGACCCCGAGATACTTAAGCTCCTCCACTTGGGGCAGGAACTCATCCCTGACCCGGAGTGGGCAGTCCACCCTTTTCCGGCTGATAAAACAGTTGTGTCTTTCTATATTCTGACTTTCCAATTGCCTGCTGAGCACTTCTGGGAGCTGTCTGAAAATTTAAAACATGGAGAAGGAGAGAAACAACTCTTGATATGAATCATATCACATCATCTGTCAAACATGATGGTGGCAATATTATGGCATCGGCATGTATAGTTACCCATGAATCAGGTTCACTAGTGTTTGTGACATGCTGATACTATTTCTACATATCCAGAAAAGTAATGTCAAGTCTGGTTCAGAGATGGTCAGATTATCTGTTTTATTTACATGTATTCATTTGTATTTTAAACATCAGTTTAAAACAGAAGTTTTGAAAGTCTACATAATTCTATATATTCCTATACCTTAATTTGGACTCTTTAGTGTCTTGGCCAGGTAATAACTAAGAACCTCAAGGTACTTTATATTGTGAGGTAAAGACCCCAATAATCGAACAACCCCCTTTCAGCAAGCACTTGGTAACACAGGAAAGGAAACACTCCTTTTCAGCAGGAAGAAACCTCCAAAAGGGCCTGGCTTAAAGAGGGGCAAACATCTACTACGATGTGTTAGGCGTGATGGAAGGAAATTATTATTATTATTATTTTTTTTGTTTTAGCTAAACATTAATTAATTATTTAATGATGCATGTAGTTATTTGATTTTGGCACACTTGGTGTGCCCCCATGCTTATGGATGGATGGATGGATTGTCACAGAACGTTAAGCAATCAGTTCTTCCCCAATTTGCCAGTGCCAGCAGGATTGTTATTCAGGTGGAAAAACCTCTATGTATTTGGTATCAAGCACTGTAACAGTTTAGTCTTCTAGTTTTGGTAATTCTAAGTTTCCAAGAATGCAATACCCTGTTGATAGCATTGAATAGAACCCTTTCAGATATAATCTTCCTTTTGTTTATTTATTTAAATGCTACAGGTGCAAATTGAATCATTTACTACATTTCTAACATTGAGATTAACAAGGAGTCCTTTTACTTAAACTGTAATTTCACAGATCCTATGAGAGAGCACAGAGTATTTAGTCATAGTTTAGCTGAAATGCAAATGTGAACTAGATACTACAATTGGTGTCCAACCACTTTTTCTGACGTGCTTCCAACTGAACAAATAGGACCAGCCAGTGTTCACAAATGTGCATATTCTAATTGTTCAATTATATAACAACAGTGTCTGTGATTGTTGTGAGTACTGGCTATATCTCTGTTGGTCAAAATAGCCCAGCAACCAATCAGAAAGCTCTCGGTATCTTTTTCCATCCTTGGAAATCTGCTGAGTGACAGTGGCCATGGCAACAGCCCGGCTCTCCATGGTTCTTTTGCACCCCTGCTGTGCAGCGTTTGATGGCAGTTAAATGTGTTGTGGAGTAATTGGGCTGTGGACCGGATGAGATATGTCCCCTAAGGTGTGACAGAATGTGAGAAATGGAGCAGGTGGTGGAAGCCCAGAGGCTCTCCCATACCCATCGCAACATTCAGCCAATGGTTGTTTCCTTAACAGGTGTAAGTCATTCCACTCTGTCATCCTGTCTGTGTGACAGCATGGACTGTGAACACGACTGATGAAATTAAGTTATACAGTTAGATATGGGTGTTATGATATACTGCAGCACAAGACGCTGCAATAGAAAGAATTGTGACAAAAGTACAACATCAAACAACTCTTAAGTCAGACAATGTTTTTTCTTGAAGACATATAAGAAAACTTTGGGTAAATATAAATATTGAATTAAACAAATATTGATTAACATATTGATTGACATTGATGTCAATGTAAAATTACATAATTGGATGTGCAATCATTTATGCTTTATTAAAGATTGAGAGATTTTGGAGAAATCTTTGTAAGTGAGGAAAAAGACCAAAAGCCAGTTTTGAACATTTGTGACCTTCAGAGCCATAGTTGGCACTGCATTAAGAAAAGATATGATTCTGTGCACATCTGTGGAAACGCCTTTAACGTTAAGTGACATGTACAGATTTTGGAGCAACATAATGCGCCATTCAGGGAAGGCTTGCATTTTAATAAAACTGTATAACCAACTGTAAAACCTATGATAACCAGGAGTTAAAGTGGACTACGGAGGGGCCTTTTGGGCACCTTGAATTAATGAGTAAGCAAATCTGATAGCCAGTTTAATACATGATGCTCTCAGGTTGTTGTGTGTCGACCCCAGTGTTTCTTCCAGCTGATTGCATAGAGATGCTTGCTCACTAACTGTTCTCTCACTAAGAAAGTAATGTTATCCCATTGCCCACTTATACCCTCAGCACAACCTTTTTTCCTTCTTGTGACTGTGATACGTTAATGCTGCAGATGTCAATAAAGCTGTCACAGAATTAGCATTTCGCTGAGGACTCTGGCTAGCAGTAAAGAAGATTATTGACCATTAATGGAGAATTTTTAATTGATGCTTATACTTTTCAAGGTAATTTCAAATGCTTCAAAGAGCTCAACAAATAATACCAAACACAAACTGCAATTTAGACCATAATGTCAAGCTAAAGTTACAGAGGCTGTATTTCCAAAGCAAGAAAAATACATTCATATGTGATGGTGAGGATGGAGGAAAGATGTAAAAAGGAGTTACCAGGAGAAATAGATGACAGATTATTTTTAAAGGTGAGGACTGCTCAGTCACATTGACAAACAGGAAATTGCTTAATCATATATTTGTGTCTGATTTTCTTATCAAGTTGTGAAATACTTGAAAAACAATTTGATGTGTAATGATGTTGCATGAAAGTACTAGGCAGTTTAATATAGTTTAGTGGAGACTACACTGATTAGTTTACAGTATTGTGATGAAGTTTACACTAACGTATTGTGTTGGACTGTTTACATCTAGGGTACTGTTATTAGGTTGTCTCAATGTTAGCAGACATTTATATTTATGGTAGTGATATGTTAATTTAATTAACTCACTGAATTCTACTTTTTATACTAGCTTTATAGTATCAAACAGTTGAATATTAGCCATATAGCTTGCATAACATCTGCATATATCTTATTAAATAGATTTGGCTAAATTTACAGTGATGCACTGTGATCGACTTGTGCAGAGCCGCTGTGGTGTTTATGGTCAATTGTAGATTATGTCAAAGGTAAGACACATCCATTTAAATTGAAACTGATTTGTTTGCTTGCTTCTTGCTGAATTCAGTTAAATTCATACAGAGCAGAAAACCTCTGAGCAGCAGCAGCAGAGGTCAGCTGATCACGCACTTCAACCAAAGTCAATAAATCTACTGAAGCTCACAATAGGAAGTTTTACATGTCTTACTTTTGAATAATGGTTTTGCCGACAC
Organism: Diplotaxodon limnothrissa; assembly: GCF_057381915.1. Taxonomy (NCBI): domain Eukaryota; kingdom Metazoa; phylum Chordata; class Actinopteri; order Cichliformes; family Cichlidae; genus Diplotaxodon; species Diplotaxodon limnothrissa. The sequence continues at coordinate 6,532,569 of NC_140610.1, read as the reverse complement.
ATACATATCATGAGTTCTCCACTTATTAAATCCCACTTTCACCCATGATTATAACACCATGAGGCCAGTGTAAAAGAAAGAGAATGAAACTCTGGCCCACCTGCAGGCCAGACCTGATGGACACTGATAAAATTTAGTGCAATAAAACAATAACACAAAAGATGTAGGTCCTTAAAATTTTAAGCATCTGAAATATATTGAATAAGACTGGGGCTATGGTTTGCAAAACTACAGCTACCAATATCTTCATTTTAGCAAAAAAGTTGTTTAGGAATTCTTGTCCATGTTGTCTCGGAAAGCTGAAAACAATCTGTTTGTACATTATAGATGCTGTGAGAGATCATACAGATTTTAGTTCTGTACAGTCGCTGCCTCTTATTATTAATATTTGTCTTTTTTATTTTATCAGTGAGCTCTGCGTTGTAGACTATCTCTATTCTTATGACTGTGGCTGTCATAAGAACAGTTTATATATATGAATTAAAGTCCCGCTGGAGATCACAAGTCACTCACACCAACTTCTATGCAGCACATATGTTGCGCTTAGCATCTTTTGCTTTTCCCAAATTGCTCATGTGATCCAACTTGAGCGATCCAAATGGATCTGCATTTCCTGCACCCTGGCATGTGAAGAGCGCTGTAACTGAGTAGCATAAGTCTATCAGTGTGTGCAGAGACGACATCAGATGCATGCAATGTGAAAGGAATGAGCTGTCACATTACACTTGTACCAACATCCATGAACAGCTCCAGGACCATGCCAAACATGATCAGGTGTCGCAGTGGCAGCAGAGCCCAGCCAGGTGCATGACATCATCGAGTATCACAGCCCAGATGGGTGATGCCAGCCGGGCTGCCATGCAACACAGCAGGAAGTGGGAAAGAAGGAGGGCAAGACCGAGACCGTTTTAGAATGTTTTTATCTTATTTTGTTTTTGTAGCTCAGCAAAACCGTCATTTTCTGAATTTCTTTTTCTACGTAAACATTTAATATTTTAGACCCCTGTGTTTTAGAAAAGTTCATTCTCTGTAAAAATTACACTATTGATTCCTATGAAAGGTTATTCTGTAGATTTGACTGTCCTTCATACGAATCACATAAGCCTCACCTTAGATTTCTTTTAAATGAGGTCTGGTTAAGAAAGCTGGTTGACATCAGGACATTTTCTTTTTATTTGGAAGATGGAGAAATTCACTTTTTGGATCCTAAAATTAGATAAAATAAGGAAAGAATCTTTTGCAACCTGTGCTGTAAGGCAGTTGTTGCCTTTTCTTGGCATTAAACAGCGAGGAATCAAAAAATGCTGGAGACTATCCCAAAAAGGGTCAGTGGCAGCAGCATCGTCATAATTGTGACACATTCTCCTCATGCTTTCACACTAAACGATACTGTAGGCATACAAAGGTTTTACTTAAACCTGTGGAAGTCTGAACCCAAATTAATAACCAAAAGACTTACACTTGGCTTTTCACCATCATTCATAATCAAAAATGCATTTCCATAATGCCCTCAAGGATAAACATAACTACCGGACTGAGTAGGATACAGTGGTGTGAAATTGTACCCTGGTGTAGGACATCTAGCCGGCATAGCAACAACACAGTGCAGTCAGAGGGATTAAGTTGTTTTGAAACCACAGTTGATTGTGCAGCAGATAGTGAGAGGGAGGGAGAAGACCAGATAAGAGTGAGATAACCTCCCACAAAGCTGCATAGCCAAGGGCCTTTCTATACTGGGGAGTGTGTCTGTATTTGTGTGTGTGTGGATACTTTACACAGAGAAGATTTTGTATGAGTACACATGTGCTTATGTATGCGCTTCCATCTGTTTGTATACACTTGGTAATTTGAATCGACTGCGAAACTTGAGCAGGCTCGCACAACACGTGCTTAATTATTCAAGGTGCTTTGGCTGAAAACTCAATCACCTGGAGGATCTGTTCTGCCACCGTGCTCACCACCACTTGCTCCTAAGAGGGGAGAACAACTAGAAAGGGAGACCACTGGGCAGGAAAGAAGATACCACACTTGGTTTCTGTGGTATGTTCCCTTAAACAGCCTGAATGAATAATCCAAAGATGCTATATAATACCAAAGATGCTATTTGTAGACCTCCAAATCTGTAAATTCTCTGTAGACTAATTCTCAGAATCACTAAAAGATTGAGAGGAAATTAGATACTACAGCGTCAGCTTAAAATTTCCAAGCGTGTCCCTTATTGGTTGTATGAAAACACATCAACTTCCAGTGTCCACATAATCCCCAACGGTTCTCCGGCAGCTGCCTTGATGTCATCCAACCTAATTTGCAGGGGAAAGCTAATTGTGGGCATGTGACCATCTGGTCCCCAAAAATAGAGTCTTTTCCTGTCCAGTCAGAGGTCCCAATTTTGTTAACAGCATCGGGCAAAGGACACCTGGAAATTAACCCTCTCCCTAAGTATACAATGGGGGCAAAAGGCCTGGCTCTGCAGGGGAAGTCAGACCATGAAAATGGTGATTTGTGGGTGTTGTAGCAATGAAAAGCATCTTCCCAGGGAGCAGAGTTGCTCTATAAGCCTCCAACTGACAGGGAATTACTTGGTTCACTAGAGCAGGATACCAAGGTTGTTCAGTTTCCGTGTGCCATCGAGGACTCCAGGATCACAAAGCCTCATGAGAGCCAGAAAGACCCAGAGCTACTTATTCTGGTTCCTGCCTGCCCAACCAGCTCCCATGATGAAATTTAGTGGGGAAATGTTGCAAGAGAATTTAGGCTGAGCACATGCTCAGTATAATCATAATAATAAGTATGCCAGGCAATTTGTGGGTTTATTTCCATTTTCTAAGACTGGATCAAAGGTCATGGACAACACTTTATAATAATTATGAGCCACTATCCCATCATGTGATGACCTGTTATTTTATTGGTTTCAGTGAAACAGTGTGTATGGTACAATGATGTAGTGCGTCACGAGAGTCACGTCTAAGTCCACATGAAAGTGTCTGCTGGCAAAAAACGAAACCTCATGTGTCTGAATGGGGCCTTCAACCCCTGAGGTAGCAACGCAAACACTGGTGAGTCTATGATTATCTGGCCAGCTTAATGAATATTCAAACTCAGCAGATTCACAGTGAAGCTAAGTCAGCAGCTGGGGCCTGGGGCCCAGGGCCCACATCCCACAACTGCTTGCTGGAACGGCTGCTATTCAGCTGGATGATGAGGTGGCCACTACAGCCAAGCTCACCAACTGTTGCCAGAGCAGGACTGGATTCACGAGCCAGAGACATGTTTAGGTAATCCATCCAATTTTTTTTTTCATGAAATAAAAATATGGTAATATCCATCACAAACACAGCAATGGCCCCAGAACTGTTGTTTTTGTACTGTGTGGTAGTATTTTATGTTGTCAGTTAATTCCTTAATATAGAACGCCAAACTAAGGACTCCATAAAATGTTTATTTCCTTGTTCAGGCATGGTATTAAATTAGATTTAGCAGTTGCTTTAAGATACCAGACATTTCAGGATTCGACATTATTTTCATGCCATTCAACAGTTGGAGCACACAAACAAAAGAACAAACAAACAAACCCTGAAAAACAAAAACTGTTACTAAGCAAAGCCAATCAGCTTCTTCTACATCTCTTGCGAATGAATCAGTATTACCTTGTGTGTTGTTAGAAGTTTTTTTTTAAACCAGAATGTTTTGTCCCTTGAACCTATGGAGACTCTCAGCAAGAGCAAACATTTTCAAAATTTATTTGAATTCTGGGAAGTCTTTTGAGCTTGATTTCAGCATATACACAACAGACTGATAGCCAGGCCTTTATCTGAGAACCAAGATACTGTAGAGATTAGGGAACATCACACTGATAAATGGCAGTTATAAAACCTTATTGTGCTACATTTTTATTATTTTTTTTATTGTATGCAGTTTGTTCAGTGAAATAATAACCGACCATGTAGACATAATGAAACACCTGTCACGTCTCTTACAAATGTATTATAAAATGACAAACTGGACCAACAGCAGTGATCACCCTGTGCTCTAATTGCGATCTGGAAAAACACATTGGCGTGTTTCAACTGCAAACACAAGCCATAAAACAGCTGTTTCTGTTGATCTCTTCTCGTCATAATGGACTTATGGAGATGTTTTGTTTGATTGTGATCCATTAAAATGTTACTGCCCATATGCTCCTTTTCACTCTTGTACAAAATATTGCTTCTTTATTGTACCTTTTTATAGCGAGTGCTTAGTTGGCCACCTTACAATGAACGAGGTGACGTCAGACATATGAAGGATTAAGTAAATGTTATGAAGTCAACTGTCTATCTGTCAAGAATTACAGCTGACATTATATGTTTGTTTGAAATGACCAGAAATGAAGCAAAACTTTTGTGTTTCAAGGGTTGAACAAACCACTGAAACAATAAAGTGGTTAAAGTGGTTTGGTTGTGAGCAACATTCTGTAGACCCACAGCATTGGAACCTTAGCTTTGAGTGGGTTTTGCCTGTGTAAACGAGTTTCCATCCACAGTCCAAAAACGTCAAAATTTGGGAGAATTAGAACTTGAATATAAATGTAAATGTTTTTGTCCAAACTAGATTTCAACTAATGTACACTCCTCCCAGCATGCTTGGTAGTAATGTTACCCAACATTATTGCCTTCGTACGCATCGTGCTGCACTCTGACACCCATTTTTTTGAAAGGCTTTTGCTGTACAATGAAAATCTGATCCTGGAGAAAGGAAAGTCAAAGTGCACTACCCAGCTCAGGGGCTACTGTAGTCAAAGATCAGTAAAACTGAACTTTGACAGCTTTGCACTGTGATGACTGCTAGTTTGGCCAAATGAAAGAGAAGATCTTGCTGGCAACAGGCAGGTAGGACAAAACAGAAGTAAAATTGGTCATGTACACAAGAGGTTTAGAACAGGACTAGGGCCACCGAAAAGTAATATTTTTTAACTCCAGTAATTAATAGTGAGCAATTATTTACTCAACAACACTTGTAAACATTTGTGAGCACAACCCCATAAAACTGGTGATGAGGGGTGGAATGATACTTGAGTTACAGCAAAGAGTTGCAACAAAATTATCAAGGTTATTTTGGAATCATGAAAAAGATGCTACCAGTATTAACCCACTATGCAATGAGCCAACATCTTCCAAGATAACAGTAGCCTACCTGACCTCTGGACAAAATAACCAACATGTGTGAGGAATTGCACAGGACATAACAGATTACTCTTTGTGTTTGTTATCTGACTTTTGTATACAATGCATTAAAGTAGAAAAAGACACTGAAGATGGAAACAAGAGATGGCAGGTCTTCTAATTCAGTTGCTAAAACAGATTTGTTTTCATATTTATTATTATTATTATTATTATTATTATTATTATTATTATTATTATTAGTAGTAGTAGTAGTAGTAGTAGTAGTAGTAGTAGTAGTACTACTACTACTAGTAGTAGTAGTAGAAGTAGTTATCAGTATGTATATGAGCATTTCTGTGCCCTGTAAGATTCTAAGTCATATTACTATCGATATACAGCATCTGTATAACATACAGGAAATAATTGCTTGTCCTTGTCACCTGTTTTATATAATTCTGGATGCATGAAATTGTGGACATGCTTTTTGTTTCTGTTGTAACATTCTGTTTTTCAGTGGAACTAAAGTGTCTCTAGTTTCCCATCTTCATCTAATGATGCAGTTCTCTGACCTAGTACCAAACAAAGCAGTAAATATTCCCTTGTCGTTTGATCCCAAAGAAAAGGAAGAAGCTTTGATCACTCTTCCTGGAAGTCACAGCATATCCAGCTGCACAGACTGAGTGTTTTTTCCTCACTGACAGACATTAAGTAGTATAGAAGTGGTATACAGTACTTCAATCGAAAGAAAAGAGGCCAGTGTCCAACATAGGGTCAATTTACACATCGAATAAGGAGGTCACCTGATCATGCAGTGGTCAGCCCCAGAGACACTGCAGTGTAAACACATATACGCACACACTTTCAGAAAAACATGCTCCACCCCAGAAGAGCAGTAAAGCATCAGAGGGCAGAGACAAGAGGATATCCATTAGCAAGTCTCTGCAATTGAAGTGCAGTCGGGCGGCAAAAATTCAATGCAGATAGGACAAGTTTTAAAGCTAAATTAGAATTTCCTTTCCACACATTTAAGGTAGCTACATAAAATTCAAGGCCTGGCTTCTAACGCTGTACGAGTCATCTGTCTGAATACTTCTCATAAATCTTTACATTCCAGCATTAAGAGTGGAGGCTCCACAGATGTTGCCTTTTTATGCCTCCTTACACAACTGGTTCTCTTTAGCGATAAAGCGAGACAAGCCAGAGAGACAGCAAGTAAACTGACTCATCCTGAGCTGTCGCTTTATGCGCTTCAGCTGTCACTGAGGTCCATTTTTTAGAATTCTTGTATTGCTGCTCTACTGTTAGTTTGCACTATTGCAGAATTATTTGGAGAACAAGAGGGTTGCATTTGTGAAAACAAAGACATTCAAATACAAAACCAACTTGTGACTCCCCTGTGGCTTTTGAGGGGGTCACGCTGATATTATTTCCAGATCGCCAGACCACGCCTCTATTTTTGCTTGTTAACAGTGCAGACCCAGCAGGGATTCAAGTGATACATTACCGTTATAGTATTATAATCTCTTCCATTCACTGTCAGATGATAGCATGGTACTTCCAGGGTTGCACCATTCACACAGTCACTTTTTTCCTTTTTATTTGTCTTTTTCCATCTTATTCTATCGACTGTCCATTTAACTCTGGCCGCCATTATTCTCTTTTCCGTCTTCTTTATTGCTCCCCTCTCCTCTTTCGATCCATCCATCCTCCCCTGCTGTTTGACAGGGCGTGTGTGTTGTTTTTATCCATGTGACATCGGGTCTCTTCCCAGGGCACGTCCCGGGGAACAGCAAGTTCAGCTTGATGGCCCCCCTGGGTACTGCCCCTTTGTGAGCCACTGTGTTCCTTCTGTAAATTACAACCTGTCCAGTGCAAACACAACACTCATGAGCTAAAACTGAAATATACTTTCCTCGCTGTAGAGCGTAATGTCATATACCACAGTATGCATGTGAGCAAATGCTTACATTGTTTGTGCAGAACTGCATCTACACGCTGACATACATTTCAGTACAGTTTTTGCAAAAGTGTGTGGTCTTTGTAGATGCATGTACACACATTAAACCACAAGCGCGCACACACACACACACACACACACACACACACACACACACACACACACACACACACTACATGTTTATTCAGGTATATCCTTCCTGACTTTTCCAGTAAACCTGTAGTCATCATGTGGTTATCGCTTTGTGTGAAAGAAAGAACGAAAGAAAGAGAGACATAAAAGGATTTGAAACTGCCAAAGGTAGTGGTTTCTTTTGTGGATGCATGTCTGCTTTGTTATGTGATACTCTTTGCCAGTTTTAACGGAATGAAAATGAAAAACACAGGGAGTCATGTCAGTGTAATGAAACAGAAAGAGATCTTAAAGTAGTCAGACGGAGAGAAATCGAAAGAGAGATTATTTGTCCAAGGAGAGACAGAGTGGGTGATGGACTGATGGAAAGATTGCCAAAGGCTCTGAGATAGTGGCACTATAATTAATAGGTTGTAAAAGGAGACGAGCATGCAGTTTGCAGGACGGCAGCCCTTATGGCTCCCCATCAAAGGTAAATACAGCCACGCTGAAATAAAGGTGGAGTTCTCCTCTTTGATTTTATACCTGACATTAAAGTAGTAAGTATAACATGTTCATGGTAAGAGGAACCAGCTCATACTAGTGAAACTTTTGAATCTGTTCTAGATTGTTGCCTAACGGGAATGTTACATAAGCTTGTATCTGGAACAACAAACATGAAGATGGTTGGTTGTCCGCAATATATACTTTCCATTACATTCAGATCCTTGCTAATAAACAAACACACAAAACACACATAAGTAGGCAGAACAGCAGGCCTGCAGTTTATCTGTGGTGCTGCCAGAGTATTTTATGCCTCTTGTATGACTTTTGGCAGCTTTACTGCTGCTTAGTAAACATCCACAGTCTATTACGTGGCTCAAGAGTTGGCAGTTCGTCTTGTAAGCGGAAGGTTGCAGATTCGAGCCCTGGCTCGGACAGTCTCGGTCGCTGTGTCCTTGGGCAAGACACTTCATCTACCGCCTACTGGTGATGGTCAGAGGGGCCGATGGCGCGATATGGCAGCCTTGCTTCTGTCAGTCTGCCCCAGGGCAGCTGTGGCTACAACTGTAGCTTGCCTCCACCACTGTGTGAATGTGAGAGTGAATGAATAGTGGAATTGTAAAGAGTTTTGAGGGTCTTGAAAAGCGCTACATAAATGCAATCCATTATTACCTGCAACTCACTCCAATTATATTTCTATCCACCACAACTGCTTGTCACCAGAGAGCACAGACATTGCCCCAACTATCAGTGTATTTGCATCTTTTAGATTGCTTTTCTCAGTATGTCCAGTTTCATTTCTTTTTTAAAAAAGATTTATTGTGGGACTTTTGTTTATTCAACAATTCAGCAGTGAAAAGCTGACAGGAAAGACATGCAGCAAAGGGCCCCCTGCCTGACTCAAAACTGAGCTGGTACATTTCAGCCATACGGCATGTAAGCACCTGCTCAGTCAGTGAGCTAAACTGGCAGGTTGCAGTAATGCCAAATCTTTACTTATTGCATTGTTTAGCAAAAAAAAAAAAAAAAAGGATCCTCTGTGTATTAAGTGTTTTCCTGATTGCTTATATCTCAAAGGTAGTTCCATGTGTGTATGTATATATATATATATATATATATATATATATATATATATATATATATATATATATATATATATATATATATATATATATATATATGTTTATTTTTACTTTGTTTTTGTGACCAATCATTGTTCTGATGACAAAAGCAAAGATCAACATCAGATATGTTCTTTCTTTCCATGCAGGAGTTAAAGTGGGATTTAACAAATGGGGGGGGGGGCACTAAGACTAGGTATAGGCGTGGGGAAAAGAATTGCTGATTTCCTAGCCCTATACCTACCTAACTAACCTAAACTGCAACCCTTGATGTAACCTAGTAAGTGTACTTTAGGGGTAGCCACTCCCACATAATGCATCACTGTGAACTTTATCGCAATCCTGCAAACTTTGTAAGCTTTGAACAACACTCAGCTTTAACATCATTCTTCACTGGCTTTGTGTTAGCATGTTGTCTGTACAGATGTTTTCCAAGAGCAGAAGTTGTGTTGGAGTATAATGCAGTTGTTTCTGTCCTGGACACAGTCTGCATTTTGTCATCGTGCTCTTGTCTTTTCTTGCAATAAAATGAAAAATAACATCCAAATTACCACTCCTCAAAAGCTACAGACTGCTCCACCATCTTCCACCTCCCAGCACACAAAGTGGAATCCATTGAATAAGAAATAAAGTTGTTGTTAGTATGACATTGTATTGTGTTTTTTATTTGTATTGCTATGTATCGCTTTTATTTTATTTATCTCTTTAATTTCAAATACTTGTACAGCACTTTGTTTGAAAGTGCTTTATAAATAAAGTTATTATTATTATTATTACATCATTGTCGCTGTAATGTAGTTAGTGAATTTAGTACAGAAACACATTACATTACTGTGTTATTGAAAAATGTAATGTAATTACAGTCACACATTACTTTGGAACATGTTACATTCAACACTCTTGATAACAAGTATGCAAGTATTCATATGCATTCATAATGAGGAAACATTAGTATAAGAGAACTATCGCCCATATCTGTAACTACTTTTGACTTCAGAAGATCACTAGCTGTGTTACTCAGTGTTTTTTCTTTAAACTGGACGAACATACTTTTTTATAACAGATTTTTCTTACTTATTCTACTTTTGTTGCTGAGCTTCTGTTTATGCTATTGTCTTACAGACCACAATTTCTGTATATTTTCTCATTCGTGGTGGTCCCAGTAGACTTTAATTAACTGAAGCAGTACTAATTCAGTCTCAAACTTTGTTTATCTGTGTTGTAATCGGGAAAACTTGCATATTGAAAAGGTTAATTCTGAATGTTTATATCAGCTTGTTCGTTCAGTCTCATATTTCTGATCCCTACAGACTGTTAACTTCACACAAAGAAACACTGAGGCTCTGAGTGTTTGTTCCCTTACTGTACCCTGTAACACAAAGGCTTGTAATCTTAACAGTCACCAAGTACTCATAACAGGGAGGCTCAACGTGATTTAGTGTGTTTGTGTGAGGCCAAAAGAGGGGATCTGAAGGCGTGATAATGGGGGTCCAAGGAGGAAAGTGATACCACACTAATCTAACTTCTCATTTTACTTCCCTCCTTTATTTTCATTCAGCTGCCGCTCTTTTTTCTCCCCCTCCCTCCTTTTATGCATCTCCCGCTCATACCACCCTTACTGGTGTGCATTTCTTTCCATTAGGTTACTGTCTCCACCCTTTACTTTGTTGCCCTTTCTTAAATATATAATAATTTGGTCTATGCCTGTTAATTCTATTTGGTGTTTTCAGTTGTTTCAGAAGTAGTAAAAACATGGAGAACAAACACTGTTACAATGGTGTTACAAGACTCTATAAAAAATTGCTGTCAAAATACGGTACATTTAGATTTGATATGCCTTTATTTAGCGCAGTCGTGTACTGTTCTGTGTGAATACAACTGAATACTTTAAATACTGACACATTTTAGGAAAACAAATATCATCAGCAAGCTGCTCACATTTTTAGAGTGTAATACAGTATTTTTATTTGGGGACCACAATGGAACTGAAAACAACTGAGCACAATTACTTAAAAATGATGATGGAGGTTATTTCAGTTATTCTGTATATAGACTTGTAGTGGATATCTATCTATCTATCTATCTATCTATCTATCTATCTATCTATCTATCTATCTATCATAGAGCAAGCAGCTGTGAAACAAACTGTTATTTAGGGAAATCTAAAAGCTCTGGAGTCACATCAACATGTACTTGAATGTGCGGTGGAGTCGTATTATGGGAAACAAATGTGTATTAATTAATTAATTTAATTGATGTTATTATTGAGCTGTTATGTAAATGCTGCTATGTTAGCACTCTATGTCTAAGACAAATAAAGGGACAATAAACGTTCATCCCTCTTCTTCTTCTTGATTCAATTCTGATTAGCCATAATGACGATGTCACGAAGTACATTTGAGAATATTTTTAGAATTGTACAAACTTTTTGCCTTATACTCTGTATGTTTGCACATGTTTTAATAACATTTTATTACAATAACATATTTTCTTTTCCATTGATTTTCCATCTCTTTATCTAATACACTGTAGTTCTTTACCCTCTGTGATGTCATTGACCCCTACTGGTCACCCCAATAACAGCATCTTTTTGAATACTATACAATTTTAATTACTTTTTTTTAATTTTTTTTAAAGATCAGTTTCTTTTAAATCACTGTTCCTTCAGTCATTCCTGTCTGTTTTCCTTTGTGTAACAGATGTTGAAGTGCTGCCATTAATCAACTTGTGACAGATATTAGTAAGTCGAGTTGTGAATGTTTTTAAAAGCTAATCTTGGATTTAAATTCAGCTTGAATTGAGGACAGTTTCCCTCCTGGCTGGTCTTTTCGTCCAGATCTGCTTTCAGCTCCATCCCTTCCTCTCTCTCTCTCTCTCCCACTCTCTCCAGCCCACTCAAACTCCTACACACTGCTTATCTACCTCTCACCTACATCCTCCTCTCTTCTTTTGCCTCTCTTTCTAACTCTCTATTTCTATCTGTTAACACACGCTCTTCTCGAAACCCCCTCTCACCAGCTACTCATTGATGTGTCCATGCTAACATCCAAAATAACAGTTTCCAGTTATAACTTTCTATTTTAGAAAATAAAAAAAATAAAAAATTAAACTTCTAGGTTCCATAAGAAACCACAAACTGCAGGTGACAGTATCAGTTCAGTATTCCTTAACAACAATTAAGGAAATGAGAAATATCATCTTCCTTTTTGAAATATAGAGAACTGTATTATTAAAGAAATGTACAAAGACTGTATGGAAAATTAAGAAAATAAAATACATTTTTTTCGCTCAAGATATTACTTGCACCAATAGAGATGATAGCTGCATGCATAAATTGATGCCATTTGTATGCAGACACACACACAAACGCGCGCACACTCTGAGGGTAAGGCGGTGGATTAGGTCCCATTTACACACGACTGTAAATTACCCAACACTTCTCAATCAATTATTCATAATCCGTAATTAATTATGAAACAATCAGTAATCCAACACCAGTCCACTTGGCTTGTGGTTGCCTAGTAACCATGACCCATATTAAATGCCACCATTGTTGTCCGTAACCAGAGCTCCAATTTTTCACATAGGTCTTGTGAACTGGAGGGCATTGCATTTGAGAGTAAATAACGTGTGTGTGTGTGTGTGTGTGTGTGTGTGTGTATGCACAGTGAATGCATTGATGCCTGGCTGTATGTGGCCATACCATGCTGGTTGCTTCTAAGGTTGATCACATACGGAAAAACAAGCAAGGCTGGTTAATAATGCATTATTTTGGCTTGTGCCGGGAATGAGTTGTGGCCTGCAAGAGACCACTAATGGGACACGCCACGGGGAGTATGAGCAAAGAGCGCGGCGCTTACAGCCAGACAATGATGCTATAACACGTCTGTGGGGACACATAACCGCGTAGTGCACTACTTTGTCGGCACTTGTTCTGGAACTGCATCAGCAAGTTCCCATATGGTGCTCTAGAGGCCTGAATGAATGATTTATTAAAAGTTTTCGGGTGTTGAGTGGCCATTTTTTTTAGCAGGAAAGTGTACAGTAGATCACTATCCTAGCACTCTACTGCAACAGCACTTTGAAAGTTAACCTTTTCTTTCTCTCCCCCCTCTTGTTACACATCTCCATCAATAGCTCTTGCCTTGCCCTAGAATAGGACAAGGCTGTCTTTTTTAAATACAACTTCCACGTCCTACTTCCACAACAGGAGATAAACACAGCCTGTAAAGATAGAGCTCGTGTTTTTCGCTCCTCAAACCATCTCCACGACATGTGAAAATATCCTTCGTTCTGGGGAACATCCTGCCATCGCCGAGAAAAGTTTATTTGTTTGTTCGAGTGCCCTCTCCTTCAAGAGGTAGCCCTTTTTTTTCTTCCCACTGCCTGAATCTGTGTGGCCCTGCTTGGGAGGTAGAAGGAGACAAAGGTGAGAGCAATGAGGAAAAAGTAAATGACATAAGACAGCTGAAGAATGAGGGAGAAAAACTGAATGAAGGAGAAGTTTGAAGAATGAAGGGAGGGGAGGGAGGGAGCACCGTGTGACCAGACTGTGCTTCCTTCCGCGCCAGCCTGAGAACCAGGAAGTATAACTGCTTGTTCCTGCATTATCGGGACTAACAGGAAATGCAGAGGTCTTCAGAAGGGGTAAAGTGTGTGTATAAGACTTTGGGTCAGTAAACAGTAGCTCGTTGTTATCGCACATAGAAGGCATTTGCATTTTTGCAAAAAAAAAAACAACCCCAATGTAACATAATTGTAAAAAAGAAAGGAAAGAATAATCAATCTAGTGTATGCTAATGGGAATTTTTACTGACCAAGACACAGAAGAAGTTCCCTTCAGTTATAGGGAGCATTTAGCATTTCAGCCCATTGTTTTGCTTTTATGGCTTGCAACTTTGTAGTTTTTTATTGACTCTCATGGGCCTCATCAGCATCAATATACCACAAACAAAGCTCTGACAAACACTGCCTGCTAGGAATCAAACAGTGGGCAGTGAGTCATTGGCTCGCTGGCAAAGCACGGAGGAGCTTTTGATCAAGAGGTGGTTGAGACACAAAGCAGAGCAATAAGTTTAGTTCAAATTAGATTGAACTCAAAATGAACCTATATGATTAGTTATAGGTTTCAGTTTGCACTACCCATAACTAACCATATCAGCTTAAATGGTTACACAGTACTGTGAACAATAGGTGAAAAAAAAGTTAATGCAGGTTTAATTTCTCACAACATGCTTTAATCCTTTTCTCTCTCTCTGTCTGTCTGCTGTCTGCCTGTCTAGCTCATATGTTACCTATCTTTAGTAGCACTAAATAACCATCCTACATTTGAGTCTTATGATGTAACTTCTGTTGAAAAGGATCATAACCACTAGCACAGCGCTCACACAGTGAAACTCCGGAAAGTCTGGGGTTTAAAGATCGTTCACCCCGCTTCTTTACTGCGACTCACCAAAGGCTGTCAGTGCTTTTATACCCTCCACATGTAATCAGTTCAAAATCATCCAGCCATATTCCCACTGTGATTACCTCACTTTGATGATAGTGTAGAAATTAGACTGTAACATGTAACTGGGGATCCACTGCTAAAGGCTGCACCAACCATGTCACAACTGTCACTCAAGGTCTCCCATCATTGTTACTTTTTTCTAGGCTCAATCTTTTTTGTCTCCGCATATGAGGCATTTCTTCAGCACATTTCCAGCTGAGTAAATGGATGACATCTAGGAGGGGATGTTGGATCAGTGGATACGGTCTGCAGTGTGGGCTTCTAGCAAGCCAAGAGATCATCAAAATAATCACTGTTGCCTGTGCAAACACTATGCAGGTGCTCAGGCACAACACAAGATGAGACAAGGCCCCCCACACCAAGGGCCAGGGAGCAGCAGGTTGCCTTGGGAACCCTCGGCTTTCTTGTCATTACTCCTTCGCACATCCCCCCCCCCCCACCCCCAACCCTTTTTAATCTGCACCATGCTTTCAGTGACAACCCCCTCCCTCTTTATGTATACACACAATACATGCATGCGCGCACTCACGTATGAAGAACCTCTCACACACAAGCAGGCAGTCAGAAATATAGCTACATGACCACAGACACACAAACACACACCAGGCCTATAAAGATAACCATGATAATACCATCTCTGAGCCTGTAAACCCCCTATCAATTTGTCTGTGCCTGCTCAATTTGGATTTCTGGCAGGAATTGAATAAAGCCATTGTAATAGCATATTTCTCTTATATACTCTATAAATCATACATTACTAGAGAACCAAGCTTTTGATCCACTTAAATGCAAATGGGATTCTTTGTTTAATAGTATTGTTCACTAAGAGGTAAACCCACCCTTTTCCTTCTTGCTCTCAACCTTATCCTTCATTATTGTATAATCAGAGGCTCCTAATACAACCCCCAGCCCCCCGAGGTCTGAATACTGCTCGTCTACTTTTGTCTAGGCACACATTTACTTTTATACAATCTATATAGCACTTAGATTGCCCCAGCTAAGGTTGTGACCCATGTTTAGGAGTGCAAATCTTGCTCTATCCATTGAAGTGTAACAGGGAGGGAGATGAAATAATGTTGGCAACCTCCGGCAAACTACCCTGGCTCATCACCAAGTGAAATCACTGCACTTAAAATTGTTCACATAGTAAATCTTCATGAAATAATAAATAGCAACCTGCTATTGTTCCAAGGTGTGACCGTAAATCAAAGCACAAGTGTAAGATTTGCACAAAATGTGTGTTTTTCTTTTGATAGAAATGCTCTTTTTATGCCCTGTAAATGCACACTCTGGACACCGTGAGGATTTTTCAGCTCACTGTGGTGATTCGGTATGTCGTGCCTGTATTTAAGTGAATTTGGGCCTTGAGTAAATATAGTTTTGTCTGCAGTATATCAAGAAATATTGAATGTGTTTGTGATTTGCTTGGCTTTCGTTGAAGGTGGCACTTAGGACTGTATGGTGAGGCGCTTAACACTGGAACTCTACTGCCTCTCAGTGGTAAGCGCCCAGTTCAGAGAGGGCTTATTTGAATTTTACATCTGGAACTGAGAGCAGATTGGAAAAGATACAAAGCACATAAATGAGAGAATGGTGGGTAATGAAAGAAATACTTGAATTTAATGCGCAAAGTTTTAATTCTTACTGGATCTGTCAGTTAATTAACTGATCATTTACATCTAACATCTAAATCTTTAGATGCAATCACTCAGTTTCAGACTCTCTAATGTGCTTTTCTTTGGCTTATGTGACTGCGGACATGTTTTCGATTCAACGATGACTACAGTTGACAAATTAGATTAATCAGCAATGAAAATAACTATTGTTTAAAGCCTTAAAACACTGCTGTGTTTAAGCAGTACATCAGGAAAGACCCAAAGGGCCTGTTTGGGTTGATATTTAGCAAGATGAGCTTAAATAAGCTTCCAAAGTTCTCAAAATTTTTATAGTGAACTCTCTGATGTGGAGGTGTGGTTACCTTCACGTTAAAAGCCCAAAAGTTCTGCATGGTAAAATCAGGTGGAAGGTATAACCTGTAGTCTAAACTCACGCTGGAAATTGGCTGGGTCAACACACAGCACTCCTGATTTCTGGCTGACACTGAACACATGCCCAAACACACCTACACATCCAGTCATTTTGGGTCATGGGAACGCGACGGCGCACTCACACTGTGTTTATTCTGTATGGCTTCCTATTTGAATGTGTCCTTCTCACGAGACTGTTAATGGCTTCCCCTTTCCCAGGGCAGGGCAGCGCGAGCAGACCTTATCCAGGTCATGCCAGGAGGGCAGGAAGTACCAGGAAGAATGAGGTAAGTCGCAGACTCTGTCCTCCAAACGGACTCCCTTTTTTCCAAACTTCAGCCAGGAACTGAAAGAGCAGACGTCTCCTGAGAAATATGAAGTGTGATTCCTAAGAGCGCTTGCTGGAGAAGTATTTGTAGACTGTTGTTGTTGGCGTTGTTGTATGCGCTCATACACAATATCTGTGTGTTTGCTGTGATTGCCAGGCAGACTATTGAAGGCCTTATGAGAATTTGTGCATGCAGGGGAGGGGTGAATTTGCACATAGTGAATTGACGAATTAGCTAAAGACAAGCACCTTCATTTAAAGTCACAGCAGGTTCGGTCCACTTATGATGAACGGCGAGCGTTATTGGTGTACATCACTTCACAGCATGCTGAAGATTTATTGACTAAAGGTTTGCTTTGGCGAGAGGCCCATCCCTTTAAATGTCTCGCCTCGAGGTAAAAGGGTGTATCTTAGCAGAGGGCTGCAGGGGAATTGGCTCTCCAAAAGAATGCAAATGTGACATTTTAGCTTGAATAATCTTCAGTGGTCCGGACAAATGTTGACGTTTTGTAAAAGTGATCCAGCTACAGAGATGGCTGCTTTAATTTAAGCAGGAACTTGTAACTGAAAAGAAAAAGGAAAAAAAAAAAACCTTCTCCCTGTTGAATAGACATTAGAAGAACATGTAGGTAATATTAGAGGAACAGAGAAGCTTTTCCACCACATGAGGGAGCTATTGTTAGATGGTTGCCACTCTGTCATACAGCATGAACTGTTCAGCTTCCAGAACAGCTGAGATGACATGAAGTTCGAATAATGACGTGCGACACATGCCTGTGTATGTGTTATTAAATAGCTGTTGGAAGCAGAAGACAAAAACATAACTGAGGAGATCTATTCATTTAGTGTCAACACACACATATTTACCCACAGGATTGCTTACACACTCTCACATAGGGCCCTTGAAGGGAGTTTGGTATTCAGCGTTGCTATGCAAAGGTAAATTACAATAATTTTAGAATCCAAAGGTGGAAATAACGCACTGCTTTAGTGCCAGCGGGACTAAATTGTTAACTTCAGTTTTGCTGTTGCTCAGAGCTGCCTGAGGTTGGAACAGGAGTAAAATGAAACATGATGGGTATTAATGAGAGAAGTGAGACCATAGGAGAGGAGTTGCAATCCTTATTTCAAGCAAATTAAACTTTGAAAAAGTATCTGAAATGGGTGATAAAGAGGGCAGATTTATTCTAGTAAAAGGGAAAATAGATGGGAATTTGATCACCCTCTTAAATGTTTATGCCCCACCAAAGAGTGATATTAGCTTCTTCCAAAGGATTATTAATATTATGGTAACAGAAACAGAAGGCCTTTTGATCTGTGGAGGGGATTTAAATATACACCTGCAGCCAAAATTAGACTCGTCTAGCAAGAAAACATACGATATGAAATCTCCATATATCAAAGTGAATGCACTTTTTGAGGAGGTAGGATTAATGGACATATGGCGAGACCTTTTTCCTAATAGAAAGGACTATACTTACTACTCTGCCCCACACTCTCTTTATACAAGGATAGATTATTTTATAACATTTGGTAAAGATAAGGATAAAATATATACTTGTGGAATTGGAACGATAGATATAAGTGACCATGCACCAATATATTTATCCATTGATTTTAACTTACGGTTAAAAAATAATACATGGAAATTGAACTCAAGTCTATTGAATGATTCACCTTTCAAGGCACAAATTAAATCAGAAATTAGTCTCTTTTTAGAGTTCAATGATACCGGAGAAGTACCACCTCCCATACTATGGGATACTCTGAAGGCGGTACTAAGAGGGAAAATTATAGCAATAGCTTCATTTAGGAAAAAAGATAAGAATAGAAAATTAGAAGAGTTGAGTAAGAAACTAAAGGAATTAGAAAGAAGACATAAAAGGGACTTAACACAGGATATATTAAGGGACATCAAAAACATTAGGAACGAAATTAACAATATAGCCACACAAGAAATCAAGAAAGATTTAATGTTTTTGAAACAGAGACAATATGAAAGTGGCATTAAATCTACCAAAATATTGGCGTGGAAATTGAAAAAAAAGATAGCGGAAAATACAATTTATAAAATTAGGGACCCAAGTACAAAAGTGATAAAAAATAAATTAAATGAAATACAGGAAGCCTTTGAAAGATTTTATAAAACCCTATACTCTGAAGCCCTGGGCGGGACTGAAGCTCAGATGGATAGCTTTCTGAACTCTCTAGACTTACCCACTCTAGATGAAGAACAAAATCAAGCAATGACAATGAATATAACTGAGGAAGAATTAAAAGCTGCAATTAATAGGCTTAAATTAAGTAAATCACCAGGACCAGATGGTTACACGGCAGAGTGGTATAAAGAATTTAAAAAGGAACTGATACCTGTCTTACTGCCTACATTGAATTGGGTTTTGAAAAAGGCACAAATGCCCCCCAGTTGGAAGGAGGCAATTATTTCAGTTATACCAAAAGAAGGCAAAGATAAAATGGAATGTGGATCTTTCAGGCCAATCTCTGTTCTTAACGTGGACTATAAACTTTTCACATCTATCATGGCCAAACGGCTAGAAGAGTTCCTACCAACACTGATATGTAATGATCAAACAGGTTTCATACATCAACGCCAAACACAGGACAATATACGAAAGACACTACACATTATGGACCATATACAAAAACACAAAATCAAAGCAATTGTGATGAGTGTAGACGCTGAAAAAGCCTTTGACTCTGTCAATTGGAAGTTCCTCTACAGGGTACTATATAAATTTGGCTTTCATGATATGATTATTAAAACGATACAAGCATTATATGATAATCCTACAGCCAGGATCAAAATTAATGGATGCCTATCCAACAGTTTTACCCTAAAAAGGGGCACTAGACAGGGCTGTGCATGGTCACCGTTACTTTTTGCACTATACTTGGAACCACTAGCTCAATCCATCAGGCAAAATAAGGACATTAAGGGAATTTTTATCAAAGGGACACAATATAAACTGGCTTGCTACGCGGATGACATTTTGATTTACCTTGGACACCCAACATATTCTTTACCCAAGCTGATGCAGTCATTTGAACAATACGGCCAATTATCAGGCTATAAAATTAATATAGGTAAAACCCAGCTACTCTCATATAACTACAGCCCACCAGAAGAAATAAAATGTAGCTACTCTCTGGTATGGCAAACGGAGTGTTTTAAATATTTAGGCATAAATTTACCGAAAGACCTTACAAAACTATTCGAACAGAACTACCTACCCTTATACAAAAAAATAAAGGAAGATATAGTAAGATGGAATTTAATTCCTTTCTTTAGTTTTAATTCAAGAATTGATTCTATTAAAATGAATGTATTGCCAAGATTTTTGTATCTATTTCAAACCCTACCAATAGAGATTAACCAAAGTCAATTTAATGAGTGGGATAAAATGTTATCTAGATATATATGGCAAGGTAAAAGACCAAGGGTTCGCCTTAAAACACTACAGCTGGCTAAGCAAAAGGGAGGATGGGGCCTCCCTGACCTCAGATATTATTATTTTGCAGCGCAGATGAGAGCAATAATATGCTGGTGTAACCAATCATACACTGCCCAATGGAAAACCATTGAGGAACAAATGCTGTCTATACCTATTCAGGCAACTCTAGCTGACAATAACTTACAAACCTATATAAAAAATACTGATAACATGTGGGTGAAAAGGACCCTTAAAACATGGAGAACTATTATAAAGGAATATAAACTCGAGACCAATATTACAGTTCTTAAATGGTGTGCTTACGACTCAGAGTTCAAACCTAATGAACTGGATTCTAGATTCAAGGACTGGACAGGTAAGGGCATAACAGCCCTGTGCAGTATAATGAAGGATGGAAAATTGTTCAGCTTTGACATGCTTAGAAAAACATTTTCATTAGAAAAAGAAGACTTCTATCGATATCTGCAGTTAAGGCACTATGCCGACACGAAGATGAGAAACGTAACAATGATAAACACACGCTTGATGGAACTGTTTATAAAAAGCTATAACTCAGAAACTATTGATAGAATTGTATCATGTCTCTATAAGGGTCTAATGGATTTGAAACCACATTCGACTTCATATATTAGAACAAAATGGGAGAAGGAAGGAGGGATAAAAATATTAGAGGAAGAATGGACGGCAATATGGAGATATCAGTGGATGTGTACCAGCTCACAAAAGTGGAGGGAATTTGGCTGGAAGTGCCTAATTAGATACTTTATAACACCTTCTCAGAAGTCTCATTATGATGATAACCCCCCTGCTTGTTGGAGGAACTGTGGAAATCAAAGTGCAAATCATTACCATATTTTCTGGGACTGCTCAATCTTGAGGGATTATTGGAGAGAAATACATAATGCCTTACAGGATATCTTTAAACGTGAAATACCTCTCGAGAGTAAGACTATGTTCTTTGGATATATACCTCAGGAATGGCCTAAATATGATAAACATTTAATAAATATTTTATTGGTGGCCTGTAAAAAGAATATCACCAGAAAATGGTTATCCCCAGAGAGCCCAAACATAAGTACATGGATGGAAATCACAATGGAAATTTATAACATGGAAAAGATAACAGCTTCTGTTAACCACAAGCTGGAGAAATTTACATCATATTGGGAAAACTGGGTTAAATATATCACGCCTCATAGGCCAGATTTTACTATTACAAACCAATAATTATGATGTATGTATATATATTTATAGGATCACCCCATACCAACACATCCGTGTTTTTTTTTTGTTTTTGTTTTTTGTTTTTTTGTTTTTTGTTTCTTTTTTTTGTTTTGTTTTGTTTTTTTTTTTTTTCTCTTTTCTTAGGTTTGTTAGTTTTGTTTTTTGTTTTTTGATTTTCGGATTATGTGATGGTTTCAATTACTTCTATCGTTGTAAGTATTCTTCCCTTATGACTTGGATGTAAATTAAAATACTATTTCAGTATTTAAGGCAGATAACCTAAGTATGAAGAATGCTTACATGATGTACATACTGTGAATGCCTGCTTTTGAAACCTTAATAAAAATATGAATTAAAAAAAAAAAAAAAATGAGAGAAGTGAGGTGAAAAAATGCCACTGGTATCTCATTTAAAAGCCAATATTTAGTATGGACTATATTAAGGCCAGTATTGATTGCAGCTGAGCTGTGTGTCTGGATCGATTCACTCATTGAGTGGCTTGCTGAGTAATATCCCTGCCTGCAGGTGCTGGGAGTAAAGGTCATATCCCCACCTACTTCTCTTACTCTCCTCCTGCCAGCCACCTCTTATTTCTTCTGCACCAGTCTCATTCCAGATGTCTTCATTTTGGTGTCATTCAGAGTGGGTCTGGTTACCCACGGCTGTCTTTTCTTTTCCACAGAAAGAGCTCCCAGTGTCACTGAGAGAAACATCGTTATCGCTGATTGAACAGGCCAGATAATTTACAGTCTTATACTGTCGTTCGTAGATGGTAATTAGGTGCCTTTTCACACTTGGTTTCAGATGAATTGACAAATGGTGAGTGGTTCACGAGATGATGGCTATGTAAACGAACCGGCTTCTGATAGATCTGTTTGTCTTTCCCAGTGACCTATTAAATCAAGGCCATTTGTCTTGTTCAAGCAGCCATAATCAATAATTTTCAAAACAGCCCTGGATCAAATAACAACATGCAACATGAAGTGGTTGCTTGTAGGGACGAGACCCTTGAGAATAATTTCTGAGAATTATTTCACGGGTTTTTCGTTCTCATCATCTACACTGAGATCTTTTTTTTAAGATTCTTTCTGCTCTTTCTTTTCTTTATTGTAAACCACAGCTTTGCTGCTCTATTTGTATTTCTTTCATCTGTGTTGAAAAGGCCTTGAAAACATGCTGAATGAAGCACAACAGACGGATATACATTTGCAGACAGTTTATTAGGTACACCTATTCAACTGCTTGTTATCGTGGCATGGTTGTTGTATTTCAGAAACTGCTGACCTACTGGGATTTTCCCACATAGCCATCTGTAGGATTTACAGAGAAGCCCAGGAAAAATTGAGAAAATATATAGTGAGCGGCAGTACTCTGGGTGAAAACACCTTGGTGATGACAGAGGTCAGAGCAGGACACACGGCTTCAAGATGATAGGAAGGCAACAAACCTCAAAGAACCACTTGTTACAGTACAAGTAAGGTGCACAGCAGATGGGCTGCAGCAGCAGAAGACGACAGCGGGTGACACTCCTGTCAGCTAAGAACAAGAAACTATAGGCTAGACGATAGCAAATTGGAAAAAGCATTGCGTGGTCTGTTGAGTCCTGAATCCTGCAGTGACATTTGGATGGGAAGTCAGAATTTGATGTAAACAACATGGATCCATCCTTCCTGGTGGTGGTTCTGTAATTTTTGTTGTGTATATTTTCCTGACACACTTTGGCCAACCTAGCCTCATTTAAACACTACAGACTTGAGTGCTGTTGACCATGTCACTCCCACATGACCACAGTCTGATTTCTTGAAGATGACGGTGAGTTCATGGTACTCAAACAGCCTCCACAGTCACCACACCTCTATCCAACAAAGCAGCTTTGGGATGGGGTGGGAGATTCACATAAACTGATATATTAAAATATATTCCTATCATGTCTTTATCTCAAGACATGATCGGAATCATGATCGGAGGTTTCCCATGTTATTTCTGTATGATGATGTTTGCAACAGCTGTTTGTTCTTAACCAAGCAACTCCTATGAAATTATTCCACATGCTGTTTTGCAAAATTGTGAAACATTTCTCAATATTTTGTGTAGAAACAAAACAAAAAAACACCATTGCTACCTTTTCTGCGCTGTATGTCTGCAGTCTTTCTTTTTTTCTTTTGCCAGCATCTTATCACCTTAAAAAGTGCTAATAAGAAGTAATAATATGTAAGCATTGTGTTTAGCATGGGCCCCAAAATATGTCCTTATAGGTTACAGAACATATTTTTACTCCCACCAGAGACTGTAATATAAAAGCAGTAGCCAACAAGGAGACCTTTCATAGTACTGCACTGTAATAAAGTAAGTAGAGGAGGATATCTTCATTAGATTTCTTGGCTTCCTCTTAGCTCTACGCTTCAAATTGTACTGTTGGCTGCAAGGCTCCAGCCCAGTCAAGCCATTAACATACCTGACATGGTACTGTACTGACTCTGCTACTAATGAAATGTCGATACAGACGGCCATCTAGCCCAGTCAAATGTTAATTGAGGATGTGATGGATAGTGGCTGCAAGGCTTGGCCCCTATATCTCTTCCTTTCCTCGTCACCAGTGTGTGAATGTGAGAGTGAATGAATAGTGGAATTGTAAAGCGCTTTGGGTGCCTTGAAAAGCGCTATATAAATGCAATCCATTATTATTATTATTATTGTCTGAGTGTGTCTCTTTCTCTGTGCTTGTGTGGGAGACTGAAAAATGTGTCAAAGCATGTAGAGAATGTGCTGAGCTTTTAGTACGCTTTACCAACACTTCCTACAAAGCTTTGTCAAAGGGAGAGTGTGAATGCTGTACTTTTGGTATTGTAAAGTCCTCATATTAAAATATAAAGTGCCTTGAGATTGCTTATGCTGTAAATTGGTGCTCTTTCAGAAAGACTGAATTGAATTAATCATTCACCGAGTTCTTGAAAGCTTGTACCTACGAAACTGGTTTTGAAACCCCTTCTAAAAGCACTGAATTACGCAAAGCACTTCTCTGTATGACATTTTTGAACATCTCTCCTTTCATTCGGAGCCCAGCTTACTGTTCTAACCTATTGTGAGAAACTAGAAACACAGATGTGCAGGGTTATGGCACAGAGGCTGACACCATCTACATAAAAAATGAAAGACATTAAAAAGAAATGATCGGGCGGGCTGGAAGCGAGTCCTCACGGGTGAGTAGTTCACCTTTAGATATCATCTTCATGAAGCCCCCTTGTAGGTGGCGGTGCCATTTAAGACAATAAACAGAAGCACAACTCTATTCATCTTCTTCCTCATGAGCGCTGCTGCATTAACTTCAGCTTGAGGCAAAGAAATAAACTCACTCGTGTCTCTGGATAGCAAGGATAAAGATAAGGAGCAGAGCACACTGGGGTCATTAGTGGCATGGAAGAGAAATGGAAAAGGTTAGTAATTATTGCTCGTGTTAATTGGCTATCACCATTAATGAGATGCAGTGGCTGAAGAGAGGAAGAGAGCGGGTGGGGGTTTAAGAGTTAGGTGAAAAATGTCATGCGCAAGATCAGCTCACCCCTAGAATGGAAATGTTGTCTCACTTTTATCTGTGCCGTGATTAATAGGGCGTCCGAGCGCGCGCACGCATGCCTGTTTTCTCAGATGGTGGTCTGCGTACAGATTCATACCCAATGAGAAATTAGATACTCTGTCTTGTTAACATTGACCTTTAGTCTAATTACTGGAACTGCTAATTACAACCCCGCCCCCTCCCCTTTTCTGCCCTCGGTGCCCGTGCACACTTGACACGCTTGCTACAGGGTATTAAATAGTGCATGTCTGCTTCAGTTAATGAAAGTCATACATTTGCAAACACTACACTGAGGGAATTATATGCCACTTCCAACCTAATATTTTATGTGGTTTTTTACTTTAACCACTTTAAAATTTTAACATACCTTGTTTAATCACTGTTCAAAAACTGCTCCCATAAGTGCTTGGGCAAGCATGAACATTACAATACGTGCACGTTCTTTCTCCACAATGAATCATACTGCAGACCTTTTGTCTGCTTGTGCAGGAAGCGCATGTGATTCTAGGCAGAATCAGTGGGGGGCAGTGGATATCAGCATGTCAACACTACTCTGGGGAATGCTGTGGGAAGCATTAACTGTAAATATAGGAGTGAATGGAATTTCCCTTCCTCCAGATGTGGGCTTGAATGGAGATGGCACGTTATTCACAGTGGATTTAAATCTGATGGCCGCTTTAATGGTGACAAGTGTGGGCTCGGCATGACAAAAGACAATGTGATGAAATAGTAGAAGAGAGAATTGGGAACGGTGAGACACAATCTGGGAGTTAATACAGAGTCCCAGAGAATGTAGACGGATGTGTACAGCCTGGTAATTGAG
The DNA here is from genome assembly GCF_057381915.1 of Diplotaxodon limnothrissa. Classification (NCBI taxonomy): domain Eukaryota; kingdom Metazoa; phylum Chordata; class Actinopteri; order Cichliformes; family Cichlidae; genus Diplotaxodon; species Diplotaxodon limnothrissa. Next base: position 6,506,777 of record NC_140610.1, on the reverse strand, counting down.
GCGTCTGTGTGTGTGTCTAATGCCTGTGTCTCTATGTGTGTGTGTGTTTTCTTTTTAGGTGCAGAACTCTGAGTTCCAACATTGTTGACCATGCTTGTATTTTATTTTCTAGCTAGTCCACCGAGTGGACTAGCTAGAAAAGAGCAATGCCAGCCTTGCTGTCTGGTAGAGCCTCTGACAACACACATAAAAACACACCTAAACACAGACACACGCACACACATACACACACACGACCTCACCAAAAACAACAGCAGACCCATATATCAGCAGCTTTCACACTCCTGAAGGACAAAGAGGATAAAATAAAAACCTTTCACTCATATTTTTCCCTCAGTTGTCACAATCTATGTTGTGGAAGGAACATAAATTTGTTTACTTGGTTGATTTACCGAGGAGCACAACATAACATCACATGAATCATTTTCTTTTTTTTTTATTTCTGCCTGCAGTGGCTGTTGCTGACAGCTCCTGGATACATTGAGGGGAGGTGTTAGCAGTAGACGCTTACTGCTGCTTGAGACAGTAGTGAAGAAATGTTTTGTACAGTGTGTACTATTGTTTGCATCACTTGGGAAGAAGGTGCTGACTTTGAAGGCGGGCGTGGTTGAATATAAAGACCTGAAGAACTGAAAGGGGGTGGGGCCTATTCCAGTTCTCATAGGGCGAGCAGGAGGGCACATCCCAGACAATTTTTTTAATCAGTGAAATACTTTTTAAATCAATACTTTAATATTTTTATACTTTATTTTTAACTTGATTTTGGTGCCTTGACCCTCCATCCCTGTCTGGTTGTTTCAGCTTTGTTTGTGGAGAAAGTTTTGTTTTCTCTTTGAACTGACTGCACGATGCCAACAAATTGGACTGGCTTTTAAAATTCTTTCATGTAAATACACTTTCTAGCATAATTTGATACCAGCTGCTTATAATTAAAAATGATTATCTGACTGATGCATATCATTTAATAGGAAGGTGTGTTTAAAACTGAAGGCATGGTGTGGGTAAACAAAACCACAAGATCAAACTAAAATTAACATATCAAATGAAGCTTTTATCAACAAAAATGTGGAGTGATAGGCTTTTGAGAAACCCCCCCCCCCCACTCTGGACCTTGTAAAAGGCAGCAGAATGCTTTCATGGATGGAAAGAACCTCTTACAACCCTTGAAGGTTTGACATAGGTGAGCTCCTCGTTCAGTGTAAATCACACCAAGCACCAATTCAGTCTTTGAAATGCCATGCAAAGGAGATGTAGGTTGGTAGAGATGCTAAAAATGAAGGACTGAAAAGTCAAATCAAGATCATTATTCAATAAAACCTCAAAGGAGCAGGTGACAGGAGAGGACCTGAAAGGACAAAATGGAGGAAAACATAAAAGGGACTGAAGGAAGAAAAGGATTTCCTACCCAAGGCTCTTTCAAAATACCTATCTAAGGGGATGTGTTAAGTATCTTTAAATAGAAAAATCATAGAGCCTTCTCTTCCTCCTCCAGCCTCCACAGACTGTATCTCAGACAGCAGAGGTAATTGTTTCTGAGAGGATTTCCCCAAGACTTTTAAACAAATGCCTAATTTAGGAGGAAAACATTTGTAGAGCCCCTCCAGAGGAAAGCGAATCTTTGTGTGGGAGCTCTTCTGTCTTAACCCTCAGGCCCTGCCAGCTTCGGCTGCCTCTAGCCGCCTTGCTGTCATCAAAAGTGAAACCCAGATACATCAGCCATTCAGCCCACAGCACAGCCAGCCAGATGGAAGAAGAAAGATTTCTTTTTCAGGGTGTGGTGCAGAGCATTTAGACACAAGCAGAAGATACACCACACTGGGTACAAACACACATTTGATACCTTCTCTGTACCATTGGCAATTCCTTCACTTGCATTTATCAATAAAGAAGATCCCTGCAGGATCACTTACCTATACAGAAGAGCAAAGACTAGGAGAATAAATATGAGGAAATTTTTGCAAAGTTTTGATTACATGGCTAAATGTATTCCAAACTATACAGTAGTGTATGCTCTTATGAAATGCTTTAGCATCATGTCAGTAGTATTGAGCCTGTGCAATGCAACTGAAATATATAAAAATGACAGTTTTATTCATTCAGATATGCTTGGAATAATGTTACAGTGTGTAAAATTCTCACCACTAGATTTTCCTACCACTCCCAAATGAAGTGCACAATCCTGGCTATAGGATAGGTGACTGCTATAGGACAAACATGGATTAGTCAGCCAAGAGAGATTAAAAATATGACACCCCCCCTCGACTCTGTATCTAACAATGGCCACGGTTGGCTGGAGTGTTTCTACTACTGTTTAAACCAGATCTGCCCCAGGGTTTTCCCTATGAGTCTACTCTTTACCTCAGCTGTCAATGGTGATGTGTCTACCTTTATTTACTCTGCAATAGGCTGTAAAACTTTGTAAACAGAGTCTTAAATCGGTCTTAAATGAGCAATGACCACCATATTGAGATGAATTGTTGAGGATGCGCTAAACTGTTTTTGTCGCTGTTAGCTACTGTTAGCTCTGTTACCTGCTATGTGCTGGTGATAGTTAAACTTAGGAAATATACTCTCATGTAATGTGAAATCATCAAACTATGTATTTGTGGGAAAGTGTGATTTGTAGGACACTCAAGGTTTATCAATATCAAGAATAAATCACCACATTTGTACACATGTATAAATGTGTATAAATGTGTATAAATGTGCCATGTTAAAGCCCCAACTTCAGTTTAGGAGATGATGCTTGAAGTGAGGAGAAGGAGGATGACATTTTATTAAGATGTTTGCCACGTTGTCTCTTTCCTTCATTTTTTTTGCTTCTTTGGTGACGATGACCCCGTCTCAGATGATAAAACATAGCCTTCATATCTTGAAGTGGAAGGTGCAGGACCAAATTTAAATAACCCCCCTATGTTGTGAAAATGCCTACAACTTCTCATCTCCTCCACATTTCGAGTATTATATATATGGCTGATCTCTAGCCCCATACATAAAACACTATTAGACAGAAGGGAGATGTTTTCCCCGACCACTGTATTTAAAGATAATGGGAAGCAAACATGGTTGCTTCCGCAACCCATAGACCGACTCCTATGTATTTTTTATAGATTAATTACATAACTATGAGAGTGTCTTAGTTATTCTGGAAGATGTAATTACAGCCTATTCTATGAATACTTATGAGTACGGTATTCTTTCTTTTTTTATACATAAGGAACAGACAAATACAGTTGTGACAAATATAGCAGTCCCAGCTGACAGCAACATCATTTCTGTGTGAACTTGGGTCCTATTTGGAAGATGTTCATAAAAATATTCACATAAATACACATAAACTGGGCTGTTAGGATTATTTCAAAATTCAGGGGAATCAGGATAAATGTTTTTTTCTACACACTGCAGCATATTTCTGTATATTGCAGCGTCAATGTTTTTGTTTTTTTTCCTACTTTACTGGCATCCTGGGTGCTATCGACTGCGAGCCCACAGACTATTTATAGCGTCACTGTGAAAAGCATTGGCATACTGTTGAATGATTTCATTTTCAGTTCTGTCAGAGAGCCAGCTCTCTCTCATATAAATCCATTCTCTTTCTTACGAGAGGTTGAATGTACATTCCTGACCAATACAATATGACAATGACAATGTCAGATACAATGGCATTCACTGTAAGGCCTTAGACTGGTTAAACTGTTAGGGCCGTTGAATTTTTCTGTGCGTTTTCATCAGTTCGAAGCCATCAGTTTACCTTATGCTTATAGGCTGGATCAGGTTATCTGAATCAACCCTTAGTCATGCTGCTGTCAGCTCATACTGCTGTAGAACGTCACGTGAAGCACTGAGCACCTCTTCACTCCCTTTATGTTTATACATCACATTACATTTTTTGTCTTTTTTCTCCCTTGGTGTGTTATTTCTCTGTCTCCCTATGTTATCTTTGTCTTTTTTCTTCTCTTTTGTTTCCACTTCACCCCTATGGCTTCTCCTCCCTGAGCCTGGTTCTGCTGGAGGTTTCTTCCTGTTAAAGGGAGTTTTTCCTTCCTACTGTTTCAAAGTGCTTGTAGTTTTTACCTCACAGCATAAAGCACCTTGAGGCGACTGTTGTTGTGATTTGGTAAACCTGACTTGAACTGAATTTTTATCAAACATCAACAGGGTGGTAGCCTGAAATCCCAAGATTATAGAGACTAAAAGTATATAATGCTTAATATTATAATCCATTAATCTCTGATTTTTTTTAAACTGAGATAAAAAATAAATCTTTCTATGCACGATAAAGAAATGATTGCTGTTCCCAAGACTAATTCCTGCTTCTACTATTACACCAGTAAATCTACATATAAAGTCCACAAACTGTTTCTTTACTGACAAAAATTAAAAACAATTCAACTTGTCAGAAAAAGTCAGGCCTCAGTACCAATCCCAGCTGGATGAGCCACTGAGAGACAAAGGGAATATCTGCAGCATAGAACTCCAGATCTCCAGTATTTCTGATTATCAATTTAGGAAAACATGCCACAGAAGGAGGTAACTGATTAAGGAGAATCAAAGTGCTCTTTAACCCTCCTGGCAGATGGTCCATCAGCCAGTCTGGGTCTGAGCTCATTATTTTTCAACAGGCATACATTTGCATTTTCGCAGATTTCTTCAAATTTATCTCTTTCTCGTTGGACACAGGGAACAAACCCTGCTCTGCATTATTTCCACAAAAGTAATGGAACAACATTATACTGCACAAATGTATCTCAGCCTGTAATTGATGTTACCTGAGGCAGAGAGGAAATGTGGAAGAAGAATAGAGACTGGTTGAGAAGCGGAGTGAGAGAAGCACTGTCAAATACATCAACTGCATGGAAAAAAATAAAGCTTCATTTTTGTCTTGTACTTTCACTCGAATGCTTTTCTTTACAGTGCTCCAGAAAGCTGGACAGCAGCTCAGAACTCTGAGAAAGAGAATATCTGGGTTGGAGGCTGAATTTCAGACAATCTTATTATTATATGACTAGAACCTTTGTCAAACAGTGCAAAAGTTTCTCCTTCAGAATCTCAAACAGAATCTCCTTCAACAGAAATGTTATTATGTCTAAAATGTTGGAATTCAAGATTAGAGGCCAGTTTTGTCACATTTTCACAATAACACAAAAGCATCTGTTCAGCATGCGTTGGATTCTTTTCCCTATTAATATAAAAGGTTATAAGTATCAGCTTTTGAATTAATTGGATGGTCACTGTCAGTATCACTCAATTTTTCTTTTAAAGCCTGAGGAGTTAGAATGCCAAAATAAGAAGCATTGCTCATTTGTCTACACACACACACACACACACACACACACACACACACACACACACACACACACACACACACACACACACACACACACACACACACGTACAGAGAAGCTGAAGCTGTATATATCCTGCGCCACACTGAAGGACTACCTGCTCATCTGGCTTTGCTGACTCATTCAAACAACAATGGTCTCATCAGATCGCGACCGTTTTACCTGCAATGTCTGAAAATTTTTAAAAAGCCCATTATGAGAGGTTCAAACATCCAAGAAATAGACCTGGTCGGTCTTGTGCCTCATTTCTTCTTTTTTCTTTCAATCTACATCAGTCATAGCCACTGAAATGATTTAACTGACATATTTACTTTACCGTTATTATGACTACTTAATTAACTTAAATAACTGAAATATTCCTTAGTACACCACACTGTACTACAATGTAGACTATGAACTACTTTACTTTTTATCTGTGGAGTTTGCTGTAGTACAAATCGCAGTGTTTTGAAAATTAAAAATGATATAAGTGAGCTCAGGTCCCTCAAGCTTCATTAGCTGCTTTGTTTTGACATTACACACCACAATAGATGTTGTGAGAACACAAAGCTTTGATGAATGTTTGTGTCAGAGATGCAAGTAATTGTCTTACTGTGCACACTTTTTGTTGAGCCAGAAATTATTTATGAGTTAGTCTATGATTTGGAGGTTTTTGGATTGATCTAAGGGGTGAGCTTATAAAGGAAAAACAGCATGGACGCGTGTTAACGAAGTGTCAGACACAGTGTCAGCGTTGAAAAAACCAACAGTTTTAGGCTAAATTGTAGCGTTAAACACTACAATAGTCTTAAACACTAAAAAATGTTTCATAACAAAACAAATACACCACTGGTTAAGATTTTCTAAGCCCTCCCACCAAGTATATCCTTTAAGATGAGACCCAGAAGAAGGAGGCAGGGGTCAGAAACAAAACATTAGCTTCAATAGCTAAATGCCAAAATCCAAAAATCTAAACAATGCAAAAAAAAGTCAAATTCAAAACATCATGCTACAGTTAGGCTAGTTAAAATGGAGGCTGGAAAAAGTTATTGTGGTTGTGTGCAATAAACTTGTAAGCTCCCTCTCTTTACTTTAAAGACAGGGACCAGACCTACAACCACTCGCAGTCAGTTGCCTTTTTCAAAGCAAGTTTGCAACATGAAGAAAGCAATGAAGCAGCAATAACATGGAATCAGTCTGCCATCAGTTTGGGATTGAAGGGGGTCAAGATGGCAATTATATGCAATCTGTTTGTGATAATACTGTGATTAACTGTAATAAACTAGCACAAATCACAAATCTGTTGCCTTCTACATTCACAGAAGTTTCTATTAAATACTTACAGAGTCCAACTAGAACCTCACAGATTTGAAACAGAAATTCCTCCAAGATTAGAGATGTAGTTGCTGCAAGACTTTTGCTGCAAAATGATAGAGGTGCAACCTTGCTTCTAAAACTTTAATAGGAACAGACCAGGGATCGTGGCATACACAGTCTTTCAAATTGGTTCAAGTTCAAGTTCAAGTTCAACTTTATTGTCACTTCAACCATATACAGTTTAAAAATACACAGTGAGGCGAAACAACGTTCCTCCAGGAACCAAGGTGCTACAAGACAAGTTAGTGCAAAAAAAATAATAATATATAATATATCTAGTAATAATATTGTGCAAAAGAGCATTTACAGGTTGGTGTGTGCGATGGTTTGGTGGTGTAGGTCAGTGTGTTTGCGCTTTGTGTTGGTTAGTCAGTCCAGTCTCAATGTTTTGAGGTATTTGAGTTAAGCTGAGTGATAATGTTAGTGTATGTGTGTGTGTGCGTGTTTATCAGTCAGTCCCTTTTTGCTGAGGAGACGGATGGCTTGTGGAAAAAAGCTGTTGCACAGTCTGGATGTGCGTGCCCGAATGCTTCGGTACCTTTTTCCAGATGGCAGGAGTGTAAAGAGTGTGTGAGAGGGGTGTGTCCGATCAGCCACAATGCTGGTGGCTTTGCGAATGCAGCGTGTGGTGTAGATGTCCTCAATAGAGGGTAGAGAGACCCCGATGATCTTCTCTGCTGTTCCCACTATCCGCTGTAGGGTCTTGCGGTCTGATATGGCACAGCTCCCAAACCAGACAGTGATGCAGCCGCTCAGGATGCTCTCAATAGTTCCTCTATAGAAGGTGGTCAGGATCGGTGGTGGAAGCCGGGCCTTTCTCAGTCTTCTCAGAAAGAAGAGACGCTGTTGGGCTTTCTTGTGCAGGGAGCCCAACAGCCCAACTGGTGCATTGCTTCCTTTAGAAAAAAGGTAGACTAAGAAAATACTCTGTCGTTGGGTGGGTACAGAATTTTTTTTTTGAAAACTGGAAGCTTTTCATTTATGCTTTATGTGCCCCTTATGTTGTTTTTTTTAACTTGTGATCTGTTCTTTTGGATTTAAGAGATTTTCAGGTTTTAGTTGTATTAGTTAGTTTTGTAGTTTTTACTCTCCGGTGCATCTGAGTTTGGTATTTCAAATTCAAATTCAAATTCAAATTTTATTTGTCACACACACACAACCATACACAGTATGACATGGGGGTGAAATGCTTGTAGCTGTACAATGCCCGACCATTAAATGACAGAAGAAAAGTTCTACAATATTTACAATTTACTACAAAAATTTACAAATTAACTTAGGAATTTACAGTAAAGAATGTGCAAATAGCAGAAGAGATTATAAAGATAAGGATTATAAATTATAGGAATTATAGGATTATAGGAAATGTGTGGTGGTGCGTGTGGTGACGTGTGTGAGAGTCCAGTCTTATAGTGACGTGTTTGGGAGAGTCCAGTCCTACACCTGGTTCAGGCCCCGAATAGCCTGGGGGAAGAAGCTCCTCTTCATTCTCTCTGTTTTGGCCTTAAGGGAGCGGAAGCGCTTCCCAGACCTCAACAGTGAGAAGAGTCCATTGTTGGGATGGGAGAGGTCCATCATAATCTTCCTAGCTTTGGACTTGCACCGCTTGGTGTAGATGGACAGCAGGTCAGGGAGCTCTGATTGAATGATGCGTTCTGCCAAGCGCACCACCCTTTGCAGATCTCGTCTGTCCTGCTTGGTGCTGTTCCCAAACCAGGTGCAGATGTTTGACGTCAGGACGCTCTCGATGGTGCAGGAGTAGAAGTTCTTGAGCACCTTCAGTGGCAGATGGAAGTCTCTAAGTCTTCTGAGGAAGAAGAGACGCTGACGGGCTTTCTTAACCAGGGTGTTGATGTGACAGGACCATGACAGTTCCTGAGTGATGTGGACACCCAGGTATCGGAAACTGTCCACTCTCTCCACTGGCGTGCCACTGATGATGAGGGGTTTGTAATTCCTCGCCTGCTTTGTAGTGAAGTCCACGATCAGCTCCTTAGTCTTGCTGATGTTTAGGAGGAGGTTATTCTCCTGGCACCAGGTCTCCAGGTTCCTAATCTCCTCCAGGTAGGCCGTCTCGATGTTGTCGGAGATCAGGCCCACAACAGCAGTGTCGTCAGCAAACTTGACAATGGAGGTGGTGTCGGATGTGGCTACACAGTCATAAGTGTACAGTGAGTACAGCAGGGGGCTTAAAACACAGCCCTGAGGCACTCCAGTGCTGAGTGAGATGGAGGGGGAGACTTGTTTTCCTACCCTCACTGATTGGGGTCTGTCTGTGAGGAAGTTGAGGATCCACTGACACAGTGATGAGCTGAGTCCTAGATCCGTCAACTTGGTGAAAAGCTTAGAGGGAATTATTGTGTTGAATGCTGAACTGTAGTCCACGAACAGCATCCTAACATAATTCCCTCTGCCAGTGTCCAGGTGACTCAGGGATGTGTGGAGCAGGTGAGATATGGCATCGTCTGTGGAACGATTAGTCCGGTAAGCAAACTGAAGTGAGTCGATGGTGGGAGGAAGTGAAGAAGTGATGTGATCTCTCATCAGTCTTTCAAAACACTTCATCACAATTGAAGTCAGTGCTACTGGACGGTAGTCATTGTGGCAAGCGGGCTGTTGTTTCTTTGGAACAGGGACAATAATGGACCGTTTGAAGCACGTGGGAACCACAGCTTGGGCCAGGGAGAGGTTGAAGATCTCCGTGAACACCGGTGCTAGTTGATCAGCGCAGGCTCTAAGGACCCGGCCAGGGATTGCATCTGGTCCTGCTGCCTTCCTGGTGTTCACCCTCCTGAAGGTGTTCCTCACGGCATGCTCTGTGATGACGAATGCATTTTCTTCACTGGTGCACTCCGAGCGCGCGCAGCCGTTTGTTGTTTTAATTGCTGCGGCGTCGAAGCGAGCATAAAACGTGTTCAGCTCATCAGCCAGTGAAGCATCGGCATTCATCATTGAAGAAGCTGGTCGTTTATAGTCCGTTATAGTCCGCAGTCCTTTCCACAGGCTCCTAGAGTCGCACTGTCGTAGCTGTGACTCTAGTTTTTCCCCGTAGCTCCGCTTTGCCTTTCGGACCGCGCTGCGCACGTTGTAGGACGCAGCCTTGTATAGGTCCATATTACCGGAGACAAGCCCTTCATTGTAGGCAGCGGTGCGTGATCTCAGAGCGTCGCGGATGTTTTTATCCACCCACGGCTTCTGGTTGGGAAACGTTCGGATGATAGTTCTTTCTGCTGTGTCGTCCGCTAGTTTCCCGATAAATCCCACAACCGCTTCCGTAAACATGTTGATGTCATCAGAGCTGCGCCGAAACATGTCCCAGTCTGCGTCATCCAGTGCGTCCTGCAGCGCGGCCACCGATTGGTCCGTCCAGCGAGCGACCTCCCTCCTGATTGGTGGTTGCTGCTTTAGCCTTTGTTTGTAAGCAGGTATGAGGAAGATGGCGGAATGGTCCGATTTTCCAGGGGTTGAGCCTTGTAACAGTTCTTGAACGGGGTGTAGCAGTGGTCTAATGTCCTCGTGCCCCGGGTGGGGCAGTTGATGTGCTGGTGAAGGTTGTGAAATGTCCGTTTGAGATTCACTCTGTTAAAATCTCCCATAACAATGAGTGCGGCATCTCGGTGAAGTGTTTGTTGATGTGTGAGAGCCTCATGTAGCTCACATAAGGCAGTGTCCGAGTCCGCGTGAGGCGGAATGTAAACAGTGCAGGCAATGACCGCAGTGAATTCCCGAGGGAGATAGAAAGGGCGACACTTAACGATCAAAAGCTCCAGATTGGGCGAGCAAGAGCGTGTGAGTGGGGAGATGTTTGTGCTGTCGCACCATCTGTTGTTCACCATCAAACACACTCCACCACCTCTTTTCTTCCCCGACTCCATTGTCCTGTCCATGCGGTAAACCAAAAAGAACCCCGTCGGCTGCACGGCGTGGTCTGGTATCGCTGGGTTCAGCCAAGTCTCGGTGAAGCAGAGGAGGTTGCAGTCCCGAATGTCTCTCTGGAACTTGATTCTGGCTCTGAGGTCATCAAGCTTGTTCTCGATGGATTGAACATTGGCTAGCAGGATACTGGGCATGGGTGCGCGATGTGCGCGAGCCCGTAGCCTGTTCCTGATGCTGGCTCTTTTACCTCGAGGCCGTCGCTTAGGGTCGCGTCCTTTGTTCTCTCTCAGGATCTCCTTTGGCCAGGTTGGGTCCGGAGTTAAACATGGTGAAATGTTCGTGTACTGCAGACCAATAGAAACCAAAGTGTCTCTACTGTAGCGGATTTGTGTGTTTTGCATGATGCCCATGCAAGATTATCGCAGATATAGCAAAAAGTGACGAAAAAGTGGAGAAGTTAGGGCAGAGCATCCAGCACGGCAGCCGACCTCACCGGCGCCATTTTAACAACATTTCTGGTTCCTGCTTCTTGTTTTGTGACCTTAGTTCCTTTGTTCGTCCAGTCTATTCCTAGTCTCGTCTCAGTGTTTTATCATCTGCATCTCCAATGGAAGTAAGTCTTGTCTCTACACTTATTTACCTCTCTGGTTCCCCAGTCGTGTCCCTGTTTAGTTCTCTTAAGTTTATGTTTTAGTTTTTAGTTCAGTGTTTAGTATTTGCTGATTTGGTTTGTCAGTCTTAGGTTCAGTGTTGCTTCCCCTGTCTCTTTAGTGTGTAATAAGTGTCAGCTGTGTTCCTACCTTTGGCCTTTTCCCTCATTATCCTCTTTAAGTATATATTGTCTCAGTCTTTCCTTGCCCTTTGTCGTGTTCACTTCGCTTGTTAGTGCTTGTGTTCCTTCTGTGTGTTTGTTACCGGCTCATGTTTGGTTATGTTTTGCATGTCTTCAGCAATAAAGCTGTTTTTATGTTGTGCTTCGCAAGTCCTGCATTTAGGTCACATTTGCCCATTGAAAAATCTACAAAAGGTCCGTCATACCTGCTGTACTGCACAGTGGTTGCAGCACAGTAAATATTTTTTGGTGTAAGGCCTAATGCTGAGTTCAGATTTATATGCCAGCCCCTCTTCACCATTCGAGTTAATTGTGGATGTGGCTGATTCAGAAGTAAAAAGTTATTTTTTCCATTTTGAGCACTTCACAATGTCAAGCCTCTAAGAGCTGTTTTGAAAAAATTCTATTAAAACATTGTGGCAGAAAAACAACATTAGCATTATAATAACATATTTTAAGCAAAGCAAAAGCTAAATACAAACCCACAAGGTGAGATTGACTGTAAAGTCTTTGCGTGGGCTAATTGTTGTCCTAACGGTAAAATCAGCCACCAACTTTGCTTATACTGTAATTTCAATTTTCACTTATAGGCAGGAAAACAAACCTATTTAGAGAGCAGGTAGCAAAAAGCCTCCATATCTCCCCCCTGCTGTTACAGAAGCACAGTAAACTTAGTTTAGAGTTTACTTTTAACACCTATTGTGCTGTTGGGGTGAAAGGGGAGTGTGTATGATTTACACCTATTTCTTCTTTTAAAAAAATGCAAATCCTCTCTGGAATTTAGTAAGTACACTGTTTATATAACTTGAGTTATTATTATTTTTCCTGTTGTAGAAATTCCTGGCAGTGAATGACGACTGAGACAGCTGACTGATTCCACAAATCAGCCACAGGGTGATCAAAACTGTTCCACATTAGGAGGAAGTCAAAAACCAGCCAAGCTCTACACCTGCGTGAATATGACTGGATATTACTACTCAACTGCCAAACAGCTGAAGAATGAGCAGTGACTGTAAAGCATGAATGAAGCAGCTAATTCCAATCAGTGGATCCAAGTGTGGCTTCCGTAATCTGCCAAATATCAGATTTTATACTTTTTGTCTGACATTTTTCTCAGATACGATCAATTTTTAGGTGAGAGTCAAATAACAGACAATTTGCAGTCTGATAGAACCTCAGTACCATCATGGGGAAACTGAAAAGTTGTCTGAAAAAAAGACTGGAAACAAAACATTATGTATAAAATCTATAACACCTGCTCAGGGTCTCACAGTGAGTACAGCATTTATTTGTCCTTTGAAGAGAACTTCATGTTTCAGGGGAATCCGGATGCCAAAAACTCAGCATGCCAATGAATTTTATTACAGGCAGAATACTTGTATAATAAGAACCAGTTGAATATAAAAAGAGCAACTGAAAAACTGGCAGAAGAGTAAGCAGAAAGAAACTAAAGTAAGGCTGAAGTAACAAACAGAGAAGTAGAGACCAGAAGTAGGTGGGTGATTGTTCTTGTTCTGGTTTGTTTATTTGTTCGTTGAGGATTTTCTCAATTTTAATGGCACATTTCTTGCCATTTAAATGATCTGTGGGCTAGTATGCCTTCCAAAATGTGCTACTTTAATCTGAATAACACAGATTAAAAAAATTATAACCATTATAACCACCATAAGAGAGCCTCCATCAAAGTTTTAGAGGATAATCATTTGAATGTAATGTGACATTTTATGTAAGTACAATTTTATGTACTAATCTTGGCTTGTGTATTTTCTTTCTTTTGTACTTTTAACTACTGAAGTTTTCTTTAATACTTGCTGCTTTGCAAGTATTTATTTTATCCACAAATAAAAAGAGATGCTGTGGCCTGCACTATATCCATGAACAACAGAGATAAAAATGAAACAAACACTTAAGTTTTCTTATACACAACTGCTTCTAAGATAAAGCAATTTACTCTCTTGCAGAGTTTGAGAGCTAGTTAGATTTAATTGTATTTTTGGCTCTGTGAGCACCATCACAGTGTTAATATTCTGATTATATGTTTACTGCAAGTGCTGAATGAAGGTTTGGTATGTTCTAACATTGTTTTCTAAGACATATTATAAAGAATGAAGTGTGAATTTCTTGTGCATTGCTTAGTTTTCCCAAAAGCCGAATCAGGGGAGTATCGAGTAATGTAAGAGAAGTTTCAGTTTCCTTCCTACACAAGCTGTAAAAGGGTTCTGTTTTCAGCCACCTGAACAACCTACTGTGACTTAAGTTACTTTTGGTTGCTCCATTATTCACCAGGGGTCACTGCAGCAGGAGCACCACATGTTTGATTCACCAGATCTCTAGATGCCCTTCATGACACAACCCAAAAGGATCTCTGTCACCTCTTGGAATCTAATCTGGGATTTTTTTTTGCTTTGTAGGCAAATGTGTAAACCATTACATGTGACTATAGTTAGGACAGTGGATGGTAACTACAAATCTATGCCAGTGCAGCCACTCGAGGACGTGCCCCTCTCTCTAAAGCTATTGCCTGATCAATATTATTAAATCTTTCACAGTTGCTGGCCACGAAGCCCATTTTCCTCTCTTGACCAAGGTGGTGAACTGCTCCCTATTTAAAATCTGGATCACACACAACACACATCAAACATTTAATTACCAGCTGTTGAGGGCAGCTTGAGAGCACATTTTAAAATTTCGCCAACAGAATGCATGTGTAGCTTTCCAAAATTGCACTTGAACCCAATGAGTGGACAACAATGACAGTGACTGCTCTCTATAGTCAGACCGTCGTTGGGGAGAAAACATTAGTTGTTGACTTGTATCTCATCTTTGTAGATTTAGAGGATGCGATCAGCAGAACACCAAAGCTGCTGAAAAAGGTCACTGAGCTCAGGTGCTGAGGTCCAGTAACATGCCAGAAATTTTGAAATTAGATAATAATAATAATAATAATAATAATAATAATAATAATAATGTTAAAGTTCATGAAAGTACACTTATAAAAAGACTAAACTAACATGGCTTGTTTGGAAAGGTTGCCTGGAGAAAGCTTCTTCCAGAGACGAGACCAACATGGAGACGTTTGGTCATAAAACACAGGGCCACATTTGTGAAAAACAAAACTCACATCAGCAAAAACACCATATACCAACTGTCAAACACGGTGGTGCCCAGTCTGTGTTGCTCCTGATGAGCACAGGATACTTGGCTTTTGAATCTGTGGGACACTTATGACATGTTAACCACAGCAGTAGCCCTGTTCCTGCCCCAAAGAAGTGGAAAATCATGCTGTTGTGCTGACACAAAGGATCACCACAGTTTCAGCTGTGAGGTGGCAGGTGTATCTCTGTACTGCTTGTCATGATAAGTGTGCGTTTCCCTTTCCTTACTTTATATATAGAAATTAGAATGCCATTTTTTGAGTGCTCTCATGAGATAACCAAGGATGTCAATTGTAGTGGCACTCTAGACTGAGCTGTAGTTTTGTAACTGTGTACATGTACAGTAGGAGTATGACTTGTGTAGAAAAAAGAAGCTTTTTGGAAATTATTTTTGGCTCTTCTCATTCATGTACTGTAGCTACTAGTGCTGTGCTATACAGTGGTCCCTCATTTATCGTGGGAGTTAAATTCTAAAAATAACCCGCGATAGGTGAATGCCACTTTTTTTTTACGATTATTATAGATGTTTTAGGGCTGTAAAATCCGTCCATACACACTTTATACACTTTCTCAGACAGGCATGAACATTTTCACACTTTTCTCTCTTGTTTAAACGCTCACAAATTCAAACCTTTGTAGAAAAATAAGTCCAGTATTATAGAAAGAAACCAAAGATCAAACCCTGTTTTCAGGTCCAGAACATGGGGATAGAGCAGCTGCCAGAGAATTCAAAATTAATGATACAGATGGTACAGAAGAGGAGTTGAGTAAAGTTCAACTTATCTGACTGTTTTGTTATAAGGCGTAATGCGCCTTATAATCCAATCCGCCTTATGGTCCGAAAAATACGGAAGTCCAACTGTTTGTGCAATGGTTATCTTCCTCTGGATGGCATGGAGGAGTCTGATTGACAACGGTCTACAGCCAATCAGGATGCAGAACACAATGCGCTGGAAAAAAAAAACATGCAAAATTGCACAAAAAAAATCTGCGAAACAGCAAGGCCGCAAAAGGTGAACCACATTATAGCGAGGGACCACTGTACTGCTAATCTTCCTATTGATCTGATACCAATACAGGGACAGCATTGCCAATACCAATACAGATGTTTTTAACGTACAGTGGCAGCTTATGTTGGGGAGAACAATGTGTCATGAGGTATGAGATGTCCATCCATCCATCCATCTTCATCCGCTTTGTCCGGGGCCGGGTCGCGGGGGCAGCAGCCTAAGCAAAGAGGCCCAGACCTCCCTCTCCCCAGCCACTTCCTCCAGCTTGTCCGGGGGAATACCAAGGCGTTCCCAGGCCAGCCGAGAGATATAATCTCTCCAGCGTGTCCTGGGTCTGCCCCGGGGCCTCCTCCCGGTGGGACATGCCTGGAACACCTCACCCAGGAGGCGCCCAGGGGGCATCCTTGTCAGATGCCCGAACCACCTCAGCTGGCTCCTTTCGATGTGGAGCAGCAGCTGCTCTACTCTGAGCCCCTCCCGGATGGCCGAACTTCTCACCCTATCTCTAAGGGAGAGGCCAGCCACCCTTCGGAGGAAGCTCATTTCTGCCGCTTGTATCCGCGATCTCGTTCTTTCGGTCACTACCCACAGCTCGTGGCCATAGGTGAGGGTAGGGACGTAGATCGACCGGTAAATTGAGAGCTTCGCTTTTATACTCAGCTCCCTCTTCACCACGACGGACCGGTGCAGCGTCCGCATTACTGCAGCTGCAGCCCCAATCCGTCTGTCGATCTCCGACTCCCTTCTCCCATCACTCGCGAACAAGACCCCGAGATACTTGAACTCCTCCACTTGTGGCAGGAACTCATCCCCGACCCGGAGTGGGCACTCCACCCTTTTCCGGCTGAGAACCATGGCCTCAGATTTGGAGGTGCTGATCCTCATTCCCGCTGCTTCACACTCGGCTGCGAACTGTTCCAGTGCGAGCTGGAGGCCTTCACCCGATGAAGCCAACAGAACCACATCATCTGCAAAAATCAGAGATGAGATTCTGAGGCCACCAAAGCGAAAGCCCTCCGCCACTTGGCTGCGTATGAGATGTATCATCAGTAATTTGCAAATGAACACATGTTAGTGACCACTGTATGTTTGAGGTATGTTTTTTAACACAATACACTGGACTGAACTTAGACGATAGAAACAAAGTATCGATCCTATTGCACAAGTATCAATCGAATACCAATACCAGCATTGGTATCCATACTATGGCTATTTGGATCAATCTGCCCAACTCTACCTGGTGAAACATTTAAAACAAGGTAGCATTTCAAAGATGGCTTCAGTGTGGCAAGAAGGACTAAAAAGACTCTGGTCAGTGTCACCAAGTTGATACTCAATGCACTGGCAAGTAGAAAAAGGTATACAGGTTTGTTGGACAGCCATGGAAAAACAATCAGTTGTGCTCCTGACAAGTACAATCAGGCTAACACTTTGTATTTGTAATCCATTGTCTCCATTCCCTTAAAAAACAGAAAACATTTTTGTTTTTCCAAAAACAATGACTGACTCATTGTCAAAGATGTTATTGACAAACTGCATGCAGACAGATGTGCACAGCTGGCTGTGTCCATTTGAGTAAATTTGTGGAGTCTATTAGCTGTGTTAAGTTACTTGTTTGGAAACCCATTCTGAGTCAACATACTGTACATATTTATCTTTGTGCTTCCCAACTGAATTGATTTTTGCATTTTTTTTTTAACATAACATGACAATACAGAGAAGGACAAAAGGCTAATTTCATGCTTTAATGGCTCTGAGACGGAAACAAAATGACAGTGTCACTGTCAATAATTTACATTTTAACAATAGCGTTTTTATCCATCTCTACAACTTCTTTTTGAGTTAAAAAGGCTTTTGATTCAACCTGACAAACCTCTACGGAGGACAATACCTGTACAGAGTAATTTGATCCAACTGTTCCATGGTTTTCAAAAATTCAAGCTACATAAATAATTGGTTGGTGCATCATTTGAAAGCAAACAACAATGTGAGGTTAGTGTCCACGGCTCATTAAGAGGACTGACATAGTAGAAAGAGATGACCCTTGACTGCTTCACTTTAAAGAAAAGGCACCAGCCAGAACAAAAACAGCCTCCTCATTACGGACATGGCTGTCACGGACTAACTTTTTCTCTCTGTGACTGTCCCTAAAAGTCAGGAAAGAGGAAGAGAGTTTTGATTATCCAGTCAGCTTTAAAAGAGCCAAGCAAAAAGAACAAAGAATCAGTGGAGTCTGATCCAAAGGCAAACGGGGCTCAAGATGAGCTTTTTGAGATAAGATCAAGCAGAAGACACTCAGCACAGATGCGTGTGATAGTCTTGATAGAGTGCGAGAATAACAGAGAGGAGATTCTGACAGAACGAAAGAGAGACGCTATTGTGAGAAGACACTGGAGAGACAGGAAAAACAGAGAACATGAGAAAGTTTTTAAAATGTGCAGCCACTTTTTTATACCTCCTTTCTTCTGGCAGAATGACCTGTTGCTATGGAAACAACACTCTGGACCAACTGTGTGGTCCAGAGTGTTATAATATAAATAAATTTCTCCCAGTGATTACTGTTGAAATTTAAACTGCCATCTGATTCCATGATATCGCATCCTCATTAGATCAGGTCCCTAGTTTAAACTCAACAACACATTTCTTAGCCAGTAAATTTGTATTAGCATCTGAGCCCTCAACATACTAACAAGTATGATAATCTAATCAAAACTTTTTCCCAATGAAAATTAAAATGCCTTCAAAAATCTAATTTCAAGTGAGTCACGACTGGCAGTCTGATAGAGATGGGGGGAACTGGTGTAATTTAGCCACTGTACTTGTATGCGAGTGTGTGGAGAATAGACTATATAAAAGATGGATTTGAAGTGTGTGAAGGTCTTAAATCTGCATTCTTACTAACAGCCTGCGGGCGTGACTGCTTTTATAGCATAAGAAAGTTTTATTGAATCGAAGAAATTGGGAAAATTATGTTTTGGCTTCACTGATGTATGACCTCTTTCTTTTCTGATGAGTTCATGGTCTCAGTCTCTAAGTTTGACTGTTTTCTATTTTCCATGTTATGGTCCCACTTGGAATCAATAAGGAAAATAGTGTAGCCTTGGGTTTTTTAGTCTTGCATCTTGTTCAGATCCTCTCCTTCCTTATCTTATCAGGTTTAAAATGGATTTAAACTATGATAATTTACACTATGGAGCCCTACTCTCAAAAACTGACATAGGTTTAACACTGTCTGCAAAACTGGAAGAAGTTTTTAGAACATGTTTAGCCCCATCTTGTGTTGGTACAGAATGTGACGTCAAAGGGTTGCTTGGTTGGGTGTGGCTAATAGACTAACATTGGGTTATGTTAGCTAACAAGTGACATTGCTAATAACGCCGTGGAAAACATGACTAAAAATAAAAAGCAGTCTAACACCCCTGGCTACAACAAAGACTTTCATGTTAAAATGCTTTGGATCTATGCTGACCACTTTCACTGTCTGTTTCTTTAGCAGTAAGTGGTTCTTTATTGTTAGCTGAATTGAAATGGCCAAATCCACCTGTTAGTCTTAATTTTAGGGTTTGTAAAGCACTTTTTAAGTATGGACAGTTTGGAGGAGAGACTGTTTGGGTTACCAGACCGATAAGCTGCAGTCTGACTCTGGTTTTTCCTCATTTTTTTTTTTTTTAGCATTATGGCTAAACAAACCTGATTAAACAAACAAACAAACAAACAAACAAAAACTGGCATTCAGATTAAGAAAAAAAGCTTACCAGACTCCATTTGATTACTACATTACAGTGTACAGGATGACTTCAGCTATAAAGAAGGAAAACATGTTAAATGTTACAATTTTTCTTTGACTTGTGAGAATGTCAGAATTCTTTATTGGTTGGTGATTAGCATCAACACCTTTCTGGTCAGTCCTCACCTGGAGTGCAAAGTAAGGCTTCCCCACTTAGCCTTCGTTGCACTTAGTTTGATCTTCCTGTGCTCTCCATTTTTGCTTTACAGCTCAATAATGCCCAAAAAATTCATTCACCTGGGACCTGTTGATACATCCATATACTTATCGCAGTCTTGGTCCAGCTCTAGGAAGCTGTACTGTGAAGTCCGCTTTGACCTTTCTAAAGCAGTAAGGAGGCACACTGAGTTGCAGGCAGCTCGATGGGTCTCAGTGGGGAAAACAACAACTTGGCATAGAACGGTGTGTACCCAGCGCAGCATATTGAACATGTCAAGCCTAAGTGGACTCCAACCACTCCTCTGTGTCTCTCACTTTCCTTCCTTTCCACAATTCCCTACATTGCTTAATCCTCTCCATTTTTTTGTGCTCCATTTCCCCTAAACTTTCTTTTGGTCAAAAACAGTGCTGCATAGCTTTATTTGAAAAATTTTTTTTTTTTTTTTTTTTTCTAAATGACATCAGAAACAGCAGTATGCGACATTACGTGATGGCAGAGCTTCAGTTCATCCTTTGTCTTTTTTTTTTTTTTTTTTTTTTTTAAATAAATAGGACAGGGGGAATGAATGAGAGAAAGAGGGGGAGAGAAAGAAAGAAAACCAAAGGGGAGAAGAGACGGTGAGAAGGGGGGGGAAGAGAGAGAAAAAAAAAAAGAACTCCTGGGTCACCTGTATGGAGAAAAAAAAAAAAAACAAACAAAAAAAACAAACAGAGGAGACAGCAAACAACAAAGAGCAACATAATAATAGAGAAAACAAAGCACCATCACAATAAACTAGCTAGTCATAGATATCAATATTTACTAAATAATAAACGATATTGTGCAGCACGCAAGATAGACAGCGCACAGTGTGCTTTGAGGTAGCAGCCAAGAAAGCTTTAGTCCGCGTCTGTGAATACCCATGTGTGCATACCTGTGTGGATCAGCATGCTTGCATTCCAAAGGTTTCTCCATGTAATGATCTGCTAGGGAGTGTGGGGGGGCCACAGCCCCGTCCTCCAGGGTGTGAAGCGGGTATGGAGGAGATCAAAACTCCAGACATCCAGAGGCCCCCAGAACACAAGAGACCAAGGAAAACCAACAGAGGGGCAGCCGCGCCACTGTTCCAGTAAGAGCTGAGGAGAGTCCCAGATGAGGGCTCGCCCAGCAGCCGCGGAGCAGAAGTCAGGGGGAGTTGCAGTGACGCGCCCGTGAGCTCCGCCGGCCCCCAGCTGTGCCTGAGTGACCGAGCCCCAGGCCGAGAGGCCGGGGGCACCCCACCTCCAAAGGGGCCCGAGCGAGCCCCAGGCCCCAGGCCCCGACAAGCGGCCGCCAAGGAGTGAGCCGGTGTGTACCCGGACGCCCACCCCCAGACACAAAGAACCACCAACACACCGACACCTGAGGGAGTCCGCCACCGGCAGGGGAAGTGGTGGTGGGTGGAGATAGGCCTCCAAACCTTGGAGGGCCTGAGGTGTCCCCAGAGAGGTGGCGTCTGATACCCAACCTGACATATAGACACAGACATACAGGCACACACAGACACAAACATCCATTCCCACCCTCATGCTCTCATATGCACTCACTCCACACTCAACCAACGTGGAGACAGACATAAAGAGACGCTGTACACACAATCACACTCCCCAAGCGTACTCTACAAACCGGGTCTAGGTACCCTTGCCCCTGGAGGGGGGAATTGCACCCAGACCCAGGTGATGTTACCCTTTTCCCTGCGGTGGGGAGAGGCAGACCACCCCGACTCCGCAGCAGCAGGGAGGCCCCACACCCCAGACCGCAGTCGGACGGCCAACTCCTCCTACTAGCCCTCCCGCTCCAGCAGGCCGCAGAGAATGGGGGTGGGAGAAGACTCCAAACCTCCCTCCACCCGCTCATTGTAGTGTTGATGCATATGTGTTCTAAGGTGCAATTAAATAATAACGTTATCTGTGTACAAAGTAAAGGGGAAGGACATGGTATCAGGGACCCCAAAGAGTATTTGCACACTTAAACAACCGTTAAACTTAATTCTTACTTCATGAAACACCAGAAACATACACTGGACATCACTATAAATACATATTTTTTTACATAATAGATCAGGCTAGTTTTGGAAAAAGCATGAACATCATGTCAGAGCTGGTGGAACATGTACATTCTTAACGTTGTTGCTCGAGGCATCTGTGAGAAAAGAAATAAGCACTGAAAATAATTTTCCAATTATATTAGAGCTAATTTTGAGTTACAGTTGCTGAAGTAAAACTGCAAAGAACATGGAAAATGCAAGGATCGCTTCAGGGACCAATGAAAATTCTCAGATACATAGACACTTAATAAATTTGTTAAATGATACACAATAAACAATGTCCTCTCACAGAACTGTACTAGCACAAAAGAAATATAAAACAGGACTTCTAGTGACAGCTAGATAAACACAGTGTTGCAGTTTGGAGTATTATAGCAGAGACCTCAGTAAATCAAGTTTGTATGATTCGTTTAAATGCTTTCCTGCCTAAGTATTTTGTTCTGAAAAGGAAGTGCCTACAATACATATATAATAAGGCCACCTGTAAGAATAACAAGTCAGCTGCTAACTTGTCGCACACTCTTTTATAAATTCTCTTTTGTAGATTTCAGTAAATTTAAATTGAATTGTGTTAAAATAATAAGAAATCTAGTATTAAAATGTATCTTAACTCAACAACAACAATACAGAAAGGGTGGATTAGGGTCTATATATGTGGCCAGAGGTTTACATCCACTCAATATGGGAATGACTATCACGATAATTTTGTGCTTTTAATGATTTCTTTGAGCTGTTCTTGTCCTTGGTGGAACGCAGTGTATACACTGATCTTTACTGACTTTAACAAAAATATAAGAATTTGGTGCAGGTGTTTGAATTTCTATGTGATTGTCTCAAGTTCTCCTTTTGAGATCTCCTTAGAAACTGCAGTTAGTTGGGTGTTTTGGGGGAGATTAAATGCATAATATCACGAGTTAATTATGTGCAATTTAATTTACTGATTAGGATCACAAGTGCATCATCAGTCGATGAAATACTGGGTGAATAAAGAGCTAAATTACATTACATCAGGTACAAAAGTTCATTACATCATGTATGATTTCCCCACAACTTCTGCTTATAAATGCTGCTGTATATTTTTAGCAAAGGGTTCAATGAAACAAGATGCTAACACAAGACTGGTCCATCTAGACAGCCTTTTGAAAACATGCAGTGTTTACAATGGAAATGCACATAAAAGCCCCGCAAACATGTCTGACAAACAAGGTTTGACAGAGTTCATTTTGAAACCTCTAGTGTCTTTTGATCATTTCTTAGTCTAGTCATGCATATATATTGCAGATGTACAGCTGTTCCTTAAGTGTGCTCTGTGAAGCGTACATGTGTAAAACGTGTAAAATGTATTCACTGAGGAAATTGCTGTAGTAGTTTCTTGTCAGGTCTTCTTGGTGGTGTCCACATAGTACATTGCGTTTAGAAGCATGCAGACAGTCTGATGTGATATGATATGTGGATATCTTCAGCTCATTTTAGCAGCAACTGTGTTGTGATGCTTGCTATTAATAAGAATGACAAATGCAGAGACCCAGGACACTATAGCCTATATATCCTATTTCAGATGCAATACTTACATTTTTGTACACACAGTATACAACATGTTTAGCACATGAAAGTGACAACAAAGGTGTTACACACATTATATATGTACATAATGTTACCATTAAAAAAATTCATATTTTAATAATATATTATGTTATGAATCATAATGTATAGAAAGTTTATAGTTTATTTGGTTGATTGTATTTTTATAGACTCCTAGAATCTCTGAATACAACCTCACAGCACATATAATTGCCAAGTACCATGCTCTTCCCACTAGTGACAGGCTAACAAAACCTATAAAACTGATGGATGTTTCAGAGCCATACAACAGCACAGTTGTTTCAATAGAGAATGTATTGTTTTGCAGGGGAACCCTGCAGATTAACACAAGGGATGTCTATGTCTCCAAGCACAGTGTGCACACCTGTATACTATTTACATATAGATTGCCTGTCCATCATTTCCATTTTGATATATAAGGAGAGGCAGGAGTGATAGGATAGACTGGGAACAACCAGAGATTGGGGAGACTTAGAGGGAACAATATCAAATCAAATCAAATCAAATCAAATCAAATCAAATCAAATCACTTTTTATTGTCACATCACATGTGCAGGCACACTGGCACAGCACATGCGAGTGAAATTCTTGTGTGCGAGCCCCACAAGCAACAGAGATGTGCAAACACAACAACACAAACGAGCAAAATACAAGAATGGCCAACCTGAAACTAATAAATATATGTACAATATATAATAGTGCATGCATTTCTGGATGTGTATACTAAATATTTTCCTACGTGTGTGTGTGTGTGTGTGTGTGTGTGTGTGTGTGTGTGTGTGTGTGTATACACATTTTTACAAATTAAATAGTAAAAAAAAAAAAAAAAAAAAAAAAATAATAATAATAATAAAATATATAAAATATACAGAGTTGAATATGTGCAAAACAAGTGGCATTTATATACAGTGTGGAGTGCATAATGTTGAAGTTCCAGTAGTGAAGCTGAGGTGTCTATGACGTGTTCAGCAGTCTGATGGCCTGATGGAAAAAGCTGTCTCTCAGTCTGCTGGTACGGGACCGGATGCTGCAGAACCTCCTTCCTGATGGAAGCAGTCTGAACAGTTTATGGCTGGGGTGACTGGAGTCCTTGATGATCCTCCCCGCTTTCCTCAGGCACCGCTTCCTGTAGATGTCTTGGAGGGAGGGAAGCTCACCTCCAATTATCCGTTCAGAGCACCGCACTACTCGCTGGAGAGCTTTGCAGTTGTAGGCGGTGCTGTTGCCATACCAGGTGGTGATGCATCCAGTGAGGATGCTCTCAATGGCACAGCGATAGAAGGTCCTGAGGATGCGGGGGCTCATGCCGAATCTTTTCAGTCTCCTGAGAAAGAAGAGGCGCTGCTGCGCCTTCTTCACTGTTTTGTTTGTGTGTACTGACCACGTAAGATCCTCAGCCAGGTGTACGCCAAGGAACCGGAAGCTGCTCACTCTCTCCACAGCAGCGCCGTTGATGGTGATGGGGGTGTGTACTTCTCTGCACCTCCGGAAGTCCACTATCAACTCCTTTGTCTTTGCGACGTTGAGGGTGAGATGGTTGTCTTGACACCAGTGGGTCAGGGCGCTGACCTCCTCCCTGTAAGCCGTCTCATCACCGTTGGTGATAAGACCCACCACTGTAGTGTCGTCCGCAAACTTCACAATGATGTTGGAGCTGTTAGTGGCTGTGCAGTCGTAGGTGTAGAGTGAGTACAGGAGAGGGCTCAGTACACACCCCTGTGGAGCACCAGTGTTCAGTGTGATGGGGGATGAGGTGATGCTGCCCAGTCTGACCACCTGGCGTCTGTCAGACAGGAAGCTAAGGATCCAGCTGCAGAGGGAGCTGCTCAGTCCTAGATCCTGCAGTTTCCTGTCCAGCTTTGAGGGAACGATATGTGTCAGAATGTGAATAAGGCAGAGAGAGAAAACGAGAAGAATGACCAAGTATAAGCTATAATATCTACTTGGAGTGGAAGTTGCATGTTTTGCACATTATATCAAATATTCTGCTTCCACATGAATGCTGGCAGAGAGAACCAAGTGCTCAGTGTATTCAGTTTCTAAATCTTTCTGTTACCCTGTACACCGCAAAGCCAAAAACCTTGTGTGTACATAGCTTCAAGGTCAGTGATTTTTTTTCACTATAGATTTTAATGTGAGAATGTGCGTTATGAGACCTCCTTCTTAAACTGTCAAACTGAAATTTGAAGGCTACTCACTTTCCCTATACTGTAAGTAATAGAATGAGAGGAGAGCTGGATGATGTGTTCAGAAATGGGGCCTCATTCTTTGCATGAAATGTTGCTCTCTGGCACACGTTTCCATGTCTTTCAGCCCAGAGCACAGTAGTGTTCTTGGCCAGCCAAATTGGCTGAAAGGAAATGGCTATAATGTTTGCCAGCTAAACCTGCTGAGTCCCCAAGATATAAACTGGATAATATAAATAACGATATACAGCTAAATCCAGTTCTGGTGATTTAATTTGTGTTTGTGATGCTCTATTTGCTGTTTTGTAGTCAGTCCCTTTACAGTGAGCATGAATGGAAACCTGCTTTCTTGGCTGCTGTGTGTCGTGTGATGAATGCAGAAGCTGTCATAACATGCTTGGCCACTATGCTGATCCTTGTCCCTGGGAATTGGTTCAGAGTGTGGCCTCCCAACAGGTGTTGTGTGGCCAAAAGCTACTTTGCTAGGTGATGGAGTTGTAAGGTGCCATAAGAGCAGTGTTGGTCAAGTTATTTGAAAAAAGTAATTAGTTACTAATTACCGATTACTTCTCCAAGAAAGTAATCCCATTACTTCTCTGTCAGTACTTCCAAGCTTTAAATACTGCATGGATGTACTTCAATTCAATTCAATTCAATTCAATTTTATTTATATAGCGCCAAATCACAACAAAAGTCAAGGCGCTTCATAGATACAGAGAAAAACCCAACAATCATATGACCCTCTATGAGCAAGCACTTTGGCAACAGTGGGAAGGAAAAACTCCCTTTTAACAGGAAGAAACCTCCGGCAGAACCAGGCTCAGGGAGGGGCGGCCATCTGCTGCGACCGGTTGGGGTGAGAGAAGGAAGACAGGATAAAAGACATGCTGTGGAAGAGAGACAGAGGTTAATAACAGATATGATTCAATGCAGAGAGGTCTGTTAATACATAGTGAGTGAGAAAGGTGACTGGAAAGGAAAAACTCAATGCATCATGGGAATCCCCCGGCAGCCTACGTCTATTGCAGCATAACTAAGGGAGGATTCAGGATCACCTGGTCCAGCCCTAACTATATGCTTTAGCAAAAAGGAAAGTTTTAAGCCTAATCTTGAAAGTAGAGATAGTGTCTGTCTCCCGAATCCAAACTGGAAGCTGGTTCCACAGAAGAGGGGCCTGAAAACTGAAGGCTCTGCCTCCCATTCTACTTTTAAATACTCTAGGAACAACAAGTAGGCCTGCAGAGCGAGAGCGAAGTGCTCTAATAGGGTGATATGGTACTACAAGGTCATTAAGATAAGATGGGGCCTGATTATTTAAGACCTTGTATGTGAGGAGCAGGATTTTGAATTCAATTCTGGATTTAACAGGAAGCCAATGAAGGGAAGCCAAAACAGGAGAAATATGCTCTCTCTTTCTAGTCCCTGTCAGTACTCTTGCTGCAGCATTTTGGATTAGCTGAAGGCTTTTCAGTGAGTTTTTTGGACATCCTGATAATAATGAATTACAGTAGTCCAGCCTGGAAGTAATAAATGCATGAACTAGTTTTTCAGCGTCACTCTGAGACAGGATATTTCTAATTTTAGAGATGTTGCGCAAATGGAAGAAAGCAGTCTTACATATTTGTTTAATATGTGCTTTGAAGGACATGTCCTGGTCAAAAATGACTCCAAGGTTCCTCACAGTGTTACTGGAGGCCAAGGTAATGCCATCCAGAGTAAGAATCTGGTTAGATACCATATTTCTAAGATTTTCAGGGCCGAGTACAATAACCTCAGTTTGATCTGAATTAAGAAGCAGAAAGTTAGCGGCCATCCAGGTCTTTATGTCTTTAAGACATTCCTGCAGTTTAACTAATTGGTGTGTGTTATCTGGCTTCATGGACAGATAGAGCTGGGTGTCATCGGCATAGCAGTGAAAATGTATGCTATGTCTTCTAATGATGCTGCCTAAGGGAAGCATGTATAATGTAAACAGAATTGGTCCTAGCACTGAACCCTGTGGAACTCCATAATTAACCTCAGTGTGTGAAGAGGACTCTCTATTTACATGCACAAATTGGAGTCTATTAGATAGGTATGATACAAACCACTGCAGTGCAGTACCTGTAATACCTACAGCATGTTCTAATCGCTCTAATAGGATATTATGGTCAACAGTATCGAATGCTGCACTAAGGTCTAGCAGGACAAGCACAGAGATGAGTCCACTGTCAGAGGCCATAAGAAGATCATTTGTAACCTTCACTAAAGCTGTTTCTGTGCTGTGATGAGCTCTGAAACCTGACTGAAACTCTTCAAATAAACCATTCCTCTGCAGATGATCTGTTAGCTGTTTGACAACTACTCTTTCAAGGATTTTTGATATGAAAGGAAGGTTGGAGATTGGCCTATAATTAGCTAAGACTGCTGGGTCTAGAGATGGCTTTTTGAGTAAAGGTTTAACTACAGCCAGCTTGAAGGCCTGTGGTACATAGCCGATTATTAGAGATAGGTTGATCATATTTAAGATCGAAGAATTAATTAATGGCAGGACTTCTTTGAGCAGTTTTGTAGGAATGGGGTCTAAAAGACACGTTGAAGGTTTGGAGGAAGTAATTATTGAAGTTAACTCAGAAAGATCAATTGGAGAAAAAGAGTCTAACTTAACATCAATGGTACTAAGAGTAGCTGTAGATAATATTACATCTGTGGGATGATTACTGGTAATTTTTTCTCTAATGATAAAAATTTTATTTGTGAAGAAGTTCATGAAGTCATTACTAGTTAACGTTAAAGGGATGGTTGGCTCAAAAGAGCTCTGACTTTTTGTCAGCCTGGCTACAGTGCTGAAGAGAAACCTGGGGTTGTTCTTATTTTCTTCAATCAGTGATGAATAGTAAGATGTTCTGGCTTTGCGGAGGGCTTTCTTATAAAGCAGCAAACTATTTCTCCAGGCTAAATGATGATCCTCTAAATTTGTGACATGCCATTTCCTCTCCAGATTGCGAGTCATCTGCTTTAGGCTACGTGTTTGAGAATTATACCACGGAGTCAAATACTTCTGATTAGAGACCTTAGTTTTCACAGGAGCTACAGTATCCAGAGTCGTACGTAGTGAGGAGGTGAAATTATTAACAAGATAATCGACCTCTGTTGGGGTAGCGTTCAGATAGCTGCTCTGCTCTGTGTTGGTACAGGGCATTGAAGATGATAACAGTGGGTGGATTATATTCTTAAACTTAGTTACAGCGCTTTCAGAAAGACATCTACTTTGATAAAGTCTACTCTCCACCGCTGTGTAATCAATTATTGTAAATGTAAATGTTATCAGGAAATGATCAGACAGGAGAGGGTTTTCAGGAAACACTGTTAAATATTCAGTTCCTATGCCATATGTTAAAACAAGATCTAGAGTGTGATTAAAGTGGTGGGTGGGTTCTTTTACATTTTGAGAGAAGCCAATTGAGTCTAATAACAGACTAAATGCCATGTTGAGGCTGTCACTTTTAGCATCTACATGGATGTTAAAATCACCCACAATAATTATTTTATCTGAGCTCAGAACTAAATTAGATATAAAGTATGAGAAATCAGACAGAAACTCTGTGTAAGGCCCGGGTGGACGATAGATGATAACAAGTAAGACTGGTTTCTGAGTTTCACAGCTGGGGTGGACAATGTTAAGCATCAGGCTTTCAAATGAATTAAAAGTCTGTCTTGGTCTTTCATTAATTAATAGGCTGGTGTGAAAAATTGCTGCCACACCGCCCCCTCGGCCTGTGCTTCGAGGTTTCTGGTAGTTAGAATGACTCGGGGGTGTTGATTCATTTAAACTAACATAATCATCCTGCTGCAACCAGGTTTCTGTAAGGCAGAGTAAATCAATTTGTTGATCAATTATTAAGTCATGTACTAACAGAGACTTGGAGGAGAGAGACCTAATATTTAATAATCCACATTTCACTGTTTTACTCTTTGGTTCAGATGTGGATACTGTATTGTTCTTTCTTTGTAATTGTTTATGTTTAAGTCGTTTGTTGCTGGTTTTTAGTTTGTTTTTTGTCTTTTTGGAAGCTGACACAGTCTCTATGGAGATGGGTTTTTTTGGGGGGGGGGTAGCAGGAGGAGAGAAGCTGCAGAGAGGCGTGTAAGACTGCAACTCTGCTTCCTGGTCCCAACTCTGGATAGTCATATTTTGGGGGGTTTAATAAATTTGTCCATATTTCTAGAAATCAGAGCTGCTCCATCCAAAGTGGGATGGATGCCGTCTCTCCTAACAAGACCAAGTTTCCTCCAGAAGGTTTGCCAATTATCTATGAAGCCCACATCGTTTCTGGGACACCACTCAGACAGCCAGCAATTTAAGGAGAACATGCGGCTAAACATGTCACTCCTGGTCTGATTGGGGAGGGGACCAGAGAAAACTACAGAGTCCGACATTGTTTTGGCAAAGTTGCACACCGATTCAATATTGATTTTAGTGACCTCCGATTGGCGTAACCGGGTGTCATTACTGCCGACGTGAATTATGATCTTACTGAATTTACGTTTACCCTTAGCCAGCAGTTTTTAATTTCCTTCAATGTCGCCTGCTCTGGCCCCTGGAAGACAATTGACTATGGTTGCCGGTGTCTCTAGCTTCGCATGTCTGAGAACAGAATCACCAATTACCAGAGTTTGACCCCCGGCGGGTGTGTCACCGAGTGGGGAAAAACGGTTAGACACATGAACGGGTTGGTGGTGTACCTGGGGCTTCTGTTTAGGACTATGCTTCCTCCTCACCGTGACCCAGCCGCCCTCTTTCCCCAGCTGCTTGGGGTCTGCCGGGGAACAGCTAGCGGGGCCTATGCTATCTTCGGCTGCACCAGCTACAGGGGCCTGGCTAGCTACAGGTGAATGAAGGGTGCGAAGCCGAGTCTCCAATTCAGTAATCCTGGCCTCCAGAGCTGCAAATATGCTACATTTGTTACAGATATCATTACTGCTAAAGGAGGCCGAGGAGTAACTAAACATCTGACACAATGAGCAAGAAAGTGCAGGAGGGACAGGTGAAGTAGCCATGGTGCTAACGAGTCGGCTACGAGCTAAGCTAGCGAAACAGTACAGAGACAGTGAGTGAATACTTTGGCTATAAATTAGGTAGTGAGTACACAGAAAGTGTGCTTCGGATGAAGCACGTGAAAATTATACTATGAAAGAAGAATGTATTTAAAAGTTGTTAATTAAATTGCTAAGCAAATAAGCTACTCAGAAACACCACTGTGTTTGAGCAGGAACAGGAAGTGATACTCTACCGCAGAGCGAGCGAACACCAAGTGACAGCGCCACCAAGTACTCTCTCCCGCACTCCATATTATCCATTGTTGATCTACACACGTCTCTTGCTGCCACAGACATCGCACACTTGTACATCATGAGACATTCTCACAAACAAAATCATGGTTAATAACGCAGTGTGCTTACGGAAAAGTAACAGTAATCTCATTACTTTTTTGCAGTAGTAGTCCCTTACTTTACTTGTTACTTAAAAAAGTAATCGGGTTACAGTAATGCGTTACTTGTAACACATTACTGCCCATCTCTGCTTAAGTGTACCTAATATCTACTTTCTACTGTAGCTCTACTTGCTGTAATGTTAAATTTTTTCACGTTTTTTCAGAATAAATCCACAGAACTGAGAAAAGTCATCTGTTGAACTCTGTCAACTTCTTTGTACTTAATAAAAATTGAAAATGAAACTAGCATTTGGAGTCTGTGTTATCTTAAAATGTTTTTGCTTACTTGTATTATTTTGATGTGTTCAGAAATGAGGCCCCATTTCTGAACACATCATCCGGCTCTCCTCTCATTCTATTACTTACAGTATAGGGAAAGTGAGTAACCTTCAAATTTCAGTTGGTGAGTTGAAGAAGGAGCTCTCATAATGCACATTCTCAAATGTCTTATTTCCTGTCTCCCTTATTTATGTCCATTTCCAGTGACCATGAAGTAACTGGAAATGACTTGTCAGATATACAAGCCATAGTCACTTGAACCTATGCAGACAATTACTGGGCCAGAGGTAAAAAACAACAAATAAACTCCTGTAGATAATTTGCATATTAGTGATCAAGGAACTGACCTCCCAGCCCATTGTTCCTTCAGTGGTGCTAGTTTCAGTCATTATGCAAATATACTGTTTATAAGACTGGGGAAACGTGCAGTCAGCTGAGACTGAAGAAGTCACTTGGATGAATGATGAAACATTTCTCCCACTGAAAACGCTATGTCCAGATGAACAGAATCAACTTCTGGGGATAAACTCCTATACCTCTGCAAAATTCATGAAGTTGGTCACCAATGGCAAGATGCAATCCTTGAGATAGCATTCTTGTGCAGTGAATGCCTAGCAAGAGCTATCTTTATGGTAGTCCTTGCTAGGCGTCCACTGCATGTGGATGCCTAGCCATGCAGTCTGCCTTTACAAATATTTGTGAAAGAATGGGTTGTTTTAAAAAGCTTTGAACTGTGATAGGATGCAACAAGTCATTTCATGACATTTCTTCTCTCCTAGACATCCCCGATTAACTGTTGCTTTTAAGCATTTAGGAACCATAGCAACTCAGCAATTAAATGGCACACCACTTAAAGTTAATAGTGGCTGCAAACACTTTGCTGACTGGGTAAGTGAAGCGTTCCAGACCACCTCTGATTTGAAAGTCTTACTTTTAACATCAGCACACAAACTGTGCACTGGGAGCTTCATGACATGGATTTCCATTGTCGAGCAGTTCCTGTATGTTTAATGTATAGACAGGCAAAACTTAAAGTGCTTTTGTCCTTAGAATATAGTTTTGAGTATCTTAGCAAGCTCTCTATGTGTGTCTAAGGTTGTAGAACAACAGTTAGAAAACTTTGATGGGTAGCTGAGTTAGAAGATAGCTCTGATCCAACCTGTGGCTACTGAGTAAAGAGTGTTTGATGCAGGGGGGTCGCTATGGCCTGTTTCCATTTTTTAAAAAATTATCTGTAATGTGTTTGTAACTCCCATAAGCAGCATCATTATCTGGTATATAAATATATAGAACTGTTTTTCAAACCACGTGAGCCTCAGACTCACTGGAGGTGAGGCTTTTGTGAGCTATCCCATCATCAGCTTGTCTTCAGCTGAAATTTATTTGCTAATGTTTGCTCTCTTGTAAGCTCACTTTGGATTCTTTCCACTGGGAATGAAGCACATAATATGGCTTTTATGCCCTCTCTGCTGTTTTGTTTTTCACTGATACTTCTTGAAGTCGGTTTTGCTTGATATTGAAGTAAAATATGTTGGTTCCATGTGCTATTCACAGGGGGCACCTTGTGAGAACCGGGAGGCTCATTAAGAGTACAACACTGACCCTCCTTCACCCCAATTATTGCATATATTAATGCCATCACTCTTCCTGCTGAAAAATCTCAATGCGTGCACACATACACTCACCACACCATTGCTAGATTGATACCCAGCTGATTGTTTCCTTTGTGCTTTAATTAATCAGGGTTGCAGCTTTTACTGAATACGCTCTCAGTTTAAGTAAGTGGGGTTCTCTAATGAACGCTTATGTGATTATCACATGTTCAAATGAGCAAATACAGATACCCATTGGTGCATACAACATGCCTTCTCAAAATAATAGCCTGGAAATAATTAAAGGAAAGAGCTTCAGAAAAACACAGCAGCGCTCTTCTCGGTTCACGCTATTTGCACCTCACGTCTCTTCCTGCTGACTTGTGCTGCTTTTAATCTTTTTTGAGACCTCTCAAACTCATGGTGATAGAACACTTCCATGCTGCTTCACAGGCACTAAAGCAGTGACAAGTGAGCAAGCACGAGGTGGCCAAGGTTAAAAAAAATCATCCAGGCATATTTTCCCTCACTTTTTGGTCCTAAAAACCAATCTTTCCCCCTCGAAATTCATCTTATCATCCAACAGGAAGACAGGTTTGCAATCCAAAAATGAGGAAGAGAGATTTCGGTCTCCTTAGAGAGTCTCAGAGTGCGCAGTAGATGTGCTTGCTCCCAAATACTTTGCAGTAAATGGATCAAAATCTTGTGCTGGGGGTTGGATAATTGTTAACACTCCCCACTCATTCTCTTGGGTCACTCTGCAGTGAGCCTGTTGGAGATAATTGGCCTTTCTCTGACTAATGAACAACCAAACACAGAGGAGAATGATGAGCTGTAGAAGAACATAAAAATAAACAGAAATTCATACAGTGGCAGTTTTAAAGGATTAATTATAATTAATGTTTTCTTTCTTTTTTTCATTTTACTGAAAGATGATTTGATTTATATTAAAAAACCCCCAAACAAGCGCGCACACACACACACACACACACACACACACACACACACACACACACACACACACACACACACACACACACACACACACACACAAGAAAGAAAATCATAATTTGAATGTGTTCTCATTATATTTTAGGACTTGGCTGTAAACTTTAATGATGGATTATGAAAGACTTTTTGCCTCTTCTTTGATACAAAAGGGAAGTTTGTGCATTCAATTACTATTAGTAAGCCACAGTTTTACAATTTTGGACTAATGATCTTCCTCACACAGTACGGTTTGACTTTACATTTTGCCCCTATCAGCATATACATTCTGCTTATGAATCCTACATACAATTTCAAGCAAAGAGATAAATGGCATGCAGAGCTCTTCTACTAGCTCCATGGGGACAGACAAGATGGTGTGTGGGTTTGCATAAAGAAAAGTCACATAAAGGTCACTGCTTCGCTGCACCTGCTGGAGAGATTACATCAAGGTAAGTTGCTAACAACAAAGAGAGATATCAGACACTGTTAGGATGGCTAAGGATACATGTAGACAGCACAATAGTTGATATTCATGAAACTGTTGCACATTTTTCGCATTGACTTGGTTTTAGCCTGGCCATTATGGAAGTCTAATGCACGCCATTGACAGTGATTGCTCATTTTGTCTAGAGTCTAAGTAGCTGAGGAGGTCCGATCATGAATGAACAATTGAGTCTATGGGGAAAAAAAGCACAAATTTAAAAAGTACTCAGGTTCATTTGTAGTTTTTTTGATCTCAGTATCACTTTTTAATAGGACATCCTTCATACATTTTTCATAAATTGTTAAAAATGACTTTGTTCATAGTAAATACATGATTCTGTGATCATTTATAGGTCAAGTAAAAGGTTAGGTGTAAAGCCAATTTGCCAGGTTTTGAAAAATCTGTTGTAAATGCTCAGCGATGTCTTTATAAATAATAAGCCATCTGTCTTCATTTATGAAGATTATTAAGTCATCAGGGGTCATTTGATTCATACTTTATGAAAAGCCATTAGCTGGGCATAGTAAATCACATGCATTTATAAAACCTAATAAATCATTAATGAATCATTGCAATAACCCATTAAGTCTGCAGCTGTATATATTTGACTAGGGTTTAATAAATGTTTTTTTGGTTCATGTGCTTTGCAGTCTATTTCACAAAATCATAATGAAGTCAGACAATATTTGTGCGTTTTAGGATGTTTATTATGTCATCATTGAGTAAAGTGACAGGTAACACGTGACAGAAGTTGTCGAAGCAGGATTTAGAAGATCTGAATATTCAAGCACAATAGTCTTTGGGAAGTTAGGGCTTGAGAGGCTGTGTGGGTTGCCTTATGCCCTATTTGTGGCATACTGTGTGGGATAAAATGCAAAATTTCATCAAATTATGCTCATTTTCTGTCCAGATCCACATCTGTTGGGTCAGACCATTACGTGCTTGAAACTGTGTATAAACTCATAAATTGTCAAAAGAAAAAAAGAAAAGAAAGCAAGAGGACAGCCAAGTGGGAAAAAGTTATTTGTACTCATGTCTTATTGCTAAAGTACCAACATCAGTTGAATATTAAGTAATCTGTACTATATTTACAGTATAAATAGTTTTGTTTATAGTGACTTTATGACAATGACATTTTTTGTTTTTTTTAATCTCATATTTAAAAGTATAAATGCAAACAGTTTGGGTTTAAAGTCCATGTGCAAAACATCAGTTTCATTCTCTGTATTGGAACTCCGGGTTAAAAGAAAGTAGACCCTCTTTGGATTCTCACATTACTCACCTGCCTGCCCACTCCATCAATTTTCATGAGAGTCCAAAGGAATCTAGCCTGACTACCAACAGCCTCTCCACAACTTCTGTTTGAGAAAACCCCAAGTAAGGTTTCACACTTTAGTCGTATAACTACCAGAAACTAACCTGCTCATCCTTGGCCATTGCTGACTTGTCTCTTCTCTCTAGTCTCACTCCAGCAGAGATAATCCTTTCTCAAGTCACTCTCCTGCTCTTTGTTGACATCTATTACCTCTTCAGCAAACCTTATTATTGTTCAATAAATCCTTTATCACTGGTCTGAGTCTGGTCCTTGGGTGCAGTTTCTGGTTAAACATGACAACAGCTCATTGAGCTTTGCTGTCATTTCAATCAGGTTGAGGTCTGGATTTTGAATGGACCTTTGAAACACCTTGATTTTTCTTTCTTTTTTTAGGCACTCTGTTGCAGATTTGCTGCTGTGGGTGGGGTAATTGCTGATATGTTATGCCTTTTAGAAAGATAGCCTGCCTTTTGACTATAGAATACTTTTTACTGGTATACAGAAGAGTTCACAATTATTGTTATAATTGTTGTTATTGTTATTGTTATTGTTAGCACAAAGTTTAATATTGCAGCACATCTTCATATTGTTGACTATAGATTCATTTACACACCTCAAAGAAAATGGAAGACATTGTCAAACACTTTAATGCATTTGTAAAGTAATATTTATTTGCAATAAACCTAGGAATAGGACGCTGCTGTATTTTCTGCATTTCTGTATTGTATTATAATGTATTTGCTGTATTTCATGGAATGTCTGTGTAGAGTCTAGGTCATCCAGGTTATGGTAATCTAAGGAACTTGGAAGGATAGAAAAGCGTCTTGACTTCTTTAAGTGTCTTGAAGATTTTTCATCTCTCCAAGAAGCTTCTTCAGTTCTAAGACCAAATGGTGGAGAGTCCCAGATTTTAAGCCCTAGTGGGAGCTGCCCCTTAAGAGGGTTCGGCCCACTATTGATCATTTGCCTCATTACAAGAGCCAAGGTGTGAAAAAGGGTGCGGATCATAATCAGCAGAGGTTTCGAGTGAAACTATTGTAAGACTTTGGCTCACCCCATCATGTGACCTACTGAGATCAACTGACTGAAGATGTAAGTGGGTGGGAAGGGATCTCAAAACTGGATTACAGGTGACAGACAGTTTGTGTCGTAAGCCACTGCTTCTGTTCAAGGATGGTCGTTCACAGTGGACATAGATGGCTTCTTTCACTTCTCTTTCAAACCATCTGTCTCTCTGTGAACATTGACATCTTCGAAAGAGTGACCTTTGACCTTTAGATGCAGGTGTACAGTTGAGTCTTGTCCCATTGAGGTGGCTCTTCTATGTTGTACCATGTGTTTATGAATTGGATGTTTAGTTTCTCCAATGTAGAGGTCTGAGCATTCCTCACTGCATTGCACATGATATACTACATTGTTTAGTTTGTGTTTGGGATGAACCAGTTTCTGTCTGAGTGTATGGCTGGGTTTGAAGTGCACTGGGATGCTGTGCTTGGAAAAGATTCTCCTGAGTTTCTCTGATAAACCTGCTACATAAAGGATGACGATATTGTTTGATATTGTTTGATATTGTTTGATATTGTTTGTCATTCTGTTTCTCCTTAGTTGGTGTCTGACCTTCTTTTCTGTGCATCTCTGCTGATTTTATGAAAGCCCGATTGGGATAACCACATATTTTAAGAGCTTTCTTTACACCTGTGTGTTCCTTTGCTTTCCCTCCTGGCTTAGAGGGAACATTTTCTGCCTGGTGTTGGAGGGTCCTGATTTGTGTTCAAGAGGGTGGTGGGAAATTTAATGGAATAGTTCTGAAGCATGACAACATGAACAGATTTCTACAAACATTTAGAAATGATTCATCTCTGCCTCTCTGACTAATTAAAACAATTGAAAGGTAACAAGCCTTGCAAATTTTGTCTTTGTCTTACCTGTTTTTTGGGGGTTTTTTTTGACTCACTGCACTTGCTGCTGAATATTTGCTTGACTGGGAGACAATGACAAAAGGGAACCTACATCTCCAAGGTGATAGGTAGAGACTGAAAACACAGAGGAAAAACAAAACATTTAGCATTCATCTTCCGATCCCAATTTGTCATAGTACCAGACCGTGGAGGGGGGAGAAAAAGCACCGACATCAGATAGTAAGGCAATGGGAACGGGTGAAAGGAAGTGTGTGAGATCTGTTCAGCTCTGACAAGCTGACTAGTTGTGCCAAAAATGGCATCTGCTGGTTCTAATTACTAAAATGCTTTGGCAAAGCAAGGAAGGAACTTTGCAGAGTTGGAAAGAGCTTGCATGAGCGATGGCTACATCACACTCTCTAATGAATAGAGATACATTATTCACATTAAGCTTCCTTTATAAAAGCAAGCCTAATTCTCTTGGAAGAAAAGGCAATTACAGCAGTCATTCATCACAAAATTATCCAAAATTCAACAAAGCTGCTGACCCATGCAGCGCAGCTCTGGTTTTTCTAAGAGCTTTGTTAGAGAAAATCAGTGTGATTTTTTTTTTGTAGTTAGACTTGTAATCATCTTTAAAGTAAAAACAGTGCTCCATAACAAGCATTTCGCAATACCTGAAAGCAGTACGCTTCCTTGTTATATCAGAGAGTTCACAGGTTGATGGCGATATGATTCCACACATGACTACCTTTGGCTGTTTGAGCGAGGGCCCAAAAGGGAGCTCAAGAAGAAGCAGTAAGGGGTGGTCTTCACTGATGCTTGAGTGTTGGTGGCTGATAAGGTGACATGTTGTGGTGCCCTCAGGAGCTTCCTCTCTCTACTGCCTCTTTTCCTTACACACACACACACAAACAGTCACACAACACTCAAACACGCTCAGTGTGTTCCTGCTTATCTCAGAGGAACGAGAGCCCCCTCTCCTCCCACACAATCGTTCTGCCTTTCCTTTCTCTTTATCTCCTCACAGTCATTTATTTGGAAGATGGAATCAGAGCAGCTCCCACTGCTAACATGCTGCAGCTCCAAAGACCTATAAAAAGAGGTTCTGAGACTAAAAGAGAGAGAGGGAGAAAGGAGGAGTCAATGGGAGCTTTGTGGGTGAGAAAGGAGGTCAAAGCTAGGGATGGCTAAGAGCGAAAGGTGAAAAGACTAAAACGAGGGTTTGTGGGGAGTACAGGGAGAAATAAGTGGATATGAGAGGATACAGAGACTGGCATTATTATCACCAACTTTTTTTGCAGAGTTGCTTTTTTTTTAAATATACACTTTCATTAAAAGCCACAAAGAGGTGGCACAACACGCAAGGTACAAAGTACTGAGACAGAAGAAAGAAGCAGGATAAGGGGGAATAGCAAAGCTTTAGGATTAAAGCTCAGGTAAGGGCGCTGACATGGTTAGACTCGGGAGAAAGAATGAAGTGTAATAATAGAGTCACATGAGGGAATGATGGCACAAGGGAAAAAGGCACCAATGCGGGAGTTGTCTGTGAGTGCAACCAGGTCAAAGGTGTAGAGCTGGTTTGAAATGTATAATATATATGCGGTCGAGAGTTGGCCTTTGTCCATGAAATACAACCTAGATTCCCAGCAGAATTGGCTGTCATTTCCCCCCTATTTAGCCTTTAATTTTGGATGGAATAACCTCCCTTAGGCAGCTATAGAGGACAGATGAAATCTCACATTTCTGTCACCTGCTGATAGACCCAGTACTTCTAGATAAATTGGGCCAGAAAGAGCACTCAGTTGTACCCTTAAACCAAAATGAGCTGCAATGGCTATCTGCAGCTTTTTACCTCACTTAAGTGTTCTTGGTTAAGATGTTGAATTTTTATTTGTGTTCAGCTTCCAAAAAAAGAAAAAAAAAATAGCGTAGATAATTTACCCATGGCTTTTAGTTGCACTTTTTTTTTTGACAAATTACAGAAGAAACTTCAATGCTTGATCCCCACAGAGATGAAAGATGATGCTCCTATGTTAGGGAAAATATTCTAAAACACTTCTTCAGTAAAGACTCAGAGAAGAGAAACACACAGAGTTCTTGCTAGCAAAGGCAGTCTCAGAGACTCGCGCTGAGCTTTGCGCTGGTCTTTATTTATACTTCAGTGGTGTGTGTGTGTGTGTGTGTGTGTGTGTGTGTGTGTGTGTGTGTGTGT
Source organism: Diplotaxodon limnothrissa (assembly GCF_057381915.1). Taxonomy (NCBI): domain Eukaryota; kingdom Metazoa; phylum Chordata; class Actinopteri; order Cichliformes; family Cichlidae; genus Diplotaxodon; species Diplotaxodon limnothrissa. The sequence continues at coordinate 6,467,156 of NC_140610.1, read as the reverse complement.
CCTGCTGATCAAAGGGTCATAAAAGCACAAAAGGTACATCCTTGGTCAGGAAAGGGTAGTCTCCCCCTCACCCTAAATAACATGGTGAGGAAGTCCAGCAGTTCATCTATATGTAAAGAAGCACTTAAACTAAAACAGACATGGCTACGTTAATCCTGCCGTAAAACAATAAGAGAAGGTATGACCTCTCTCGTGCTCCCAGGATGTGGTTGTGCATTCTACTGTGGAATACACACCAAGCCTTTGCAGCCTGTTAAAGATCACACACAATTAATTATATGCCTCTAAGTATACATGGTTGAATATTTCCTAATACAAATAACTACATGCAGTATTCTACCATATGCAAACTTATATCACTAAAAGATTATACTGACTACTAAATACAATTTTCCATTAACATCCTATTTTTATTCCCAGGCTATCAAATACTGGCTTTGAAAAAAAGGATATAAATAGAGTATAATTTGCAATGCCTTTAAAAAAAGGTTGATTAGTGTTCTTTATTTAATACATATTTTGCCCATACCACAATTGATTACTAAGCCTGACCAAGCAATGCCGAAACATGCAGCAAAGTAAAAGTTGGTGCAAATCAAACAGTGAAGACAAAGCAAACTAAAGGCCCAAGTGGGAATAAATTACTTCAAAACTCCAAATGTGGACTTTACCCCTCTCTAAAACCAGATCATTACCTGCTGACTCCCAATATTGCTGCAGTTTGATCGATGTGTCTCCTTTATCCTACAATGACACAGTTCTTCCAGGGTTACATCCATAGAATGCTGGTCACTGAATCATTTGATGAATATCAATCAGCTATTGCCTACATGGTCTATCACAGTAGTGTGTGGATTGTACACTGTAAGCAGATTTATCAGCAAAAAAAGCTGTAATTCATGTTGACAAAGTCCAAACTTTAACACAAAAACCAAAATATACACATATGAACTTGAGTAACACTCTGTTCTTAATCCATAGGATCTAATATGATATCATCCCACTCTTTGCAGCTATAACAGCTTCAGCTCTTCTGGTAAAGCTTCCCACAAGGTTTCAGAGTGTGTTTATGGGAATTTTTGACAATTTTTCGAGAGTGCATTTGTGAGGTCAGACCTCAATGTTGGACGAGAAGGCCTGGCTCGCAGTTTCGGCTCTAATTCATTCTAAAGATTCTAAAGGAAGTTGAACTCAAAGCAAGACACTATAGAAGCCATCTATCATAGAAAACACCTCAGAGAACACACAAGTAAACATAGGTAGAAGAAGACTTACATTAACGTGACAGACCCGAGGGACCACAGCTGTGGTTCGGATGGTAGAGTACCAATCAAAAAGTCAGTGGATCGATCCCAAGCTCCTCCACTCTAGCATTAAAGTATTCTTGGGCAAGATACACACACACACACACACACACACACACACACACACACACACACACACACACACACACACACACACACACACATATTGAAGAATGAGTGTTTGCAAATGTTAGATGAAAGCATTGTATGAATGTGCGTATGACTCACTGATGACATTTGTAGCAGAAAGTGCTTTGAGTGCTCTATATGCAAGACGGGAACCAGAACTAATACGCAGAAATCTAAAATGCAGCATACTAGAATAACAATGAAAACATTAGCCAAAAAGGACTGCAAAACAAACTCGTTACTAGAGAACCCATGAATTAAAAAACAGAAATCTGAGATAACACCAACAGAAGAAATCAAACTCACTATTAGAAAAATGAGATTAAAATCAAAAAGCAGAATCGTACTAAGTGAGTAGAACTCAAGTTGCACAATAACTAATACTCAGGATTAGTAGGATGATAATAAAATCACCTTAATAATAATCAAAAACTTTGATGTACTCTGAGATTTTGGGTGTACATGCCAATACAGGGCTCACCTCCACCGTCATCTAAATGGTGGAATAACTTTTGGAAGACTTGTGTTCCTCCAGTTTTAGCACAGACTTCACCAAGGTGCACAGAAGCTGTAATGCCGGTACATGATGGAGCAAAACCATAATGCAGCTTGGTTTTTTTGTTTTTTTTAAATTTCTGATTAAAATAGAGAATCTGAAACTTTTACTAGCTCATTCAGTGTACAAAGCATAACTATGGCTAAATGGCTAAATGGGTTTTCTAAAATTAGAGATCAAACACGCAATGGAGGATGGGCATTATAGCTTCTATCAATCTATAGAACCCTTAATTTCTCACTCATTCACTTAGCTGGTCAAATTGGAGCTTTTAATACAGCTTTGAGGGCTATTGTTGAAACATCCATTAGGTGACAACTAATATTTGGTTACAGCACCCTTTTTACATTTTTGTTGTGTAGTTTATACTGTATTTGCCTATCAAAGCATTATTTTTCTATTTAGTTTTTTCAGTGATAAAGAGTGAATGATTCATGTGCCAGTGGTTGACAGAGGAAACTGATAAGCTGTCAGAATTAATAGGACGATAGGAGACAACTAAGGAAGAAAATTGCATTTTGTTCATGTAAATATCAGTTTATCTTTCTATCATTTAAAAAATGACTTTCTGAAATTAAGTTTCGTCACCTTCATGCATATTAAAATTTCTTGCTATCTGACATCTGGGCTTACTGACTAAAAAGTGGAAACTGCACTTCTCCAAGAAAGCTTAATATCTTTGGGAACTTTTTCGACTCCCCCTCTCCCTTTGGTGACTTTCTTTTTTAACACTGTATCACTGCTAACGAGTCTTTTTGGGGCCATGGTTCCCCTCAGAGAGCCTTTCATGCTTATTTCACTATGCTCTTATCACAAAAGGCATTATGAACTTAATTTCAAGGGCACAGAAATTGGGCATTAATTATCCTTGTATTTATTTTATTTTCGGAAACAGCAGCGGTGGGAGCACGATGAGATATTACGCCGCCTGTGAGTGATTGTCTATCAAAGGAACCATTTGTGTATCATGTATCACAGATGTTATCATCTCCATCACTGACAAATAGGTCATTGAGATAAATGTACCACCAAGGTTAGCGTCTCTGCTTTTACCATTACAATGACAGTCGGGGCGTTCGCAAAACAACAAAGTGCCGGGAAAGTAATTTCACGACGCTCGCTGATAATTACATGACGGTGATATTTTGAATAGCGATGTACAATTACACGCTGATGAGCCGTTGATTATGGCGTGTTTGATTACTCTAAAATGATGTAATGAAATGTAATAATTACTGTTGTGATACACAGATGTTATTGCGCAATTGAGCAATAATGATGTACTGGGAGCAATGGAACAAGCTACTAAAACAAAAGATATTGCACCGGGACTATGACAGAACGAGAATACACAATATCCATGTTGAACAATCAGCAGTTTGTTGGCAGATTGAATCTACAGACTTGCATTCCTCTGTGCAAAATCTGCAGTGTGCAAATGTGTCGTGTACGCTTCCAACATTATTAGAGATTAGAGAAATATAAAATTTACATGAAGTGCTTTGCATTTATGGAAAGTATCCAAATATAGATAAAATTTGATCTGTGCAGTTGCAGATGGGATGCCTTAAAGGGCAAGTCTTGGCACAAGAAAGAAGACAAAAAGTCACTAGGTGCAATGACTCAGTCCCATACATGCTATCTATCAAAACCACTGCATAACAACAAGCAGAGTGATTTATTTTACAAAGTGCCCAGATTTTGGAAAACCAAAGAGCTTTAGACCTCAGGCATTTAGGCTTTTCTGTAATGCATGTATATCATATTTTGTGTTTTTGTTATGCCAGTCTTGTCCTGGCCTCCTATTAAGTCCTGCTTCTAGTCTGTGAGAGAAAGAATTAGAGTATTTTCTTTCCCTATAAATTATACATGAGATGCATTCAGAATGTACCTGCAATACACAAAAGTATGTTAAAGTGATATATTAGGCTTAATATAAACTTTATAAACTCTCCAAAAAACATTAGAAACAAAGCAAAGTGTGCAGGACTTTGCATGTTTGCAATTTCATGATTTATTTCAACCTTAAAAGAGGTAACAGCCTAATTTTTGGTAGTCTTTCACTCTTATGAGTTACATCCAGACAGACACACACACATGCACAAACAAACTCACTTACCATAAGTTCTGACTGACAGTGGAAGGGTTATGAATCTAGACAGTAAAGGAGGTGTGCTTATTTTTTACTCCTTTAGGGCGGAGAGAGGGAATGATGAAAGGAGAGTCGTGTACCTGTGGGAGGTCAATATCGACACAACCCAGCTCAGAAAATGACTGGCCTGCGGAGCAGAGTAGTTGTTCAGGGAGAAGCCAGATTGACTACATGGTAGCAATGTAACAGTAATACTGTTCCAAGCCTAGAGGCTCCTGGTCACTGCCATCACTCCTCCATAGATCCCTGCTGAAGGTGCTTTGTCATTTCATGGTGCAGCAGAAATACAGCTATGATGGCTGCTTTTGAGTTTGATACAAAAAAAGTAAAGAAAAGTTTTAGAACAAGAGTCTAAAACAACACCACCGGTAATAATAAACTCTTGTATTCTTGTACAAGAAATTGTTCTGTCAGCCATGCCAGAGAAACCACAGTAGAAAGGTAGCAGGGGGCCTACAAATCTGGATCTGACTATAAACTGACACACATGACTAGCCAAAGTGCCCGGAGACATTCTGTCCACAGTGCATGAAGAGAAAACAGTCAAACATGCTTCGATATACAAATATATGTAAACTGCTGAGATTAGTTCAATTTTTGCACCAAAAGAGGCATATGCATATTGAATTAGATAAGAATAATCAAAGAAAAACAGAGGACTAAATGAACAAATGCAACACAAAGGCTCTTGTGAAAGCAACCATGACAGCTGACAGAGGTGAGATGCTGCTTTCACACATGACCTCTTCAGCCTAAACAAACTCTGCTGTATTTGGCTTGTTCATTTGGTTTGCTTGCGCTGCTGTGGAAGTTACTGTGGACTAAACAATATGGGGCAGTTTATTTGCGGTGCCAAAGCACACAGAGCCACATCATTCTCACAGTAGGGTTTCCAGCTAAATGACAATTACATGCATCTTCTTTCCATCTTGTTTTACCTTTTGGATGACTTCATTGTCAGGCCGGTGAGACTGGAGTCTGCAGACATACTGGTTTCTCTTTGAGGCTGAATCAAGAAACTCATAGTTTTGAAAATAAAATGAAATGATATATAAAAGCTTGACTGATTAACTCTAAGATCAGATTTTCAAAAAGCTATAGCAAAAACGATGGGATTGAAATGATGGGAAGAGGCGTGAGTTTCTCAAAATGGGCTCATTGAGTGCAGCACGGATAAGATCTTGGAAAGGCTGACGGCTGCCCTGAATACTCGAATAAGATCTCTGAGTGCAGACTGGATTACATCTCGGAAGGGCTCGCTCGGAATAACATCTCTGAGCGCAAATTGGATGACATCTTGGGGAGGCACACTGTCGTGAGTTCTCAGAATCGGCTCTTTGAGCACAAGAATGACAACATCACAGAGCGCAGGTATGGCGAAGCTCGCGGCTCTCAAACGGGAGATTGAGAGACCAGTGTTGGACTGTTAGAACAGCTTTGAAATTCATATGAGCTGTTCGCACTAAAGTAAAAAGCACCATCACTTCATGCGGATACCCTTTCGGCGCCAGCTGCGGTCGCAAGGCTGGAGCCGAACAAAAACACCCTGATAACGACCGTGTTTAGTCTGTTCCTTCCCATTCCATGCAAGGCCACCTGGGTTGGCTGGAAGACTGTGTCCTATTTCACTGCAGGGCAACCTGCACGTGGAAAATAAAGCCTTGATTGATTGATATTTCCTCAGACCTAAAAAACATAAATAGTTTTTTTTTGGTTCTCCTGTCTCTTCTTTACCTTTTAATAATACTGATACTGCTAATATTGGCCTATAATATCAGTCTGTCATAAATTGGTTGCGCTCATATTTATGGATTATTGTACCAGCTTTGATTATTGCGAGCCATGAACAAAAAAACCTGCTTAAGTTCCACCTCCTTTATTCCAGTCCAGCATGAGCTGAACTTCCAAGAAACAACAGGAGGTTCTGTACAAGCTTCAGGATCCCATACTCATTATTTCGCCACACCAAAAAATAAGCTAGACATTTCATTTACTCAGCGGGGCATGTTTTTGATCTGGGCTATCCATTAAAAAGCACCGCATGTTCTACTTCCCTTTGCCACGCATACTGAGAGGATGCATAGGTAACAGGTCAGACTTTAAGTGGATGCTGCTGTTTTTCACTACTGCATAACTCTGTCTGAGACTGCATTGTGTTCACAGAGAGAATCAGCTCACAGGATGCTGCCGCTGCTGCTGGCCCATGTGGTATCAAGCAGACACACGGTAAGCACACAATAAAATAATAATAAAAAAAGAAATACACACATTGCAGCAACTTCAAAATGTTTCAGAGTGGGACCAAGAGGAGAATTGTGATGTGAGCTACACTGCAATTAAAATGTCACCCAGTGTACTTCTGACGGGCTGTACCAAGTCTTACGGTGGCCTTAATTACAATGAAGTAATTACAATTTGTTTTGATCACTCACCATATTGACCACGCTTGACAGACCAAGGGAGACAGTTACTGCTGCTATTGATCAGTAACAGCAGGATGGAAAAACATTTCTGTAAATGTCAAAGTGGAATCATTGAGAGTCTCTGAAGACTGTATGTGGGTGTCTGCATCTGTGTAGCACAAGTGCAAACATTGCTTTCTCAAATACCTACCATTTTGGATGTACAAGTATGTATGTGGATAGTTTGTGCCTTCAAAGTGCATATACTGTGTGTCGAAAATCGAAACATGATTTTTTTTGTGCATTTTTCTTTTGTGCACATGTTTCTGTGTTTGTGCAACTGCCCTGAATTCATTTATTCACAAAGAATAATAGAGGAAAACAATCTATCTATCTATCTATCTATCTATCTATCTATCTATCTATCTATCTATCTATCTATCTATCTATCTATCTATCTATCTATCTATCTATCTATCTATCTATCTATCTATCTATCTATCTATCTATCTGTGTGTGTGTGTGTGTGTGTGTGTGTGTGTGCGTGTGTGTGTGTGTAAATCCATTTACAGCAAACATATGGTTTATATGGCGTCTGCCCCAAGGTTAAGAATTAATCACTTTCAGACTGGCAGAAAAGATACTGATGCTTCATAAACTGAAACAATTTTAGGTACTTTGTGCCTGATCTAAAAAAAAAAGAATTAACCAAGGACACTGTGTAGGAGGCACAGATCATCAGCAGTCCTGCCTAAACTGTTGCCATGGCTGAATACTGACAGCAGAAAATCTGGCAGTGATGTTATTTTTAGGAGGCGATTTGAGATTATAAAGTCATGTCATTGTGCCAGATTGAAAGTGTAATTTAGCAATGCAAGCTTTTGATATTAAATGTTTACATTTGAATCTGGTCTTTCAGTTCAGCCATCATGTCGCACATTTTTAAATCCTCTCTAAACACTTATGCCTTGCTCTACAGCTAAAATCTCTTTCTGGAGAATGTAATAAGGCTCCATCTTGGGACCACTGGGACACAATACTGTGGCACAAACAGCCCAAACATACAAACTACCAATCCCCCCAATGACTAGCCAAACCCTCAAAATAACCAATTTGAGTGTGTAGAAGCTTTGTGTCACAAAACAAGAAGCATTGCTCATTTGTCCACACACACACACACACACACACACACACACACACACACACACACACACACACACACACACACACACACACACACTACATGTTTATTCAGGTATATCCTTCCTGACTTTTCCAGTAAACTTTTAAGAGCATTTTGAGGGTTGACTAAGGTTGTTTTGTGCATTTGTGCAGCCAGAAAATATCTCCAAAATGCACTTGTTTCCTTCTTTTAGGGCATTTTCACACATATAGTTTGTTTACACTGGATCAAATCATTTGATAACTTTGTAAAATTTTAACTTTTCCCCATGATTTGGTTTCTTTTTCATGAAGAACAATGCAAGGGACACCAAAATGCACCCACTGCGTGAGAATGTTCAGCGTGCTTATTGGTGGCACCTTGTTGTTGTTTGGCCATCCTCTCAATACTTATAACATGTGTCAGGTCACTATGCACTACTAAAGCCACATATACTATACTAATAATAACTTAATATTAGGCTAGGAAATTCAAACACACACTTATGACGCTTAACTTAATTATGATCTCACAGTGATTAAATTGTATTACAAAAAACAAAGTTTTAAAAAGGTTTATGGCATACATCAATTTTTAAATCTATCTTTGTTGTCTATCATTGCAGTCATCAGTAATGTGAGGTATTCAGAGGTATGCAGACACGCTGACATTTCTCTCAACACTATTTATGAATTTTGCCTCTGGATCCAGAAGGATATTTGGCTCCAAATTGTCTTGAGATACACATCGAGATAGTGTCTCACATTTTTTTTTCAATTCATTTGGCTTAAAATTAAATGATTCTTGTAAAGAAATTGAGCTTGAAAAGCTCAATTTCAGGTCATATCTATTTAAAAATCCTGCATCCATTTTTGGATCCTCATCCAGTCCAAAACACAATCACTTCTAAGTTGGACAAAGCCCAATTCCTGTAAAAGCTATCATGTAAATGTATAAATAAAATTTTAAGATATACTACTAACAGAAAAACCATCAGTAGCTTCTTCTTCTACTCACTGGCCGATGTGCTAAAGGGGGCTGACAACATCAAAATCATATATGTCTCAGTAACAAACCACAGGGGATGGTCTAGAATCCCTGGACAATAATTTTGTCTACAGCTGTGAAACTAAATTAAATTCTACATACAATGACTTACAATTCATGTAAAATTAACAAAACTTCCCAGTAATATCAGCTTCGGGTCACAAAGTTGTGCTCCTTTTAACTACTTCAAAATTGGAGGAACTTCCCATATAGGGAAAAAACACAAAAACCAAAACCTTTCTTGTGACGAGGGGCAGGGACAGCTTAGTTTCAAACCTGCAGTACAGCATACATACATTTTCTTTTCCCAAGGCGTCTCGTACGTCCCAAGCTGTATTTGTAAGCATATTTGGATAATCTGTAATTATTTTATAGCTTTTATTCTTTTGTGTCTTGTCTCCTTCCCACACAAACACACACTACACACACTAACCAAGCTAACATACACAGCTTAAATAACTATTTCACTTTCAAAGCACATTCTCATTTGAAAGTATATTTAATAACAGTCTGAGTAAAAACAAAGATCAATTTTTGTCCCTCATTATCTATAATTGAAAAAGAAATAAAAGCAATATTGCTTCTTCATTCGCTACACCTAAATATATATCTTCTGGGTTGAAATTGCTATGAGGTTCAATACACCATGCAACTATTACAACGGCCTCAGGAGTTTGGGCACATGCAGTGTAAACAGGCAATCACTGGCATGGCAGAGTGTTCTCAGGTAATTTGCAGCAGCAGCTATTTGTCTCGGTGCAAAGGCTGCAGAGAGTTTGGTGTCTAAGTGCGAGGGCAGGGAAATGGCAACAAGCCAGGAAAAGCTGGTTCCTGACTTAATGTGGGAGGGCTGACTTGCTGAAAACAGCACCACAGACACAGCACGATATGTAACTGATCTACTTATAACCCTTATGTAAATGCTGTTTACCCACCACTCAAAGTGTCATTTAGGATTTGCAGACAATCCCTGGTGTTCATGCAAAGTTTACTCAGGTCAGTGTGCTGTCTCATACTTTTTTTCCTCCTGCATTTTCTGGGGTCACTCACTTGGTTGCTAATGAAAACCCCTCATGCGAGCATGGAGCAGGCATCAACCTAACACCTACTCATGCTACGCTGTATATAAAGAAATTAAGCCTCTGCACAGACTGTCGCCAGTAGAAAATGAAAGAGAAAACAGGTATTGAGCAACAGTTTATGAAAAAGTATAATATAAAAATTATTAAAACTAGTATCGGTGAAGAAACAAACACAGGTAAAAAACAACAACAACACAAAAAGCATTAGCAACAGTAAGCATGTGAGTGCAAACTAAGAAAAAAATAACATATTGAGAAAGAAAAAAACTTCTAGATCTCCCTACATTATCATCCCCAGAACAATGCCACTGTGGCTAGAAACAACACACAAATGACACTGGGGTTACTGTGATTGAATACCACAGACTTTGTAGGGGTGTGGAGTGGGGTCATATTAACAAACCATTCAAATTTGCATGGATGAAAGCAAACATCTGCCTTGCTACCCCTGATCTGATTTTTACTACGCTACAAACTTCTTAAAGTATGGTTAAAAGAACAAAGAAAAAAAAAACATATAGAAAATGAAATACTATTCTCTTAAAAGCAACTACTGCCCTAAGAGTGAGCTGCTTTGCCAGAGGCATGCCCAGATCATCGAGTTACAGACCCTTGGGCACTAATGTTTGATGGGCCCTAGCCAGCTTGTTTTGAGGATCAGACTTTTTTACTTTCTTCAGAAATCATGTCATACAGGAATGTCTGTATACCTGTACACAGAATATAGCTCCAAATGGGGAAGCTGTATCTTACTAAAAAATAAAAGTAACCATCACAATACAACTTTACTAAAAACCTAAGTGCCATATATTAATTGGAAAAATAAGCTGCCAGAACTTTATTGTTATCTTCCTCTCTCATTCTCTCTCTGTCTGTCTGTTTTACTTCTGATCTCCTCCTCAAAATCCAAAGTCCAGTATGGGATACATACTGGAATTTAAAAGGATAGAAAGAAAGTCCTGACCCAATTGAGTTAGTAACACTCCAACACTGACACCAGCAATGGAATCGGTGCCTTTGATATTTGGACAGATCTGCTCACCTTTAAAACAGAGCTATTTCCTGGATACTGGTACTGGTGGGTGCAGCCTGGCTCCTTCATTTCGATCCTTTGAGGTCATAAATCAACCGTGACTGTGCGTTACTAAACTCCGGGTCAGCTTGCGTGCCATCACACTGAACGTCTCAACAGCTTCATGCAGTGTTTTCATGCTGAATTGATTATACATCCCATTTTTATCTGTTTTCCTGTCATGCATTAATTTTGGACATGCTTACCAGCTAGCTGACTTTGGGAGAGACCAGTGTAGAGGAGCTGTATGCATGTTTTGATAATATTTGATTTCAAGATGCAATCTAATAAGATAATATAATTCTGGTCATTTTGTTCATTTGCTTCTTGGATGGGCCCCCAACCATGCATGCACCCTGGGCGCATGCCCAGACACAATGTCCAGTGGATAATCCGGCCCACCAGGATGGAGGTTTGAAGTTTTGGACTGCTTCTTGAATGCTTGTGCAAAAGGGAGCAAAAGAACAGCTTTTTAGAAATTCTGAACTGGATGTGTAGGCATCCACGCTCCTTCCATGCTGTTACTTTAAACACACTATTCTAATCGGAGGAGAGATGTCTCTATATAACCTTGCTTCTTTTTACTTAGATTTTCAGCGCAGCACAGTGAAAGCTTTTTATAAACAAACTCAGGTAGGTGCATAAAGAAAGGTCAGTCCAACTATATAGATGTAAGCAGTCTAAATCTACAGCTTTATTCCCAGTACACGGTATGAAGAGCAGGAACGTCACCCTGGTCGCTCAGTACTAATCTATATGTGCATCTATATGTTTGCCCGTGTCTGTGCAAACTCTTTAAAGAATTTCCTTTTATTATTTTGTTTGCCCTGATCTGTACTTTAGAAATGTAAAGAGTATTTGTGATGTATAATCCTTATGGGTCTCTTTTTGATGCATATGACGATCAAGATGGTGATAATCTGTGTGACATTCACTGGTTGAGCAAAGGCCTGAATCTCAAGCAGAAAGATTCTGTGTTGTGAATATAATGTGTGATACACCGTGGCACAATACTGAGAAACATAGTGTGGGTAGAATTGATTTTGGCTATATAAAAACATCACTGCCCATACTTGAAGATTATAGTCAATTGGCCATTTTAGTTTTAAAATACAATCAAATGACTGACTGGGTGTCAGATGTTGAATACTAAGCTTTTATTAATACCTGCCGCAATCATCCCTTCAGACTCTGACAGTTACAGTAGCAGAGGGGGTACAACAAATCTCAGAAAGCCACGTTTTTATTAATAGGGACTCATTTCACAAAACAATATCAAATGACACGCATTCATGGTCTCTAATTGTGACTTTTTCAGAAAGGTCTTTAGGGGAATTTAAGAATCAAATTTAATGGAAATTGGATTACCTTTTAGCTTTCATGTTCTTTCCATGCATGGTTCATTTCATTTAAATGCCTCTCTGATGAAAAAAAAGTTCTTTGTGTCCTCACAGAAAATAAACCACCTCAAGTCAAGTCAAAAGGAAGTAAAATATAAACTTTTTTAAACAGTTGTTTGAAAGGAAATGGTCAATCCAAAACAATCACATGCACATTTTAGTGTAAAGAATAATTTCATGTGAGAAAATGTTTAGCATGAGTTGTTCAGAGACAGTAATTCAAATGGAAAAACAAATTTAATTAAATTTGCTCAAGGCTAAAGCACTCCAAGATGATGAATAGTGATCTGTGTACAAAAGCCATTTCTCTGTATTCAAAAATATCAGTTATGTTTTCAGTAATGTAAGGTGTACTTCATTTCGAGAATTAAGTTTCCTAAAGATTTTTGCTATTATCTCTGTCTGCTGTAATGGCAAGCCCTCTCTGGACCAACTGAAAAGTTTTGTGCAGGTATAGCAGTTCAGCAGAAAAACATTTAAAGTTTGAAGCCACAGGCAAAAGAGAAAAAGTTGGCTTATTACCTAAAACAAGTGCAGCCAGAAATCCACCTCCTTATGTGCTTGTTTATTTAGCGCTGTTGTGACTGAAAACAATTTGCAAATCAATTAACTGTGGATGACTAGGCTTGAGATGGAGCAACACCAGTAGTGGTGACGATGAGAGGTGGACAGGCAATTTGCCACTTGTGTGGACTTTAATAGCTCAGTCTAAATTTCATAAGGGAGAATAAGGCTATCTGGATTCCCTGTTAAACTAGAAATGAGTAAATAACCAAAAGCACAGTGACACTCTTTGTGCAATAATCTTCCATTAGTCAATGAACTTATTTAAAATAAACCTTAAATTTCTTGTTAATAAATAAAGGCAAACAGAACATTTATTGCTGAAGCTGGCAGACAGTTGAAAACCAGCAGTAAAAAATGAAAATAAAATATTGATGAAGAAAAGGTCATATATATATATATATATATATATATATATATATATATATATATATATATATATATATATATATATATCCACAGTGAACCACTATATATACACACATATATATACATATATATACATATACAGACATATAGCTGTTCACTGAAATGTTGTGCAGGCTTCATGAAAACAAACAGATGGAGGTAAACCATGTACATTTGCATTAGATTCATGTTTCATTCATGTTTTCACCTTCCATCATTGTAATGACGTTCATCATGTTTGTGATTAATACTTTAATATTAGCTTATGCTTGACATTCTCTCTTGATTGTTTGATTAGCTCAATTTGGAGCCAGAGTCTCTGTCATGTTTTGACTGCTCTGTGCAGCTATATTTAAAACCCTGGGGGTCTAAGCCACATTTTCCTGTTTTTGGTTTGCTTCATCGTGTGAAAAAAGGGACTATCAGAGTACATGCTGCAGTGAAAATAAATAGAAATGGTAAAAAAAAAAAAGGCCTGTATTTATATAGCGCTTTACTAGTCCCTAAGGACCCCAAAGCGCTTTACATATCCAGTCATCCACACATTCACACACACATTCACACACTGGTGATGGCAGCTACATTGTAGCCACAGCCACCCTGGGGCGCACTGACAGAGGCGAGGCTGCCGGACACTGGCGCCACCGGGCCCTCTGACCACCACCAGTAGGCAACGGGTGAAGTGTCTTGCCCAAGGACACAATGACCGAGACTGTCCAAGCCGAACCGGCAACCTTCTGATTACAAGGCGAACTCCCAACTCTTGAGCCACGATCGCCCCAAGAAAAATCTTGTTCAAATGACCCATTTTTAAAATATTTGGTAAGTAAACACAGATAAAGGCCTGGACCTTCATCCAAGAAGTGTTGAATGAAACACTTTTCTGTACTAATGTAAAAGCCTTTCACAACAGCCAGCCAAGTCAGGAACGCACTCCAGGAGGTAGACTAATCATGAACTCTACTGTAAGGAGAAGCTTTTACAAGAGTGGGGAACAAGGGATCCACACAATGTACAAACAATTTATGAACCTCAAGAACAGATAGACCACATGGAACTTAATGGAACAGCATTTAAATATCCACAACAATTATGAAAGAGCATATTTTGAAATGGCAATTGTGATTTTATTTATACAGGATATCTAATTATACTCAAACTCAATCAGTTTAAAACAGAAGACCCCCCCCCCCAAAAAAAAGGGAAAAAAAAATCAATGTAAGCTTACAGTGAAAACAGCTAAATAAAACCATACAAAGAAATAAAACACAAGATAGACGTGCACACTGATGACCTGAGAGGTCTGACTGGCTTGTAGACTTGTAGACACTAGTCACTGTTGTCCAAACCATTGTGAGCTTTATGAACTAATCAAATGATTTTTGTACTTAATAGGGAGCTAATGAAATGACTTCACTACTAGGGTAATGTGTTCAAATTTATGTGTGCATTCTGAACAAGCTGAAGTCACCCTATTAATGTTTTGGTTAGTCCTGCAAACAGAGCGAGCGTTTTTCTAATTTTTGCTATGTAACTTTGCACTGTCCACTTTCTGCTGTAACAAAACAAATTTCCCACATGTGGGACTAATTAGGGTTATCTTATTTTATCTTTTCTTAGATCATCAGAGGAAAATTATACAGTTGTGTGTCATCAGGATAGTAATGATATGAATCTTTGTGATAGTAGCAAAGGGTAGCATATAAAGATTAAAGAGTAATGTACCAAGGACAGACCCCTGAGGTACCCCTGATTGAATGTTTTGCTTGTGCAGATCTAAAGCTAAACCTGACCTGTTAAACAAACTGAATCATGAGCTGCATCCACAGTGTCAAAGGTAGCAGTGAAATCAAGTGGAACTAAGACTGAAACTGTCAACCTGATTGTTACTTATCAACACTGTGAGATATTCACTGTGAGTATTCGGTGAATTGTTTGAAAAACTCAGTGAATAGAAAGACAAAAGGTAAACACAAACAAAAGAAACACTGAGGACACAGAAGCCACCAAAACTAACAACAGGATTCAAAGAAAGCACAGAGCGACATACTTCACCTGAAACTATGTAGTATTATATATTTGAAAACAGCTGGTTGGTTATAATGAAATTGCATACAGTAAGAGTCATTTATGATGATGTATTTATGTATTATTTTTATAATTTTAAGGCAATCACACCTCAAAATATATTAGAATAAGCATGCATTACTGAAACAAAAGAGCCTGACACAGTTGCAACCAAACACTTCTTTATTGCATGGCTATTGCGATGTTTGCATTTTATATTACAGGCGCTGAAACAATTGTGTCCACCATCTGTTCATGCGCACACAGCATATGGCTACTTATACACTCTTTTATCCTAAAATGCTCTAACATTAACATATGATTTAAAAAAGCTAATGCAAGCATTTTTAGTCAAAGTGATAATAATACCGCATGATCAACACAATACACATTGAAGCTGTCTGGATAAACAGTGCCTGGTGATCTAAAGAATTTTTAAAATATATAAGGCACATTTGGGTTACTTTTGGTTTGACTGTGATGACAGTTTCATTTGTTAAAGGCAAACTTTTTTTGTGTAGCATATGTAAATAAACTATTTCCTATCCTGTCTGAAAACAAGAAAAACAACAAAAATGATTTCCCAGCCTGCAGGCTTCTGTCTCACTATCATTCTCTTTGTTTTTCCCAGCTAATCACAGCTACAGGTGAAAGGACCTGTATAACAACGGAGGCTGATGAGGCAATCTGTACAAATCAAATCTGACTCGTTTGACATTTTCACATCTGTTTTACAGGTTTCTTCTTTAACACGCACGTCACACTGATGTAGACTGATGCATGCAAATACCTCCATCTCAAAAACCCAGATGTTGGCGTAGTTCATTTTTAATCTACACATACACCATGGAGAATGGAGCGAGAGAGATATAATGAAAGTGCAGCAGGTAGAGCTGAATGACAGGTCGTTAAATGAACCACTGAAACATGCATTCAGTCTCTGCTCCCATGACCTGTCTTGACAGAGGAACAGACAGTAGTGTTATCACATACTCTATCGCCCAACCCCACCAGGGCCATATGGGGACTGTCTGCATGTGTGTTTGCATTGGATTGTGCGAATGCTATGAGGTCAGCCCTAAGGCATAGACTTCCAGGCACGCTTACCTTGCTCGGTGACTGTGGAGAGTAAGAGCATGGTGGGAGTAATAGTCTTGACCCTAGTGGTTCTCAGTTGAGTTTCATTATGAACGGTGCTTCAGTGTTGACACAGTGTGATGACTCACAACCTTTGTGTTATGACCTTGTGCTATTGAATGGTTGCAGATGAAAGCCATCACACTGAGAATTGGTGAAAACTTCAGCTTTGTTTGAGACCTTTTCAAAAGATATTCAAGGTGATTAATACAGAGATCACTAAAACTAATAACTGTAACGATATGTCATTGTCATTCTTGAGAAAGTGTAATATTTTAATAAATGACTTTTTGACTGATTATGGTGATAGATAGGCTAGGTTTTTTTCTTTTTCGATTACACTATTGTTGAGTGGTTGGATTCTAGTTGTGATGTAATCTGCCACAAAGCATCTTCTTTAACTTAGTAGAAAAGTGAAGACATAATGTTAATGTTTGTGCATTTACACTGATCAACCACAACTAGGGCTGTCATGATATTAGGATTTCAAACTCGATACTAATACTGTCCCAGGCTCCAAAGTCCAGGTCACAATTTTGTATGATGTGCCAGAGAAAATGTGACTTCCTCAGCTATCAGGAGCTTGAGGATCCACTGCAACCAGTCTGGTGGCAAACACACAGTTCCTGTGTCCATCCTCTCACATCTGAGTGCTGATTTGGAAGGTTGATGAAGACTGCTGCTGTATTTTTCAAATGTTTTTTTTTTTAATGTTTAATGTGGACATTTTATAAGAGATCCAAAAACAAAAACAAACAAATTATCAATGATATTGATATTCCATGATGACAAAAAATTGTCATGTCATAATTTATTGGTAAGCATCCAGTTCTTTTTATTACTGACATGTCAAGCATGTCGAGCTTTTTAATGTAAACTACACATATAATTGACATATGTCAATTATATGTGTAGTTTACACATATTTGAACAACAAGTATTAAGCTTCCGTTCCACAAGGCAAATTGGTACTGGGTAAAAGGCCAGAAAAAGTTATTCACAAGACCCCTACCAGGAAACAACTAAGGAATCAGTTTGCTCTCCCTAGGACAAGGTCACCAGGGTCCACCCTGGAGTGAGGCCTGAAGGGGGGCTGCATCTGGTGGCTATCCTGAGCTCAAATAGGTCATGGGTCCAAATATTTGTGTGCTCAACACCTGCAGGAAATGCTGTTTAGGTGCAATATGTGCCAGGCAGCAGTCAGTGGTGGATGCCCTCGCTGTCCAATCCCTTGCTTTTGAAACTACTTCACTGAACATGAAAATTCAACTCTGGTGGGGAAGGAGCCTAAGAGATACCAGCTACCAGTTTGCTGCCTGCATGTTGGAGTTTTCCTCAGTCGATTTGAGGGCTGTTTTCCTGCACCTTGAGGACAGGGAATGTCCTGACTGTTGTACCGGCAGTCCAAGTGGAACAGGTCTCTGGCAGTAGCCAAAGTAAAAAATTTGGTTGAAATACAGATAAGGTAATAAATCTGTGTTATTTTACTCGACATTTTTTCATAGAAAAAATGCTTACTCCCTCCCTTTGAGGGGAGAATATGTTATTACTTCCATTTGTTAGTAGGTTACCATAAATAATTTTCAAGATATCAATATCCAGTTTTGTGTCATGGTTTAACCAATAACAGCTCATGTGGATTTAATTTTGGTGAAAATTAGGTCACCGTCAAACCTTCATTGTTGGCGCCTAAGGTCTATGTTGAACTTGAAAAAATAGTCAAGAAACCGTATCAAGTAATATATCATTTAAAAGGTCATGGAGACAGCCGTACAATACACTTTTTATTTTTTCAATACAACAACCTATGACATCACAACAATGCCATAGGCTGAAATCAGCATGTTGTAATAAAAAAAATCATAAAACATTTGACTTTGACCTACGAGGGACTGCTGACTGCTCTTGTATGTATATGAAAACCTACACTATAAAACTTGATGAGCAGTTTAAGAAAACAATGCAAGAAATAAAATATCACAAACTTGAATGAAGAGTTATTTTAACTTATATTATTTTGTTATATTTTTGGACAACATTATTTAATTTGAAGTTAACTGTAGAACATCTGACCAATGTTGTTCATTAATGCTGCTTTAATATACCTGTTCCGTATTAGTATGCTGCGCATGCACGCAGTGAGACGGGAAGCAAGAGGAGGGAACCCGCCCCCTGGAATGGAATGACTAACGTGTAATGGTTGCTTTGTTTCGAAGTAAATGATGCTCGATGATATTCACGAACCCTGAGTCATTATTGAACGACAAACATGGTGTCAGAAGTTGTGGTTCGGTCATCTACTCCAGCACTGCCGACGGAGTGGTAAGACTAAAGTTTTCCCAGCACTTTACGGACGAAGCAAGCAAGTAACCAGCTAGCGTTGCTAGGCTATCGTAGCAAGAGGCTATTAAACGTCAACGACCATGTCGGACGGATTCCGTAGACCAGACCCATTGGTGTTTTGTGGAAACATCGCCGAGAAGTGGCGTATATTCGAGCAGGAATACGACATATTTATAGCCGCTGCTCATTCTGATAAGGATCCTTGGACCAGAGCGTTCATCCTGCTAAACCTAGCCGGCTCTGAAGCCATCGAGCGGGAGCGCGCATTCGTTTATGCACCCGCTGTGCACGCGGGGGAAGGAGAACACAGACGACTGGTGACCGAAGCAGAATCGAGAGAAGACCCGGAATGCCTAAAGCGCAAATTTCGTGAACTCTGTAATCCCCAAACAAACATAACAATGGAAAGGCACAAGTTTAACACCAGAAACCAACGGCCAGATGAAACAATTGAGTCTTATGTGAGTGACTTAAAAAATAAGGCAGGCAGTTGTAAAAAGAGACCCGTAAACCACATTGAAATGCAGGCGCACGGCAGCGATGAAGAAATGTTCTATGTGAATGGAATTGACATAGACACTATAAATCCCTGCTTTCCATACAAGAATGACATTTTCACCACGGTGCATATTAATGGAAAACCCTTAGAGCTCAAAGTGGACACTGGCGCCAAATGTAATGTCATGCCAGCTAACCTTTTTGAACAACTGAGACATGATGAAAAACTCATGCCATCACGAAACACTAAACTGGTGGCATATGGGGGAGAGGAAATTCAAACAGCTGGCACAGCAACACTCTCATGCCACTCTGCAGGCAAGGACTACCCTCTGCAGTTCTTCATAGTGAAACGAGACGTACAACCCCTACTTGGCTTACCAGACTCACTTCACTTACAATTAATCACACTAAACAAAGAAGTCCACCATGTGACTAAGGAAGTGGAAAGCACCTTTTCAGAACAGATCTTCTCAGAGTATTCAGACCTCTTCGAAGATAAACTTGGTAAACTTCCGGTTATCTATTCCATGAAAATAGACCCAGAAGTCACACCAGTAATAAAGCCAGCACGCAAAATACCAGTTCCAATGCTAGACAAGGTTAGAGCAGAATTAACCCGTATGGTCGAGTTGGGTGTGATCACCCCTGTCACAGAGCCAACAGAATGGGTGTCGTCCATGGTGGCGACCCACAAGAAAAATTCAGATGAGATCAGACTCTGCATCGATCCAAGAGACTTGAATAAAGCACTAAAACGCCCACATCATCCTATGCGTACTATAGAGGAGATAGCCGCCCAAATGCCTAACTCCAAAGTCTTTTCCATCTTGGATGCGAAATGCTCCTTTTGGCAGATAACACTTGACCACCAATCATCCATGCTCACAACTTTCAGCTCACCGTTTGGCAGATTCCGCTTTCTAAGAATGCCATATGGAATAAACTCAGCCAGTGAGGTGTTCCAGCAATGGAGCAGATCTTTGCTGGATACCCCTGTGCTATCATTGTCGATGACATACTCATCGGTGGAAGAGATATGAAAGAGCATGAACACAATCTCAGAAAAGTACTCGACCGTGCAAGGGAAGTCAAGCTGAGACTTAACCCCCTGAAGTGCAAATTCAGTCTCAAAGAAGCCTGCTACGTTGGCCACGTCTTCACAAGCGAGGGCTTGAAGCCTGACCCAGCAAAGACCAAAGCAATTGAAGAGATGCCCACACCTGAAAACGTCACAGCTCTCCAACGCTTCTTAGGGATGATTAATTACCTAGGAAAGTTCATTCCTAATTTCAGCGAGCTTTCAGCCCCACTTCGGGAGCTAACGTGCAAAGACGTACAGTGGTGTTGGCTCAAGCAGCATCAAGATGCATTCGATGCTTTAAAACGAAGCCTGACCAGTCCTCCTACCCTCAGATACTACGATGTAAAGAAACCTGTCACGCTAACGTGTGACGCATCGCAGCATGGACTCGGGGCTGCATGCCTCCAAGAAGGCGCCCCGATTGCCTACTCATCTCGTACTCTGACACAGACAGAAACGCGCTATGCGCAGATTGAGAAGGAGCTTCTTGCAGTCGTATTTGGTTGTTCCAAGTTTAATGATTACATCTATGGGAAACAAATCCAAATTGAAACCGATCATCAGCCATTAGTCACTATCTTGAACAAGCCAATACATTCAGCTCCAGATATCTCAATTTCTGTGCATGATTTCTCTTGATCTTGTGCGCTATACACCACACGATTACAATTACACTGATTCTATTGAAGGAAGAATAACAGAGGACAAAGAACCAGAAAGAGAAAAAGCAAAAGCAGCTTGTGAAGAAATTGAGGAAAGGATCGAGGCTTTGCTCTCTTCGCGACTAAGATATACTTAAAGACGATGGTCTGACATTTAAAGTAAAATCGTCTGCACTGATTGAAAAAAAATTGAAAAGAGTAACATCTTGGTTATAGTTGTGAAGATGAGAAATTGGGAAACTGATAGTCTGTAATTACAGGAGTATGTTTAAAGCTGTATGACCAAAGTTTATTTCAGGACAGTATGCTTTTTTATAATTATTTCCAGCTCACTTTTGAAAGAGCAATCAATTATATTAAGCAATGACCTTTTCTAATTGCAAAATGATTGGATGCTGATTTCCCTGGTGACATTTTTGTTATACGTTTACACACTTAAAAATACTGACAAAAACAAAGTGGTGAGATAAAACCCACGTTTTCTGTCTTTTTCATTATCGGGGCTTAAAATATCACCACAAATTGAAAGCTAACTTTCCGCCACTTTGATGAATAGCAACAGATAAAAACAGAATTAAATATATCTTACACTTGCTTCTCAAAAACATTTTTGCTTCAATACTCGATAAGAAGAATATTCCAGTTAAAGAACTGGAAAAAAAAAATTGCAAAGTGGGTTCTTGCAGACAACCTGGGGACAAAAGGATGGTCCCTAACTTAGTTTGTGCCTGCATCAGATTAAAAGAAGTAAAACAAAGCGATCTAGGAGCATCAAATCAAACAAAATCATTAGTTGCTACATAATTACATTTTTGTGCTGTTTCCATCAGAGTAGAATAATGTGTATCACTGTACATTAAGGCTAAATAACCAATAGAGCTGCAGTAGCCCATCGTGAGGGAAAATTTTAATTACAGGAGAATGGAAGAAATGCTCCCAAATGCCTCTGCTGAATGGAGTTTCATGAAGTGAATTAGCAGGAAAACTAGGTGATTCACTTTGTCTTTCCCTCACATGTACATACACACACGCACGCACGCACGCACGCACACACACACAAACACACAGAGTATCATTTGTGTCCTTATGTCTGTGCCAACATGAGCCCATGTGTGTTCTTGCAGTCCCAGCTGTCACAAAGCTTCGGTTTCACCCCAGTTGGCCCTTTGCTTTCAGGCCATTGTGTGCTCTCTTTCAATTTCAGTCTGCCCTGCGGTGGATACAAGCCATTTTGGAAACTGCTGAGTGTATAAAACATTTCTGCATGGCTACCGTGGAAGAAAAATCAGCTCATCATAAAAAGGCTCTCTGGTGCTTCTAGACAAAGCTGAGATAATGACTGGTCAATTTACACCTGAGGAAGGTGTTTTGCACATTTATATTGATTTTTTTGTGTTTGCAGTGTGGCAGATTGTCATTGCCAAATTGCTCTATTAAGCAAAACTTGAAAGAATAATTTAAATATTACATTAATCACTGCATCTGTTGTATGTCACAAATTAGTACATCATGTGACTCACCTTATTGTTTAATTTAATTTCTTGTATTGTATCTTTTTTATCTATTGTATCTTTTGAGCCAAAGAAACAAGGTTATAAAGATATGCCTCTCAGCCAATTCCTTCTTTGTGACAAATGTAGTTAAAGCAGACATTGATTTAGTGAAATCTAAAGTAAACACAGTGGAATTCAAGTTCATGTGAAGCAAACTTTGTTGTGTGACAACCTTGTTATGGAAACCTCTTTGTATATTTTTAAAGGTAAAGAGCTTTGACAATAATACAGTGAGAACCTCAAGCTTCTACTGATTCCCCTTGAGTTAACAATGGACAATAGTTGGGAGGAAGAACTCAATTTTAACAGAAACGGGTGGGGGAGTGGAGGGGGGGTGGGGTGGGGGGTGGAGGAGAAGTTCTTAGTGCATCATGGGAAGTCTCATTGCCGTAATGGAGTAAAATAGGATGGCAGCCTCCGTGCGACTTGTTAGTACTAGCTATGGCAAGAGTGCTAACAAGAACTGAATACCAAGAGAATATCAGACATTCCAGTGTCCAAACAGCAGTATTTGTTGCCTTATGACAAAAGGTTAGTAAAACAATACAATTCAACAACTACAATTTTCCAATTTATTCTGTTTGAGTCAACACATCTAAAGAGTTTTAAAAATGTTCTTACTGTATAGGCTTCATATACAGGACTTCTAGGTGTCCCTGTTTTTTTGTATTTCATGCAAAGGTTTATGGTTATTTTTCTCTCAAACACAGTAATAAAGTTCACTCAGCAGTTGCTGTTTGCAAAGCAAAGTCTGGTCTGAATCACTTTTCCATTTTAATCAGTTCAGCTGCTGAAACTATTACAGCAGATTTACTCTTTCATCAATGTTTGCTTTTCTCTCTTCCCCCATACCACTATTCCCTGTCTGCTTCTATCTGCCTCTGTAGATCATCCATTTCTACCCCAGCTGCTCCATGATTGTATTTTCCCTCATAACCCTTCCCACATCCCCAAATACACATCTTTCTTTTCCTATGCCTATCTTAGATTTTGATTTGAGTTTGTCTGGGGCATGTTTGCTCTCCCTCTTGTACTCGGCAACCAGTAGAATGGGGGGTGGGGGTAGGGTGGTGGTGGATTATTGTTTGTGAGGGAGAGTCAAAAGAGAAGAAAAAGACAGAGGGAAACATTGTGAGAATTTATTTCATAGGTAGTGCCTCCTGATGAGATTTGTGGTGTTCAGTTTTTCCTTGTGTTGTAGGAAGGTTCATGATCCCACTGTGCTGCTGAAGACTGAAGGAGAAAGACTCATCCATTTATCAACCCTTTACATGTTCTCCATCTGTATGTGCTCCGTATATGCTCTCTCTGCTGCAGCATCGGTGCACATGCAGTACACTATGATTTTCAAGGTGGTGCACAGGCTCTCAAGACAGGGCATAGCAGTGCTTGGAGCCTAATGCTAATGTCAGCATAGCAGCAGACAATGCAAATATTAAAATGCTAGGCATATTTATAATATTAGGCATAATTTTATATGATTATATTAAATACCTTTTTGCATCATCCCAGTGTCTCAGCAAGTTAACCTTTGCTTATTAGAACTAAATATTTAATTAAGCTGGATAAGCATTTTAAGGGAAATTGTTTCCCTTAAAGGTATCCATTAAGGGAAACATGTAGGAAACAAATTAAATTTAATCTCTTTTAAATTTGAGGGAAAAAAAACAACAACTGTGACCTGGAGACCCTAAACAAAACTTAAAATCATCCCCTGGGGAACATTATATCTTTAAAATTAAAACTTTATTGCAATCTAAGTAATCATTGCTTTCCCAAGAGCTATACTGCAAATTTCGTTGAAATATTAAAGAGTTAATTAAAGCAAAATTTGGGTGTCATTGTGAACGAGGTCATTTTTACGTCACCCTAATGTCTTAAAAAGTTATTTTTCACCCCACAATGCTGTGGCATACTCTGCATTTGTGAAAGTTTATTTGAATTACCTTAATCACTATAATTATTTCTCTAAAGACAAAATAAAAATTCTATCTGAATTGACCAAATGCAAGCACACAAACCCATTTTTTACTCCCTTCTTCCCAAACAATGACCTTTGTGTAGACCCTGTCAAATCTGGAACCGATCAGGCAGAGAGTGGTCCAGAGAGGCCTCTGTCTGTGTGCCAGAGTGCTGTTGCCCTTTTCGCCTACAATTGCACTTCTATTTGAAGCAACTGATTGTTGTGGCTGGGCCCAGGGGTCCTGTGGAAGAGACATTCAAAGTGGCCTTCTGCTCATTTTACGGCCCACAGACCATGGCACCATTGCTTGGACTCAAGTGCCAACTAGAATTGGACACCGCAGCACTATAAATCAAACACCGCCAGTTTCTTTGACTCAGCCACCATAAAAACCAAATCTGTCACGGTCCTGGGTCTCCTGACCCAGCGTTTTTAGTTCTTTGTGATTTTTGTATTATTGTACTTGTGTGTGATTTATTCTATGGCTTCTAGTTTTGATCCCTTGCCCTTCATGTCTCTCTGTGTCCCCTCTGTTCTGTGTAATTGTGTGTCTTTGCATGTTTGAGTTTCTTGTTTTCTGTCACTCTGCATTGTGCATTATGTTCTCATGGTTGGTTTTTTGTTACTCTCTCTAGTCTAGTCTCTTGTGTTCCCAGCTGAGTATTTCCCTGTGTATTTTGGTTCTTAGACCTCTGCCTTATGGTTTATGTCTCTGTATTTCTTAGTTGCTGTCTCCACTGTGTCAAGTTCGCGTCTCTGTGTGATACTTCCTGTTTTACTTTGATGGTCCGTGTCTCATGTGAATGCGTCCTGCTTTGCTTGTCTCGTCAGTCCTGATTTCTCCCAGCTGTGCCCTCCTTCTGTGTCTCATTCCCCTCGTTACTTCCCAGTGTATTTAAACCCTGTGTTTCTCTGAGTCAGTGTCACGTCGTCCCTCATGCTGTGTGTGGATCTCCCTGTGTCTCCCTGTGAGTTCTTAGTTTATGGTTTCCCAGTTTAGTCTAGTTTTGTATGTTTGTTCTACCAGCAAATAAAGCTGTGTTTTGAGTTCACCTCCCCGAGTCTGTGAGTCCTGCATTTTGGGTCCAACTCCTGCCTGCCGCACAGCGATTCATGACAGTACGACGCGACCAGACATGGACCCAGCAGGCTCCTCCCGGGAAAGCGATTTGGCCCGCATCTTCAGCCTGTGGGAGCGAGTTTCCCATGCCTCGGACATTAAAGCAATGTCCATTGGGATAAACGCCATCGAGGCAATTCTCAAGGGGAATCCCCATCTTCGCGAGCTCTCAGGATTTTCGGGCCTACTGTCCAATCTGCAGAAAGCCAAGGAGACAGTACAAGCTCGCGAGCTCGTCATACCGCAACAGCGACCGCCACAATCGGGAAACGTTTCCACGCCGCTGCCACTGGACTCCTCTCCATCCACCCTCCACTCTGACTGTCACTCACCCGCTGCTTTTCTCGCAGCAATGTGGTCGGAGGATGAGGAGCCGGCCGTGATCTCTCCGTCGTTGCCAGTTTCCTCCATCACCGCACCTCCGGCTTCCCGAAGAAAACGGCATTCACGCCGCCGACACCCACCGCCACAGCCAGACCCCGAGACGTCTGAGTTGCCAGCTGTGGTGAGTGGAAGGGACAATCAAGAGTTTCCTGACTTTGGGACTGTTTATTCCGGGGCTGTGTTTTTTCACTTAGCTGCCCAGCCAGAAGCGCTAGCTCCATCTCCTGTGTCCCCGCTAGCACAGCCATTAACTCCACCACACGCTCCATTTTCACCTCTACCATCGCTTCAGTCATCAGTCCGGTCTGCCACTCAGTCGCCCTTAGTTCCGTCATCCACACTACCACCTGTTTCCCTTCCACCACCATCACTACACCCAGCCATTCAGGCTGCTACTCAGTCAGACATTCAACCCATAGCCCTGCCGTTAATATGCTCTATAGCTGAGCCACTAGCCGCCCGACCCGCAGCCACTTCAGCCACTCCTCCACCCGTCACACCTCCACTACAACCATCACTGCAATCCCCAGTGCAGTCTCCAGTGTCCCCAGTGCAGCCTCCTGCAGCCCTGCTTTCCCCAGTGCAGTCTCCAGTGTCCCCAGTGCAGTCTCCAGTGTCCCCAGTGCAGTCTCCAGTGTCCCCAGTGCAGTCTCCAGTGTCCCCAGTGCAGCATCCCTTAGCACAGTCATCCACTCAATCACCAGCTCCACTTTCCCCTCAACTATCACTACCACCTCTAGCTCAGTCTCCTGTGCACTCACCTCTGGTTCATTCTCCTGTGAAGTCATCAACTCCCCTGCCTACCCCACTCTCACCCGTGTCTCCAGTAGCTCAGCTCCCACTCTCACCCGTGTCTCCAGTAGCTCAGCTCCCACTCTCACCCGTGTCTCCAGTAGCTCAGCTCCCACTCTCACCCGTGTCTCCAGTAGCTCAGCTCCCACTCTCACCCGTGTCTCCAGTAGCTCAGCTCCCACTCTCACCCGTGTCTCCAGTAGCTCAGCTCCCACTCTCACCCGTGTCTCCAGTAGCTCAGTTAGCTGCCCAGCAGCCTCTCTCTGCTCAGTCTCCTGTGTCGCCAGTTTTGCTCATTCACTCCATGCAGAGAGGTAACTTGATTTCTACTCAGGGTACTTTTCATGGTTTAGCCGCCGTTGGCACAGTTGGCCACTCCAGGGCTTCCCCAGAGGCTAGGTCTCAGTCCCCAGCTGATTCTGGACCCCTGAAGTTTAAGCAGCCCCCTAAGAACTGCACCATGTTCGCATTGCCTGGGCAGAGTCAGTGCTCAGTGCAGCGCCAGTTGTCCTCATGTCCGCCAGAGGACTTCATGCCTGTTGGCTTTGTTTTAGCCTCCGCTGGAGGGTCCGAGGGGCCCGTTCAGCCGCCCGTCTCCGCTGGAGGGTCCGAGGGGCCCGTTCAGCCGCCCGTCTCCGCTGGAGGGTCCGAGGGGCCCGTTCAGCCGCCCGTCTCCGCTGGAGGGTCCGAGGGGCCCGTTCAGCCGCCCGTCTCCGCTGGAGGGTCCGAGGGGCCCGTTCAGCCGCCCGCCTCGTCAGCTGGAGGGTCCGAGGGGCCCGTTCAGCCGCCCGCCTCGTCAGCTGGAGGGTCCGAGGGGCCCGTTCAGCCTCCTGTCTCCGCTGGAGGGTCCGAGGGGCCCGTCCAGCCTCACGCCGCATCAGCTGGAGGGCCCGAGGAGCCTGTCCAGCCGCCACCTGCGACCGCCTCGTCGTCGCCTGGTCCGGCTGCATCTGCCTGTGCTTCTGCTACGCCTGGGCCAGCCGCATCTGCCTGTGCTTCTGCTACGCCTGGGCCAGCCGCATCTGCCTGTGCTTCTGCTACGCCTGGGCCAGCCGCATCTGCCTGTGCTTCTGCTACGCCTGGGCCAGCCGCATCTGCCTGTGCTTCTGCTACGCCTGGGCCGGCCTCTGCCTGTGCTTCTGCTACGCCTGGGCCGGTCTCAGCCTCTGCAGCTCCGCCTGGTCCGGTCTCAGCCTCTGCAGCTCCGCCTGGTCCGGTCTCAGCCTCTGCAGCTCCGCCTGGTCCGGTCTCAGCCTCTGCAGCTCCGCCTGGTCCAGCCTCAGCCTCTGCAACCTCGTCTGGCCCGGCCTCAGAGTCTTCGTCCTCGTCTGGCCCAGCTTCGTCTTTGGCTTCTGTTTCGCTTGCTGCAGCCCCGTCGTCGCCTGGTCCGGCCCCATCGTCGCCTGGACCGGCCCCGTCGTCGCCTGGTCCTGCCTCGACTGGTCCTGTGCCCACCGGGCCATGGCCAGCACGCCTAACACTGGAGAGCCGCCGCTGCCTTCCGCGCGGTCGGCCTCCTGAACTGCTCCGTTGTCTCCTTCGCCGCCGCCGTTGCCTTGCGCACGGCCGGCCTCCTGAACTGTTTCCACGTCGCCGCCGTTGCCTTGCGCACGGCCGGCCCCCTGAACTGCTCTGTGTTTGGGTTGTTTTCTTGGGCTCCGGTGTTTGCTGTGCTCTTCTTTTGTTTTCTGTTCCGAGCCCTCCGTCCTGGGCCCCCGCCGCCCGCCCTGGGTTGTTTTCTGTTTGGTTTTGTTTTTCTGTGTTTGGGCTGTCTGGAGCCAGCCCTTGAGGGGGGGGTACTGTCACGGTCCTGGGTCTCCTGACCCAGCGTTTTTAGTTCTTTGTGATTTTTGTATTATTGTACTTGTGTGTGATTTATTCTATGGCTTCTAGTTTTGATCCCTTGCCCTTCATGTCTCTCTGTGTCCCCTCTGTTCTGTGTAATTGTGTGTCTTTGCATGTTTGAGTTTCTTGTTTTCTGTCACTCTGCATTGTGCATTATGTTCTCATGGTTGGTTTTTTGTTACTCTCTCTAGTCTAGTCTCTTGTGTTCCCAGCTGAGTATTTCCCTGTGTATTTTGGTTCTTAGACCTCTGCCTTATGGTTTATGTCTCTGTATTTCTTAGTTGCTGTCTCCACTGTGTCAAGTTCGCGTCTCTGTGTGATACTTCCTGTTTTACTTTGATGGTCCGTGTCTCATGTGAATGCGTCCTGCTTTGCTTGTCTCGTCAGTCCTGATTTCTCCCAGCTGTGCCCTCCTGTGTCTCATTCCCCTCGTTACTTCCCAGTGTATTTAAACCCTGTGTTTCTCTGAGTCAGTGTCACGTCGTCCCTCATGCTGTGTGTGGATCTCCCTGTGTCTCCCTGTGAGTTCTTAGTTTATGGTTTCCCAGTTTAGTCTAGTTTTGTATGTTTGTTCTACCAGCAAATAAAGCTGTGTTTTGAGTTCACCTCCCCGAGTCTGTGAGTCCTGCATTTTGGGTCCAACTCCTGCCTGCCGCACAGCGATTCATGACAAAATCAGAGTCTGCACGAGCTCCTAAATTGCACAACATGGTTTGTAATTATGTATCTGTGATGACAGGAAGAAGCAGCAAGCACACCAGAATAATGTCACAGACCTGGCTGAACTGAGCTTTTTTTGTTTTTTTTGGTCAACACTATATATGAGTAACTTTAGTTCAGACAAATATTCAAATAGTAATAAAAGACAACACAAGGACAACAACAGCCCACAGACACACAAAATGCAAACATCAAAATTAATAATCAATTTTCCCACTGTTTCCAGAAGCAGGAGAAACTCTGCATCACTCAAAGTAGGTACAGTTAAAACAATTTTGACCACATTTTTGGAATCATTTATTCAATATATAAATGTACATTTAAAATTTCACATCAAAGAATGAAGGTTAAATCAAATTTTAGTTGTCACATACACAGTACAATATGCAGTGAAATGCTTACACAACTGCTCGTGACCTAAAGAAAAGGCTATGAATAAGATAGGAAATAAATATGAAAATTAAAAAGGGTAAATTTAACTAGGAAGGAATAAAATAAAATAAAATATAAAAATTAAAGTTAAAAATGAAATAACTGTAAAACACAAATTAGAATGAAGGGTTAATTTAACTGGGAAAGAATAAGATAAAATATATAAATTAAAGTTGAAAATAAAATAACTGTACAACAAAATACACAATACACAGTATAGAAATATATAAGAATGTATGAAGAAATATCTCCAGCTGCCTCCCTCTTCCCGCTCCTCCACAACCACCCACACATGCAGGGCCTTGGAGTGGGGGTATGTCACCAGGGTGCAGAGGAGGCTACCCCCCTGTCCCCTTCTGGCTGCCTCTGCCTCAATTTTATCCCACAACTTAGACATTCACATTATTCACACTCTCATTACACATACATATAGGATCTTGGGGGTGGGCACAATCACGGAGTCC
Source organism: Diplotaxodon limnothrissa (assembly GCF_057381915.1). NCBI lineage: Eukaryota > Metazoa > Chordata > Actinopteri > Cichliformes > Cichlidae > Diplotaxodon > Diplotaxodon limnothrissa. The sequence continues at coordinate 6,436,814 of NC_140610.1, read as the reverse complement.
AAATTACCATCAGGGTGTATATCTCACCCCTGACGTCGTTGCCCACCTCTCAATTTTAAATACACTTAGTCATTGAGGGCTAGCAGGAGGGACTATGCGCTTACCTGCTGCTCCTTGGCAGGTAGCTCCATGCCCTCCTGGGTTTTAATTGCACCTTAGAACACATATGCATCAACACTACAATGAGCGGGTGGAGGGAGGTTTGGAGTCTTCTCCCACTCCCATTCTCTGCGGCCTGCTGGAGCGGGAGGGCTAGTAGGAGGAGTTGGCCGTCCGACTGCGGTCTGGGGTGTGGGGCCTCCCTGCTGCTGCGGAGTCGGGGTGGTCTGCCTCTCCCCACCGCAGGGAAAAGGGTAACACCACCTGGGTCTGGGTGCAATTCCCCCCTCCAGGGGCAAGGGTACCTAGACCCGGTTTGTAGAGTACGCTTGGGGAGTGTGATTGTGTGTACAGCGTCTCTTTATGTCTGTCTCCACGTTGGTTGAGTGTGGAGTGAGTGCATATGAGAGCATGAGGGTGGGAATGGATGTTTGTGTCTGTGTGTGCCTGTATGTCTGTGTCTATATGTCAGGTTGGGTATCAGACGCCACCTCTCTGGGGACACCTCAGGCCCTCCAAGGTTTGGAGGCCTATCTCCACCCACCACCACTTCCCCTGCCGGTGGCGGACTCCCTCAGGTGTCGGTGTGTTGGTGGTTCTTTGTGTCTGGGGGTGGGCGTCCGGGTACACACCGGCTCACTCCTTGGCGGCCGCTTGTCGGGGCCTGGGGCCTGGGGCTCGCTCGGGCCCCTTTGGAGGTGGGGTGCCCCCGGCCTCTCGGCCTGGGGCTCGGTCACTCAGGCACAGCTGGGGGCCGGCGGAGCTCACGGGCGCGTCACTGCAACTCCCCCTGACTTCTGCTCCGCGGCTGCTGGGCGAGCCCTCATCTGGGACTCTCCTCAGCTCTTACTGGAACAATGGCGCGGCTGCCCCTCTGTTGGTCTTCCATGGTCTCTTGTGTTCTGGGGGCCTCTGGATGTCTGGAGTTTTGATCTCCTCCATACCCGCTTCACACCCTGGAGGACGGGGCTGTGGCCCCCCCACACTCCCTAGCAGATCATTACATGGAGAAACCTTTGGAATGCAAGCATGCTGATCCACACAGGTATGCACACATGGGTATTCACAGACGCGGACTAAAGCTTTCTTGGCTGCTGCCTCAAAGCACACTGTGCGCTGTCTATCTTGCGTGCTGCACAATATCGTTTATTATTTAGTAAATATTGATATCTATGACTAGCTAGTTTATTGTGATGGTGCTTTGTTTTCTCTATTATTATGTTGCTCTTTGTTGTTTGCTGTCTCCTCTGTTTGTTTTTTTTGTTTGTTTTTTTTTTTTTCTCCATACAGGTGACCCAGGAGTTCTTTTTTTTTTTTTTTTCTCTCTCTTCCCCCCCCCTCTCACCGTCTCTTCTCCCCTTTGGTTTTCTTTCTTTCTCTCCCCCTCTTTCTCTCATTCATTCCCCCTGTCCTATTTATAAAAAAAAAAAAAAAAAAAAAAAAAAATGACAAAGGATGAACTGAAGCTCTGCCATCACGTAATGTCGCATACTGCTGTTTCTGATGTCATTTAGAAAAAAAAAAAAAAAAGAAAAAAAAAGAAATATAAATATATATATACACAATAACAGCAGCTGTACAAGTATTAAATGGAAATGAAGAAATATAATGTCCAGTGTTGTGCAATCCACATTATGTCTTGTGCAGTGCAAATATGCTTAAAGTGATTTAAGTGATGAAGTGAAAACAATGTCCAGAATGTCCAGTGTGTGTAAGAATCATATGTGTGGGTCAGTACTGTGTGGTGGTGTGATTGAGAGACCGTATCGCCTGCGGGAAGAAGCTCCTCCTCAGTCTCTCTGTGTTGGTCTTCAGGGAGCAGAATCGCTTTCCTGACCTCAACAGAGAGAACAGTCCGTTGTTGGGATGGCTGAGGTCCTTCACGATCTTCCTGGCCTTGGTCCAGCACCGCCTGCTGTAGATTGAGTGCAGGTCAGGGAGCTCGGAGCGGATGGTGCGCTCGGTTAAGAACACTACTAGTCATCATCTGCGCTTGTCCATCTTGGCAGCTTGAGCAAGACCTTGAATGCATCGCTATTTGTCCCCCCCCCCCCCCGAAACATTTTAACTTGGATATACTGTAAGCAGTGTTGGTTGCTGGTTTAGCTCAGTAGGATCAGCAGGCGATCATATGCTGCATCTGACATACAGGCATGTCTTCCCTTCTTTTTCCGCTTTCCTGTCAGTCTCTACTGTCCCAAACAAATAAAGGAGAAAAAGGCCAAAACATGTAATGCATTGCATTATTTAATTACTCATCAGAAAAGTAATTTGTTACACTACTTTCATGCTACTCTGTAAAATAACCTAAAACACACAGTCACATGTTTGCCACTTAATAATGTATACCTCAGTCTACAGTCCGAAACACCAACACAAACCGCAGTCCTAATGAGGACATATACAATATTACAATTACAACATTAGAAATACACTACACACAAAAAACACAAAGCAAAGATGGAAAGCAGCACAAAGAGACTGTAAAGTGATTCTGCTTTAGATACATGAACAGGTAGAAACAGGCTCTGGCTGCACTCAGCTTTAATATCACTCTGGGTTCTTGGTTAGCTTTGTGTTAGCATGCTGTCTGTAGAGATACCTGGAAAGATTCAAAGTTCTCTTAGCAGTTCTGTTAATGTTTTATTCTGTCACAGGTGAAGGTTGAAGTTTACCATCACACTCCTGCTCTTTTGTGCAATAAAAATAAAAGTAATATCGCTATGCTGTAGACATTTTCCTCCTCCCACACACAAATGAAATTTATCTCATAGCAGCACAAGGGCACAGGAGTAAAACAGGTTGTTTGAATATATACACATATATTTTTAAATTCTGTCTGCCTTGCCTGCAGATAATGGAGTCTTTGTAATGTCAGTAACAACATAATTGTAACTGTAATGTAATTACTGAATTATACTTACATTACTGCATTACTGAAAAATATTATGAGATTATAGTAATCTTTTGCTTTGAAGTGCATAAAACACAACACTACAAGTGTCAAAAATGAAGTATAATATGCTCTATAATGAGCTTTTTTAATATAATCTACACACATGTAAAATGAATGAACTATATTTGCTTGTACAAGCAGTTTACAGTTTATACATCCCACATCACATCCTGATGATGTGACTCAGCTATCTAACTTTAAAACGTTATCTCCCATCAGAATGAGGGAAAAACTTGTTTCCAATCCTTGTTAGTTAAAGCGATCATTACCAAACTCATTTTAGGGTTGAATTCAGCATCATACTGCAAACCGCTTGAGCAGACCCTAAGCAGCTGCTGCAAGCAGGCACTATAAGCAGATAACATCAAATAAGACTTTCATCCATCATACATTCAGTATTCTGCTTGTTTAGTGTTTTAGAAAATCATTATATATAAGGTGCAGAAAACAGGTGATAATATGAAGTCTTACACAGTTTTTTCTATTTGTCATGGCCGTGTAGCTATTTTATTTTTGAAACTGTAAAGGAAAGGGAGAATAAAAGGCGTGGAGACAATACTTCCATCATGGAAGCCCTTTTTTCTCTTCAAATGCAAATCAAGCCAGCCACTCAAATGAAAAAGCAGGAATATTTAATGCAGCTTGTTATCAAGCAAGTATCCTTGTTACCTTTAGCACCTTCACTTACATGTCCAGATAAGGCTGGACACTCTGGGCCATCTCAAGACTGTCAAGCTTTACAGGTTCGACAGATGTAAGTCATGTTCTTTCAAAGGACCCAGGTCATGTACAAGAGAAAATTTGTTATGACCTTTTTTGGACCTTTTCAATCAGAAAAAAATATGTGATATGTAATATCTTGAAGCAGTGGGACAATAAGCAAATCTCTGCCTGTTTTTATTTATCTCACATCAGGATAGATATGAATAAGGAAAATAATAATAAGAATAATAGTAATAAAAAGAAACTCTCTAAATAATACTTCATCTGCTGTTTCACGGTGAGAGCTCTGTAGTACAGTCATGCTTCTGAGGCTTTGAGATGCCAAAGGTTTTTGGGACATAGATTTAAATGTGATTTAGGTCCATTGGTTACTCCCTTGTTGTAAAGGACTTGTGGTCTCAAGAGACATCAGAGCAAGAGAGTAAAACAGAGGAAGATAAAATGAGGCAGAAACAGTTGAAGATTACAGAGGAGAGAAAGAACTCCAAAGTCTAAAAAAAAGTTGAAAGAGAAAGATAACAACTCAATAGAATATTCATGAACATTGCCTAATTTTTATTCATGCTCTGCTGCTGGTGATGATGGGACCTTGACACTAGAGCCCCCGCTTTCTGATAAGCATGCATTCACGTGCTCCCACCCACCCTTCAGCTCACCCATGGCCCCACTCCACCGCTCTAATCCTCAACCTCCGCTTGGATTCCAAGCTGTAGGGACCAAACTGTCTTCCTCCTCAGAAGCCTTCGAGGCTATTGAGCTCTAGTACTTACTGTGTGTAATATGATCAGGCGGGAGCAGAGCCCTCCACCACGGAGGACAGCTTGCTGTGTAGATAATTTTGTCTCAAGGAAAGCCACATTTCTTACTCTTACATGACTGGCTGGATAGGAGTTTGCATGCAAAGTGAACTGTAAACACAGATACCATGACCAAAATGTGCATAAAACACTGGAGTAGTTATTGCAGTGGCAAAGTATGCTTTTAATCTGGGATGTTGGCCATGTTGTGCTTTTTTAAGTACTGTATGTCACTGTGGCTTCTTTGTGTCTCAAGTTCTCACCATAGAAACCTAAATTGAGGTTCAATGGTAATTTCTGCTTATTTCATTAAAATATCTGTACTATTGATGATAAAATGTGTGTATGTGTGTGTGGGGTTTGGCTCTAAACATTTGGGGTGAAGACTCAGTGAAGCGCTACAAGATGGAGTCAGACTTTTAATTATGCTCACATCTTTGAGCAATCCACCTGTGCCAATTATGTGCTTGTTCGGTTAACATCTCCACCTGGCATTTCAAATAAATTTATGCTGAGACAACTGTCACAGCCACGTTAGGTGTAAGATAAAAAATTCTTTTTTTTAGACCAAGGGATAAATGCTGAGTTTATACTGTGGTGTGAACTGTGAATAAAGAAATGTGCATTATTTCCTTTTGCACCTGCCAAAAGCCCGTGGGCCTCACTTTGACAAGCATGGCAGTAGGGTAATATATAAACAGGTTTTGCTACCGACTAGTCTTGCAGTAATAAAGTCAGTTAAACATACCCTTTAAAACCCACTCAACTTCTGGTGCAAGTGAATGGCATTTTGAGACCCACTCTTTTATTTAATACTGATTTCTATGAGTCTTTTTCTTATTGTTATTCCTCTATTTTAGCTACCTGGGGAAAGTGACGCAAAGCTGTCAAAGAAAACAAAAGAGCTATTGCCTTCTTGTTTTAGAGGAGTAATTGTGCTATCATTTTCCTGAGACACTTCGTACCCAAACTGCATAGTGAAAGCAAAACTCATGGAGGACCAGTCTGAATGGTGTTCTTATTTTATACCATAACACGGTCGCATTGATTTTTTTTATTTATAAGTTGATGTTTCCTCCCACCGTCCAAAGACATGCAGCTTGTGGGGATAGGTTAGTTGGATATAAAATTGCCACTAGGTGTGAATGTGCGTGTGAATGTGAGTGCGAATGGTTGTCTGTCCCTGTGTGTGTTGGCCCTGCGACAGACTGGCGACCTGTCCAGGGTGTACCCCTCCTCTCGCCCTATGACAGCTGGGATAGGCTCCAGTGCCCCCCGCGACCCTGAAAAGGATAAGCGGAAGCAAATGGATGGATGGAAGTTGATGCAACAAACTTAGTGAATGTCAATTTAATGAAAATCAGCATAGTCATGCCACGAATTAAAAATCAAATGCTGAAAGTACACTAAAGCTTCCAGTATGGTGCAAGAAATTTACCATACCGATTCAAGTAATACTGTAGCATACAGTGCGTTATATTTGAAAAAATAATTCCATCACCATATAGTCTTTGGGTTCATTAAGTTAAAATAACATCCTGGGATACCTTGGAGCATGACTGATTTGCTTTTATTGTTTGGTTTCCTCATCTTTTGTTTTATTTTGCTTCCAGCTTTGAAAAGTGCCAAAAAGGGCTGAAGCCCTTGGATTACATGGCAGATGACAAACACACACACACACACACACACACACACACACACACACACACATTAGTCTAGGTTCTATCAAGGGTTATATTTGAGCTTTTGTTTCTCGTCCTGGCCAGCCACCCTACCACCGCCAGTATTATTTTTATGTCTGAGTCCTTTTAGAATGTTTTCAAAAGCAACTGATTACCGAGTTATCCACAAAAGAGAGTTTCTTTTCTCTTTTTCTTTCTTTCTTTTTTTGCCTCTGCACCAAAACTCCTGACCTTACCTGTGTAACTGAGCCCTACAAAATTGCAGGTGCACTGCGTAAATGGCGCCTTAGTAAACACTGATTTCGTCAATGACATCTCCCTCATCTGGCTCCCTTTTTTAACACACTGTCCTATTCAGCATCCTTCTAGCTTTTATTTCCAATTCATGCGCTGTCTGACTTCTGCCTTCAGTCTTATTCAGTTACATCTTCTTTCTCTTCTGGCAGAACCATTCATGCTGCTTCATGTGCATGTGTAACCATGGTGACCGGCAAATAGTGACCATGAGTGATGAATTTTCATAAACTGACAATATGTAAAGTGGGTAACATTTTATAACAAGATACTATTAAGCATTAGTAAGATATTAGTAAATAATTAAATGACTATTATTCCTACAATAGTACACAATAGTATGTTATTGTAAATGCATTATTCTTGGTTATAAAGCTCATATATATTTATACTTAACACTTTCTCTGTACTTAAAATTTGTATAAATAAAGTATTACATCACATACCAGTTATTAGGAGCTATTAATCACTCATGGTAAAACTGAAGTATTTAGATGCATATATTATACATATAATGATTAAGATCTGTGTCTGTGATTATGTTAGTAGAGCATTTTATACATGCTTTGGTTATTATTGCAGTATGTGGTTAATTTAGCCAGTTAGGTGTTAGTTACAAATGCTGCGTGACCTTCTCTGAAGTGAGAACTACGTATGCTGTACAAAGGATTTGCAAATGAATTTGAAAGGTCAGAAATCCCTTGAGACCCAAAGAAGTCTCAGCTGTATACAGACAAACAAAAAATAATGAAGGATGGGATGTTTAACAGTTCATTGTTTTGTTTTTTTTAGTTTGTTTCTTAAGTTCAAACTTCCTCTTATTCGTGATCAGTTACTTAGGTATAATGAGATAAATTAGCATCGAGTCAGCTTCATTTTCAAAGAGCTCCTGATTTAAAAACGAACAAGTCAAGTTGTCTAAATAACTGCTTAGTATTTGATGTAATACTTTATTTAGACATGTTTGAAAATACATATGAAAATAATGTCATGACCATGTTATATATGAACCTGCCAAGCGGGAACAAAGCACTTGATTTATGCATAACAAATGATGCTTTACAAAAGATCATATCTTACTGAGCCGCCATCCTTTTTTAAATTTTTGGTTATTATAACTCATAAGTAAGACATACATGTTGGTGCCTATAAACTGGTCATCACATCCTGAAGTTGTTTGTCACTCTGTGTTAGCCCTGTGAGACTGGTTATCCATCCAGGGTGTAGCATGCCTTTCTCCATATGACAGCTGAAACAATCCCTCCATCTGAAACATGTTATGGAGATTTATATGATAAAGGTGAATCCCTACTGTCTGAAAGGACTGATGTCCCCACAACAGGAGCACTACAAGCCAATACACACCTACATAGCCATCTACATCCACTGCTACATTTTTTGGTTAGTGAATTGTACAATTTAATACTCGATTCAAGCTCGCAGCACAAAGCCAGTCTGATCTAAAAAACATTATAATTGTAGGCTTTCTACCCAGTTGACATATTGCTGATGGCAAAGGGCTCAGCTGAGATTACAGCTCATGGCACAGCTAATTGATTTGCTGGCACCAAGCTCAAGCTCAAACATCCGTACAAGCTTCCCACACTTCCAAGTACCGTGTCACCTTCGACAAATACCTTATGTTACCCCTCCCCATCGACCCTGGGGATTTCTCACTTCTTTAAACTGCAGGACTGACAGCAGATCAGCCTTCAGCCTTCGTCTGTCTCCATCGATGAAGTTTGTGCAGTCTCAAGCAAAGTGGCCTATTGCTGTTGATGCTGATTAAAGCACCATCAAAGTCTCAGCCGCTGGCTTTGAATGCTTCACAAGTCAGCTTATATGAGAGCTGTATCGAATAATAACCGCAGCCTTATGCATCCCCCTCTCAATCTAAGATGGAAAATGCAGCATTGCCAACAAGATCCTCTGTTGGTATTACAAACTTCTACCTCAATTAAGGTTTCATTTCAAACTTTGCAGAAAGTTTTGAGTTAGTTTGCATTTCAAGTCCTTTCATTAGCTGCTGTTTGAAAACACTCCTCTTTTAATTGTGCCTGATTGATTCCTACCAAGGTAGGGGCTATAATTAAAAGAAACGCAGGCAGAGGGGAGGTAAATTGAAAGCTAAATGGCAAAACTGGTCTTGAAAGTGTCCAAATAACTAAAGGGTCGAGAGTGGCTGCCAAGCTTGTTAGCAGATACTAATGAGTTATCTTCTTACTGTGTGCTTGGAATTTTTGCATACAGTTATCCTACTGATATTAACAGAGATACTATATTAAATTGTAACAGGACTGTATTTGTATCAACCGTACAAAAAAACAACACAATGAAAACTGGTCTTTTTCCACCTGCAGCCTGAAAAAAAATCCATCATCAAAACCTTTCCGCTTAGACTCGAAAGTCAGATGCTGGCTGTGATCATTAAGTACCGACAACATGCTGGTGCTGAAGTTCTACATGAGCTATTGCAACTGCAGCCAAAAATACAAATAGCCTTGCACGGCTCGCGTTTGATCGACTTTTGTTTCCCTGTATGTGTTGCTGCAGTAACCTGGCAGCGTTGAGCACTGTGCCACAGGAAAAAAAGGTCAATTTTCCATCTTACATAGATAACCATGATCAAATAGTGACAATAACCTGTTACACATATACTTTTGCTCACTGTCATCAGAGCAGCATTATCTCTATGCTGACCCACAAACTGACCTGCTCTGTTAACGGGTTATGCTGAAAAGTGCTGAGTGGCCATTTTCAACAAATGGGATTTCCTTATCTCTACTCTCAGAGTATTCTGTCACCAGCGCTAGATGACTCTCTTCGGTTTTTTGCTCTGTAATTCATTTCTGGGCTATATCTCTTTGCATTCTATTCTTCCCCTCTGACAGGTGATAAAGATAAAAATGTAAATGTAACAAGTGTCGATTGATAATCTATCTTAAGGATATAAGGTACAAGCAGAAATAGGGATTACAAATATCTTACGTGATTTTATAATTAAAAATGGATACACACATTGAATTATTTTACATACAAATGAGAAAGATCATTTTTAATATCTGTAGTCAAAAACAGACTTTGCTCGCATGCTAATCTGCTGTGTTTATTATCGAATATTTACCACAAACACATACAGTTATTGTAATCACTATTGTTGCCCTCTGGGTCCTGTGCCAGCTCAGCACAGTCTCCCTATGTGCAGTTACAAAAACACTGAGAAACATGTAATTGATTGCAACAGTGGAAAAATGACGGGTGAAGTCAGGACACAGTTGGCACAAACAGCAGCTACGCAGAATGACAAGGTGGTCCTTTCTTGGCTGCTACTTCAAAGCACATTGTGCGCTGTCTGTCCTGCGTTCTGCACAACAACATTGAATATTTAGTATTTACTGCTGTTTACACTTAGCTAGATTAATGCGATGGTGTTGTGTTTAGTATGTTGCTTTGGTTTTTTTTTTTTTGGTTGTTTTCTATTCTTCTTCTCTCAACAGGTGATCCAGGAGAATTTTTTTTTCCTCCCCCCCCCTTTCTCACTGTCCCTCTCCCCTTCTGTTTTTCTTTTCCTTCCTCTTTCTTTCTCCCTTTCCTATCCCTCACTCATGTCTGTCCCGTCTGTAACATCTGAAAATAAAATAAAATAAATAATAAAGACAAAGGTCGATCAAATGGACCAATACGGCAATGCCACGATGATCCATTTGGCAAAGTAAATCCATTGGGTATCCTTGTTGGTCTTCAGACAACAATTCTGATGGCTAAAGAACCAAATGGGACAGTATATATCTGTTTTTTCTCTCGCTCATGTTTTGCCAGTATTGGAGTAAATCATGTTGATGCTACTCTTGCTGCACAGGTAGCCTCAGACGAGAACCTCAACTATTCTCTTTTTTTTTTTTTTTTTGCTAAAGTTGCCGGTCAAGGACATTAGCAAGTCGTTACAACTGCCGTGCACATTTTTCAACTCTTTAATGACGCGTGCACACACCTGCCACCAGACAGAGAGAAAGAAGAGTGAAAAATTATCCTTCTCTGTTCCTCTCAAGCTCCCGCTCTTTCAACCCCCCTCTCTCCACCCATCCATTAATGCCACCCCTCTCCTCTCCTGCTTTGTAATGTTGACGAGGTGCAATATCTTTCCTCTCCTCCTTGACATTGATTCCAGTGATTTAAATCTCCCAACTCATGACACAAATTACTGGTAATTTACAGCCACCTCCTCCATTTCACTCATAATATGCTCTAGTGAGAATTCAATGTTCCTTCCGCTCCCCCTCCACCAACTCTGTTCCTTGCTGCTCTTTGTTCTCCTCAGCACCCCCAACGCCGCATTGCTTGCTCACCTTTACTGCAATTGCAATTTATGGCCTTGTTTCTTGTTTCCGAAAGAAAGCCTATGCGAGCACAGAGTGGCATTAGATCCATCGACATGTGTACATGTGTACCAGGATGTGTAATCCTGGTATACAAAAAATACTTTTTTTTCTGTGATCTTCACAGTATTTTATTTTATTTTTTTATTATTCTCTGTTTTGAAAAATTACCATCTCCTCAGATGGCCCTCAACAGTGGAGGATGTTTTAACTTGGCACTTGCTGAGTAAAGTATTGAAGAAGGGGGTTTTATCCTTTTTTTCAGTCATTTGCTGGCAAGCTAAAAGCAGTTTGCTGGTTGATCCAACTTGTGACAGCATAAATCCTTTCTATTGTTTCCCCCAATGGAAAACAACTTTAAGAGTACATCAAAAAGCCTCACATCAGAGGCATTTTCCCTCAAACTCGGGGCACACTTGGAAAAAAAAAGTGGGAGTTGGACTGTGTCACAAACCACTGAGTGGAAAATGTCCTTTGTCGCTTTAGTGTCTGCAGGTAGAAGCCGAGCAGATACAGCACTTCAAGAATAGAGGTTCCAATCACCTCTGGAATGGAATTATGGGGCACTTCACAGTTCAGTGGTATTTACTTTCAGCAATATATTCTGAAGGGGAGGAAGCTTGAAGGGCTAGAAAGTAATACAGACACCCACCCTATAAATACAGAAACAGAAAAATGCACAATAAGTATTTGGCTCCCTTTTCTTTGTATCCACCCTCTCTTCTTTGTCTGCCATTTTCTCCTCAGTTGTCGTTTCAGTTCTCTCCTCTTTTTCTCTGTTTCACCAAATTGCAGTATCTCTGCCAGGACTGTTATAGTGTCGATTCTGTTCCTCTGGAGAGTATACTGTAGTCTTGTAATCTTGGTGACTACGTTGTAAAGTAAACTTTCCTTGACAGAATGTTCTAAAAGCAGAGTCTTCAATGTTTTTTTTTCTGCGGTTCCTTTGACTGACAAAAAAGGTAAACATATTCTTAAAACGATGGTAGCTCTCTGACCTTGAAAGAAAACACGACTGTTGAGAGAGTGAAAATAGTACGGCATAGACATAAAAAATACAGCAAAGACAGAGGCATATGACCAGAAGTGAAAAGAGATTTTCCCTTTTAACCAATATCAGTCAGTATTAATGTGAAGTTGCTAGACGTCAAATATAAAAGCCTATTTTAAAATGATATTGAAATTGGGTAATATGACATGGTTCATAAAAAAAAAAAAAATCTCAAGACAGTTTGACAAACATATTAAAGCTTTGTGCGGCAAGAGATTTAAAAGTAAACAAAATGCTTGACATTTCTATTTTCATTTGGCACTGACCTGCAATTTCTTGCCAAACAGCATAATGAAGAAATCAGAAAACAAGGGCTTCGTTTTGTCTGTTGTCATTTAATGCAGACCTTATTTAGGACATTGGAAGGACTGTAACTATAGGGGAAAAAAATTCTCTCATTAAACTTTCATTGATTCATATGCCTCTTATTTTTCATTTTTTCATTTCTCCTCTCAAAAGTTTGTGACCTCTAGAAATCTTTATTCTTTGCTTTATTAAAAATATGCTATATTTATTTGTGGATAATTAAAGACATTAAATCAACAACATTTACAGTACGACAGCAGTACTGCAGATTAGACATTCCTCTTTTCACGCACACACGCTTTTGTGTGTGTGCACAAGTGAAACAGAGACGTGGCGGGTTTATTGTTTTTGTGAGACCTGTTTTTGTGAGACCTGGGTTTCACAGAAACACACTCCCTCAGACACAGCTTTAATCTTCATTGAACACTTTGCCCCTGCTTGATATTGTTATGCTTTACAGTTGGCAATCAATCTGGAGAGCCAGAGCAGGTTTCAGCACCAAAGGGATTAAAGTGACCATCCAATTTAACTTTTAGTATTCTACCCCTGTGGCCAAAGGTAACAGCTCAATACCAATGAAATTTTTCTTTGACATATCTATTATATGTGTTTCCAAATGACCTGCAGCACTTTCTCTTTAACCTATTTGTAATACCATTCCTTTGTAAATAACACTGGTGCTGATCTATAAGTGTTAGACATATTAAACTATCCTTATGCAGGTATTTACTTGGTGTGTTTTACTATTTGTTTACAGACATCCAAGGTCCAGGCTCTTTTTTCATTTCTATGTAAGTGTGATTAAGGAGGCACATGGTCTTCTTAATGTTGACTCTTTTCGCTTCTCACTTTGCCCTTGACTGAGTCTACGAGGAGATTTTAATTGCTCCGTGTCACTGATTCACCCAGGGAAGGCGTGTGGTGCTCCAATCAGGAGGGCTTAGTGAGTGGCAAGTAGGTGAGTGAAGTACAAGGATGTTTGGGCTTCTGGGAGTGTTGGCAGCTGGATTGAGGTCAGATGTCAGAGGGTGAAAATAAGTCAATGAGCTGAGCTGAAACTTCATCATAGAATACTGTGGTGTAGCAACTTGGAAACACACGGTAATGTATATGCACCACAGAGAGGTGGAATGAGTAGGGAGAGGGGGATTTTTCCATTTTCATGCAGCAAAGCAGGAGCTGCCTTCACTGAAACTTGTCTGGTGATCAAATGCCAGCATAGACAGAGACACTTATGATGTGATAATACATTGCAAATGGTACCGCTATATCTGCCAGAAATAGCATAGCTACTTAAGTTGGTATCCAAGCAAGTTTCTGTTGAAGAACTGATCCAAACAGAAAAAAAAAACATACACTCAAATCTTGGTGTAATCAGCAGTACATCTGGAAAAGTTTTACTATATAAGAGGAAGTGGGTGATTGGCAGTGCTGTAGCAGCAAAGGGCGTTGGCGTGTGCTTATCATACTAAAGTATCAATTGAAACACTTCAGTATTGCATCTATCTCTAAAATGTAAACTTTTCACGAGCTATCAAAACAGCTCTGATCTGATCCTAACTTGTCACAATGCACTGAAGACACAAATAGCTTATTTGAGCTTTAAAAAAGCAGAATTCGCTTAGCCCTTAAAGAAACAGTTCAGATCTTAAAAACAGTAGCCATTATATCTAAGGTGTAACTGTTCAGTGCGCAAACTGGTAATTACACAGGACAAAAAGTCCAACAGTCCTCCAAATCAGCACTGTCACTGGCTTCTTATTACACACCTCTGAACTCAGTGACTCGCTTGGTTTTCATGGAACCAGGGTCATCCTGATAACCAACAAATTGTTCAGATATTTAAAGAGGTTTGGTTTTGTGCTTGCATATGGCTTTGTACGCCGGAGAACTAATAGTTGGTTACAAGATATGGAAGTAACAATTCAGTCTTTAGCAAAATGTATTTGGAGTAAAATTGCCCCCAAAACTCTGATGGCGTGAGTTATTTTCACAGTGCAGGATATTTGTAGGATATGCAATTCATATGGTAATTTGACCATGAAACATGGCACTTTTGCATTTTTTCTATGCAATATTATCTGCAATACTCCATAGGGATTCAGGGGACAGGCAACATGTGTGTGCAACGGCGTTTCCATGGAGTAATCTTGTTAAGCGCGGAAAACAGTTGGAGCACCAGGTGTGCTGAAGACCGACTTGACCATTGAATCCTTGGAGAGCTCTGTTTTCTGTTTGCATTTTCTGCTGGATTGATGGACTCAGGAGAAGCCACTACAGTTATTTTTGCACTGTTGTTTGGATAATGACCGGTAGTAGCAGTATATATTCAATATGGAAAAGGTAAGAATTAGTAAGCATTTGCTTTACTAATAGTGTTATATTATATACTTGTCCAGAAAAAAGTGGTGCTATGATGCACCTAGACAACAGGTTAGGTTGTAACCTAATGCAAAACTGCCCCCCATATTTCCTGAGGAAGAAGAAAATGTCAAGCAAAGCTTTCAGTTGTCATATTGGAAAATGCCTTTGCCCAGACGATAGAATCCCATTATAGTTGTACTATCGGTCTATGATGTCAAATCCAGAAGTATAATGGGGCCTTGACATTACTCTGATACATCCAACTTCATTTTCTCCCCAGAAACACCAATGGGACATTTTCTCTCTGGAGACGGGGAAAATAATATACAGTAGTGCTGAAAATATCTGAACCTATCCTGGCATTTCACTCAAAACCAGGTTTGCAACTACAGAAGTCAAATCTTCCAAATTATGCGTCTTTTCCAAATCAGGCTGACATTTGCAGGGTTGAGCTTATTTTGATCTTTGGGTTAAAAGTATGCAAGTTCGCAACAGACTTCTGTGAAACTTAGTACACCCATTTAAATAGAAACAAATTAACAACACTTCCATAACCTTCCTCTGTGCTTTGTATTTAGTGCAGGCATGCTAAACTAAGATGGTTAACATGGTAAACATTAAAAGCATTGCTTTTATTTAGAGGTCATGAGCATTTACAGAATATTAAAATCAAAGCACAGGCTGCTGCAGGCTCTTGGCTGGTTTGAAAAGCAACAGGCCATGGCACGGCAGGCTTTGATGTTACAGTATGATTACAACACAACAGGGATATGCTGGACAAAAAAGCTTACAATATCTTCGCCTTGAAAAAATTCTAAATTCCTGCATGTTACTCATTGGGCTCAAGAGGTTTGCATTCTGTTATGTTGAGCTTGTGTACCAGTGAATTTCCTTGGTATCGAAAAAGCATTTATTTGCTTTTGTGTGAATGCTCTGTACATGATGCAATTATCTATGCATAGTTACCTCCTGCAATATGATGGATTTCACAGCTTGCATTTTACAGCGTGTGGGCTAATGCGAGTCGACAGGAACAATTCCTCTTCATTAGACCATTCCAACACTCAGTTAAACGAAATACTCAAGTTCACATGAATGGTGATACAACATTGTTGTGAAATCTGTTGATGTTGTCCTAGTAAGGCTACCATGAGGGCAGCCACTAGAGGTCGCTAGAGGACCGGTGTATATGTGTTTTTTCCAGAAATTGATGTAGCGACAGACACTGCTGCTACAACTCAATAAAAAGTGGTTCGTGCTTGAGAACCCTGCGTCTTATTGCCTCCGAACATGACATGGTGTCAGAATTGAGGACTTCACGCCGAGTTACACGAAGAAATGGCTAAATTTGGACCTCCGGAGCCGTTCGACTTTACACAGCCGGCAGAGTGGCCGATATGGCGGCAGAGATTCTCCCGTTTTCGAGTGGCGTCCAAGCTAGGGATGGAGAGCGGCGAAGTGCAGGTGAACTCGCTTCTTTACTCCATGGGGAGAGATGCCGAACCAATATATGGCTCATTTGTGTTTCCTGCTGCTACGGAGGCCAGGCCAAGTCCGCAGTTTGAGTATGATCTGGTTATACAAAAGTTCGATGAGCACTTTGTCCCAAAGAGAAACGTTATCCATGACCGCGCCTGTTTTCACAAACGGAGCCAGAGGGCCGGGGAGACGGTCGAGGCTTTCGTGCGGGGCCTGTACGAGCTCGCGCAGCACTGCGAGTTCGGCGGCAGTAAAGACGAGCAGATCCGGGATCGTATCGTCATTGGATTAATTGACAAAGATGTTTCACAAAAACTCCAGCTCGAGGTGGACTTAACTTTGGATAAAGCCATTCAACTAGCACGCCAGAGTGAACAAGTCAAACAGCAAAGTGCAGACCGAGTGGAAAGCACGGTGAATGAGGTGAAACAGAGGCATTATAACAGCATGAGAAGGAGTTACTACCAACCTCATCAGGTACGTGAGCAACAACATGGTGAGAGTAAACCAAAATGCCAAAGATGCAACAGGGTGCATGACAAAAGAGAAAACTGCCCAGCCCGCAATAAAAGATGCAGAAAGTGCAATAAGTTGGGACACTTTGAAGTTGTATGCAAAACCAAAATGCTAAAAGAGGTCAGGGCTGAGGCTGTAGAGGACTCAGATGAGGATTCATTCTTCATAGGGGAGCTTTTCCTAGGAGCAGTAATTGAGCCAAAAACAACAGTCATTGAGGAGTCAGGCTCAGATGCCGACTGGGACATTGAGCTATTGGTAAATGGCAGTCCAGTTGATTTCAAAATTGATACAGGCGCAGACACCACTGTTATGACAGAAACGACCCTTAATAAGCTACAGCAGAGACCCAAACTTATCCAGTGTAAGCCAACTGTGTACAGCCCTGGTGGAAAAGTCAAGTGCATGGGTAAATTCCTTGCTACTACAGAGTACAAAGGCCAAAAGTACCAGTACTGGATTACAGTTATAAAAGGGCAATATGCAAGTAACCTACTGGGGAAGACAGTAGCAAAGCGCATGGGATTAGTCACTAGAGTTAACAAAATCAGTAGTGACTTAAAAGAGGATGTGTTCGGAGAAATTGGCCTGCTGAACTGTGAACCTGTAAAAATCGAGCTGACCGAAGATGCAGTGCCGTACAGTGTAACCACCCCACGCCGGGTGCCTTTTCCTCTCCTCCCAAAAGTGGAAAAGGAAATAAAGCGCATGCTCAAACTTGGCATCATTGAGGAAGTCACCGAGCCAACAGACTGGTGTGCACCAATGGTGCCTGCTCCAAAGCGCAACAAGGATGAGGTCAGGGTGTGTGTGGACTTAAAACGTCTGAATAAGGGAGTAAAGCGTGAACGGTACATCTTGCCCACATTGGATGACATAACTCTTAAGTTAGCAGGGGCTAAAGTTTTCTCCACTTTGGATGCCTCCAGTGGGTTCTGGCAAATACCACTGGATCCCAGCTGCCAAAAACTAACCACGTTCATAACTCCCATGGGCAGGTTTTGCTTCAGACGCCTGCCATTTGGCATAACTTCAGCACCCGAGATCTTCCAGCGGCTCATGAGCACCTTGCTCAAGGGCCTAGAGGGGACTGTCGTCGTGATGGACGACATATTGGTTTTCGGGGCTAACAAAGAGGAACATGACAAACGCTTAGGTGCAGTATTACAGACAATCAAAGCATCAGGACTTAAGCTCAACAGGTCCAAGTGCCACTTTGGAGAGAATGAACTACAGTTCTTCGGTCACATCATCAGTGCGGATGGTGTGAAACCTGATGATGGCAAGGTGGAGGCTATTGCCAGGATGCCCAGCCCCACCAATGTAGAACAACTCAGGCAGGTACTCGGATTAATAAACTATGTTGGAAAATTCCTGCCAGGCCTGTCCACGGTGCTGCACCCCCTCTCCAATCTACTCAAAAAAGAGACTGTATGGGTGTGGGGCGAGCCTCAGGAGCAAGCATTCAACAAAGCAAAAGCAATGCTCGTGGCTGCACCAGCACTTTGTTATTATGATGCAGGCCGACCAACAGTTGTCAGTGCGGACGCCAGCAGCTATGGCCTGGGTGCTGCACTGTTACAGGACAATGACGGGGAGTTACGGCCTGTTGCCTTTTGTTCTCGCACGCTCACAGACGCAGAGAAAAGATATTCGCAGATCGAAAAAGAGTGTTTAGCATCTGTCTGGGCCTGCGAACGTTTTACCCGCTACATCCAAGGCATGGGTCATGTACGTCTACAAACTGACCATAAGCCCTTGGTGCCTTTGATCAACTCATACGACCTTGATAAAACGCCACTGAGATGTCAGAGATTGCTGATGCGACTGATGCGATTCAATGTCACTGCTGAGCATGTTCCCGGTAAACAGTTAGTGGTGGCGGACGCACTCTCCAGACATCCACTGCACGGATGCTACCCGTCCGAGACAGACAGCCATGTCAAGGCATATGTGAGCAACGTAGTGACAAGCAAACCTATCAAGTCACATAAGTTGGAGGAAATTCGTAGAGCTACACAGAGGGACCCAGAGCTTCAAAAAGCAATCATCTTCATCAGACAAGGGTGGCCTCGAAGAATGGCAAAGAGCTCACCACTGCAAGGCTTTTATGCAGCCAGAAGCCACCTTTCAGAATCAGATGGTCTAGTGCTCTACCACGATCGCATCGTAATTCCCACAGCACTTAGACCCAGTGTCCTTGACCAATTACATGAAGGCCACCAAGGACTAACTAAATGTAGAGAGCGCGCAAGATCAACAGTGTGGTGGCCCAACATTGGACTTCAAATAACACATAAGGTGAGGTCATGCAACTTTTGCAGAGAGCACAAGCCTACACAGCGACGGGAACCTCTCGTGACTACTCCTCTGCCCAATGGCCCCTGGCAAAAGATTGCAGCTGATCTTTGCGAGCTTGAGGGTAAGAACTTTCTTGTCGTTGTTGACTATTTTTCAAGAGACATTGAGATTGCTTCCCTCACTACAACAACCAGCAGACAGGTCATTAACAAGCTTAAACACATGTTCGTTAGATGGGGCATCCCGTTAGAACTGGTCAGTGATAATGGGACGCAGTTCACATCATCAGAGTTCCAAGACTTCAAACTGAGTTATGGCTTCACCCACACTACGTCGAGCCCTCATTACCCCCAGTCAAATGGAGCTGCTGAAAGAGCTGTCCAAACGGCCAAGTACATTCTCAAACAGCCTGACCCCTGCTTAGCCTTAATGAGTTACCGCTCTACACCATTTGCAGCAACCGGTGCAAGCCCAGCTCAACTTATGACAGGACGTCAAATCCGCACCACCGTCCCAGTACTCGAAAAGACATTGCTGCCCAGTCCAGTCAATAGGGACACAGTGTGCCAAAGAGATGCTGCAGCTAAGGACTCTTACAGATTCTTCTACAACCGCAGACATTCAGCTCGTCCACTTCCTGAGCTTCTCCCAGGCCAGGATGTTGTAGTGAAGCTTGACGGGGAAAAGGGGTGGACGACTCCAGCCAAGGTCATCAGTAAGTCTAAGGAGCCGAGATCCTACTTGGTGGAGATGGCGAATGGGAACGTGACTCGCCGCAACAGACGACACCTTCAGCCTGTCCCAGGCACCGCTGATCCTGAGGAGCAGCAGCAGAGCACTGTTCCAGCTACACCGACTACTCCAACTAAAGGGGCGGCCGCTTCCCAAGAACCACCAGTAAGGCAGACATTGCCAATCCCTGTCCCGGGGTCTCCTCTCCACCCTACCACACCTGTGAGAGTGACTTCCAGGGGGCGGGAAATTAAAGTACCTCTCAGATTCAGAGACTGAGGACTATCTCCTTTCTATGTTCTAAGGGCAGAATAATCCCTTATCAGGACTGAGGGTAGTCTACCCCTGTGATGTCCTGCGTTCTGACAACACTGTTTTATGTTAAAGTACCTTTGTTAAAAGGGGAGATGTTGTGATATCTGTTTATGTTGTCCTAGTAAGGCTACCATGAGGGCAGCCACTAGAGGTCGCTAGAGGACCGGTGTATATGTGTTTTTTCCAGAAATTGATGTAGCGACAGACACTGCTGCTACAACTCAATAAAAAGTGGTTCGTGCTTGAGAACCCTGCGTCTTATTGCCTCCGAACATGACAAACATGAAACAACATCCATGTCTTATAGGTTTTCCGTTTGCCTGCAGCCTTCATTAACACTGGGAATGACATGTCAGCATAGAACACTACCTTCTAATTTTGCTGAATATTCCTCTAAAACGCAGTGCTCTAGACTTTCATCAGGGCGACAGACATTGGCAGGTGGCTTCTTTAATCTGATCACAGTGAAGCACATTTGCCAAAATGTTTCATCAGTGTTACACGTAGGCAGCTGTGACATGAAAAGCTTACTGTTGTAGTAGATATATCTCTGAAGCGGCAGCAGTGGGTACAGTGCTCTCTGAAGACGAGTGACAGACACAGTCTCTTACAGAATAAAAACAAAATCTCTTGTGTGTAGTGGTGTAACATACGTAACAAAAAACCCCCCAAAACACTGAGAAGTTTAAATATTCGATTTGACTCAAAAATCCCAGAAAGAATTTGTTCCCTCTGTGAGATGAAATTCTGCATTTTGTCTTTTATATTTCCATGTCATTTATACCTCTTATAAGATATATTAACACTTTTCCCTATGCTGTCATTGCCATTTGTGGCTATTTAGAGTTTGTTAGAGCTTAAGATAAACGTTTTACACAAATGTATGCAGGCCTGTACATTCTCTTTGAACAGATCTGTCCAAGACATCACAGTCAGCTCTGTTTGAATTCCCAAGGAAAGCAGAGTACATACATGTTGCTGAACTGTTTTTCTTAGCTCGTCCTTGCACTGTGGAGACCATCAGCAGGGCTGTTGGGTGGGTTGGTAATTGAGGATGTGGGGTTTAGAGACAAAGCCCCTTCGGAATTCCTCGGCAGATCGGTTATTATCGTGCTCTGAGGATTGGGTAGCTGCTCCACCACTGACATTTCCATTTATATCTTTCAGGTTTGGATCCTTGGTAACTGAGAGAAAGCAAGACAGGGAGAGAAGGGAAAGAGGAGACAGTTGCTGTAAGCCTTGTTTACGGCTTTGAACAAAAGTTTGAAGTATCTTTGTGTGCGCGCTAGCAGTAGATTGGGGTCTTAGTGTAACTGACTGTGCTGTCTAGAGGTTGCAACAGACAGTGTGTGTACTCTAAGGAGCAAACACTGAGGGTGACTAGGATTTAAATGAATAAATCTGCAAGTTTTCATATCTTCTTCTTGATAGTTTGTTGATGTCAAGTGAAGCTGGCTGCGAAAAAGGATTCGGCATAGTTTCTGATATAAAGTTTTCAACTCTAAGATCATTGTATTTACCTGGGTATACACAGTAGCTAAAAGAGAAAAAAATCAGGCTATAGAAGCCCAGACATTTTGTGCTAAATCTTAAAAACTTTTTACCCTGTGGTTCAGAGAATAAATAATAATAAATAAATAAAATGGAAAAATAAGGTAGATGATAGAGAAAAGGTAGAAATAGAGTCGGTCCCAAAACACATTTTCTCATGGTCTTGAATTACCCAAATGCACAGCGACCATATAGCAACATATGAATAGGTTGCAAAGAAAAAAAAGGTGCTTTGGAAGCCAATGGAGTTAGATAATGTTTATTAATGGATGTTTCTGTGCAAACATATGCTTTGCAAATACATCTTTAACACAACCTATATATACAGTAACCAGTCAATTGTCCTTTGCTTTTACTTCTTTACAAACACTCCCAAAGTGGCTTCTAACAGCATAATTTCTTCGGCTTAATGTAAAACCCTATTCATTTAACAAGGTAATTGCACACTTCCAAATGATAAGAAATCATCAGTACAAAGAAAACAATTAAATGAACAAGAGAGAGAAGGAGAAATCTATGCAATTGCATTAGTGTGGGATGCAATATTTTTAGAGGGAAATAAAAGGGCAGACTTGGCGCATAACTTATTTCTTTTATGAAAATAATAGTTGCTCTTACACAAGGAGAAAAATGTTACTTAACAAAGAACATATTTAACAACAACTCTACTAACAATACTAAGGATATATGAAATACTGCTTATGATTTAAATATTTATCTTTGATTTAACATAGGCTTTATTTATGGTCTAGCACCAACTTCTGCTACGCCTTACTTGAACAATCTTACCCAGTCTGATGGAGACAGTATTCAAACCAGAAAAAAACTAGGTAAGAGGTCTTAAACGTGTAACCAGCCAGAATAAAAAACATGCAAGCCATCATAGTTCTATGAGCCAGATATCCACAGGAGGCTGTATTTGGCGGTCTTGGAGTAAAAGGCTCATGTTATCAGTGGAGTGGTAGGATGAATGAGGTGTTGTGCCTGACACCAAGAGATTCAAGTTAATAAATAGCGCGCTTGATCTGAGGCCGACTGTGCAATTGTATTTGGACAGTCTGATGAATTGGGGACCAGGAGCTGTCCACACTTTTTTCCTGAACACAGGTGATAATTCATGCTGCAAAGCTTGGGGTCTTTAAACTGCATTTTGTTTGTTGGAAAAGTAAGAGAGAGCGCATGTATTCCACTTACTGGAATATACAGTAGTGCCATTTCATCAAAGTGCATACAATATCCCAGTTTTTAATCATTAAACGTGAGTAAAAAGTGCTATACAAATATTTACCATTTTAAAACAACTTCCAAAACCCCTGTGCAATTATCTGAAGTAAACTCAATCTTGAATTCCAAATGTCCCCTTTTCAGACACAGCTGTGCCGTATAGCTACATATTCCACTTGTTGTAAAACACCAACAGCACAAGCCGGTGTAAGCGTGTGGGTTAAATATAAGTGTAAGGTAGTGACTGGAATAAGTCACAAGGTGTCGCTGTTGAGCTGCATATATGGTGTAAAATTTAGCAATTTTGTACCATTTGTCCTCTGCAGGACACCGTACTTCAGATTTCTTGTTCGCGCGGGCGCCATCTTGGTTCAGTGTTTGCTGTGATTTGGAAAGGGCCAGCAGCAGAGTTGGAGTGGTGTTTGCCCCTGCTTCCGAATAAACGGCACGGTCCGAGCCACAAATTGAGCGCCTGTGTCCGACTGGTCTCTCTGCGGTGCACCCCAATCCAACACAAACTAACACAACGCAGAGTCCGGGGTGTAGGGAGGCCCCTGCACTGGTTGGGTTACATCTTTGGTGCCGTGACCCGGATTTGTGGCACTTCGAGACCGAAGAGAAAGCAATGCCGACACCCCCCAGCTACGCGGCCATAGTAAGAGGTGTCGCCATCTGATGGGGTGCTGAACTAAGTATATAACTGCCTGTGCAGCTGTATTACTGGGACTTTCATCTCCCCAGGCATATCCTTTGAAAGTGAAATCTTGGGGTGGTTTCATTTGAGGGTTTCTGTCCCTGAAAAAAAAAAAGACTCAGAGACTTGAATTGTAGAAAGAATGCTAAATGATGTTCCCTGTCTATAATGATAATCATTGAATACGGTTAAGCAATTGCTGCTGATTTGTGTCATTCACAACCTCTGTGCTGAAGATAGTTGTTTAACTACACTCTGAGTTTAATGCTGTTTTTTTGTGAATTCTTTTTTTTTCTGCGTTATAGAATGATAGTTGTCATACATCTGTGTTGTGTTCTATTTTACTAGAAATATATTGTACTTACTCACAGTTAAGCATACTACAAGTAGCCCACACACATTTTCTGGTGCAGCTAAATTAGAGATACAGGACAGTGAAAATGTTGAGAGACTTTGCAGACACTCCAAAGAGGGCACAGCCTCACCTTTTGAATGAAGGGGCCACAGCTAGCGCCAGTACAGTGGACCAACAGTCATCAGTGAAGTCGAAGCTGGTCACCCAGTTCCCCAGCTTCACTGGCCAGCGGTTACAGTATCACACCCCAATCAGGGACCTCACTGACTCTGGGCTGGGCACACAACAGACCCCACCACCAACCATGCTTTCACCCCAGACTGATCTTGGCGTGGCTCCAGCTCATGCCCCACCACTGCCACCCTATGGAGGCCAAATGCAGGTGCCCTCACACCTATCTGAAATTCGCCCAAGGTCAGTGCCAGCCAACCAGGCAAGCCAGTCCAACCACAGCCCTCTAACTACAGCCCCTCCAGTGTTTCGGCCAGATGTACAGATAACTATGCCCCCTGCTTTTTCCCCTCAGGCCAGTGTCCATGGGCCCACTGCTACACCGGCACCCCATGTTGCCTCATATCCCAACTACCCAGCGGTGCACAGTACCCAGCATCCCACCCTGAACCAATCACTTAACACTCCTTACCCAACGATGACCGTTCCATTCAGCCCCCAAGCATACACCAGCCATCTGTATTCCACACCTGCCCCCCAAGCCGCCATGCCAAGCCCCCTAACAGTGCAGGGAGTGGGCATAATGAATAATCCCTCTGCAGCCGAGCAGACCCTTGAAAGTTCAAAGCATGGGCTGACGCCCCGTTTGCCCCACATGCCACTAGCTGCTGTCCATGACTCTCGAGCCCCCCTCCACTCATCTGCTATAAGCCCCAACACTGTCATGCCCCCTATCGTGAATATGACCCATGGAGGTTTTATAGCCCCACCCGGCACCCATGCCTCAATGCACGTACCAACCTCTGCTTTAGACCCCCAAGTTAGTGGACACCCTGGCATACCCCCCCAGCAGGTGCATACATCTTTAAGCGCTCCGGGCGGGGCTGCAGCCAACGCTAACCCCCCATTAGCTGCCTACGGTGGTTTTACACAGACTCATCAAGTGAAAAATGTCCAAGTCTTCACTGGCAGTGCTGACAGCAAGGTGCTTGTAGAGGACTGGATTTGTGACATGCAGTATCTTCTTGAGGCAATAGAGCTCCCCATTCACCTCCGCTTTTCCACGGTGGTGTGTCACCTAACTGGTGAAGCCCGAAAGCTGGTCCTGAATCTACCTCTCCATGACCAAACACCTGAAAGGGCATTCGAAGAACTGAGAGCAGAGTACGGCGACACACAGAGCTCCTCAGATCTACTAGCGGACTTCTATGAGCGTGTTCAGAGGTCTGGGGAGTCTGCCTGTTCATATGCTATAGCACTGGAGGCAACACTGCGAGCTGTGGAAGAAAACCAAAGAGGAGGCAAGCCTTTTCCTGACCGTGACAGTAAACTCACCCGGCAGTTCATACGGGGGATTAATGATGAGGATGTGTATGCGAGGATCTCGCCAATGAAGCCCCGGCTTTTGAGTTTCCGTGAGCTGCAGGCTGAGCTCCGAAATTTAGCAAAAGAAACAAAGAGATTCCAGCCTCAAAACAAATCAAAGAAAACTTATGCCCAGGTACAAGTGGCATCAGAGTGTAGTGTGAATGTGAAGGCAGAAAAGGCTAAACATTCCTCAGAGTGGTCAGAGCTAGCAGAGATGGTCAAGAAATTAGCATTGAGCCAGGAGGAGCAGATGGCCAAGTTGACCCACCTTGAATCGAGAATTTATGCTCCATCCTCTGCCACTCCACTGAGAGTCCGACCACCCCCTGGGGCTACAACCCCAATGTCAGTGGTCACATGCTACCGGTGTGGGAAGCAAGGACATATAGCCCGGGTTTGCAGAGCAGTGCTCCCGGGGCCTGAACAGACGTGGGCACACGATCCTCAGCCTGTGACCCCCATGGAGGGAAACACTTACTCAGCTCAGCCTTTAAACAGATAAAGCCCATGGTCGCCGGGGCAACCATGGGCGAGCAGCAAGTCCCCACACTGCAGGTGAACAAAGGTGACGGAGGAGAGAGCACTCCCCTAGTTGGTCCCAGGAATGAGGGGGAGGTGGAAGTCAACGGAATGAAGTGTAGGGCACTCATCGACTCTGGCTCCCAGATAACCAGCATTACGCATCAGTACTGGCGCAGCCACCCCACCCTCCATAAACAAAAACTGCAGCCTTCTAAGATACCCATAGAAGGTGCAGGGGGCCAGAGTGTCACCTTGGTAGGTGACACTCTGGCCCCCTGCACCCCCTACGCATCAACCTAAAATTGTTGGGGAGAGAGTTTAAGGGTGTGCCTGCTTTTGTTGTCACTAACACAGAGTACCGCTCCTCTGTTCCTCTGCTTGTGGGAACTAATGTCCTCCGTGCCTCCAGAAGTCACCTCCAGGCAACCTACGGCCAGCAGTTCCTCCTCCAGGTCAAGGAGACTCATCCGGAGTGGCACGCCTCCCTGCTAGAGATTGAGAGCACTGAACAGTGTGATATGGATGACACAGTGGGCCCTGTTGTTTATACTGGTCGCAAGGTGCACATTCAAGCAGGGAAACAGATGGATTTAATGTGCAAAATAAAAGCTGGACCACAAAGAAAGACTTATACAGCCCTAATTGAAGGCCACCCCTCCCTGCGGCTCAGCCAAGACATCCTGGTCGCCAGAGTTCTTGCTGATGTAAAGAAAGGATGTGCCCCGGTAAGAGTGATGAACCTCTCCCAGCATGCTATCACTATCAAGCCTCACACGCATCTGGCCAGGGCATCTCTGGTGGAAAGTATTGTGGACTTTTCAGACAGGGTGCGGGGCAGCCATCACATTAGCGGAGGCAGAGAAGCATGCCTGGGTATGGACCACGTTGTGGCAAGCCAGGAAGTGGATTTAAGTGGAGCAGATGTCGAAAACGAGCACCAGCGTTCCCTTCTTAAAGAGCTTGTGGAAAGGAACATGGGTGTGTTCTCACAGCACCCCCTGGATTATGGCCATACAAAGACTGTGCAACATGAAATCCCTCTGGTCGACTCTAAGCCATTTCGACTGCCTTACCGTAAGATCCCCCCATCACAGTGGCAGGATGTGAGAAGGTTGCTGACAGAAATGGAGGTAGCAGGAGTTATCAGGCCCAGCAAAAGTCCATATGCTTCACCGGTCGTGATCGTAACCAAGAAAGATGGATCACTAAGGCTGTGTATTGACTACAGGAAACTGAACTCCTGTAGCACGAGAGATGCTTTCCCTCTCCCCAGAATAGAGGAAGCCCTGGAGGCTCTAGGGCAGGCAAGATACTTCTCCACCCTTGACCTCACCTCTGGTTATTGGCAGGTGGAGGTGGCGGAGCATGACAAACACAAGACGGCATTCAGCACCCCTATGGGGCTGTTTGAAGCAAATCGTATGCCCTTTGGACTGCAGAATGCTCCCTCCACCTTTCAGAGACTCATGACCTGCTGCTTTGGCGACTTGAACTTCACCCACCTCCTAATCTATCTTGATGATCTCATCATATTCTCCAAAACCTTTGATGAGCATCTGGAAAGACTGCAGCTGGTGTTCGATCGGCTTCGGGAGCATGGCTTGAAGTTAAAGCCTTCTAAATGCCACCTAGTGAGAAAGGAGGTTCAGTATTTGGGTCACTTAGTGTCTGCTGAGGGGATCCGGACAGACCCAGAGAAGATCAGCAAGGTGAAAAACTGGGTGAGGCCCACAAATCGCAAAGAAGTGTTGCAATTCCTGGGATTCGCTGGATACTATAGGCGGTATGTAAGTGGGTACTCTACCCTAGCTGCTCCCCTGTACCGCCTAACTGCTGGTGACCCCAGAAAGAAAAGGAGAGGGGGAAAGAAAAGTCTGGCTACCGACCCACCCTTTTTGTGGACAGATGAATGCGAGAAGGCATTTAAGACCCTAAAAGAAAGGCTGACAAGCGCTCCAGTGCTGGGATATCCTGACTATAGCTTGCCCTTCGTTCTGCAGACGGACGCCTCAGGGGAGGGTCTGGGCGCCGTTCTAGCTCAGATCCAAGGTGGAGCTGAGAGGGTCATAGCCTTCGCCAGTAGAGGTTTGAGCCCAGCAGAGACAAGGTATCCTGCACACAAACTCGAGTTCCTTGCTCTTAAATGGGCGGTCACCGACAAATTCTACGACCACCTCTATGGGCGTAGATTCTCTGTCCAGACAGACAACAACCCTCTCAAGTATGTTATGTCATCAGCGAAGCTGGATGCCACAGGCCAGCGGTGGGTGTCTAGGCTGGCTGCTTTCGATTTCGATGTCCAGTATCGGAGGGGACAGAGCAACACAAACGCTGACGCCCTCTCTCGCATGTCTAACCAGGAGGTCATGCACATCCTACAGACATGCCCTCAGTGGGTGGGTGTCGACGCACAGGGGCATGGTGTGACACAGGCTACCCAGGATACTCAAAGCCTCACTGGCCATGGCACGCCTGCAGGGGAGGAACTGGAACTCGGGCCACCTACATCCACTGAGCCTTACAGGGATGTGGGGATGGAATCCCTGCCCACCATGACCAAACAGGAGATCCGTGCAGGGCAGAAAAAAGACCTTGTTATTGGCCCCGTCTTGCACTATAAGAGTATGAACCAGAAGCCGAGCCGCAGTGAGCGAATGAGTGCTGAAGGGCACGTGCGCCTTCTCTTAAAGGAGTGGAGAAGGTTAGCGGTAAGGGATGGCATCCTGTACCGCTGCGTCCAAGACAGCCAAAGGGGAGTAGTTGAGCAATTGGTGCTACCAGAGGATTTGCGTATATCAGTGAAGACTGCTCTCCACGATGACTCAGGCCACCTTGGTTTTGAGAGGACATTGCACATGATAAGGGAGAGGTTTTATTGGCCACGGATGTTCCAGGAAATCAAGGCTTGGTGCGAACAATGTGAGAGGTGCTGCCTTAGGAAAACTCCAACCGCAGGGGTCAGGGCCCCCCTGGTCAGTATCCACAGCAGTGCCCCCTTGGAGCTAGTTTGTGTGGATTTTTTGACTCTTGAGAAATCAAAAGGTGGTATCGAAAATGTCCTCGTGGTCACTGACCATTTCTCACGCTATGCGCAAGCATACCCCACTAAAGACCAAAAAGCCAGCACAGTGGCTAGGGTGCTTTATAGAAACTTTTTCTGTCGGTTTGGCTTCCCAGCAAAACTGCATGCAGACCAAGGGCGCAATTTTGAAAGTGCTGTGGTGAAGGAGCTGTGTAAATGCACCGGCATCACTAAGACCCACACCACGCCCTATCACCCACAGGGCAACGGGACAACTGAACGGTTTAACCGCACCCTCATGAACATGCTGGGGACGCTAGACCCTCACCTGAAACCCCGGTGGCACGAATATGTGGATGCAATGACACACGCCTACAACTGCACCCGCCATGATTCGACAGGGTACACACCATACTACCTGATGTTTGGCAGGCATCCACGGCTCCCTGTCGACTTGGTCTTTGGGCTGTCAACCACTAATGGGTCGGGGGGATATAGCGATTATGTCCAGACCCTGCATGACTGCTTGTCACAGGCTTATGCACAGGCTAATCAGGCCTCTCGCCAGGCTAAGGGTCACCAGAAAAGATACTATGACCGACAAGCAAAGAGTCAAAGCTTTTCAGCCCGGGTGACAGAGTCCTGGTTAAAGTGTGTCATGTGGAGGGGCGAAGCAAACTAGGAGACAAGTGGGAGTCACGTCCATACATTGTGGTGAAGAAACAGCCAGACATGCCGGTGTATGTGGTGCGATCGGAAAATGGTGATACAGAGAGAGTGGTCCACCGCAACCTACTCACGCAGTGTATGTTTCTTCCCGTGGAGCAGGTGGGAGAGGAGGCAAGAGAGGAAATGGAGCTTGACGTGGAGGAGGTTCATGGAGGAGAGATTGAGGACGTAGAGGACAGTGGAGAGCAGGCTGGTGAAGTAATCAGACAGAATGAAGAGTCGGACATGATCGAGGACGGGGAGGCTGATAGCCTAGAAGGAGGTGTGGAGGGAGTTTCACCTGAAGCAGCAAATGGATCACTTGCCCCCAAGGGACCAGAGGAAAGGGACACAGGGACAGGACAAGAGAGTGAAGATTGGAGGGGGAATGAAACTGTCCGGGTCACCCACTCACCTCCCAGACCAAGTGAACCAAGGAGGAACTTGCCGAGGAGTCGGCATCCCCCTAAGAGACTGACTTATGGGTCGAGAGTTAACGAACCAGGGGAGGATCAGGAGAAGATAGAAAGGGGATGGAAGCTGTGGCAGAGGGCCAAAGCAAGAAGGGCTGCAGGAAACACATAGGATACACACATAGACATTTTCGCATTACACTGCACATCTTCCACCACCGTTATTCTTGTATACATAGTGAGACTGTTCTGTTTTATTTTGTTTTGTTTGATGACTGGGAAGCCATCACTTAAAGGAGGGGCGGATGTAAGGTAGTGACTGGAATAAGTCACAAGGTGTCGCTGTTGAGCTGCATATATGGTGTAAAATTTAGCAATTTTGTACCATTTGTCCTCTGCAGGACACCGTACTTCAGATTTCTTGTTCGCGCGGGCGCCATCTTGGTTCAGTGTTTGCTGTGATTTGGAAAGAGCCAGCAGCAGAGTTGGAGTGGTGTTTGCCCCTGCTTCCGAATAAACGGCACGGTCCGAGCCACAAATTGAGCGCCTGTGTCTGACTGGTCTCTCTGCGGTGCACCCCAATCCAACACAAACTAACACAACGCAGAGTCCGGGGTGTAGGGAGGCCCCTGCACTGGTTGGGTTACATAAGTAAGTAAATTGATGTTTTTAAATCTTTTTCAGGAGATAATTGCAATTTGCAGTATTAGCAAAGAGCATTTTCATCAGGATCACAGTCATCACTACAGTCATGAGGGAACAAATTGTGAACTAGCTTCTCAAGCTATGCGTCAGGATTGTAAGGTTACATAGAGTGTGCATGAAAGACTCAAAAATATCCATGAGACAGCTGTCTCACTCTTCTCTGCACAGTGGGACAGCCCTGAAATATCACAGTCACTGTACTGGGACTACGCGTCAGTACCTGTGAGCCAAGACGTGCAGGCATCGAGAATGAATAACTGACTTAGTCCCACTACCATGCAGCAGAACTGTATAGAGCGCGTTCAAACACATGAATCTGTGTGAGGTTATTGCTTTAAGGCACATGGATGAGGGGACCAGATTGTTTACTGCTGTTAGATTGCCTGAAACAACAACCACATATCTCTATTTCATTTCTCTCCAGCAGGGACAAGAAGTAGGACAAGTTTCACTGGCCCACGTTTCTACCAAAGAAACCGATATATTAATGCGTTGTTTTGTGAAAAAACTGAATTCAGATTTCCATCTGATGTCCTTCTGTATTTTCCCCTGAATTTGTTCATTCATGTTTACCAATGGCTCATCTGCTTCCTGTTTTACTCTGGCATTTGGTTTGGTCTTACTTTACTTCCTTCTTTGATTGCCTTCCCTGCCCTCATTGTTTTTTTTAACCTGTAAATTTCTTTCATCTGCATCTCATTACCTCCTGTTTGTCATTCCCCAATCAGTTCTCTCAGTCTTTTTGGTTATGCTTCCCCATTGTGCTCTGTGTTCTAGCATTTATTTGCTTGTTTGTTTGTTTGTTTGTTTGTTTGAACCTCTGTTCCCCATGTTGGTTTAGATTTTTTTTTCACTTTGTTCATGTTTTTCTCATCAGTAAATTAAAAGCTTTTTGTTATTACTGTCTGCTATTTTCTGGCATTCGTTTCCTCACTACACTACACCCTGACAAGCTGATGTAATGATAATAACAAAAAATAACTCGCCTGCACTGTACGAGCTATAAAATGCAGCCAATGTGATCAAATGACCTTCAATGTTGCATAAGAGACCCATCTAAAATTTTGCCAAACCACACACGGGAGCAATCACAGCTTCATCTTTGCATTCACATGGAAGCCTCAGTTAGGCTGAGTGCCCAGAATAGCTAGTGAATGGGTGCTAGACAGTACTCACTATGACTATGGCTGTGCCAAATTACTACCTGCTTACATGAATTCGAAACATGAAACCATGCTGCTTGATTTGTCTGTGTCCCATACCAGATGCATAACGCATCAAGACCATGAATAATTTACATAAACAAGTGAAGGAAATCTGTTTGGTTCACTGCCAACACTTTACTCTTGTACTCCACCTCAAAGGCATTTTTTTTTCTTTTGCAAAAAAAGACCCCCCAAAAACAAAACAATCCTCCATATTGGAGAGACAGATGGCAGACAGGGTGAATCTGAGTCTCCTATCCAAAATCACTGTGTGATGGAATGCGTGGTTGCCATGGAAATTTAGGAAAAATGGAGCAGTTTGTTGGACTCCCTTGAGAGAACATGGTGGTCTCTTGGCGGACTCTCATAAAGTCATTCACATCTGTAAATATCTCTGTATTATTTTGAAATACTTACTTATACATTATTTATTTTATTTTTAGCTGTATAGCACTTTTTTTTACATTTCACCTCTTCAATAAAAAATGTAAGAGACAAGACAAGAGGGAAATACTGGGAAAAAGCAATATTGGAATCTACAACATACACTGTAGAAAAGAGCTGACCATAGTTAACAATAAACTAGTTGTATCCAAGTACAGTGATGAATAAAATTATTAGACCACTAACTTATGTAAGGTTCATGCCACAGCTGCCCTAAACTATGCTGGTAATAATCAAAATCTTTTTTCTCATGTTTTTTTTATGCTTACCCCACCAGTTTACATAAGTTCTTTTATCAAAATTACATTTTTAATGCTAAAATATATGCATTTAGGGTATTCATACATTGTGTCATTTGCAATTTTACAAAAAATATCAGAGCACATTATTATTTGATTGTGATGCCAAACTTGATCTTTTGCATTTTTAAACAAAAAAAGTTTATTTTAGAGTTTGAGGGTAATATTTGAATTATTTATGACGTCCAGAGTGCCAGCTCAAATTTGGGTGAAAAACATGAATTCAGTAATTTTTAATCACACATTTCTGACAGATTTCTAAAATATTTGTGTTTTTATGAAACGGTGTCTCATACATTTCTCAAGCACTGTAATCTGACAATATGGAGGAAAGCAAAAAATAAGCATTACAGAAAACGCAAACCTACATGGAATAGAAATAGAAACAATTAGATTTAGAAATAAGGATTGCAGTGTTTGACTACATTTGTCGCTCAAGTGACACTGTGATGAACCTCGTATCAAGCATAACATTAAATTCTTTAAATAAAAGCAACAATGTAACATGCATAAATTCAGAAAAATAGAGCAATTCTTGAAATTAAAAAATAATGCTACTGTTATTATACAGCAAAAACAAAAAATATGTGATCTGAGTTGTACAATGATTCTCAGTTGTATGTAGAGGCATCTACCACTGCCACTCTCCACTGGCGCTGGTGTAGAAGCACCTGAAGTCAGGAACCAAACTGAGCTTTTTTTTCTCCAGAAAGATTTTATCTTTTCAAGCTGTTGCAGCATCTCTCTCGCTTTAGATTCTCTGAGCTCTTGTACTGATCCATCATCATCTGTCCATTGAAATGGCAGTAAAAGAGCAACATCATCGTATACTTGTGTCTTCAGCCCAACTAGCAGATCTGATGTCACTTTTGCTGCATGCCATCATTTGTGTCATGAATTGCTGTGCGGCAGGCAGGAGTTGGACCCAAAATGCAGGACTCACAGACTCGGGGAGGTGAACTCAAAACACAGCTTTATTTGCTGGTAGAACAAACATACAAAACTAGACTAAACTGGGAAACCATAAACTAAGAACTCACAGGGAGACACAGGGAGATCCACACACAGCATGAGGGACGACGCGACACTGACTCAGAGAAACACAGGGTTTAAATACACTGGGAAGTAACGAGGGGAATGAGACACAGAAGGAGGGCACAGCTGGGAGAAATCAGGACTGACGAGACAAGCAAAGCAGGACGCATTCACATGAGACACGGACCATCAAAGTAAAACAGGAAGTATCACACAGAGACGCGAACTTGACACAGTGGAGACAGCAACTAAGAAATACAGAGACATAAACCATAAGGCAGAGGTCTAAGAACCAAAATACACAGGGAAATACTCAGCTGGGAACACAAGAGACTAGACTAGAGAGAGTAACAAAAAACCAACCATGAGAACATAATGCACAATGCAGAGTGACAGAAAACAAGAAACTCAAACATGCAAAGACACACAATTACACAGAACAGAGGGGACACAGAGAGACATGAAGGGCAAGGGATCAAAACTAGAAGCCATAGAATAAATCACACACAAGTACAATAATACAAAAATCACAAAGAACTAAAAACGCTGGGTCAGGAGACCCAGGACCGTGACAATTTGTAAGAGTGACAAGTAGATGTTGGAAATCTTTCTTTCCCTATTAAAAATATTACTCATTTTAACTTTATCCTCTTCTCTATCTTTTTACTTTTTTTTTCTTTTTTTCTTTTTTTACTTTTCTTTAAAATCTCCCAAATTATGTTCTTATAGAACAATGTTATTTATTTTGATTTCTTAGGCTATTTAACTCGCCTCATTGTTTTTGTGGACACTGATGCCTAAAATGGGAAATTGTTAAAATAAGCGAAAACAAACTGCTTTATGTCACAAAATTTATTAAAATTACTTTATTAAAATCCTACATCACACTGTACTGGATTCCAGTTTATAACAGCAATCTGTTACAATTCCTGTTGATTTGAAGTCAAAGTAAGCATCTACGGTCGTGTGTGGAGTTGTGGTAGTTACTCCTCCTGATAACAAAAGAAACGAAAACTGCTTGAGGAAATGCAAGATCCTTTATGATGGCAGAGGTGAGACGACTTCTTTGTCATGTGAGGACATGGGGCACTTGGACAAGTTACCAAGATGAGAAACTAAATGTAACACATACACGAGGAGCTAAGAAGGGACAGGTGTAAAGAATCAGATCGGAGAATGTGACAAAGAGACAAAAACCAACCAGGACACACAACGATTGATATGAAAACCAACACAAATAAAACCAAATTAGAAAATGAACAGTTTTGTTGGGGGGTTATATGCAAAATTCGTAACTCCACCACCTGCTCTGTCTGCATATACAACATCCACACACAATCAATGCCTTGAAAGGCAAAATTACATTCAGGGCAGCTTTACACAAAACACACAACACCTAAGGCGTGCGATATCTGATGCACAGGGCATCTGAAAAATGTAACTTACTTTTTGAATGAATGCATTTCTCAAAATGTCCATCTACTGCTTTGCTATATTGCACTGAAAGCAAAATGCTACCTGAAAATATTAGATCATGTATGGCTTGAATGAGCAAGAGTGAGTTCATAAATGAAAGAAAATGCTTGACCGCGCAACAACACTGTCAGCATTATAAAACACCCATTACTCTCAAACTCCCGTTACTCTCACAGGGATTTTTTTTTGTTCTTTTTTAATCTCTGTGTTATGATTTATCAAGATGAGGGCAGAAATGTAGACACAATATATACATAAAACAAGCACACACATACATATGTATATATATATATATATGTAAAAACAGAGCACTTATCAAGAAAACCAGCACACTTTTTACAAGGAGTATGAACAGATGCACAGAGTGACAATGAGGGGAAAGACAGAACTATAAATAGAAAGCAAACCCACTGAGCCAAGGTGAAACTAATGAGCATGGGGAAGATTATTATAGGAAGCAAAGTAAGCACAGATACAGAAATAATATTATTAACAAAATAAAAGAGAAAGATCAGAAAAAACAATAAGAGACACAAGGGAAGAACCTAAACACTTAATAAAGCCACGTGTAAATACATAAAAACTGTAGGAAGTAGAAAACAATAACAGAAAATACGATTTATATTTTTTCCAGCTTGTACAGTAGGCAAAATTATTTTACTAGCTGAGACTGCGAGGGGAATGAACATTTTTCACATTTTACCACAGAACACAAAACACACATGCTGTTCTCCCTCCCTCATCCGAAGTGTCATGTAGTCTCAGATTTCAATCAGAGGCTAGTTTGCTGCAGGTCCTGCTATCATCAGTGCCCATTAAAGAAAAAAAAGCAAAGACAGGAGAAGAGAGTTCAATATTTTCTGTTGCTAGGAAACTGAAACATCATCATGACAACACTGTCTTTCAGCATACAGTAGTATATACAGTGTATACACGGTGTGGAGGCTTATGTTAATTTATGTTAATACAACACATGCTCTTTTTCAATTTCATTTAAATTTATAGAAATGCATAATGCATAAAAATGCATAAGGTAAACTGGACAGATTTCCATTTTGGTTGCATGATGATTAAATTAATGTCACTCTTAATATTTAGTGCAACTTGGCTGGCATTGTTGGGATTTAAATGCTAAAGTCGGCCTACACTTCATCCCACTTTTTCTTTAATGTTGTTCTCTGTGTATTTGCAGAAAATGCTATTTCTTGATTTAGTAAGTATCAAAATTTGATACCACCCACATAGATACAGCCAAAATGTGTTGTTCAACTGAATTGCAGTGTAAAGGTGTTTTGCTTTGCGAACTCACTGGCTCCAGTCCAAGCACCTTTAAGGTGCCTGTTTTATTGCTGGGTATATACATCTGCACTGCTTTATAAGTGGTTACATGAATATGAATGCATTGGAAGCTAAAGCAAGACAGAGACTATTCTGTGGAACATAAAAACAAATAGAGCAGATGGTTAATAGGTTAAATAACAATGTCAATATTATAGAAGATGTAAGAAGAGAATATAACTCTTCACATGCTGTTAGGGGTTTGCCTGTTATTTTTATTTCAGTGTACAGCTTCCGACACAACATCCATTCACGGTAACATGCTAGTGTCTTTAATGCTGATGAAATCTGCAATTTGACTGTGGCAGTCAAATGATAATATTTTATGAATAAACATATTTCAAAACCACATTGTGTAGAATGAAAGGCAGCATTCTGTGAATGAGAAGACTGTACTGTTTTACATCTGAAAGAGAGATAAATTCAAATTTTTGTTCATTTTCAAGACCTCAAAGATATGGTTCACAATCTCCCATCTTCCTACAATCATGCTCCACTCGAAACTTTGTTGGAATATGCGAGAGGTTCATGAAATGTTTCACCAAGCAGAATTTCTGCCTGTCTGTCTCAGTCACTTTCCTTTAATAATTCAATTTGCTGTGAACTGACAGCGCTCAGCTGGAATGATGAATGACCTGCTGCGCTTTCAGTTTACCACCACTTTTTCTTGTGCAGAATCATATAGTCATGAAGGTATATGGTTCTTATCACCTAGTTTTAGTGAAGTTCATGGTATAAGCATGAAATCTAGCATGACGGGTCAAATATTTCCTAGGCAATCAGGTTCATAAGCCTTGCCTTAAGCAATGAGCTTCAGAGAGTCTCAGTATCACCACTGGTGATGTTCTAAAGTCCCTCTGTAGCTTGTGGATAATGGCTTAACTGTACTCTATATGTTTATCTGATAAGATATGCAAGCGTTGCAATTATACTGCATATTTGGCTCTAGTGGGTAACCCAAGACTATGCTCTGCTGAAAATCTCTTACGGATGGTTGGAGCTTTGGGTCACCCTTGTACTTTCTTCCTATTTCTAATGTCCATCTGGTGTCTAGTGATGTGAGAGCTGTGGGTGCAGAGGCACTCTGCAGGAGCACATCTGAGTGCCAGCTTAGATAGATCACGGCAGGTAGGAATTACAGCCACTTGTCCGCCTGTTAAATGATGGCATGACGGCACAGCCCACACGTTCACTTCAGTGTTGCTTCCAAATATCACTTATTCCAGATTGCCATGTTGGAAGGGATAAAGCGGGTACAAATGGCCAGCTGACACAAAGCTGACACACGGTTTCATGTTCAATTTATATAGTGACACACATAGAAGAAACACTCACACGTACACATTTTGTTTTCTTTTATAATTCTTTGCAAACAGTCCAAGGTTAGGTGTATTGTTTTTCTAGTCCAGTGCCTCAATCTATGTCTACAAAAAAATGATTCTCCAACTCACTCTTTATGTCTTTTGGCTGTGTTCAATGTCAGTGGAGGAAGCTGTGCCCACTATGTATAGAAAAGAAAGTGGAGGAGCTGGCAGCTTTCATGTATTATTTTCCATAGCTATTATCTTTCCAATGTCATACATACCTTAGTTGCCATTTGAACACATTTCTGAAGGAAGGAGAAAAAAAATACTGAGGTTATTTTTAAACAGTCCTGATCAAAAGTTTAAGACCACTTGAAAAATGGCAAAATAATAATAATAAAAAAAAAATCATATTTTGCATTGTTGGCTCTTAACAAGGTTCCATGTAGAGCTTCAAGATGCAACAAGAAGAAATGAGAGAAAAGTGAGACAAAACATTTGAGCATGCAATTTATTCAAAACAAAGCTTAAACTGAAACAGGCTGTTTTATAGCTGATTAAAAGTTTAGGACCACGAGCCTTTAAAAGGCCAAATCTGTGCAAAAATGTGGACTCATTGTCATTTTCTGTCAGGTAGTCACACTGTCATGATGTTCTGATGGCAAAGGCAAAAAAAACGTGAACAGGTTGTCCAGAACCCAAATTAAGGCTGTTACTGGTGCCAACTGCAGCCCCATAACCCTCAGACGGTATCTGAGACTGAAGGGCTTCAAAAACAAAAAACATCTTCAAGTCATACGATTTAATTATTTGAATGTTGAGTGCATTTTCTGCACTCCCGTTTTTATCACAGCTGCACATTAGACTTCTGAAACTTTAAGCTGGATACTGTCATGGTCGCTGTGTGGCAGGCAGGATGAGGACCCAAAATGCAAACTCACGGACTCAGGGGATAAACTCAAAATGCAGCTTTATTGCTGACAGGTGACAAACGAAAGCAGTGATACCAAAGCAATACAAAACTAAACTACACTGGGAAAAGCTAATTGTAACATATACCAGAAGACACGGGGAGAACCACACACAGCATGAGGGAGAACGCGACGCCGAACAGAGGGAGACGCAGACAGAAATACACAGAGGGTTAACGAGGAAAGTGGGAACACACGGGGAACACAGCTGACACAGATAACCATAACGAGACAGGGCGGGGTGCACATAACACTGACGGGAGACGGGCAGAGTCAAACAGGAAGTACAGAGGTTCAGACAGGAGGAGAGAGAGCACGGGGAAAACACAGACATAACGGGCTGGGGAAACATGGAATAAAACATAAGGAGAGACGAGGGCTCACAGATACACAGAGGGGCACACAGGGGGTAAAAGCCACGAAGGGAAAACACTTAGGGAACAACACAACAGGGCAACTCAGGAAACATGGCCTAAATAGGGAACAAAATACAAACATACAAGAAAACTAAGAATACTGGGCCAACATGGCCCAGGACCATGACAGATACACTTACTGAAGATACACTTACTCTTGCAAGGCCCAATAAAGAAGATGTGGAAAATGCTTTAGATTTTCTCAATTGAATATTCTTAGTGTGTGTTCAGTTCTAGTAAAAGAGACTTAGCAGGAGATTAGAATAAAGTATAGAAACATTTTTATATTTTTTGCTTCCTCGTGTGATTTAAGGTGACCATAAACCTTATGGCACTATAGATTTACTGCTGGGTGAATCAATTTTATATGTGCAAGCTATTAAGCCTTATTAATATCATGAATAAAGCCCAGCTGATACAGCAGCACAATATGTGCATAGATATATCATATCATATGTAGCATATTCAAATGGGGATGCAAAATATATTAAAATAGTATACTTTTTTCTAATGTCCTTCTAAGGCTCTTTTTACTCTTTTTACACTGCTGGAATTTCAGCTAGTAGAACAGAACACACACTTCATCAGTTTTGTCATGCACCGTGTCATCGTCACAACCCCCACCATTTATACTGTCTCATAACATCCACCCACTGGAGATTTCTACTCAATGATAGATGCTGTAACAAAGAAAAAAATAGATAAAATAAAACCCAACAATCACCACAAAATCAGGGTGGGAAATGTGGCAAAAATACACACATTTTCCACTTCAGACACCAGAAACTTGGGAGGAAAAACTGATTTGTTGCTCAAAATTAAACACACAGTTTTTGAAGCTTAAATTACATCAAACAATTGACAAATAACAAAACATATCTGCATAGTCATTTCCAGCACCCTTAGAATGGCAATGAGATTCTGGACTCTCTCCAGGAATACATAAAGTAATGCTTTAACACTATAGTCATGGAGAAGGCCCACGGTTCCTTTTCCCCAGCCAAGAACACGTCTCCTGGCAGACTCCCCCAGAACAACACTGCTGCCCAGCAAAGACTTTGCAGACATCCTAAACTCAGTCACTAAGCAATTGTCCAGCTTCGACACAAGATTGTCTCTGGTTGAAATTCTATACCGGCAATCCCAATCCCTAAAGAAATCTTTGGAATTCACTGAGACGTGACCCAGCTCAGTATAGAAAATAAAAAGATAAAAGAGACTATGAGTGACTTCCAGGTCCGTAGCATAACCTGGTGTTTTCAGATATCCCAGAATCTGCTTAAATAGGCCACAGAAGTTACACAGAAGTAAAACCTTCATCAAAACTCACCATGATGAACATCACTTTCTAGCGCATCCATCACCCGGGAGCCAGGAGACCTGGTTCCTGAATACCACGTCCTATTGTCTCCAAATTCGAACATTTCAAGCAGAAGGAGCAGGGGAAGAGTTGTGGAAGGGAGCTGAAAGGAATGGACTTTAGCGTAAACGAGCAGTTCCCCAGAGAGATCGAAAGAAGCAAGGTCCTGTTCCCTGTCCGGTGCAGCTTTATTCAGAAAGTTCCCTGTGCTGTCATTGCTGTGGACTGGTTCTACTGTGAC
The DNA here is from genome assembly GCF_057381915.1 of Diplotaxodon limnothrissa. Lineage (NCBI taxonomy): Eukaryota > Metazoa > Chordata > Actinopteri > Cichliformes > Cichlidae > Diplotaxodon > Diplotaxodon limnothrissa. Next base: position 6,396,001 of record NC_140610.1, on the reverse strand, counting down.
CTTAGCACCACTCCCTGTTTGTGTTAACACCACTCCAGATAAACATCCACAACATGTTTTTTCTTCTCCTCCTCTTCCTCTATTATCTATCTAGCTTATTTATATTAATTCATTAATTAAACTTGACATCATAAAAGATAAATTACTGTCAGTCTCTGCACCATAAAGGTGTTGGTTACAATGTTCTTGTCTTTTATCAAGTTTTCTCATTCATCCCCCCTCTTGCTCTCTTTAAATTAAAAACGTTTGTGGGATCTTCCAAAACTTTTGCAGGAGGAGATCTGTTTGGCAGATCTGTGTTGGCCTTCACACAACAATTCTGGTTGCCACACTGCTGGACAGGACAAGGGATTTTTTTTTTTTAAAAAGTACAAGTAAATATACTTGTGCTAAAAATGCTCTAGTAAAAGTATTGATTCCAGTTAATTTCTTAAAATTAACTTAAAAGAAATTGAAAAAGTACGAATGTAAAAAGCAGACCATTTCTACCAGCTATTTTTGTGGAAAGCTAACTGAACCTCATGTCACATTAGTACCATTATAAAGATGATGCTGTGCATGTTAAAGAATCACTTAGAAATAACTCACAAGGATTTTTGTAACCTCCAGCGGATTTTGTGTAAAAACTGTAATGACCTGACCTGTGCTACTGCTCTTTGTAAACTGAGCCAACTAAATTCAATAAAATATAAGCTATTATAAGATATAATATAAGATGTTGCATTAGCTATCATGGCTGATTTCCAATCCCTTGGCAGTATAAAGTTAGGTAGAATTTAGTGAGAGAATCTAATCAGCATCATTAGCTTCAATTCAATTTGATGTCCTTTGATGTAACCTTACATTGATGATGAACACGACAGGTGCTCAAGTCCAGTATAGTACATGCCATAAATTCACCACAACATTGGACACTGATCTGTTCAACCTGCATAAAGGAACTAGTATTTTCATACATTAAATTGTTTTGCAGGATATTTCACAATATGATAAAGACAGCAACACAGGTACAGATCGACTATCTGTTCAAAAAACACTTTAAAATGAGTGAGGCCATTAAGCTTTAAATTTCCACTTCTCTGTGGGTCACTGAGCACTCCTTACTATTACAAATAATCTTTTCTTTTTCTCCTGTCCTTTCTTTATCAAAGCTTTCTCCAACACTGATTAAAGTTATGTCACATACGTTCTGTTATTTGGAATTACAGCTATATATATTAGCAGCTATATCTTTAGCTAGCAGACACATTGTGTAACAAAATCAGTTGTGTTTGCTGATATTTGTTGATCCGAGAAATGTTGCATTTGAAATTACCTGCCACTTAAAAACTGTTTCTCTCCTCATGCACGCTCCTCTCCTGCAGTGCTAGCTAATAGCTGAAGTTCTGCAACCAATAGTTATGGACATCTGCACTAAAAACACCATTCTAGATCATTGCAGCCCACATTCAGCCCTTGATTGATTGATTGATTGATTCAGCCCTGAGTATAGGGCTTAAAATGATGCATAAATGCAATAAGCACCACTGATGAACACACCAAGAAGATTTTTTTTTTATGCATTACTGTTCGCTCCATTTAGCTTCAATCAGTTTGATGTGTGAAGACACACAGTAACAGGAAATAATAACTCCCCTCAAATCCAAACGTAAACCTAAAGTAGCGAGACTGTATCAGCATCTACCATAGCACAGCACATGCCAGTAGTTGTGACATCACTTTTGCTGCACACCTCCATTTGCATAAACATTAGCAAGATGTCAGACAAAGGAACACAGCGGGCTAAGACAAATAGGTGAGGGGCACAAACAGACAAATGCTGGGGAGACTGCTACATGTGTAAAGTGTAGAAGTAAATTTATATGTTATTTGATACACAAAAGAGGTGCTTATGAGGGTTATAGAGCTAGTTATGCACCCATTAGGTGGTTACAGGTTTTGATATTTACATGTTTACATATCTGAATAGTTACACATGCACTTTCAAAACAGTAATAAGTATGTGTTAAATCTACCTAGTTGGTTTTCCTGCATGTATCTAAGTATAGGATTTCCTGGCTTCTGAGTGGGCAGTGAAGTCCCGTTATGAATAAGGGAGCAGCCAAAATTAACTTCAAGAACCAAATATTCAATATCACAACAATAATAAAAGAAAAAAAATCATAATATATATGAATAATAAACAAAACAGAAATTTAAAGAAAGAGAAAGAGATCAGAACTTTAATACTGCCAAGAATCTTAAATACAACTGAGCAAAGCTTTAGAACCATAAGAGGTATACTCTCATTATGTGTCACTATGGTGTTACACTGAACAACTTTATTAAATTGATAACAAACTTTAAATCTACTTTTGCACTCCAAAAATAGTGAAGCTAATTTGTTGTTGCTAAGCAGCAGACTAACTGGTGGGCACATATATTCTGGGTAAAACAGGTGTTCAGGCCGTTGCACCAGACCGATCAATCACAGTTTCCAGCTAATTAAACGACTGAACAACTTTCCTTGTTTAGCAGAATAAATATTTTGTTCAGTGTATCATTGCTTAATCGCTTGATCAGTGTCCAGTTTCATTTTGTGGCCACCTTATTAGTAGCTGCCATCTTAGCATCTCTCTTGCTCTCCTGATGTATGCTCACCTGACTTTCATAGCTGTCACTGGTAGGATTCTTATTTATACCCCCACTGCCTCCATATGAATTTTTTTACATTGTTGCTGATTGATGCTACTCGTGCTTTTGTAGAAATTGCCTCTGGGTTCTAGTTTCCTGGAAGCTTTCCCTCCACTGATTGTTGGTATGTCATCTATTCTTTTATGCTGCAAGTTCAATAATTTAACTGAGATGTTTTGATTGTAGGTAGTAGCATCTTTGATGTTAACATTTTATTTATTATCCGTCTGATTTTTTTCCTGCAGGCTGCAGAGACAACACCCTACAAGACAGTAAAATAACATCCCATGAAAATAAAACCAGTTTTTTTAAAAAAAGAAGAATTTGAGATGTGACAGACACATAGAGAATTAAAAGAGATGGTAAGAGATAAACTGAAGCAGTTCATCAGTTTAGTTGCCTGTTGTTGCAGTAATGGCTACCATGCATGTTGGGGTTAATTAAAGCCTCCAGTCACAGTTCGCAAGGGGTGGACAGTGGGGCTGAATCTGCCATTTTACAACCATTTGCTATTTTATATCAGTGGTTCAGGACAGCACAGTGGCTAAAAGGTCCTGGTTTCACAGAGAAAGGGCCTTTCTGTGTGAAGTTTGTTCATGGCTATGGGTACTCTGGCTTCCTCCCACAGTGTAAAGCCATGCACGTAGTGAGGTTAGATAAATGATTGTAAATGGCCCATAGGTTTGAATTTGAATGCAAATAGTTGTCTATTGCTCTGTGTTAGCCCTGCAACAGGCTGGCAACATGCCCAGGGTGTACCCCACCTCTCGCCCTATGGCAACTGGGATAGGCTCCAGAAAGGTTTTACCGTCGTTGTTGCTAACGACAACGCATAAAAACAAACGCTTGTCCTCTGTAGTGTGGTTATATAAAATATAAGAGAAAGAGAGAACTTTAAGAAATTAATGTAACCACTACAATGACCATCAAAATAATAAAAAAATATTGCCGCCAACAGTTTATTTTGCAACACCACGAAACAAACGATAGCGTAAAATGAAATGATAGATGTTTTTATATTGTCATCCGATATATATGTTATATCGAACAGCCCTACATGTGTGTATAAATTGGTGCACTTCCTGTCATCTGAGAACAGGAAAGTGAGACACTGTTTCACTAGAATTGGACAATAGAAGAATGTAAAAACATTTGTTTGTTTTCATTGTCTCAATGAGTCTCCGAAGCAAGACGCAGATGGTAGAGTCAGAATTTGGAAGAACCATAAAAGCATGTGTTACCAGCACCAGACCTAGGGGAATCTGGACCGGCAGCAAGCGGCACACAGGCTAGAGAGCACTGCGTAGCCAAGTATGAGCAAACTGTGGATTAATAGGGAGGACACCGAAGTTAGCGTCTTGCTCAGGCCGGAGCTCATTTATTTCTGCAACATATACACAATACAAATCACACTAAACCATGCATTCTTCCCATAAAATAACAGAGTTCACAAACAAAAATAAAGTTACAAAAAGCATTCTCTCAAAAGCAAAATAAATGCAAACTAATTCAAAATACATACACATGGGTCCAGGCTGCTAGCCATGGTGTAAAGTAGGGGTGGGTTTTGATAATCGATTTATCGATTAAAATCGATTCTGGCTTGGATAACGTGATATCGATTCATTAAAATCCTGAATCGATTTTTTAATATAAATTTATTTTGCCCGAAATGCCAGAATCTCAGGTGAAACCTCACGAAATTTCAACAACCACCAAACAGCTAAAACAGTAAATGAGAGCAGGAACACGGCTTCTGCACAAAGACGTAAACACAAAGCGCGGACCCGCAGACGGATCAGAATCAGTGAGATGTCGCCTTTCTCACCTGACGGCACGGACACGGTCGGGGCTGAAAGCTGACTGCTCGCTGATTCTGATGCTTCGGCGGGTCCGCGCTTTGTGTTTACGTCGTTTTTTCACTGATTCTAAAGCTGTTAGTTTTATCTCTCTCCAAACAATATTGACCGAACCAGCAGCAAAAGAAGATCCAAACTACGCTTCACATCAACATCGTCATGAATTCACTCTGACTTTTGCTGTTTTGCTTCCACCACAATAAAATCACACTTCATGCACAGCTCTCTCTCTCTCTCTCTCTGTACTTCAAGAACAGTTTCCCGTCTATCCCCGAAATCTGTTTTCTGCATTATTTGCTTGCTTGTTACACACAAGTCTACCGTTGTTTACAGCGCTGTCGGCCGATGTTTTTTTTTTCCTTTTACTGACTTCAGAAAAGAAAACCTAATTTCTGCCGTTCAATAGGCTTCTGAACAAATTTAAACTTTTTAAAATTATGCAAAATGCAAAACGCTCAGCTGTGTCTCTAATAAAACCGCTGTAACTTCAGAGGTAATGTTCATATGTTGATTAATGGTTTTCTTTCGTTTTTGATGCACTGCCGAATATTTTTATAAAATCACAGGCCAGGAAAATCACCTTCATGTTTTGCTGTGTTTTATCTTCAGCTGCTTTGACACAAAGACATCTGGTGTGACGCTTACACCTTTGATAAAGTCTGGAAAGTGTCAGCTTCCTTTTTATAGATACAAAAATATGTAAATGTACTGATCTGAATTATAATATTTCTGACTGTCTGAGGCAAAATTTCCCAGATTTAAATCGAATTGAATAGAATCAAATTGAATCGAATCGTGGATCAAATCGATTCGGGACCTTGTGAATCGGAATCGAATCGATTCTAGAAATCATTGACGATACCCAGGCCTAGTGTAAAGGTGTGGGGGAATATTTTCTTTGAGCACTTTCATCTCCTTAAAACCAACTGAACAACATTCCGAAACCAAAGCCTACTCAAGTGTTGTTGCTGACCATGTTCATATCTTTATTACCACAGTGTATTTGTTAGTAGTTCATGATAATCTGGGGAAACAGAGGATGAAAACAATGGCACATTGTGTGAGGTAATAAAAAGATAATAGCAGGTTATTTCCAGGTTATCAGGTAAAAAGCATGTTAAGACAATAACATAAGCTGTCACATAAAGAATCAGTGCTTTATAGAGTAAGAATGGCAAGATAAAGGGTTAGAAAAGGCGATTTTGGAATAGGTAGCAGCAGGAATTGAAAGAACCTAAAATGGAAAAAAAGAAAAAGGAAAAAAAGAAAAACATGGTCACTTGCAATATCTTTTCAAAAAAAGAACAACCTGCTCAGAATCATTAAGCGAAAACTGATTACAAAAACTTTTTCAAAGAAGTGAATTTCCTTCATACGCACCAAAAATGAATCAGTATTAGAGCTGAGCAAAATGTCAGCCCTGAGACTTTCATTTGCCTGAATTCAGTGTGGAAAAAAAACAAGGTAGTGTTGCAGGATTAGTCTTTTGAAAGCTGCAGACATTTCTTTTCACTCTTTTTCAAACAGATATAAGCTGTCTGAGGCAGCTCATTGAAATGCTTTATACTACTAGCATGGGCCACAGAGCCATGTGTGAAACTGACTTGTGGTCTTTGCTAACTCCTACACTATCACTAATAGACACAGACTGTAATAACGTAGCTCAAAAGCTTCCATTAAAAAAGTACAATAACAGCAAGAGAATGGAAAATAAATTGTTGTTAATAAACAAGTAAGCAAATCCACCTCTCGCACCTCTCCATCCCCGGCCTCTAGCGACTGTGGAAGTCGCTATAGTCTGTCTATATCTAAATTTCTAAATTTGCTAATAATATTGATAATAGCTGGATGTCATTTAAAGCGCTAAGTTTATATATCCTTTCTGTTTCTGTAAATAATTAGTTAAAACTGTCAGTAGTTCATTATGAAAGTACATGACAGTAGTTCCTCACATTATAAAATTGGTCTGTTAATCACAATTTGAGACGCTCATTCTTTGAGACCTTAACTAGCTTAACCCTAAACATTAAGTGAAACTACCACATTAACTTTGCAATCTCCAACCACTACATGAACTAGGACGCTTCATTAACACGAAACAGCAAGTTTACTCAATAATCATTTACTGCATAATTCAATCTTTCCCTATATTAAGCTGAACCTTGATTGATCTCCCAACCAATTATAAATAATAAGATTATGATTTCTCAGTATCTCTGCTACATTTAATCCACGCACCCATTAACACATCAATATTTTCTAGCTGTATTATTTTGAATGTGTCAGACATTCTTTAGCCAAGGGTAATAACAGTGTACTGCACATTCAAAAAGAAACTGTATTTTATTCTGGTGAATCACAATTATGTTGTATTTCAAGATTTTTGCTGACCATCATATAGGTAGGTCTGTCAGTGGCATGTATCTGTTCCTTATGTTAAAGGAAGGGCTTCATTTAAAGTTCAAGGCATTCTTCATAGAGTTAATGTGAATTTCAAGTGCTTAATGTAAGTGAACTTCAAAGGAAATCCATCTAAATCGTCTTTAACAACATGTAAGTGGAGTCCTGACCACAATCTTGTCATTTTGATCTTTAAAGTAGAAACTCTTGCGTTTGCAGCCAGGGATTTTAGGAATTGAAACTTCCTTCCTTTCATGTATAGTGTGTTGTGCACTTGACATTTGGACCAGTGCACTACCAAGCAAGATGGAGAAAAAAGATTTTTTTAAAAAGCCAGAATGTTTGAGAATCAAAAATAGTCAAGATCATGAGCGAGGATGACCAAGACATGGACAACAGGGAAGAAAAAGGAGGGCAAGTCCAAAGGGAGGTGATGCTGTGTAATAGCCTGAGTGTTCTGAAACAATGCTCATACCTCCATTTCACTGCTTTTACTCTGTACTGTCACAACATTTCTGTTCTTTTACTTGTTTTGGTTTTTTTTGTACATTGTCCTCCACTGTTTTCTATTTTTTCCCCCAACTCAATATCCCTGCTATCATTTCTGACAACTTGATTCAGATTCACCGGTCAGCTGCAGTCAGGACCTCATCAGAGACCTTTCAATCATAGAGCTCATACACAGCTTTTCTCCCTTCCTTCACTTCTGTTATTTTGAACCCAGCTTGACCACTGTATAGTAGGCACACTGAAAAATTCAGCCCTATCCTCCTCTGCTTTTTGGAGGTGGTCTACTTGTCATACCTGCATGCATGTCTTGCAATGCAGATGAGCTGTAAGATCCAATTTGTTTGTGTGGAGATGACTCGAATTCCTTTGCCACAGAACATTAGGGCTGCAAATTAATATCCCTGGGCTCACTGGCTCACAGGTCTGTTTCGAGACAGAAGACAGGCATTCTGGGATAATGGCAGATGCATGGAGAGAATTCTTTAAGACCCGCAGTGCCTTGTCTTTATAAACCCTTCTCCACTCCAACATTTTCCTGCTTTCCCCTTATGGTTTCATTTGTCACCTGTAGCGACCTTCTCCTAAATGAGTGCAAAAGAAAGCGAGCTCATCTCTAGTGTCATGCTCAGAGTTACAACATCGATAGTCTGTCATTCTCCGCAGACACTCACGGGGAACGACTGGAGGGAATACAAATGAGCAACAAAGTATTTGAGGGACAAAAACCTGATACAGATCTCAGCTAGATGACAATATGTACAGGTCCTCACTGGTTTTACTGATACTGCTATTTATTTCAGTCATTATTAGGATTTTCTTTTTCAAAACAGAAAAAAAAAAACAAAAGTTTATTTAAATAAATAAATGTTGACAATCAAGAATTAAATTCAAAAGGAATAACAAAAAGTATTTATTAAGATTATGTAGGCTCAAGTTTAAGCTTATTGTGCCTACACTTTAATACATACAGACATTTTTTCTTTGCTTTTGTGTTAGGTATTGAAAGGTTACTTACACTGTCTTATTTTATTTATTTTTTCATTGCAAACATAGGCAGTGATGTTGAAATATGGTACATGAACGTAATTAAATGATACATTTACTCCATGTCATAATGTAAATTTGCTGCTGGCAAAACTGGTGCAGTCTACCATCTGTTCTTGATCATTAACATTCACTATGCTTCTTACAGTACATGATTGTTTGGCTGTTGAAAGGCTGCACATAATACATAATTGTTTGGTTCTCTGCATTTTAGATACAGTTTTAAGGAAGCTGGTTTTCCCTACTTGACAATAGTTGGATAACAACTGATGCTACTCTCAGGTCTGTACATATGCCCCGTAAAAAACGGAATTGCTTTTAAAATTTATCCTTTTATATAATTTTTCTTAAATGCAACAAGTGAGATACTTGTTGGTAAATCTAATGTAGACACACATTCAATGTTGGACAAAAGGCTCAGCTGAAAAAGAAACGACATTCTACCTCCCTGTTAATGGGTTTGTACCAGCCTGTTCATTATGAGCAATGTATTCTCACTCACATGTGATCACACACTCATGCACTGATGATGGGTTAGGAGCATATTCTCATCATAACAAAAGTTTTGGTGTCATTTTCTAACATAAGAAAGAACAATAGTGGACAGCAGTATGAATAAGAAGGCAAGAGAGAGGACAGATGCATAATCAAAAGGCAAATCTTACCCATCTCTGAGAAGCACCTGACCCATGTTCTCAGTTACCATATAATTGGATATGCACAAGGTGTGCTTTGGCCACAGTGTTATGATGTGCCAGCTGAGAAAACGCTGAGAGCCTTCCTGGGAATCATACTCTCAACTCTTTGTTTAGGACACTTAGCCATCACAGGTAAATGTTTTCTATACCCTTTGGATCAGCTAATTACTCCTGTACAGGAGGTCTTGACCAACTCCTTCTTCAAAGGGTTCAAGTTTCTGATACGAAGAATTGGTCCCCAACAGTTAATGCAGAAACTGAATTGAGTTGGTAGTGAGAAGACTCAAATAGCTCTGACTTCTTACCTCTGGATGTATATCCCAGCCTAATTTTTTAATATGCAAGCTTAATTGTGTGAAGGCTTATCATATGAAACTAACCAAGACATCACAAACCTCTAAAACAGGACATAACCAAAGCTGAAAAGGTTTTTTTTTTTTACACCACCTCCATTGCTTCTTCCTCCTTTGACTCTCTTGCTTCAATATTTCTGCAGTCAGTGCGTCAAGGCACCAGCAAAAAGACAGCAGCATTTGATGCCCTGGAGAAAGCACTGGTTTTCCTCAAGAAGTCAGACCTTATCAGGACAAGTAACTGACCTTATCACATACTTCTATCAATTGTTTCTTTTGTAATGCTTATCCTGACCCAATGCTTGTGATATTTTCAGTCTTTTTACTTCCTTATTTATTTATCTTTATTTATTTATTAGCACACATGCTTCAAGGTTAAATTAAAGTACCAAATAATAATGTTCAGTTGTGCTATGAGCTAGCTTTTAACACATGCAGCATATAATAATAATAATAATAATAATAATAATAATAATATATACCTCCAGAGTTTGAAAGTTGTGAGGAAAATTTCAGGTGTCACAGCTGTGTTAAAATATTAATGTTTATAAACAGGAGAAGTTGCTGAGAGTCTGTGAAAAGTTGGATTAAATTCCACCTGAATATATTTGTGACTTTGACACTCTTGTCGGAAGTTAATAGCTGCCAGGTGGGTAAAGTCTAACCTTTTTGTTCGCGTTTAATGTGGTTGAAGGTTTGCATGCAGCATACTAAACACAACCAGCTCAAAGTAAACAAAAAAGCTGGTGTTGTGGGCTGCTTATCTCTAAAAGCCTTCCTCTGAAGGTAAGATCAGTAGGTAAGAACATCAGTCACGTACGCTCCTCTACAGCATAGTGCCTACACAGTGCTGCTGCATTTTTTAAAAGATACCTCTGGACCATGAACAATGATAGTGTATGTTTATTGCATGCCAGACCTGTACAGTAAGGGAAATGATGATTTGATCCCCTGCTGAATCTTTAAGTGTGCTCACTTACAATGAAACGAAGAATCCCATTTTTTAGGGTAGTTTCATTTTAATGGAGAGCATCAACCAAAAATTCACAGAACATAAACAAATATTATATAAAAGTTAGAAATTGATTAGCATGTCAGTGAGCGAAATAAGTATTAGATCCCCTATAACCCAGACCCCCGCAGATTGCCCATGTGACACACAGATTCCAATCAGTTCGAGATACTCCTGATCGAAACACGTTACGTGTATGAAGCACGCCTGTTCAAGGAGATCTGTCAAAGGACATCAGCGACAAGGCTGTAGACCTGCACAAGGCTGGAATGGGCTACAAGACAATCAGCAAAAAAATTAATGAGCAGGTGAAAAATTATGCTGTGATTATTTAGAAATTGTCATGGCTGTGTAGAGGCAGGCAGGATGATAGACCCAAATCCAGGAGTCCAACCACGAAAGACGTAAACTGAGAAAGGCAGCTTTTATCGCTGTAGAAAAACTCATCTTTACAAAAAAACGTGACAAAATAAAACAGACTTCAAATGCTGAACTAGAACCTACACTGGGGAACAGGTAACCGAACTAAGACCACTTGGGACACGACGAGAGGAGACACACCACAACGAGTGTAATAGCAGTAGTTGTAGTAGTATGACGCAACAAAGAGCGCCGGAGGACACGCACTATAAATACACAGGCAGGAACATGAGGGAACAAGGAACAGGTGGGAACACAGCCAGGAGAAATTAGACCTAACAAGACAGGGGAAGCAAAATTAGAATCACTCACGTGAAACAGACTTTCAAAGCATAACAGGAAACACCCAACAGACACAGACTTGACACTGAACCAAAAGGGACGCATGAACAAAACCTAAGAACTAGAAATCACCGAACAAAGAACTAGAGCACTAGAAATACAGAGAAAGAAACCTAAACACTAATAGTGATAACAATGATGAAAATCAAACATCAAATCAGAACACAAGTCAATTACAGCAAAGAAATCATAGAACAATAATAATAACAGACAAAACACTGGGACACCGACCCAGGACAGTGACAGAAATAGAAGATATATAACTGACGATCATTTGCTCTTGCCTCATGGAGTGAGGATGATCATGAGAAACGTGGTGGATCAGCCCAAAACTACATGGTAGGAGCTGTTAATGATCTTGCAGCACCCGACAGGTCACTGTGCTCAAGAAGGCGTTAACTTTAAGTTTGCCAGTGAACATCTAAATGATTCAGAGAAGGCATGGGAGAACATGCTGTGGTCAGATGTAACCAAAATCAAGCTTGTTGGCATCAACTCGACCCACTGTGTGTGGAGGGACAGAAATGCGGAGCATGACTCAAAGAAAACCACGCCCACAGTGTTTTTCTGCTAAGAGTGCAGGACAAAACAGAATTCTTCATCAAGTACTAAGTCATATTTTCCTTGGGGATGAAATACTGTAATGAAATACTGGACATTCTGTCCCTCTTCATTAAAATAAAACTACCATAAAAATTAAAGACTAACATTTCTTTGTAAGTGAGCAAACTTACAAATTCAGCAGGAGAGCAAATCAGTTTTTCATATACTCATACTGGTTGTCAAAGACCAAACTCAGCCATCAGGGGCAAAAGCCTCAGTGCAATCTAGGACAAACATTTAGGAGTCAGTGTTTTCTGCAAACGACTGCAAACGCACATCTCAGACAGCTTCGAATTGAACTGTGTAAAGAAGTCTTAAGAAAAATTCATGCTTTGAAGACACAGAAACTGCGGCCTGCATGTTATCAACACACCACTGTCATCCCTCTGAACCGAGTACAAAAAAGACAACCAGCTGAAAGCACAGAGTATTTTTTTAATTGCTGTTTCATCCTTTGACGTGTCTGTTTAAATCCGAGACACTTGTTTCAGCAGTTTAAATGAAATACCACTCTTTTTAAAGGTTACTCTTTGTTTACGCATTAATGGGATTTTACAGTCAGGATAAAAGCAGATCACAGCAGCTTTTCAAACAATGGGTTTTGTGTTCTCACCACCAAACAAAATAAAGAACAAAACCGGTCTGAAAATAATCAAACTCAAAGTGGACCCATCCTTGGTCCTCCACACACACTGTTCTGAAGGGGCTTTGGAGGTCTTTCATGACTTTTGTTCTCGTTTGAATAAGAATTGAGCAATCATAGCATATTATTGGAGAAGGCTGCGTCTAGACATATCTCTCCACTTCAGCGATGTCTTTTATGACCACAGTTTAATTTAGGCAAATCTTCAAAAGTGCTCATGAAATGTATTTTCTTGCCCTCCCCCGTGTTAAACATTAATTGTTTTTATGCTTGTAAGCACCCTTCTGTTTATGGTTCCTAGCTTTCTACTAATAAGCTTCACTGGGAATCCATCAAGCCTTTCATTTTAATAGTTTTCCATTTTTTTGTTAAGACTGACGGTTTTTTGTTTTCGCTTTTTTCATTTACCACCTTTAAATCTCACGCAGCAATGTATCATTTATCCCAAGAGATCATTCCTCCCTTTTATAAGACTTGGAAAAAAAAAAAAAAAGCTCCTACATCCTTTTTGTTTGCACAGAAAAACTACAGGTCTATTTTAATGATATCGTTAGTACCATACACGGCACAATGAAATGGATTAAGACCAGTCACTTGTTAAAAAATTTAATAAACAATGAAAGGATTAAGAAAAATATCAATTAATTCTGGCGAATAAAATTGAAAGGGGAAAAAAAGGTAATCCAGGCATAAAGACTTACTGGCACTAACATTAATTCTTTATCAAAAGGTCTCCTGTCAGAATAAAGTGAGCAGAGTGCTCTGTTCAACTGTGCATTGTAATTTTTCAATGTCACTTGCTTAAATGAATAGTTTAGATAAGAGAATTAAGAAATCACAGATTTGTTCAGTTACCAAGGGAATAAGCTTATCCAGTGTGTAATTTACTAGACAGGTATTAGCGTTATGACTGATGAGAGTAAAGTAGCTCGTCAGTTTTAATTGTGGTCATTATGCTGCATGGAAGGTGAACAGACTCTAAAAGACTGGCATGCTAGAGAGCCTTTTTGTGAAAAAAATATGTTAGTGTTGGCCTAAAGGTGAAAGTGTTAGGCTGGGTCCTTTGCTCAAAGCTTCTTAAAAGTGTCTTATGCTTAACAACTAGTAGCCTTGTTAAACAGCATTTCTCTGGAACTAGTCTGTTATCTTTCAGTGGCTAATATTTCCCCAGGTGGTATGTCAAGGCATAATCTGGATTACAAGCACATCTCATGACTGATGGTCACTCTAAGGCAAAACAGCACCCTATAGTGAGGATACATTGCATCACATTTAAAATACATAATATTATTGTCATGAACTGGCTGTGTGGATGCAGAAGAGGACCCAAACGCAAAACTCACGGAGACAAAAAGCTGAACTCAAAATCACTGCTTTATTGCAGGCTTCACAAAGAAACAGAACTAAACTGGGAATGCTAACAGAAGACCGAGGGACCACAGAAAGACACACAGGTTCCGGGAGGAGACATTGACGACGCGACACTGAACTGAGGGAGACATGCACATAAATACACAGAGGGTTAACGAGGGAAGTGGGAGTACACGGGGAACACAGCTGACACAGATAATCATAATGAGACAGGGCAGGAGTGAACACAACATGACGCATACTGACGAGAAACTGTCAAAGTAAAACAGGAAGTACACAGAGGTTCAGACAGGAGGAGACAGAGCACAGACATAACGGGCTGGGGAAAACATTAAATGAAACACGAGGGGAAACGAGGGCTCACAGATACACAGAGGGGCACACAGGGGGTAATCAAATAAGGAACATCTTTAACAGAACCTAGGAACCACGGCATACGGAACAAAATACAAAAATACAAGAAAACTAAGAATGCTGGGCCAACATGGCCCAGGACCATGACAATTATGGCAGTTCTTTGGAAACACATCTCACAGATGAGTTCTTTAAGGCAATTTCAACCTTTGCCTATAGCCAGAGTTACTTTATCCTACTATATATTATATGCAAGAATGAAAGAAATATGATTACAACATAGTTGTAAAACATTGGTCTCAGCTAATTTCTGTATGGGGTTATTTTTTTCAATTACTGATTAGATATTTGCCATGTTATGGTGGAGGAGCTTTTTTAGTTTTTGTAAGTGTCATTGTCTTACAAATAATATGTTTTTTTGTACTAACTTATGTGCCCAATAATTTTATTAGTGGATAGATTGATTAGCCTACTGATAAAGTTAGCATTGATTAGCAGGTATCTGACTGCAGTATACCCATACAGCCTGTAGATGGGCTTTGATCAAGAAAATATGGTCACTTGGGGCTCCAAAAGACTATAAGACAGAAGTCATGTTATATATTGTAGATTATACTATTATATATCGACTTTGTATTATAACTAATTTGAGCTTTGATACTGAAAAACACAGAGTTGGCCAAGAAAATTTGCGGTCTGGTTGGCAGCCAGGTGGGGTCTGAGTGGAGTCAGATTCCAACTCTGAAATATAAATAGTCTACCCCGGCCTTCAGCTCTTCCTCCTCTTTGATCAGGAACCTCTACATCTCTGGTGCACTGCTGCAATGCTTTGGGTCTCTTATAAAGTGCCTCTCAGGGCCCTTTGATTCCACCACCTACCTGCTCTTGTTTGTGATGTGCCTGGTCACGACTGTTTCAAACCCCAACCAGCCGTCCTCTCAGCTTCATGTGAAAGGAATCCCTACAGACTTCTCCACACTCACAGGACCACGCCACCAGTGCATACTGAACAAGTGAGTCTGGGCAAGTGTTTGAATCTCACCAACAAATGCTCCCAGGTGCATTATGACTCTAGCATCTCAGTGTTCTTGGAAATAACCAAACTTTTAATTAAATTATCATGACTGTAATATATTTTATAAAAATGGTACATATACATAGATCTTTATATTACCTTTTAAGTCTTGTGTTAATTTAGTGTATTCTCTTTAGTTGTATCGTCTAATTTTTATATAGGAAAGTTTTCACGTTTTTACGTGGGTGCAAAATTAGCTTTTATTGGGGATAAGGAATGAGCATAAAATCAAAATCAAACCTTTTTTTTTCATATTTTTCAGTTGGCACTTTTAAAATAACTGCACCTTGCAGAATGACAGGCCTAATTTCACTGTCCCTAAGTGCTCAGCCAAGCCTGCAGTGGCTCAGTCTGACTTGTGAAGATCCTGGATAAATGATTGGCAACTGTTTAATGAGGGCCTGCATACCTTTGATTACTAGGCCCCACTAATGAACAGCATGTCAGTTTTGCCCTTAGCACAGAATACAGTCTTGGCTACCCTGGGTAATCAGTCGAAATGCCAGTCAAAGGGCACATTTGATATTTCATGCAGCTCCCTGTGGAAAATCTGAATAATCAATTCAAATTTTTAGATAGTATTTCTCTGGGGTGATGTCATCTGCTCTGCGTTGATGGCTAGAACACCTTTGAACACACCATGATAGCATGATTGTAGTTAATGATGATCTCCCAATATTTATCATACAAGTTACTGTTGACATTACTTTTTCTTTTCTTTTCTTTTTCAGGAGTGGAACACATGCATATTTCCATTACAGACAGCCACTCACAATGTATTTTCCCCACCTTATTCATTTTTAATCATGCTTTGAGCATACATTTCTGCTCATATGCAGATGATAGTTATCCCTATTTAGCAGTATTCTGCCATATACCCCGCCAGACCAGAAAAGGGATCACACATTATAATATTTTGTTGGACCATCTTTAGCTTTGATGATGGCAGCATTTAACATGGCATCTGAACAAGTTTATGCAAAATCACATTATTTTTTTCCACCTGGCGATCTCCTGATACTTATGATGGAAGACTGTGACTGCTAAAGTCTTCTCATTAATATCCCAAAGATTTTAAGGGGTTAAGGTCTCTGTGGTAGCCAGTCCAAGTGTGAAAATGAGGTCTCATGTTCCTACAACGGAGAACAGGAAGGCTGAGCAGAGGGTAATTAACAAAGCCCAAAAGAATCATTGGTTTCTCTTTGCCACCCCTGGAGGTCATTGCCAGATCCTGCCAGACATCCTGCCAGTTGTCTCAAGAAAACCAGGGCCCTCACAGGTGACTGCGTGCATCCTGCCCACCACTTGTTTGATCCGCAGCCCTCGATCAGCACCTCAGGTCAGTCAGGTCCCACACCTCCAGACTCACAAACAGTTTCTTCCCCTGGGCCATTCGGACTGTTAACAAACACAATCATGAAAAATGCAAGAATTCCCCAGCAGTGTAAACTGTGGTGTATTCATAATTGTCTCTGGTACATTTGTTGTATGGGCAGTATGTGTTCACTGTTTGATTGTGTAATTACGTGTTACGCACTGGCAATGCATGCCGGTAGATGGTAATACAGGAAGTAAAAGAGATGGTCTTACCGCACACAGTGGTCCCGCGTACTTATTCAGATTCAGAGTAAGAATCACACATGGTGTCAGAAGTGCTGTGTGACTCGTAAGACTCCATACATCTGCCGAGTGTGAGGAGAAGGGGAAGGTGGAAACAAAATGCCGAATGACGACGTAGACGATCGTCCGAGGGCAGGAGTTAGCACCGCGGCTAGCACTCCCAGCGCTACGTTTAGCATCCAACCACCGGAGCCCTTTGATTTTTCCAAACCACACGAATGGACAAGATGGGTCCGTCGCTTCGAGAGATTCCGTCAGGCAAGTAATCTGTCTGCGAGCTCGGAGGAAAATCAAGTGAACACTCTCATATATTGTATGGGAGACGAAGCGGATGACGTCCTGAGAGGACTAAAGTTAAGTGATGTAGACCAACGGGACTATGCTAAAGTGAGAGATAGCTTCCACAACTTTTTCATTGTCAGGAAAAATGTTGTTTATGAGCGCGCACGTTTTAATATGCGCAAACAAGAGCCGAATGAGACTGTTGATGCATTCGTGACTGCCTTGCATGCATTAGCAGAGCACTGTAACTACGGACCGCTCCACGATGAGCTGATAAGAGACAGAATAGTAGTGGGCTTGGCCGACACGAGGCTGTCTGAGCGCATGCAAATGGAAAAAGACTTGGACTTGGATAAAGCTATAAATATGGCCAGGCAGTCAGAAGAAATCAAAAAGCAACAGTCAGCTTTGAGAAGTGAAACAAATGTAATGCATGTAAATGCGAAAACAGTTGACAGAGTGATACAAAAGCACGACAAAACAAAGTTCAACATGTTCAAAAATAAAACTGTCAAAACACAACAGCAATATAGCAAGAGACAAAGTAACAAATGCTACAAGTGCGGAGGCTCTCCACATCCGAAACCTGAGTGCCCAGCAAATGATGCAAAATGTCATTTATGTGGAAAAAAAGGTCACTACCAGCGAGTCTGCAGACAAAGCAAGACAGTGCAAAGTATTGAGGAGGAAGAGGAGCAAGGTTTCTTCCTAGGCTCAGTTTCCAGTGACGGCCAGGCGTGGACAGCCAACATACAAGTGAAAGATGCAAAAATCACTTTCAAACTGGATACTGGAGCAGATGTGACTGTAATAGCTGACTCGGACTTATCAAAGATTTTTGCTAACAAACACAGACCAGTTCTCCAGCAGCCAGAAAAACCTTTGTTAGGCCCTGGAAAAACACCACTGGACGTTGCAGGTTTTACAAAGCTACAGCTCAACTACGGAGCGAAACAGACAACAGAGAAGGTCTATGTTGTAAGAAACCTGAGCACTCCACTGCTAGGCCTGCCCGCCATTACAGCTCTTGGCCTGCTGGTGCGAGTTGACGCGGTTTCAATGGACACTCTGAAGACTACTTACCCTAAACTTTGCAATGGTCTAGGGAAAGTGCAGCGGGCCTATCACATTAAACTCAAACCGAATGCTGTGCCGTACTCACTCAAAACTCCGCGAAGGCTTCCTCTGCCTCTGATGGGAAGGGTAAAAGAGGAACTCCAACGAATGGAAGAGCTTGGTGTCATTACCCGAGTTGAGGAACCAACGGATTGGTGTGCCGGCATGGTTGTTGTTCCAAAGAAAAACAGCCCTAGGCTAAGACTTTGCGTAGACTTTACCGGACTAAATGAGTATGTGTGCAGGGAAAAATATGTGCTGCCATCGGTTGAACAAAGTCTCGGAATGCTCGCAGGAGCCAAAGTGTTTAGCAAACTGGATGCCAACATGGGCTTCTGGCAGATTCCCCTGTCCGATGAGTCTGCCAAACTCACCACCTTCATCACACCCTTTGGGCGGTTCCACTTTAACCGCCTACCGTTTGGGATCAACTCAGCGCCCGAACACTTTCAGCGCATGATGGCGGAGGTCATCGAGGGTCTCGAAGGAGTGGTGTGTCACATTGACGATGTGTTGGTGTGGGGACGTAACCATCAGGAGCACGATTCCCGTCTCCATGCTACACTGCAAAGACTGGAAAAAGCAGGCATAACGCTGAATGTTGAAAAATGCGAGCTCTCCCAGAGCAAGGTTGCTTTCTTGGGTCACATCATAGCGGATACAGGAATCAGTCCTGACCCGAAGAAAACGGAGGCAATTACAGAAATGACAGAGCCAACTAATGTGTCAGAGTTGCGCAGTTTTCTGGGCATGGTGAATCAAGTGGGCAAGTTCATCCCCCATTTAGCTGAAAAAGACAAAGCCCTGCGAGATCTTCTTTCCAAAAAGAACGCATGGTATTGGGGAACTGACCAAGTGAGAGCTTTCAAAACATTACGAGATGCCCTGACCTCACCCCCAGTGCTCGCAATGTATGACCCCAACAGAGACATTAAAGTATCAGCAGATGCTTCATCCTATGGTCTCGGAGGTGTTCTTTTGCAGCTGTGGGAAGAAGGATGGCGACCAGTGGCGTATGCATCGAGGTCCCTTTCTCCTACAGAACAACGATACGCACAAGTGGAAAAAGAGGCACTGGCATCTACATGGGCGTGTGAGCGTTTTCGTGATTTCCTGATTGGTAAACATTTTTGTCTTGAAACGGACCACAAACCTCTCGTTTCCTTACTGGGAGGACAAGCTCTGGATCTCTTGCCACCCAGGATCCAGCGATTCAGAATGAGACTCATGCGTTACTCGTACACTGTGCAGTACGCCCCAGGGAAATCGCTCTGGACAGCAGATACTTTGTCCCGCTCACCTCTGAAAAAACCAATGAACCTGTCAGACAAAGAGCTAATGGAAAGCACAGACATATATGTCGACAGTATTGTAGCAAACATGCCTGTCAGTTCATCATATATGCAAACACTGAAGGAACAACTGAAAAGCGACAGTGTGTGTGCTCGCGTCATGGACATGTGCACCGAAGGCTGGCCAGAACATGCAAAACAAGAGCCTTTACTGCGAAATTACTGGCCTGACCGAGCCACGCTCACTGTTGAAGACGGCCTTTTGTTAAAAGACACACGGCTTGTCATTCCTTCAGCAATGAGAAACGAGGTGCTGGAAAAACTACACGAAGGACATCAAGGTGTTGTAAAATGTAAAGCTCGTGCACGCCAAACAGTGTGGTGGCCCGGGCTGAGTCAACAAATCTCTGAGATGGTGCTCAAGTGCAAAACGTGTATTCAAGAAAGACACAATAACAGTGAGCCACTCATGCCAACAGAATACCCTGCCCGCCCATGGCAGAGAGTGGGCACAGATCTTTTCGAGCTGGGAGGGAAAACTTACCTTCTCGCTGTTGACTATCACTCTAGATTTGTTGAGATTGCTTTGTTAAACAGGACAAAATCAAACGATGTCATTACTCACCTGAAATCTTTCTTTGCCCGTCACGGCATCCCAGAGGTCCTCATGTCTGATAATGGACCACAGTATTCAGGTCAAATCTTTACAGACTTTGCAGCAGCATACGGCTTTAAACACATCACAAGCAGTCCCAAGTTTCCGCAAAGTAATGGAGAAGCAGAACGTGCTGTGCAGACTGTAAAAAATCTTCTGAAAAAAGCAGCTGATCCTTATCTAGCTCTTCTTGCCTATAGAGCTACACCACTGCAGTCCGGATACAGCCCTGCAGAGCTTTTAATGGGCAGACGTCTGCGAACCACACTGCCGATGCTTCCATCGCAGCTGGAGCCCACACTGCCGGACAACGCACTGCTCGCTCGAAAGGAAAGGGAGAAGAGGATGATGGACATGGCAAACTTCAACAGGCGCCACCGCGCAAAACCTTTATGCAGCCTGTCCCCAGGAGAGCAAGTTTGGGTGACTGATGTCAAAACTACAGGCACTGTTATCCAAAATCACTCTACACCCCGATCATACACAGTGGAGTTACCACAAGGGACTGTGAGGCGTAATCGTGTGCATTTGATTCCTTTAAGTTCACCTGTGCATGAACCTGCTAATGTGCCTGTGTTGCAGAAGCCTCAAACACCCAGTGTGATCCCTGCTACACCTGTTAACACTGATGTGGTCAGAACCAAGTCAGGGAGGCCAATAGTTAAACCTAAAAAGTTAGATCTGTAAGAAAAAAAAAAAGGTTGTTATGTAACTGTGTTATAAGGGTTTTGTAGAGCACAGTAAAATAAAGCTAAAAAGAGTTGTTAAGAAAAGAAAAGAACAAGAAAACAAAAACAAAAGGTTAAAAATGTAATGCAGATTGTTTGCCAGATGTTCTTGTATGGCTTTGAAAAAGAGAAGTTCTGTCCTGAGAAAAGGAATATTCTGTTTTTGTTTAAAAGGGGAGATGTGGTGTATTCATAATTGTCTCTGGTACATTTGTTGTATGGGCAGTATGTGTTCACTGTTTGATTGTGTAATTACGTGTTACGCACTGGCAATGCATGCCGGTAGATGGTAATACAGGAAGTAAAAGAGATGGTCTTACCGCACACAGTGGTCCCGCGTACTTATTCAGATTCAGAGTAAGAATCACACATAAACCTGGTTTGCTTGTGCAGAAAGATGGTTATTGGAGTCACCTTCATTGTGGGCAGACATCTTAAAAATGAGTCAGAATGCACAATGAATCACTGAAGAAGGAATATTCAGAACTGAGTGCTGAATCACCACCCAAAACTGAGTTTTCAAATACATAAAAAGACAGCAACACAGGGCTAGACACCCACACCTGGGGAGATCAGGATTTGTACAAAAAAAGGGCAAAGAGTCAGGACAGTTTTCATTTGTCTCCATTTCATATACTTTATAGCTCCCAGCACATCTTGAAATAAAAAACACAAAACAAAACACAAAATGTATTTAAGCTCTACCTTTAGAGACATTTTGTGAAAATGATGATATTTTGCTCATTTAAAAAAATGCTTATGTGCTTGTTTTGTTTGTCTTGACTGTTTACCTTCATATAGACCAACTGGGCCAACCAGTGCCATGTTAGTAACAGCTCTGGTGAAAATCAGTTCTCTAAGCATAGACTGTGAATGTCACATACACATCTACATACTGTACTCACTGTTTACAATGCAGCAACACAGCACACACTCACAGCTCAGTGGCATGTGGTTTAACAGGAATTAATACAGTTGTGGACATATGTCTTGTAAAAGCTCCAATTTCTTTAAAGCCTCATTTAAGCTATCTCATATGGTCAAATCATTTTGTTAAACACGTAGACTACCAAAGGGATTTATATATGTAAGAAAGTCATGACACCCTCAGGCTACTGAGATTATGAGTGAATGACTCAGCTAGAGGTGGATTTTGGAAGAAGTAGAAAAAAAACTAACTTGGGCTTACTATAACATGCTCATAGAATCTGGCTGTCAAGTTTTTTTCTTCTTCTGTGAATTCAATTAAAATGTCAAACTCTGTGTTGGTTCATGCATAACACTGAGGTATATTATACATTTTCTGAGACAGAGGAGAAGAGAAATTGAGTGGAAAGGTTGGTGAGTCGAGCAGTAGCTCTTTGAGTAAATTGGTTTTGCTACAAAACAGTTGCAAGAGGTTTTCAAAAATATAGGATAGCAGTTAGGGGAGTGAAAGAAAGACTTATTTATTTCTCACAGTTTAGTGGAGTTACTATAAAGTAGATTTCTTGGGCATAATGTATTGAAATTCATCAAGGAATCGAACCGTACCTCTTCACTACTGAGAAAATCTGACATAAGTTCAAAACACCTCAAACTTTGACCCTTTATTGGTGCTAGAGTTTGAGTATAGTCACTTAAATCTAATGGACTCTTCCTTTAACCATAATCTAGATGTCCCAAATGCAAACAAATGATCTTCTTTTTCTTCTTTCATCTGTTTCCTTTATGGGTCACCACAACACATCATCTGCCTCCATCACTTCCTGTTTCTAGCATATTCTGTCACACCATGCTGCTGCATGTCCTCCTTCACTAAATGCATGAATGAGCTTCCTTTTTTTCTTCAACCTGGCAGCTCTATCTTGGCTTCACATCTTTTTCTCAGTTTCACCCTCTCCAAACCATACATCATAGCAGGTCTCGCTACTATCTTGTAAACCTCCTTTTTCACCCTTGCTGATATCCTCCTGTCATAAATCACCCCTGACACCCCTCTCCAACCACTCCACCCTGTGTATTTTAGCTCACTCCTCTCTACTCCTTGGATCATCACCTTTCCCTCTCTCTTTCTCATTCTCACACATATGTCTTCTGTCTTGCTTTTACTAACTTTCTATTGCTTTTCTCTCCAGTGTGTACCTCCACCTTTCCAGGCCTACTTCTACCTGCTTGCTACTCTCACTACAGATCCTAATGTCGTCTGCAACGCCTCGTCCATCAGCCGATCCCTGAAGAAGATGCTGTTCTCTGACTTAATCCCACATCCATCGTCCCATGTCCCAACACCTCTGTGACTCCTGCACACCTCATATATATATACATACATATATATATGTGTGTGTGTGTGTGTGTGTGTGTGTGTGTGTGTGTGTGTGTGTGTGTGTGTGTGTGTGTGTGTGTGTGTGTGTGTATATATATATATATATATATATATATATATATATATATATATATATACACATTGACCAACCTGTGCACTGCCTGGATTGATTACAAGAAGGCCTATGACTCAATGCCCCACAGCTGGATACTGGAATGCCTAGAATTGTACAAGATCAATGGGACCCTAAGAGCCTTCATCAGGAACTCAATGGGGATGTGGCGTACAACACTAGAGGCCAACTCCAAGCCCATAGCACAAGTTACCATCAAGTGCGGGATCTACCAAGGAGATGCTCTGTCCCCACTGCTGTTCTGCATAGGCCTGAACCCCCTCAGTGAGATCATTAACAAGACTGGCTACGGATACCGACTACGGAACGGAGCAGTTGTCAGCCACCTCCTGTACATGGATGACATCAAGCTGTATGCCAAGAGTGAACGAGACATCGATTCACTGATCCACACTACCAGGCTATACAGCAATGACATTGGAATGTCGTTCGGACTGGAGAAGTGTAGTCGGATGGTAACAAAGAGAGGGAAGGTAGTCAGAACTGAGGGGATTGAACTACCAGAAGGCAACATTGCAGACATAGAGGACAGTTACAAGTACCTGGGGATCCCGCAGGCAAATGGGAACCATGAAGAGGCCGCTAGAAAGGCTGCAACCACCAAGTACCTGCAGAGGGTCAGGCAAGTCCTGAGGAGTCAGCTGAATGGTAAGAACAAGATCCGGGCCATCAACACATACGCCCTGCCCGTGATCAGGTACCCTGCTGGGGTAATAGGCTGGCCAAAGGAGGAGATAGAAGCCACTGACATAAAGACAAGAAAGCTCCTGACCATGCATGGAGGGTTTCACCCCAAGTCCAGCACCCTGAGGCTGTACGCTAAGCGGAAGGAAGGGGGCCGGGGACTGGTGAGTGTCAGCACCACAGTCCAGGATGAGACAAGGAACATCCAAGAATACATTGGGAAGATGGCCCCAACTGACCGAGTGCTCAGTGAATACCTCAGGCAGCAGAAACCCAAGAAAGAGGAGGGAGACGAGGAACCATCATGGAAGGACAGGCCCCTGCACGGTATGTACCACCGGCAGATAGAGGAGGTGGCTGATATCCAGAAATCCTACCAGTGGCTGGACAAAGCTGGACTGAAAGATAGCACAGAGGCACTAATCATGGCAGCACAAGAACAAGCTCTGAGTACAAGATCCATAGAGGCTGGGGTCTATCACACCAGGCAAGACCCCAGGTGCAGGCTGTGTAAAGATGCCCCAGAGACAATCCAGCACATAACAGCAGGGTGCAAGATGCTAGCAGGCAAGGCATACATGGAACGCCATAACCAAGTGGCCGGCATAGTGTACAGGAACATCTGTGCCGAGTATAACCTAGAAGTCCCGAGGTCAAAATGGGAGATGCCCCCAAGGGTGGTGGAGAATGACCGAGCTAAGATCCTGTGGGACTTCCAGATACAGACGGACAAAATGGTGGTGGCTAACCAACCGGACATAGTGGTGGTAGACAAACAGAAGAAGACGGCCGTAGTGATCGATGTAGCGGTTCCGAATGACAGCAATATCAGGAAGAAGGAACACGAGAAGCTGGAGAAATACCAAGGGCTCAGAGAAGAGCTCGAGAGGATGTGGAGGGTGAAGGTAACAGTGGTCCCCGTGGTAATCGGAGCACTAGGTGCGGTGACTCCCAAGCTAGGCGAGTGGCTCCAGCAGATCCCGGGAACAACATCGGAGATCTCTGTCCAGAAGAGCGCAGTCCTGGGAACAGCTAAGATACTGCGCAGGACCCTCAAGCTCCCAGGCCTCTGGTAGAGGACCCGAGCTTGAAGGATAAACCGCCCGCAGGATGTGTGTGTGTGTGTGTGTGTGTGTGTGTGTGTGTGTGTGTGTGTGTGTGTGTGTGTGTGTGTGTGTGTGTGTGTATATATATATATATATATATATACATATATATATATGTGTGTGTGTGTGTGTGTGTGTGTGTGTGTGTGTGTGTGTGTGTGTGTGTGTGTATGTATATAGTATATATATATGTGTGTGTATGTGTATATATATATATGGTTTAGTAGACACAGACAGACCGAACGACAGACAGACAGATATACACAAATAGGCCATGAATATTATAAATATGCCATTTATTTCCCAGATGAAGATTAATTAATTCAGCTGCCAATCCATTAGTCATGCCATAAGGGATATGTATTCATCCGTGTTGTTTTGTTCTGATTTAACAATCAGAGGTTATCAGTATTCCAGCACCACCCTGCTATAAATACACTATCACTCAAAACATTGGTGAAAATGTCCTTTGGTTTGAATGAAAATATGATGTTTTATCTAAAACAACTTATAATTGATCAGGCATGTAAATAATGACTCCGATGTGCAGCCTACAGACAGATTGGCAGACCGTCTTCTACATGTTGCATCTTTTCACTCTTTCCATGGGGTCAGTGTCCCAAACCACCCTTCTGTGGGCTCTTACGCTATTGTTGGTTCTTCAGCCGTAACATAGAGATTTTGTCTTTGCTGTGACACTGTTTTTTTCCACTTCCTTTGTTCATGGTGAACTTTGCTATCGCTCCCTTTCCTGTTCCAGCCCACTTTCAACCAATGAGGATTCAACTTATACATAGAATCATCCATGTTGAGCTACATCCTGCTGTTTTTTTGGAAGACTGCACACAGGCACATTTGCCTAGGTTGTCTAGGCTCTGTGCAGGCAAATATCTATGCCAGTGGACACAAAATAGTCTTGAGAAGACTCATAGCAGCCAGGAAGGGAGAAAAAAATTCTACCTCACACACATGCAAAGGAAAACTGACACTAAAGGACGGGGTTGTCACAAATTTCCTTAATGAAACAAACAAAACTGGACAGAAAATGGAACAGAAGAGTTAAAGAGTCAGCCAAGGTTATTATTGTATTGCATGCTTACAATATTATTTTTTTTTTTAATTAGGTTTTCAAATGTTGTTTTCCTTTCAATTTGTTTTAAGTCAATACATATATTTACATAGACAAATAATGCCTAAAATGATGTGTTTGTGTTTGTGTTTGTGGCAACATGCCCTACTCTGCTCCTGCCTTCCAAAGTCCTCATCCCTGAACATTTTCATGCCATTATGCAGCAGGAAGCTAAACAGGCTAAATGAACAAGCCAAGAACAAGCCAAGCCATTTAAATGGCATTACATGCTATTTTTAAAACAGAATAACAGTGTGAATCAAACTGCCTGTTTAAATCATCTTTTTGTGTCCTCTTTCTGTGCTGCAAATGCACAGGATTTTAGAACAGCTTACCTGTACCTCAAATGACCTCTCTCTCTCTCTCTCTTCCTCCCTGTTTGTTCATCTCACCAAAATAAGCACAAGAACAAGGAGAAGACACATAAATTCTGGCTTTTCTGAGGGACGACGATTGACAGTGCCTGTTAGAACCTAGTTAGACAAATATGTTATGAGAGGCAGCGTTTTTGGCATCAGAGTTTGATATGTTTTGTTTTCTTGTCTATCCCTGCCATATGGGTCTTTTTGTCTTGGCAGCGCTTGTCTCCCCCCCCCCCTTTTTATATTGCAGACACTTCTCGGAGGTATTGCTACTGATGCATTGTGTTCAAATAGTCATTCACCTGACAGTGATGTCACATGTCTTCCTCTGATATTTGTTGTTGAGTTCATATAATCGGTCATCTCACAAGAAACAGCATTCATTGTAATCACCACTTTTATTTCCACCATAAAAAGAGATATGTTTACTTTCAGTACGATTTAGTCATTCACAGGAAATTCTATCAGATTCATTTGCTAAACTGCATATACATGAACACATAAACAGGTAGATTTTGAGGTCTAAAAGATGTGTTGTCTGTAAAGTGCTATACAGTCCTTCTGAACATAGGATTAAAGGGATAATATTATGTTTTATTGAAAGAGGAAGGGCTTTTTGCAATGCCTTTTTCATTGCATGGTATTTCAGCTAAGTCATAGGGGGCATGTTGTGTGAACTGACAGAGTTCTGCAGAAATGAATGAGCCTCAACAGTTCTGTGTGAAACAAGAGGCAAGAGTCTTTGTACAGAGAGATGAATTTAGGAGCGAAAATGTCAATTTCTGTTGTGTGCTAGATTTGAAATGCACCCAAGATGTGAAGGTGAGGCTGAAGGTAATGGTTAAGCATGAAGAAGAAATAACGACCTTTCACTGCATTTTTGCAATGTTTGAGTCTTCTGGCAGTGTTTTGGAAAGAAAAACAGAGTCTTACTTGGATTTTTATTTTTGGACTTTTAATCCATCCATTTTCTTAGAGGTCTATCCAATCTAGGTTGATGGGGAGCCCTTCCCACCTGTCAGGCTGAGAGGCAACGTACACTCTGTATAGGTTGCCAGTGCATCACAAGGCTCTAAATCATCCA
Organism: Diplotaxodon limnothrissa; assembly: GCF_057381915.1. Classification (NCBI taxonomy): domain Eukaryota; kingdom Metazoa; phylum Chordata; class Actinopteri; order Cichliformes; family Cichlidae; genus Diplotaxodon; species Diplotaxodon limnothrissa. The sequence goes on along the minus strand of NC_140610.1, from coordinate 6,368,148 downwards.
TCCATCCATCCATTCGCTTCCGCTTATCCTTTTCAGGGTCGCGGGGGGCGCTGGAGCCTATCCCAGCTGTCATAGGGCGAGAGGCAGGGTACACCCTGGACAGGTCGCCAGTCTGTCGCAGGGCCAACACACAGAGACAGAAAACCATTCGCACTCACATTCATTCACACATTCACACCTAGTGACAATTTGGATTATCCAATTAACCTATCCCCACAAATCAATTTAATGTAATAATTTTAAAAGCAATGTAAACAAATACCTAAAGTGTTTGGAGGATTTTTATATCTGCATAGAAATTTTTTTTAAAGATTATTGCAATTAGGCCTACAGTAATTGCCATTTTGATGAAGTGGAAACCAAGTTATTTGTCTATACAGCTTGTTAGATAACAACAAATGAAATGCAGTGGATTTAGAAGATTATAATTCTAATCAATAAATTAATGCTGTTACTGCTAAAAAAAAAAAGGGGGGGGGGGGAGCTGCAAAAACATATTATGCTGAGCTTTGTACATTACTGTAAGCACTAGATAATGTTAAGCATATATTGACATGAACAGACAGATTTATTAATAGTTTGTGCGAGCCCAAAACTCTGTTTTAGTATTTAAAAAAAGACTGTCATCATTACCTAGCCGTGGGGTGTTATTTCAGTTTTGCGAATGAAATGTGTGGACACAATTTGAACTCTCTTAGGTAAGATTTCTTGAAATTTCTTTAAGTAGTCTTCAGAAATAGTTATTCATACTTCTTAAAGGCCATTCAAAGCTCTTCTTTGGATGGTGGCTGCCTTTTGTTCCATTCTCTGATGAGATTATTCCACACTGCTTCAATAATATTAAGGTCCCTGCTCCAGGGAGGCCGATCTGCAACTGATCTTTCATTGTGTGTCTATCCAGGTATGCTTTTACTTCATTGGCAGGGTGTTTGGGATCATTGCCAGGCTGAAAAATGAAGCTATTGTCAGTCAGATGCTGGATAAGTCTAGCACTCGACCTGAGCTGTCATTTTCATCCAGGGGACAGTTGTGTCAACCTATAGGACCACACAATTCACAGTGACTTCTAACAGGAGTTCACCTGTATAACAAAAACATATCGATTCTCCTTCAGCTGTCTCTAATCTATGTCAAATGCTATGTTGATTTCAAACAGAACCACAACCTTTTGGTACATACCTCTACCCCTTCATTAGGTCTGCTCATTTGTTACTCACTAATGTGCACTTCTCTTTGTGGAATGTGTTTGTGAATACACAAATAAATTGGCTGTGTCTTTGTTGATAGATTACTGCACTATAAGTAGATAGCCCGCAGAACTACTGTGCAACAGCGCAAATCTGGCCCAGAGTGTCTAAATATGCTTCTGTTCATTGTAACAGACATTCAAATGTTGCTTTTAATGTTAGAAGAAAGGAAAATTAATCTTGGGTTATTGCATCTATGCAAATTTCTCCCAGCTCTTCCACACCACTACAAGGAGCAGTAAGCTAATGAGCAAGCCTAGCATACAATTTGACAACAACAAACATGGCAAACTGCTCGAAATGACTATAAAAGATGTCAGTTAAGGTTTTTCCATGCTGATTAAAGCATGGGAAAATGGGAGGGGGGAGGGGGGGAGAACAGAAATTTATATATGTTCTGCGGGTATATAGATAGATTGGTGAATTTATTGATTTATGTGAACAAATGTTAGAATGATGATCATCTGGGACACCCCTGGTTTAATGTTTCTAAGCTTCCCCAGAATAAACATTGTCATATCTCATGTACTCCAGGCTTTCATATCATGGAAAAGTGGTTGCATAACATTAGTGATTATAAATGGTTGGTGTTCCTGAGCCTATCTGTTTGTCCATCAATGCATCCATTGAACAAGACTTCCAATATATCTCACTCTGTGCTGTGTCTGTTACATACCCAAAGGCATTCCATGTCTGCAGAGACCGATAGCAGGGAAATCGACTGAGCTTGGAAATCAGTTTTAATGAATCACTGTACACCCACACCCCTCCCTTCCACCTCCTTCATTTTTTCAGTCTCTTATACTTATAATGCTTTTCAAAAAATAAATGCAAGAGAGATGAGTTGTTTACCACCTTGTGCTGCTGCCTCCAAGTCTCCCTACCAACCATTCCTTCATCAAAACCACCTGATATGAAAGACGAACCAGAAGCAACAACACCCACCCAGTATTCTTTTAATGATTTCAAGCGAATTGTAATAAGGCACCACACACTCTAAAACCTTTGTAAGTTTATTCTTTGATGTGCCATTGGCAGGCAGGCCCATATAAACAGATTGTGGAGAAAAAGTTTATTAAATGGATTGGTTTCTTTTGCCTCTGAGGCAGTTTGCATTATCACTCGCTGCTTTTGAGATAAAGGAAATTCAAATACCCTTTCATGTACTCTAACATATGTTTATTACAAGTGGTGAAAGGAAAACAAATCAAGAGACAAATGAAATCCGGCAACCAAAAGAGAGCAAGGAAAATAACTCGGTGATGCTAGTGTAGATATGTGGTTTTCCCCAAGAGAATAAAAGGCTTTCAAGTCATGTTAAACTTCCATGTTGTTCATGGAAAATGTGCTTTTTGTTTAAATCTTCACCATCAATTTGTAGAACCGGAAAGAGCTGCGTAATTCATCAAAAGAAAAAAAAAACACTGACACAGTGCACTTCCACAGAAACCCTAAAACAGCATCAGAAAGTATTAGACAGATAAAACATATGTCCTTCCATTCAACTCACACATTACCCAGACATGCTCAGTGCACGTTTTCCCAAGGGGTGTGCTGTAGCACACTTTTTTATACATACAGGTTTGTGCTCAGAGGAACTATAAATAAATAAACGTGTCAACATTTATGCTGATACAGCAGGATAATTAGTGAAGTGTGTTTTATTAAGTTTTGTTCTTAATTTCTGGCCTGCTTTAACCAAGCATATGGAGGAAAGTTGCACTCTGTTCTCTGTCTCTAATGAGTGTGTGGTCTATTGGACGCTATGCCAATACGCCATCAAAGAGAATGATCATCAGTGGCGCACACTTCATTTACTTCCTCGTTTCTCTTTCTAATATTCTCTTTGTCTTCCTCTCCCCCTCACTTGCTCGTTTGCTGTTACCCTCAGCCTCTGGTTCACAGCTCCCTCTCCTCCTCTCTCATGAGTAACATACCTATCGTAGCTGCATTAGGACCACTCTAATCTGTGTGGTGGCGGGGTGGAATGGGATGTTCAATGGCTTTTTCTCGTCTCCTGGCTGAGAGGACTGTGTAATGTGCTAATGGACTCTACGGCTGCTGTCTGACCTCCACGGTAGAGCATGCAGTCAGAGCTCACAGCTGTGACACCCACCATACCACTATCTCAGCCAAACAAATGCAGCCTCACTGAAATCTTTTTTAAAGTTGCATGAATGCTGGATGTCCACTTCGAAGGTCTCTGGAAAGCAGTGGTGGAAAGTGTTGTCTGACATGCTGGTCCAAAATCTCTCACAAGGGTAAAATTTAGTTGAGATCTTGGTGACTGTGGGGCTTTAGTACATGATTCAATTTTTCCTAGCTGAACCATTCAGTGAGTCTGTTTGCCCTATGGATGGTGATGCTAAGATCCAGGAAATGGCAAGATAGAAAAGTTTGATTTTAAAAAAGAGTTGTTCACTTTGCACTTCTTCCTTGTAAGAGGTAGGTCACAGTGGCACAACAGTACAGAAGACTGTTTCTTTTGGTGTCCGTGCCTTGATGAAGTAGCAGTGGAAAAGTTGTTTGACGTGAGCTCAGGGTCTTCTTTTAAAGACTGTGAAAGTCCATATTAGGAGGTTGAAGGTGCAGTTAGGATTATTGATTGTTTTGTGGGGTTTTTTTGTTTTGTTTTGGGGTTTTTTTTTGGGGGGGGGGGGGGGGGGGGATTTTCCCTTTTTACAAAGATGACCCTGTAGACCAAAAGACAATGCTTACCCATTGTTGTGGGATTCTTTCTCAAACTTCTTCAGCAACAGTTGGAAAAGACAATTACAAATATACAGAAGCCTTGAAGGTTCTCAGTCATCCAGGTCATCGTAGTCCAAGGAGCTTGGAAAGAAGCTCTCCAGTCTCCAGTCGCATGATAGGTGAGTCCTAGTAAATAATTTTCTAGTACGTGTACGTTACACATGCTATTTTTAAAAAATTATGATTATTATTTTGCTAGCTATCAAACTCGCTGGAGAAATGATTGAAATGCACTGAGTGTGATGCAGTATGGCAGCGCTATAATGGAATATGCTGTGAACTTGGCTAACATTACTTAGCAGTGATATGAGTTACTTTGCTCAAGTGAAAGCTTTAAACATTAGCCTGATACATAACTAGCTAACTTAAGTCTTTCTGGTTAACCCTCTGGGGTCGACGTCCTAGAGTCTCCATTTCAACTTGGGTCGAACGTGCGGACTTCAAACTATATACCAGTGTTTAAATTGTGTTGATAGGCCACGTAAAACCGATGTTTTTTGTTTTTAATAAAACAGTGGCGTTTACTCCGGGAAGAAACGGTAAAAATGGCGTTTTCTAAGGAGAGCGCTAGCAAATACGCTTTGCTTGTGAGTGAAAAACAACAGTCATTGGTGAAAAAAGAAAAACTCTCCTTCCCTATTGGTGGAAAAATGTACCAATCAAAAAAATGATATGGCAACATGTGGCATTTGGTTGTTTGGGAAGAGAGGGGAGTTTTAGGAGTGAGCGAAAGAGAGAGAGAGACGGTTTTGATACATGAGAAATTTGTGACGTTTACCGTGTTTGGAGTCTCAAGTTAGTGTGTTGTCTTTTGACGGGCGATCGTGGCTCAAGAGTTGGGCGTTCGCCTTGTAATCGGAAGGTTGCCGGTTCGAGCCCCGGCTTGGACAGTCTTGGTCATTGTGTCCTTGGGCAAGACACTTCACCCGTTGCCTACTGGTGGTGGTCAGAGGGCCCGGTGGCGCCAGTGTCCGGCAGCCTCACCTCTGTCAGTGCGCCCCAGGGTGGCTGTGGCTACAATGTAGCTTGCCATCACCAGTGTGTGAATGTGTGTGTGAATGGGTGGATGACTGGATATGTAAAGCGCTTTGGGGTCCTTAGGGACTAGTAAAGCGCTATATAAATACAGGCTATTTACCATTTTGTAGTTAGTGTGTAGTGTAGTCGTTGTTTTGTTTTGTGTGTCAGTTCTACTAGTGAATGTGACAGTTGCTGCAAAAAAGCCACCTAAGGCAGATTGCAGTGTAAACGCTGAGTGACACAGCTGCTGTCAGACCTGCAGGATTTGCAGGTCTGACAGCTTTGCAAAACTTGTGCATATTTTTAAAAAATGTACAATTTCTTTTTGCATTTCAAGTTATGAAAATGCCTGTGGTTTTTACAGTCAAAAATATCACTTTCTACTCATATTTTAAATTTTGTCTGAATTTAGATCAATTGTGCTGATACGGTATGTCAAAATGAGTAAATAACAGATAAACAGTTTTTAAAGGTGAAATATAGAGGCCAAATCAAAAGTAGTCAAAAACGGCCAATTATACCCTGGACCCCAGCTTTTTGGAGTATTTGAAATAATGGTAATATGAGTGATCCATATGGTCACAAAGAATAGCCACTTGTTTCTGTGCTACCAAAGTTCCCCGGCTTTCATTCAAAATGTGTTTATCTTCAGTACCTGCACATTAAACTACTTAAAACTCATAAATGTCTTCAAGCTCACACTGAGACCTGTGGGGCACAATCAGCCGCTCAGACAGTACACACATTTATATGTGTATTTGTATATGAATATTTCATACTTTAAGGCTTCCTGTTTATTTAAGGGAGATGAACAAAATACATTGGAATTGTACATAATAATATCACAGATGATAAATTAAATAGATGTGCTGGAGAAGCTTGAAAAGGGACCTTGAAAGTGCTTAAAAGGTGCTTGAATTTGACCCTGAAAAAGGCGTATGAACCCTGTTAATATATTATCATGCTGTTTACAACTACATGAATGTGATTTATTACTATTACTGAAGGTCCGCGGCTCCGAACCGTAGTAAAGGGAGGACCTTTGGCTAATACGTCGGGTTCCGTGTCGGGCTGGTAGCCGAAAAATAGCTTTACTTTGTTGTCTGGGTCAAGTTTGCTAGCGAGAGAGAGGCGTTGAAAGGCTGCTCCAACGGAACTTATTGTTTCGGAGGAAAACACGAACACTGTGTACAGTCGAGTTTTAATAGCTTACTTACTCGTCAGGCACTCTTCTTGGCTGCAGTGGTTATTATTATATTTACATGCTTCCAGCTCCCGTTTCTGCTCGATGACAACTCGTAGTTTTCCACTCTCCTTTTTCTCCCCGAGTGTTGCCAACTCCTCAGTAAGGAAAATCGCTATTGGCTGTCCTAAAAGTCGCTAGAAGTCGCTAAATGATGTCATCGCCTAATTTGCACAATTGGTCATGCTAATCTAATTGTAACCTATGTTGTTGGAGAGAGAAATAACATCGTGGAAGAGACATAAAGTGAGTAAAAAACGTCCTAAATGCATTTAGAGTTTATTTAGAACTACAAATTAAATTTCTTTTAGCAATTATTGTTTTTTCTTAATGTCACAATTCCAACCTTGATCCTTTATCCGGGCTTGGACCGGCAAAAGTGACCCGAAATAGGCACTCTGGTGGACTTATTTTGTGTGTGTGTGTGTGTGTGTGTGTGTGTGTGTGTGTGTGTGTGTGTGTGTGTGTGTGTGTGTGTTTATAAGTAGTTTTAAACCTCGTGATCTACAAAACAGCATAACAGTGAAATAAGAATTGACTGTGTTACAGTGCGGGAGCAGCGGCTTCGTTCATGCGCGATTCATTTGCAGTTCGGACATAGGTGTGAACATCTTCTGCCCTGATAGCAGCTGGGGGAGGACTATCCTCAAAAGAACATAACATAGCTGTCAAACAAAACCCAAACAATCCTGACCCGCGACAACATGAAACAGGAAAATACAGCCGTGTAACTGTATTCTAAATACCACCTTTTTAAACGGTAACTGTTACGGAATACAGTTACTCATATTTTGTATTTTAAATGCGTAATGGCGGTACATGTATTCCGTTACTCCCCAACACTGATCATCAGGGGGTCCTTTGTCCCTCAGACTTAGTTACTTCCCTTTGTATGTTATGAAATGATGGTTTTAAGACAGAGCAGCGACAACTGACAAAGCTGGTGTGCATTCCTTTTTTGATTTATTAGACCATTACACTAAAACAAATTCTTATCTTTATCAGAGCAGCTATTTATGTGCTTTGTTTTTCTTGGCCCTTTTTTGTGAGAAATTTTTCTTATTTTGATGAATAGTCCTCACAGCTCAGTGACACAATGTCTTGAGAATGCTCTATTTCTTTATACTTATAACAGAATTATATGTCTCTGGAAAAGTTGGAAGTCAATTTAATGTTCAGGCAGTGTATAGGGACATATTTTAGACACAGCCATTTTATATCATATCTGAAACTTCTTTATTATTCATTTGCATGCTGAAAACTGTAAAAAAGGCCATAGGAAAGACTTTTATAGCAAAGCTTGTTACCTAAAATTAAATAATTCAATCAAGAAAACATTTAGGCATCAACTTTGCCAGCAGGACCCAACAACAAAAAGAAGAAAAAGAAATATAGAAATATAACATGCACAAAAAAATAAATAAATCAGATTTTCAGGAGATGGAGTGGTATTAAACTGATTTATGCAGTTCTAGTAAGAACAGATCAGATTTTTACCAACAGTAAAACACAAACTCAGTTTGAGGACAGCTGCTGTGTAAAACTGTAAAACACCAACTCTGTGTGACAGCTCATCGTGTGCAGTCTGCAATTTAAAATGTATACCCAGTCATCATAATTAAATATCAATTAGCCTAAATGTGCGCAACACTCTCACTTTGGGTGGTGCCCATATGGATTCGTGCTGATATAGGTAGCCCATATATGAAGCCATAGGTGTTTAATAGTCTCAGTGGAAAGACTCTGCTATTTTTTATATATGCAGTCTTAAAATGAATTAAAAGTCTAACTTTCCACCATAGCTGTGTCCATATGACGACTTCAGCAAACAGAAAAAAAAAAGAACTGAAAAGATTTCCTTCTCGGTCGAGATACAATTAAAACTTTTTTGTCAAGACATCACAAAAATAAGTAAGGAAAGCATTGTAAATGTAATTGCACAATAATAGCCCCCTCTAATGTCATTATCCCCTTTTAAGAGCTGGAAGAAGCTATAACCATCATTCAGAGCTGGATTTCTGGCTGGTTCTATTTACCTCGGAAAATCCTAACAGAGGCTAAAAAGCATCACTACTGATGAATGTATAACACAATTTATTAGTTCTTTGACTGACCTGAAAAACATCCACACTATTGTAGCTGTATTGTTGTCCTAAAGCCTCTCTGGCGACTACATGCAGTGCAGAGAGGGAAATATGATGTCGGCACCCAGGGGCAGTGTGACATTTTGAATCAAGTTATATAAAGCAACACTCAGCAAATCAAAAGTTTTTCTTTCCCTTTGACTTGGACTTTTTCCTTTTCACAGGCGCCTCTAAATTGAGCCACTGGGGCTCTTTACTTTTATCTGGCTGATGTTGTAAGTGGCATCCAGTTGCTTTTCAGCGTGTTTCAATAACCTTGAAAGATAAATGCATGAAGAGTTTAAAACAGTGACAAAACCTCTGCAATTAAAACTGTGAATATAAGCTATTAATGTGGTTATTATCTTATAAAGAGCAAACATGACACTGTGCCAGAAATATAATTGAAAAGTAGGAAAACATTACGCCAAATTTGACAACAGTGTCTGTGCAGTGAACAAACGTTCATTAATTATCATGTACCCATGAATGAAGAAAAGTTCAATCTTTTGATGACTATTTCTATGCTGTACACATTCAGTAAAATATCAAATGCATCTGCTGTTTTTAATGTCCTAATCAAGGTAAACACAAGATTAAAATCCAAAACAAAGAACCAAACTTCAAATCAGTCTGAAAATTATAGACCGATTAAGTCAAACAAGCTGCAAGTTAAAAACTAAAATTTGTGAAAGTCAAAGAAAACAAATCAACAGTATGCAGCAGAAGGGTGTTGATGTATTTTAAATTAATAACAGCCACTTCACAGTGACCAGTGCTGCTCAATTAAGAAATTAAGATGCAATTAAGAAATTATGTTTATTTTTATTTTCAACGTTCCCTTGAGAGCCAGCACTTAAATATCCTGACGTCTCATCTACCGCACTGTCTTTAAAGTCTCCTTTCACTTCTTGGTACAGAGAGACCAAGAGAACATCTCCAAAGCTCCCTGCCACCAAATCATCTGCTCCCATGGGCAAAAAAAGAAGAGCTGATGCAGAGTAAAGAAAGCTGATCTCTCTGTCTTTTGTCTTCTGCTGATAGTCTGTGCTTTCTTTGTGGGCTTGCTGAGCTTCATTAGAGACACAGAGCCTGGTTTGTATTTTAAAGACCAGTAGCTCTGATGAAGGACATGCATTTTCTGCTTTTGATCATATCCCTCAGCTTTATGCTGTCCTTAGCGGTCCATGGACATTTATAGAATGTTTACTATTTATTACACATATTTTACAATGGATGTGGTCACTGATATATTAGTCAATAAAAAGCTGTTATAGTCACTTTCATGTCTTTCCAGTCTCAGTTTAATTATGTTTCTCTCTCATGCTTTTCTTATTGTTTTTGTCAAGTATGACCAATTTCAGTGCCTTTGTTTACATGTGTGTTCCAGTTTCATGACATTTTTTGAAACAACATATTTTGACAATTTTCAGTGTATTGTTGTTACCTGGCTGTTAGCCATGGTGTTACTGGCTTGGGCTTTGCCGTCACCATTTTATTATGGTTTTCCTCCCTGCTTGTGTTTGTTATCACATCATTCAACCTTTGATAAAGTTTACTATTGTGTATTCTGTCCTGTCATGCATTTAACTGTCTTTATTACTGCACTATAAAGACCGATTTGAATGATTTCAGTGGCCTCGGTTTTGAGCTTTATTCATCACCTCGTACCTTGATGAACACGCTGTGCCTTTGAATTTCTCAAACTACATACAGTAATGTGCAAAGGTTTTTAAAAAATTGCTATTGCTATTTTTCTTTTAAATCACCCAACTCTGACCTATTAATCATTCAAGCATAAAAAAGACACGTTACTCCAGGGATGAACCAGTGTTTTGCCTACAACTTAGCAATTTAAGAAAGAACCAATCTTGAACCGTATCATTAGTCACTTTGTTACTAGCAGCCTGTCACAGCAACACATACTTTGCTCCCATTTCTTAAGTTAAATCTATGAAAAATGCCAAAGATAACATAACTTGAAAGACATAAAACAGTGTTTTTGTATCAACAAGGCAATTACCAAAGAGCTATTAGCCATAAACTTGTCATTTCTCAGCATGGTCTGCAGTCTCTCTTTAAAAAAATCAAATGGAATTGGAAAAGTGGAGTACAAAAGAAGTAGCAGGCATAAAAAGCCATCTACAGCCGATGAAGAGTATCAGAAAGTCCTGTCCTTAAAAAAAAAAAAAAAATCCAGCAAATGCTTGACACAGGACCTGAGAAATGCATCTGGCTGATTCATCTACTGTTCATTGAAGCCTCATCAGAAATGGTCTCAGAGGAAGAAGGGTGGCTGTAAAGAAATCCAATTCTTAATGAAGGGAAACAGGAAAAAAGGGATGACATATGCCAAATTGCACAAGAACTGCCCTCAAAATCAGTGCTAGTAGATCTTATGGAGTGATAAATCAAAATTTGACATAGTATGTAAGTATGTTTAGTATGTAAAGGTTGTTATGAGGAGATCAGAGTTACAACAGTGAGTGTCAGCAGTCATCTGTAAAACACAGCAGAGGAGTCATGGTTTCAGGTTGGATTTCAGACAGTAGTATTTGGTATTTTCTCAAATATTGATGGACTTATGAATGCAGAAAAGTGGTGGATCAGATTTTGATCCACCACTTAATTTAGCATGACACCATAAACGGATATCTGGATAGAAAGACACACACAATAGAGCGCTATCAATCATAGATTGGCCTCCCCATAGCCCAGACCTCAACTTAAACAGTGTGAGATCATGATGACAGATGTGTTGAATAAAGGTGGCCATACCAAATATTGACTCTCAAGCTTGTTAGAATTGTACAAACTCTGTTCTTGTCTTATATACACCAAATATATTTTTCCATTTTCCAAGCAAAATATAAAGAAATCAGGGTTAGTTGAAGACTTTTGCACAATCTTTCTTTTTTTAAATTAAGTTGGAAAAGAAAGCCTCACAAAATGTGGGGTTGCTACATCTTTCCTACTATCAATTAAGTATTAAAACAGTCACATAATAACTGTAATTGTCAAACTATGCTGATGTATCTTTATATATCTTTTCAAGAAACTTAAAATGTTCAGATTTCTGTCAACACGTTTCTGTCTCACTGCTTCCTCTCAGTTTAGATGAAGCCTCGTCAGCCCTATTATTTGTTTCCTCTCTGTCTCACTGTGCAAATTTAAGCTGATGCCTCAGGGAATGAAGGAGGTCTGAGCTGGTCCTTTTAGAGGAGAAAATGGAGTTCACAAAAACCAGCTGACGTTTAAATTCTCTGAGGATCAGAGGATAGATACAATAAGACTAAACTTTAGACTAGAACTTTCATTAGCAGACAGCATTTTTATTCAGCAAGGTATTTGATGGGTTTAAAAGCCAGTTGCTTAGAAGTATTAAATTGGAGGTCAAATGGCAATTTCACTCCACTGCTGGTTTTTATATGCAATGCATACAGAATAATAGTGCAGGACTGAGTTTCCTAGACACAGTCGACATTTTCAGTTCTAAATATGATCATATTTCTGTAAAAGCTAAGTGAATACTATTGTCCACAGAACCTCAAAGTGTATTTTTCTCCACTTAATGACAATTCTCCCCATTATTAAATAAAACTGAAGATGCTGTAATTAATAACTTGAAAGCCATTGTGACTATTACAGCCCATTGATTTCCTTTATTTTATTTGACAGTTTGCTGTGTTTATAAGTTAATATTCTCTTTTTAAACCTTCCCATGTCTTCTATGCCTCGTCACATGATATTTCAAATTAAAATAGCACCACTGGCATGTTTGTATTCTTTTTCATACTGATAGTCTTCATTATTAAAGTGCTTTGAGAGTTTACAGAGTAATGTGATTGGCTCGCGATTCGGACTTTTAAAACATCACAGACTCTAACGCAACAAGGGGAAACTCGTTGCGCAGCGGTCAACAAAAACTACGGCTACCCAGCCCTCCTCTCTGTCAGAATCAAACCAGTGAATGACAGACTGACAACGCCCTCTTGATGTCACCGCTAGCACCCACGTGACTCTCATTAAACATCACCATAGCAACCAAACAAATGAAAACCCAGTGATCATCAAAATTCAATACATTTAATTATGGCTCCTACACAGACTGATCCCAATATCAATAGTATGGATAACAGCATTGGTATTGGGATTCAATTCGTACTAGTACAACATTATGAATTGATTGTTGTGGAAAGTAAAAATGAATACAGTGAATTGGTCATTAAATGTGGTCAGAACTAGCAAATTGTTGATGGTTTGTTACATAAGTCATGTCACACTGCTCTTTTCTACATAAGCTGCCTTTATAAAATCAGTATCTGATCAATACCAACATTTTTAGTATTGCACGCCATTAAAGGTGTGTGACATCACCTGTACTCAATTAAGCCACGCCCACATAAAAATAAACCTTCAAGTTTACACGAAAAACACAAAATCTCGCAGTACAAAATAATCTACAGCCTACTGCTGTGACTTTGACAATCATATTAGATGGAATCACTGAAAAGTTCATTCAATTCTGCTTTCAGGTCTTTCAAAGTCTATCATAGGAAAGTTGTGGCTCCCCGTGTACTTTGAAATGAAAGATTAAAGTCGCACAGATGTCACAGTGCCTTTACTGAGATCACCGAGTCCATTTTAGCTAATCAAATCAGCAGAGTCACAATAGACATCAGCTGTAGTCCAATCGCTCTAATTGTGGAGGCAGCTTGTGAAAGGTTTTGCTGTCTGCCATGAAACACTTCGAGATACGACAGTCCACCGCAACTATTTTTTCACGAATAATCACAACAATTACAGAATTATTTTTCTTACTTTTTTTAATCTCTAGCAGAACATGTGTTGTAGTTATTTGCTCTTCCGTGACATAAGCGGCTGCTGTCTGAAATAACTGATTGAAATCATGGAGCGTCTAAATGATGGGCAATTGCCCACACTTCTCAGAGGTGGAGCTTTTAAAGCCTGCCTCTACCTCTTAATGATTTGCAAGAGGAAGAAAACACACACACACACACACACACACACACACACACACACACACACACACACACACACACATCATCATCATCATCATCATCATCTGTAAGACAAGATTAACCTCGCTACCGTTTTCAGTACTGTGAAAGTAAGATGCATGCAGACGGGCAGGGGTGGACGCTGCTCTGGGGGCTCTCGCTTTGCGCGCACTGCGAAGCGTGTACACTCCTCACCTCATCTCATCATCCGCGTCTCTAAACCTCCCTACACACTCTCCCGCTCTCTCTCTCTTTCTCGTTCACAGAAGCTATTTTAACTTTGCAAAGACGACAGAATTTCAGTGGCCAAATGGCTTATTGAACAAAGCGACCTTCAAATTTATAGAGGAGAGAAATTACGATACTGTGGCAGGCGGCAGTGGGTTTCTTTTTTTTCCCCCTTTTTTTTCCTGAGCGATTGGCCATTTCTTCAAATGAGAAAGTCTGAGAAATGTCTTTTTCTGTGGGCGACACCATCAGCATCCGAGCCATAATGTACAGGCGAAAACAAGCCAGTCTTTGCGTCCTTCAAACAATATCTGGATTGACGAGAACTCAGAGGTAAGGAAAAAATATGTATAAATCCTTAAAGCGTAAAGAACATTCTTCGGTTATTTGTTAAAAACTGCCTTTTAATAGTGTGCGTTTTGATCTGTTTTTAAGGGTTTTATTTTTATTTAATTGTCTACAGTAAACTCTGTGCACCCAGACGGTGCTTTTACGTGAATACACATGTTCATGTTTAAGTTATAAATAGAAATAAGTAATGAATATGTCGCACTGCAATGTATTCTGTGATGGAGGATGGAGGATGATGCTGATGAAGAACTCTCCACACAGTTTCCACCTGCGATTGCTGGACCAAAAAAAAAAAAATCCCTTCCTTTTCTTTGTGTGTTTTTAAGTGAGAAGTGCTTTTGGCATGAAGTCATCAAGTCATTCTGTGACCTCCTACTGTAACAGCGCCTTTTGGTTCTTTTGTCCCTCTGCAAATAGACTAGAACACTTGGCCAAAGAATGCACCAGGGTCATTTTTACCTCATAAACATAAACAAAGGGAACCAAAGTGATGATTCTGTGTGCATTCAGGATATATTTTGTTGTTGTTGTTATTATTGTTGTTGTCATGCATGTAGTTAGTTATGGTTTGAGGTACTCTAGCAGCTCTTACACAGTTATAGTTATATCAGAGATTTAGTAGTGAGGGCAAAATAAGGGGGCATACAACAGGAGTGCAAGACCATGCACTCTAACCCACACACTTACACACTTGCACACTCAACACACCCGCACACAAAAACTAACATTACTTCAGATGACTTAAGCCTAACACACACCAACATTAAATCAAGTCATTATATGTGTGGTTTTGCTTTTTGCGGCAGGTCCCCAAAATGTGCCTGTGCAAACAGATTTATGGCCCCTCTATGAGTAAAACACACACACACACACACACACACACACACACACACACACACACACACACACACACACACAGATAGAGAGACTGCCCCCTCCCTCTGATCTACCCCTGGTGCCTTTAATAATTGGGGTAGCACAAGCAAAGTCAGGCCTGATCTCTGCTTTAACTGCTTTAATAGATGGAACTGGGAAAAGTGGTACGTTTCAGCTTCCACCTTGTCTTGTTTTTATTGTTTGTTATTTTTTTGTATTTTTTAAAAGGAGATGATTCTCATTCTGTTACTGTACATTCATTCATCTGTCTATCTTCAGAATAACGAGCACGTTTAGAAATGAGTGCTACAGACTAGAAACAACCTAAATGTTGCTATCATCTGCTAATGGAGATTGTGATCAATAGGCAACAACAAAGGCAACTTAGCCAGAGCCTGCATCTCATAAACAACAAAACACTCCAGCAGAGGCATACACGGCTGCTTTTTGCAACGCCCAACCAGTGAATTATTCAAACACGTAACAGAGATGGTGGATTAACATACTGAAGAACACTTTAAATCAACCAACAAAGGTGTGGAAGACAGTAAGCCAGATGATGAGCTCATTGGCTTCAGAGGAGCCCCGACTTCTATGTTAAAGGGAACTTGCTAAGGGTTTAATGCTTTATCAGCTCACAGATAGACATGTAGACAGAAGGGACAGCAGTGGCTGCTGTAAGAGGAATAGGCTTCAGATTAATTTCAAGTGGATTATGGCATTTTACACAGTCTCCTTTGAAGATAATAGTTCATAAAAGGATCAGTCAACATGGTGTTAAGTCAGTTACTTCACTTTGTCATTTTCTGTCTCCTAATCTGTCAGTGGACCTTCACGTGCTGAGGCCGGGAGTAAGATTCACTGACAAATGTAGCCTATGTTGGTATTTGCATTTTCAGCAATAAGATCTCGTGCATTATCCCGATTTGTGATCATCAATAACTGCCGGGCGCTACCTTATTATGCATATTATATGCCAGCCGCTGCCTCTAAATTAAATTACAGGAAGATGAAGTTGTTGTTGTCGGGTGCAGCGAGCAGATCTCTACATGCGGTGCACAGGAAAAGCTGTGAGAGACGCAGTCTGGATGGAACGGATTGGTAAACGTGGCCGACGGATGAGACACATTGGTATTCAGCTGCTCTTCGCCGCCGGCTGAAAATGCCCACGCTTGGCTTCAGGGTCAGAGGTCCAAGGTTGATTGGCAATGGGCTGACATGGGAAAATTGATTGTGCTGACTGGAGTCTAATGGGGTTGGAGCGCACAGACGTATCAGCGCGTCTGACATGTTAGCAGTGCCACAGCCTCATTCTTACCCTCACGCACCTGTATTCTTACAGGTTGTTCTCTAATCTTTTAACCCCTTGTCAGACACCTCTGAGATGTCTTACACGGCAGCACTGCAGCACACAGGCCCCCTCTTGTGCTGTCGCTCTCATGCTGAACTGTTTCCCTTGCAACAACGATTGCTCTGCCTCATTCGCTTTCAGCTATACCTCCCAGCTCCTTACGACTCCATAACCTCTGCTGCCCGCCAACATGCCCAAATGCACTCGACCAGAGAATAGCACAAAAGTGTGATCTCTCTCTCTCTCTCGCTTTCTCCCACCCATCTTCTCTCTCTGTCTCTTTGCTACTCTCCCTTCCTTTCCAAACACCTCCACCCACTCATACACACGTTTATTTACTCACAGCCGCACACGCACAATACACATCCTCCAACAAACAAATGCGCGCACATTAATAAACACACAAATCTGTGGTTATTTCTTCAGCATTTATCATCACCCATACTGAGTTGTCTTCGGCTTGCACTAAAATACTGTATTCACACTTTAATTCCTGTTTGCAGCCAAATAACCCTTGCTCTGCACCAGCATTGTGGCAGCAATGTATTTGCAAGGATGACAGCACCAAAAAGATTACTCAGAGCATCCCTAAGTAATGACACGAAAAGTAATCCGCTGTCAGCTCGTAGCTTTGTGCAGAGTGGGAGTTTTTACAGAAGCAAAAGCTGGGAAGTTTAGAGGAAATTTTTTTTGGGCTGTGTGCATCACAGCCCATCGTATCTCGTTCCTCAGCCCACGTCAGAGTGAATTATTTAGCATTTATTTTTGCATTAGCTGATGCACTGGTGTGTTTGGACACAAAAGAAAGCAAAATGTTAATTTGTGTATTAGACTCCACCATCTGTCACAAAATCTTGTGTACCTTTTTGGAAGATGAAAATCCCATTTAGCCGTTATCGGAGCAAATTCACTTAGTGACGCAAACTTTGTGTTTTTAACAAAAGAATAGCTGTAGTTTTGAAGTTAGCTGCTAATTGTTTTTGGTAAATACGACAGATTTTTGTCTGTCCAAACTGATTTTTGGTAATGTTACTTTTAACGGGGAAAAATGATCCCGTCTGCCGCTGTGATTGCTGGTCTGATTAAATTTACATTTGCTAAAATTTTAGTTAGTTGGTTCCAAATGAATTAACAGCAAATTCAATTGACTTTTTTATGTTACTCTAGCTTTTAATGGACTCTGTTCAATTCTATTTCATTTATAGAGCGTCAAATCACAACAACAGTCACCTCAAGCTGCTTCCTCCAGGACATATAGGAAGGAAGGGGCAACCTCCCTAACTTGCCTCCCACTCCCACATAATGATTAAATGCAGAGTGGTGTATAAACACATAGTGAGTAATGAAAGGGGAATGAAGAAGAAATACACAGTGCATCGCGGGAAGCCTAACCCTAAAAGTAAAGAGGGTGTTTGTCTCCTGAATCCCAAACTGGGAGCCTGTTCGACAGAAGAGGAGCCTGAAAGCTGAAGGCTCTGCCTCATACTCTACTTTTAAATATCCTAGAAACCACAAATAAGCCAGCAGTCTGAAAGTGAAGTGTTCTGTTGGGGTAATGTGTTCTATGAGGTAGAGTGCACTCCAATTCATCTGGCAGATTTAGTAAATGTAGCGATGACATAACCCCAATAACTACCTCCCACCACCACCATAAGTTGTATACCCAACCAGTCACTGGTTGAAGGGTACATACAATTTCACTCAGCTGAGGTTTCATTCAACTTTGCCTTCAACAGAGCCTACTCACTACTATCCCATTGAAGCTCTCAGGCTTGGTGGCTGTCCCACATGATTATGGTAATCGCAGCTGTACTTTAGTATTAATGCAGTCGTGATTTATTGATGTTAAAATGCTATTTGTGGCCCCTTTAAGTCTTGATCCTTTGATGTCCTTTGACATCACTTGGACATGGGGTGTGTTATGTAACGTTTATCACTCACTCCCTGTTGGAACCAATTAATATAAAGCAGTAGAAATACTAAAATATAAATTAACTTTGTGTCCACAAAATCTGCATGGATTATTCATTAACCCCACCAGGGAGATTACAGCTGATTTTCAGCAATGCTTGTAGCTGTCAGGGCTGCTAGCTGTGGATTTTTGACACTTAAGCACACATGGGTCAGAGAGCATCCTGCTGCTTAAACAACAGCACGTAACACACACAACATCAGCATCTAAAGTATTTGGCAATCCCAGGGCCGGCTCATCTTTTTTTACAAGGTACTCACACTTATCTGACGAACTGAAGAAGTATGTGATCCCCAGGGCTATGCGCGGACCAAAAGGAGCACTGGCATGGAACAACAATGTCAGCATATTCAGACGCAGGAGGTCCAACAGGGAGGAACCATGAAAACTTTGCTGGCTGTCCAGTGCTTACAGAGCTTCAGGAAATCTGGGAGCATGGGGCTTGTGTTTTATTCATGGCGCAGAAAACATAAAAAGGATAGCTAACAAAAATCCTACATCGAGGTAATTTGAGGAAGCGAAAGAAAGAAAACTGCAACATATAAAGTAAATAAGGGAAGGGGAGTCGGGGAATCTGAGAAGGAAGTGATGAATACGCAGCAAATTAAAGAGTATACAGAGTATAATGAGGGAGCTGTTACATACAAAGCATGGATGGAGGAATAAAGAGAAGAAATGTTAATAGAAAGAGTCTTTAGGTGATTCTAAATCAGTTTCCCCTCCAGGAACCTGAGTATGTTGGACTTTTATAGGGGCTTTTGTTCTTTTGTTCTAGAGTTTATTCCAAAAACAACTGCCTGTTTTGAGATGAATTATTTGTCAGAAAAAACAAAAACAAAGCCTAAATATTTTCACAACTTCTCCTGATCATCTCTCATCTTCCTCTAAGGGAGGAATAAATGTATGGCACAGAACACAAAAGCCTACACAGTATGAAGAATTAAACGTTATTCTAATATGATCACCAGTGCTTTACAACCACAATCAATCTACAAAGAAAGTACACGAATCTTCCGTGACATTATTAACCTATGAACTGACAGACTATTATCCTTATCCCATCACCATAATGCCAGTTTGCATTTTGTGTAATCTTGTTGTCTTCAATTGGAAATACATTACCTTCAAGCATTTAGAAATACGCCAGCAAGCCAGATATACATGATTGGGGTCAGGACCCCCCAGAAATAATCTGCTCTTGGCATTTCTATTTTAAACGCAGATTAATCAGACAAGAGTTCAGGGTGCCGACTGGGAGGCAGAAAACTCTGGACTATTTTTGCAGTATGGAAATAGCTGGGAAGGGGGGACGTTTGTAATTTGGTTTGGATTGCTTTTTAGGACTGACTGAGGCCTATAAGTCTGGTGTTAAGTATTTGGTCCATCCTCTGAAGCTCACACTTTTCTTAGCTTTGCACTGCATGATTGGCATCAATATTATACCTACATGTTTATAATGCTAATAATCAATGTTGGCTTCAGTATTACAAGCCTGTAGCTATTTAAGGCTGCACATCTGCAGTATACATTCATGGCAGAATCCCAGATTTTTAAACAGATATAACAACTATATTTATATACATAGTTCCCGCTCCTAAAATATAGATATATGGAAGCCAATTACAAATGTAATTTATGTCTGGATATAAACTTATGAGAAACTGTTTATTAAAGTATAATATTTAAGAATGTTAAATTCAAAACCCACTTCTAAACTGCAGGTTTATACACAATCAAAATAAGAATTATTTTAAAATCTGCATTTACATGTATCCAACTTGGAGTCTACTCAAACACCAGGTAACTCCTGTTAACACGGGATCATTATTTGCTCCCTAACTAATGAGGCCATTTAAGTCTTTGGGAACATTCTGCATGTTCCCTTATTTCTCAAAGGGTCTCTACAGTGAATGTATCCACATGTTTGATTTGGCACAGATTTTATACCATATTTTTTCAGGGGGGGTTGTGACCCCCAGAAGCAGTAATTCGTGTGTTCGAGTGTAAGATGAATGTGTGAACCACTATTATGAATCATCACAATACAGTTACAGAATACTAGCAAGTCATTTTTAATGCTCTACCCGCTGTGTTATGTCCATCGTCAACCGATTTTATTTATCGTACATTTCATAGCCGATGTGTAACTGATTTTAGTATAATGAGTCATAAATTTATACATACATGGGAGCCTTCTGAGCTTTATATGGGTAGGAGGCCTCAGCTTATCAGGATCAGACTGTGACAGTAATGACACCCCAATGATCTCTATAAACAATGTAGTGATAAAAATCAAATTAGGTGGACAGAGAACACATGGACACTGATGGTGGAGGTTGATATTTTTAGTAGATGGAAATTTCTATGATGTACTGCTGTTAATACTCCAGTGTGTGTGTGTGTGTTCATGTTACTTTATGTGTCTAGAGCAAGGAAGCAAATTAAACTTAATTGAGTCGTCTGCAGGGTGCACCTCTCGACAAGCAGAATGTTGTAAAATTTGTTTCTGCTGAGGAAACGACAGCTAAACTTTGATCTGATGCGAGCGAGATTTGAGTAACTGCTACCTGCTGGTACATGACAAATAAAATTCTCCTTCCAAGTTTTCCACTGACTCTAAAAACGCTCCCCGTCTCTATTGCTGTTTCTTTTTCCTCTAGGTCTCAGAGTGCTTAATGCCATTAACTCCTTCACTGACATAAACCAGTCACCGAGGAGCCTCTTTCACATCACTCTTTCATCTCCCTGCTGTCACCGAGAAGCTCCTTCCACTTTTTTACCCCTGCTGATTATGGAGAATCTCAGTGAACTCCAAAATCCTTTGCTGGACAAAAACAGTAAACACATGATCAATGGTTACGGAGGAGAATTCCCCAACAATCATTATCAGGAAAACATTATAAACTACTTTGCTGGAGGTGGAGGAGGTGAAGGTGGAGGAGGAGGAAAAGTGAGTAATGGCAATGCAGTGAGCGGAAGTTACAATACCAACGGGAAGGTGAAATCCCAGCAGTTTTTGGATGCCACCTCGCTACATCTGGCAGTAGAAGCCTTCTACAGACCCAATTTCATCCTATACAAGGAGGACAGTGGCAGCATTAAGGCTAAGGAATACAGAAATGAGTGCTGTGAGACCACCTTCACTGAGAAAAAGGCAAAGGAGGTGTCCAACACAACAGGGGCAGACACGCCCAGCACGGAAGAACCCCAGACGAAGCTGCTGGAGGACGGCGAACACATCAAGATCCAAACGGTTTCCTATGAGGTGGAGGAGGAGGAGTATGTGGAATATGAGGTAAGGGCAAAAAATGCATTCAGCATGGAAAGACAATGCATGATAGAAAGCTTGCATTATTTTAGATACTTTTTAAAATTTGCTCTGTTCTTAACAAAAAGCACGTAGAACTAAAATTAAAATAGAAGAATCCAAAAGTAATAAAAAAATGAACTTGTTTAGCGCCTTTCAAGAAACCCAAGGGTGCTTTACATGCTTTACAAAAGTATATAAGTAAACAAAAAGGCTGGAGGGTGAACGCTTTGTTGAAGAGATTATTTTTGAGAGGTTCCTTAAGAGTTCAGTGTGGGGTGTTTCAAAGTTCAGATTACAGAGAGTTCCAGAGGGTGGGGCCTGCCACACTGAAGGCTCTGTCCCCAGAGGTGTGGAGGGTGGTGCGTGGGACAAAAGCAGGCCCATTGCATTAGAGACTGTTTGTATGGGTGCAGCAGGTCAGATAGGTACCGAAGGACCAGAATGTTGAGGGATTTGTAAGTGAATTGTACCGAATAGTACCATATATATAATATTTTAATATACATATAAATTTCAGTTCAGTCATTCATAGACGCATGTGCAGTTTCGTAGGAAAAACCCAAAGCAGGCAGCTAATGTGGGTGTGCATGTGTTTCTGTTAATTGACAGCAAGCTTGCTTGTATTCCTGTGGTAGATCTGCATTTATATCATCACACCGAAGGATTGAGCTTAGCTCCTGGATCAGTCTGCCATTTTTGCTAAACACAAATCCATTTGATCCACTGACCTTGGCCTCAATTCCCAACTCTTGTAAAATTCATCGTTAGATAATAATAAATCACCCATGTCTGCCTCACACAGGAATATTAGGTACCACAGCTTTAGCCACAGTATTTTCACTCTCAACCGACATGACCAATAGCACAAAGCACTCCAAAGGATTTAGGGGATTGGACTGGTGGAATAGGGTGTTAAGAGTCGACCAGTGTCCTGCAACGCTTAATGGACTGGCTGCCACACACCTGAGTCCACTAGAATGAACCTGGACTGCAGTGATAAACATGCAGCTGCAGAAATGCTGCGTGAAATGGGTATATATAGCTCATAGAAATAGAAGCTGGGAAAGGGAGGAATGTAAATGATTAACTGAGCTCATCCTGGCAGGATGAGCTGAGGAAAAAATTTGATGTGCAAATGTCAAGAGCAAATAAAATCCAGATTTTCTGATGTGAAGGTTTATTCCATTGTAGTTGTAGATTTGCACACAAAATAAGAGCGAATACATGAGTTACAATTCTTACTGAATTCACACAAAGTCTCTATTCATAGACTTCTAGAGGTTCCTTTTAACCCACTCAAAGGTTAAGCGAACACATTACCATATAGTTCATATTTTTCCACACACTTCCTGTTTAAAAATGAACAAGTGCTTAAAAAAGCATCATCAGGCCCCACAGCCAGATTTGAGATGTAAAAGAGGCAAATACACAGTGGGACTCATTATGTAGCCTCCCAACAGGAGATCATTGACACCACAAAGTGTGTGGTGTCTCTACCACCAGGCCCACAGTCTGACACAATGTGCAGAAGGAAGACTAGAAAGCCCCTACACTGACATGCAAAAACTCGTCTGTGTCTACCATTCGAAACACTGCCATACAGGATGTATTTGCAATGTAACTAGCAAACAGCTACCAATCAATAGCATATTGATTTGTTCTCTCATGCAAAAAAAATACACATCAGTAACTTGCACAGAATGCAAGTTACTAGTTTTTGTATTCTTCACTGCCTTTGCTAGCACTCTGCTATAGTTTTTATGTACTTTTATTCCAAACAGTAACCTGAAAGTCACAGCAGGACTGTGGCTATGGACAATAAAAAACACATGGATTTAGCTTATAGGTTGTAAAAATAGATCCAATATCAAAGTGCCTTATAACTTAATTCTGTCTAAAGGCCTTAAAATGGGAATGGGTCTATGGAACGTATATAGGAAAACCGCTTTTTGACTTGACCTTTATATAAACACCCTCTCTCTAAATTTCTTACTTACTTTATTGGCTTAGTCAAATTTGGGTCACACTGAATTAAAACAAATTGAGCCTATTTTGCAAGTCTCGGCCTTAGTGTGTTTCAAAATGAACGACTATCTGTGGTAGGAAATTGTATGCTTATTGGCTAACAACTTGCCAGTATCAAGTTGTTAGCTCGTGAGCATGCAGTTTTCAGTCAGACTAGGGCCTCCTCGTCATGTAATTTCTTTTCATTGTTTCCAACCAAGATGATGATGGCAGAAACTCCCATATTGAGGCTCCAAAACCGATGGGTAATATCACAGCACCTATACCCACCTTTTATACAGTCTATGAGTTTGACTCCCATATAACAGCCCATATAAATCCCATATAAAAGTTTGTTCTTTAGAGATCGTAGCAGAAACTCAACAGGGTGCCTTTAATGACCCACCTGAAACTGAAAATCCTAAATCCTAAATGTGAAGAGGTACTAGATTATTTTGTGTAGCACATGTGGACTTTTAAGGCATATTGTGAAATATGAAAAATACAGTTTGCCTAATGTAACACAATTTTATTTGTTTAAAGCATAACATGGGTGCCAATTTGTGTGACACTCTGCAAGCGCTGCCATATATTACCATCCTTTGTTTTAGGCACTAGGTCTTACATGACCAATGCTCAACTGATCCAAAATCCAGCCTCGTTTCCTTTCACAATGTAATTACAAAGAAGAAGAAGTTTTCCTTTTCCTTTTTTTTTTTGTTTACTCCACATTGACTTTTTGAAGTTTTTAATCCTTTTATCTAGTCTGCTTCTCTTTATTTGCAGCTCCTCCTTAGTGAGTTGTATTGATTTAATAAAGGGATCAGTAAGGTGTAATGGTTTTTGCCTGACTCAGCTGAATAGAGCAATGAGAAAAGAGTTTTTCTCTATGGTTTCTTTCTTTCTTTTAGAACCATTGGTATTGCTTAACCAAAACTACTTCTTTTGCGATGTCTAATCCATAATCATCATTATTCCTGTAACCAGGAATGATACCACCAGTGTAAAAAGCATATTATCTATAAAGTTTCTGAATTACTAAAACTAATAACTAGAAAGCTAATCAACCAAACTCAGCAACAAAAAAATTTGCAGGCTTATAGAACAGCAAACATTGAAGTGCAGTGCTTCCGACTACATAATGTGATCTATGTCTGCTTGAAGCATGATTCTGGTGATTAGAGTTATGGTATTTTTGTCAGCTTGGTTAAGATTTGGACAAAAGCCTTTTTACTGGTGCGCTGGACCTTAATACTACTGTATGTGCCGGTTTTATATAAAGACAGAAATATGAATGCAAATTCTTTAGATCAAATATATAAAGCCCATTCGCTTAGAATCACTTATAAACAGACCTTTGCAGCGTTTCAGGCAGGCACAGTGTTAGCATTAGTCACAAACCCCATTCCTGGCCAGTTGGGCCCATCCAAAAACATGCTTTATAAATCAGGCAGTCTTCATTTACACAGAAAGCTGTTGGGGTCATAATTTGTGTCATTCTCTCTGCTGCCATTTTAATATCACCACCTGCCGTTTCTCTTCATTTCTCTTAATTGGATGCCATTTTGAAAAGGCTGTTAACCTGATCCACCCAATCCCAAAAGAACTAGTATAGCAGCTGATATCCTCATAGATCTTCTCACCTTTTTGGCATCATTTAAATTAGTATGAACTTTATCTGGACTGCTAGTCATTTCCTTCACTTCCCATTTCAATCAAATGAGTTGAGATTTGCTCTTGTTGGACTTTTTTTTATTAACCAATGTAAAATGATCCAATTTGGCAGTCCAGCTATGGGTTATTCTTAACAATTAGAAACTTACTTGTTCACTGTCATCTAATAATCATAATGGGTTTAAAAAATATATAAAGAAACTCAAAGTTCCTGATCTCAAAATTGAAGCTGATGTGAAAGTGTAATAAACCAGCTTTTTGATTCCTATTGTAACAGACTACAAAAAAGTAACCATGTGAGTTAATGGTCATTTTCAATTGTGTATGATATTTATTTTGTAAACTGTTTCCATTTTTAAAATAGACAGCAGACTACCGTGTGTATGTTCACTGTCTGCTAAGGTTCTACCTTGGAACCATAACTCACTCATGATGTGCAATTTCAAGAAATGTGATGATGTGATGTTACCTTGGCTATATCCTTTTCTTAATACACAGTGTTTATATACATAAGGTTTGAAGTATGTAGAATCACAAAATACATTTAAAAGTCAAAATTTTGATATATAATTTTTTAATCATATAATCCGTATCTGCATTGTGAATCGATACATCACTCATGCTAAATAGATTTATCCCTTAATTGAGTGAAAAACTCATTTATAGGGTTCTCTTACGTTCCCTATAGTAAACCCCAGATTGTCATGAAAGGTATTTGCCTTACCCATTACACTACACAGCCAGCTGTCCTTGCCCGCATCGCCCTTATTAAAAGCCTGGTGCCATCACATGTTTTAAACGTCTGGCGCTGCTTATAGTATTAAACGCCTGGCACCAATTACAATGGAATTTAAAATGGCAGGTGGCATTAGTACTGTAGTTTTATTCTGCTTGTTCTCTGCTTACCACATTGCCCCTACATTGGTAGCAGTTTGGCAGCTTTGGTTAATTCACTTTGTGTTCCTGACCTCGTGTTGTTGTGACGCACAGTAATGCAGACAGGGAGCATTCTTTTTTCAGCGTGGATATTGCTGTTTTTGATGGTTGCAAACAATTTCATGGTCCATTACCACAATCACCTGAACTGGATTTGGCGTAGAATGGGATTTTTCATAACAACTATATATCTGTATTAAATTTGGTCTTTTCCAAAATGTATATAGCCCTCCATCCCACACTCCCTCAATTTAGTTCTCTCTTCTATGTGAGTGTTGAGTGGTTAAGGATGACTTGTGTTGTGAAGTCACACAAGTCATGACGAACTGAACCTCAGGTTGTTTAAATATCTTCAGTTCAGCTTTTGTACACTTAAGTGAATATTGCTGCTGATGGATGCTTGCATGAATTCAAACAGTGCACTTTCCACTACAGCTAACTTAACTCTCATATTCCCTCTGTCAGTGTGTAGTCATGTTAGATCTGATATATTGCCTACCTTAACCCTTGTGTGGTGTTCGTATTTTTGTTACTCAGCCAGTGTTCATGGGTCTGGTGGACCCGCTAGAGTTTTGGCTTTCCAAATTAACACTATCAAACAATTTTATGTTAAATTACTCAACAGATGTTTACTTCATCCCAATTACAAGACATATGAACAGCAAACATGGTTAATTTTTTCCCTTTACCTTTGTTAGATCACATTTATGAATTAATGTGCTTCTCGTTTTTCTTTTATATAAAATGTTATAAATAAATCAGTTATAATCAAGTGGAGTGAGTGGAAAGACACAACACATTTACACGTGAAAAAATAATTAATTGTTTAATTTTTCTTTTGAAAAAAACTGAACACGGGTCTCACAGACCCGAACACCATACAAGGGTTAAATGGTAGTTCAGTCACAAGATGTTAGTCACAAGCTCCTTTCTATCCAACCATTTAAGGCTCGAAGCTGTCTCACCCAATTAACACACTTTATACCTGAGGTGGCATTCATACTGCCTGAGCTGTGCTCACCAAATTGTTCTTATATTGTCCCACTTCAGATCTGTAAGTTCCCGAATTCCTTAGTCTTTTCTTGCAATAACAAAAGTTTCTTTGTTCATAATATATACATTTAACTGTATAAGTCTCTTATGGTCCCAGGGACAGTGCGTGCCATGCCTACTCAGATTGTTCCAGAGAAAAACTCCAAGTCATAGCCAAATTCAAATGTGTGCTGTAGTAAATCTGTCTCCTGCCTGACTTCTCAGTCCTTGTCGAACTGAGTGCACATGCCAGTGCTTCATTTCCACTCCATCAGTTATCCACTGGATATAGAAACGCCCTAAAACATTCAATTAATACTTGTGCCTGCTTCACCTCTCATTAAACCTGTCAATGAGAAGAAGTACAGTTTAACTAATTGTATGTCATTGCTGAGCGTCTACAACAGCAGAACGGCTGTCTTTATACACTACAGCTACACAGATGTGGTTACTTATAAGGCTTCTACCACAAATGTATCACATTACTCCAGCAGTATTTGAATCTTGATTATGAAACACAGAAGGGTAATGAAATAGTTTTTTATACCTCTCATATTGTAACAAATTCCACAGAATATAGTGCATTAAAATGAATAAAATACAAATAAATAATATTAGGGTTTAAATCGGAAGAAGTTCATCGCTCATTAAAAGCAGAATTAAGTGAGCTTTGAGTTGATGAATAATTAAAAGTCTAAATTAGTGTTTTCCCAAACCTTTGGAGCCACGGCATATATTTCACATCAGAAAAATCATGCGGCGCACCACCAAACAAAAATGTCACAAAAAGCATATTGATCATTTTTCCCCGTGCCCCAGGTATAGCGGGATTGGCTCGGTTTGTCCGTAGTATACATTTTTTGCTTTCTTCTGACCACTACTCATGCTAGGGCCTTCATCTGTGTCAGAATTTTCTCCAGGACATAATAATGGATTGGATTTATATAGCGCTTTTCAAGGCACCCAAAGCGCTTTACAATGCCACTATTCATTCACTCTCACATTCACACACTGGTGGAGGCAAGCTACGGTTGTAGCCACAGCTGCCCTGGGGCAGACTGACAGAAGCGAGGCTGCCATATCGCGCCATCGGCCCCTCTTGCCATCACCAGTGCCCAAGGACACAACGACCAGGACAGAGAGCCCGGGGATTGAACCGGCGACCTTCCGATTATAGATGCAACCCCCTGAGTCACGGTCGCCCCGACATATCTTCCTTTAATTTTTAATTCCCAATATACTATATATCATGAAATCTCTCAGGGCTATGCAAACACATATATATTTTCATAAATTATAATATGCATAGGGTGGCTCCACTCAAGTTGGTTGGATTCCTTTCTTGGACATTTCAAGATCACATTACTGAGAAAATCTTTTAATCAGGTTTCAGGTTTTAATCAGGTTTACCCCCCCCCCCCCCCCTTTTTTTTTTTTTTACTTAATGAATGAACAGCTTAGCCAGTACAGTATGCTCATGTTACTTTTCCTTTATTTTGCTGATTATGTGTGTATATGTGTGTGTGTTTAAATTACAAAAAAGATAGATAAAAAGAGAGAACTACTGCAGTGGAAAGAAGTATTTTATTTTTAAAAGGGTGGGCCTGAAAAGAGTTATTATATAAAGCACAAACTCTCCAATGATCAAAGTGCATGAGTAAATTGCAGATAGCCTCTGAGGAGAATCAGTAAAGTAGAATAGCAATTAGAAGTAAAGCAGCTCTTAATGATATTACTGGAGAAACTGAAATCTCAGTATGATTCAAAGTACCATTTGTCTTTTTTAAACACTTTTAGAGCTCAGTAACATCTCAAGTGTAAAAAAAAAAAAACAATAATTTATTCAAAACACTAAAACATCAAATGATTAACTTTTGTTTACTAACACTTACATTCCTTTTTACAAAACGCATCCTCTGTCCAAAAGCCCCTTTTAAGTCTTACATCTCCCATTAGAGTACTTTATTAGTTTTTCCCCTTTATTAGTTTTATTTTATTTTGAGTGCAATATTAAAAAGCAGAGCAGTTTGTAAGCAGAACATTTGCTGAATAGAAGCAGCATAATGGCATGCACCAGAATTATTGAATCGGTCCCAGCTGCAAGGTCACAGTTCTGCATTGTGACCTCCATGTAGAACATGAAAGGTGAGAGTTTTGCCTTCAGAAAACACTTTACGTGTTCGAGGTGTCTGTTCCAGACAACTGAGGCAACCTCACCTGCCTTCTCTTTTCAGCATCAACCACAGGAGGGCTACCAAATGAAGCCCTCTTTCTCTGCCTTGCTCCTGGTCTCACTTTTGTGAGGTGGGAACATACAGTCAGCTTGATTTGAAAGAGCTCCTGTGTTTTAGGCACTGATTTTTCCAAAATTATGCAAAAGGTATGCCTGCTCAGATCCCAGCTGTAGTCACTAATCTTGAATGCCAATAAAGTA
The DNA here is from genome assembly GCF_057381915.1 of Diplotaxodon limnothrissa. NCBI lineage: Eukaryota > Metazoa > Chordata > Actinopteri > Cichliformes > Cichlidae > Diplotaxodon > Diplotaxodon limnothrissa. Next base: position 6,338,575 of record NC_140610.1, on the reverse strand, counting down.
TGTCACACGAGAGGTAAACTATTTATCTATTTGTTTATTCTTTTTTAATTTATGCTGTTAGACGATGTCATTATCATGTCACGGTGACTGATACAGGCCGTCAAGATGCCAGTGCTCATATTACAACAGTTGGCAAGTTACTGCTCTGCTTTATTATTTAGTTGTGTGACAATATAATCAAGTTAAAGGTGACGGTTTTGGTGTGCAGAGTCTGAGTAGGGGGACAGTGTAACTGATGTTTTTCTAACTGAAACCAAAAAAAAGAGGGAAGAAAATGCATTTAGAGCATTTTTTTCACTGCAAGTCAGGGTTGAGAGAGAATCCTCTGCAAAAAATAAATAAATACATTTGAGTGGGAGGTGCAACCTTTGAATTTGGTGGTGAAAGATGTTTTTTCAGGTAAGCTCTACACAGGGGCAGGTAGAGACCTGGTGGATAGGTCTTGAAGAGAGTGCATCAATCAAATAAGTGCTTGCAGGAAGCATGATGTGGCAGGACAAAATACACCAAGGCCACGGTACTACCTGAAATCACTCATCCCGTGATAGTGGTGGTGGTATCAAATTGAGAAGACGGGTGGAGTTAATGAACCAGCAGAAACTGATTTGCCTTGATCATAACCCGTTCCCATTACTTACCATTTCACACATCAGTATCTGGGTTTTTAGATGGCAAATACTTCAGTATAATGAAATGACACTTAATCATAACATGATTGCTAAACATTGTAGTAGGGTGATTTAGTAGGTATTATGGCTGTGGTTTAATTTCATTTTTGACTGGGCCCCAGAGGTCTGTAAGTGTCCAACTGACTACTTATAGGCCAAATAATTGGGGCAGTTTTTAACTTATACATTAAAACTGTTCTTATACTTAAGCTGCAAACACTAATTTAGCTTTGTACAAGTCAGTTTATACTGTTGGCTGAGTTAAAACTAAAGAAGTTTAAAATTAAAAGAGAAGAATTAAAATATGTTGTCTTATTACCGTTTTGTTTCTTCAGCTGTCATCCTCCCATATCCCATCGTCTCTCTTTCACTGTCCACAAAGCATCAGCAGCTCTGCACAGAAGTACAGAGAGCTGCAATGTCAATGTTCAACTGTCCTGTTAATACCCCTCCCCCCAAGGTCCTAAATTTCACGCTAAAACCCTGATACTAGTGTAACGATTATGTGTGTACTATACATATATAGAATCAGGGATGAACAGGCTTAACGTGTTACTGGCGTTGACATACTGGAATATGGGTGTTCTTTAAATCATTTGAGTAAATGCGTCTCTGTCACAGCAGCAGCATTATGCTAGTGTATGTTGTTTGTAGTTATATCACATATTGTTAATTTGAGAAAAACCTCTGACCCTCGCTGGTAAACATACTTACATGGTGTTAATGATATGAACAGTTCCATTATAAGTGCTATATTTATGACTCCCTTAAAGCATGGAATGTGCTTTGAGAAGCTACATATTCAGAAATATAACAGGAAAAGAAAAACGCCTGGTGGGCTTTCCTAGAATGGGAGGACTTCACCAGCACAGTGTTAATGGAAGAGGAGAATAAATGACAGCAACGAATACTACCAAAACTTGAGTTTGAAAATGGCTGCACCATCTGTTGCATGTTCTTCAGCGTACAGAATTTGCATTCATCAGTGCATATCATATTCAGTGGCAACATTTCATTAAATCATTAAATCCTGTCTTTCTTCAGCTTTTCCAATTGAGATATTGTAATTTTAAAACCCTAAGCCTTGAAGAGAAATCCAGAGAAAGAAATACAATAATTGACCTCTGTTGCCTTTCTGAATTTTAAATCAGACCAGTTTGATTGAAAAGGTTATCAATTCTGTCTAAATCTGTGGGAATATTAGTGCCTATGGCTTAATTAAATCCAAAATGTAGTCATTCTTCAGTTCACTGCACGCACATTGTTCTTCCTCTGAAAGGTCTAACCATTATGACAATGTTTCATGTATTCTAGTGAAATCTTTCAGACATTTCTTTGTGGCAGAAAATGACAGACCAATCTCTTGAGTCATTCCCAATTCAGCAAAATGAAAGTGTTCTCTTTTCAAACTAAAGATATTTATTTCTCAGCTTGGAAAATCTTTCTGATCTATCGAAATCTTCTGGTTCCAAAAACTTGATTGAACATTGTAACTTTCCAGAGTCTGTGAGTCACTGCTTCCATTGGCCGAGAATAACTCAAAAATGTGGTCATGATAAGCAGAAACCTTATCCTTCATTAAAGATTGTTTTTTTTTCTCCTTTGATGTTATATTCATTTGGAATGTCAGTAATTTACACTAATTCCATATTAAGTTTTTCTTCAATGTTAATTTATAAAAAGATTTAGGAATGCTCATTTATGTGTATTTATTAAGTCGCTCTGCTCTTGGCTGCCTTTTTACATCATTTAAAGAATGAATCAAATCTTGTGCCAAAACTACTTTTGAAATAGTAGCTCAGAATTTCTCCTTAAAATTGCAAAAGAGTTCTGACAGATTGCCACTTTGTGTGTGATAACATGCATGATTAGTATATTTGAAGTTGTAAAGAGTCCAGATAGGTATGAAAGGCACCACTGCAAAGGCAGCGGATTTTTCCATTCTATTTAATAGGACACTAAAGTCCTCCTCCAACCACATGGACACATTTTGTTGGAGGAGTATTAACAGCAACATCATAAGTCCTTGGGTGATTATTAAACGGAAAAGTATGGCAGTGATGTTCTGTCTAATGCAATACTAAGTCACACACAAACAAAACATGCCAACCAAACTCTGTTTGCATTCTGACAATCTTTGCTTCCTGGGATCGTGTGGTATTAAAATGGGATATCAGTTTGAGTCACTGCATTTCATTAATTGTTTGGCATGGCCTTGCTCTCTTCCACTCAGCATGCATTAATACATGGCCCTATATATTATACAAATGATCACTTGGAAAGCCACAGGGTTAGTTCCACAGGAATTATAAAATTAAGCAAACTTGGCCTTGAGGGAGTGTGAATAATGACATATTTTTAAAGTTGCAGAATTTTATATAAGGAATTATTTTTTATAGATCTTTTAGTTACATAAACCTTTGTTTTTCTATTAGTATTTTCCTACCTGATGATTATGGAAAACATTTCCACTGCACTTTGAGCTAATACAACTTAGAAACCAACTTTAATGAACTGTGTGACTACAGGTTTGTTTGTGCCTCCTCCACCTGAATTATCTCCTAATATGACAGTGTTTTACCAAAACCCTGAGTCTGCCTCGAACCTAATCATAAATACGTCAAATGAGGTTGTTGTAGAGACACAAACAGCCTTTTTAGTTGTTTATTTAATCTTAAAGATCATTTTTCTTTTTTATTTACCCATAGCCACTGTTTAGACAAAGGAGCACACCAATTTGGGTTCTAAGAATAGGCAGAGGAAAAAGCATTAATGATGGTCATCATAGTGATTCAAGTGCATGTTTGCACAGTCTCTACCCAGAACAGGAGTGGGAGTCAGTAAGCAGCAGCAGGCATAATTGGTCATCCTAAATGAGGATAATATGATATGTGGCTTTCACTGTTAATTACAGAATAAGGAGTAAAAGACTCTCCTTATTTTTGGTTCTGAATAAGATTCCTGAAAGAGAAACGAAGTAGCACAGATTTTCTCTCTGCCAGACGTCACTGTTGCAACTTTAATCCTTGCCTGAATAGCAACGTGAATAATGAGAAAGATGCTTTTGCAATGAGTTTCGAGTAATATCAGCCCTTCGGGAGTGATTACATGTTGCAATCCCTGAGCAGTTTTTTCCCTCTTTCTTTCTTTCTTTCTTTCTTTCTTTCTTTCTTTCTTTCTTTCTTTCTTTCATTTATTTATTTATTTATTTATTTATTTTTATGGGCAGACATGTAATGATTAGTCTGTTAGATTTAGGGGTTTTTCTTCCTCACAAAATGAGCAATATGTAGAATTTGTGGCTAGTTATAATACCAAGAGGGTGTTCTGATTTATATCCCATCTGTCCCTCTCCATTACTGTGGCAGGTCTGACTTGACACCTTTTCAATGGATGTGAATATGTAATACAGTCATGCCAAATCACGTATTACACAGCTAAAGGCACCAGCGAATCAATTACCTGCTAAATTATAGATGCAAGCTTTTTTACTGTTAATGCAGCTACCGTCTCAGTTGGGGTGACGGTGCTCTCATCCCAACTTGCAGGAATGTGTTTTGGATGTTCTATATTCTGAAGCTACTTAGATTAGTTAAGACAGCCCTATCCTTTGAGTTTTTTCAGGAGTTTCTTTCATTTGCATAATGTAGGAACACAGTGTGCTCTGTGCGCTGTCTATCTTGCGTGCTGCACAATATCGTTTATTATTTAGTAAATATTGATATCTATGGCTAGCTAGTTTATTGTGATGGTGCTTTGTTTTCTCTATTATTATGTTGCTCTTTGTTGTTTGCTGTCTCCTCTGTTTGTTTGTTTGTTTGTTTTTTTTTTCTCCATACAGGTGACCCAGGAGTTCTTTTTTTTTCTTTTTTTTTTTTTTTCTCTCTCTTCCCCCCCCTTCTCACCGTCTCTTCTCCCCTTTGGTTTTCTTTCTTTCTCTCCCCCTCTTTCTCTCATTCATTCCCCCTGTCCTATTTATTAAAAAAAAAAAAAAAAAAAAAAAAAAAAAGACAAAGGATGAACTGAAGCTCTGCCATCACGTAATGTCGCATACTGCTGTTTCTGATGTCATTTAATAAAAAAAAAAAAAAAAAAAAAAAAGGAACACAGTGTGCTCCTGTTTGCTGAAATATTATTAGTTGCAACTTTGTATAAACCATATAAGTTGCATTAGTATTGCAACTTATATGATTTATACAAAGTTCATGATCCATGATTCTGTATGTTTTTTTTTATTTGTTTGTTTTTTATTTTGATCATTTTACCTTGTCATAGAGTTTTTTCATTTTTCTTTATGTTATGTATGCCTTTTTTTTTTTTCATAGTGGAGAAGTGATGGGAATGAATGGTAGTACTATATGGGGAGCAACACACAGCAAAAGTCCTTGGATTGACCAGTCAGATTCATGATTCATGAAACCCTACAACTGCACCTTTAAAAAGTGTTTCAAAAAAGATAAAATCCAACTTGTACTGGGGTCCCACAAAACAAGAATTTGTTATTTTTGTCAGATTTAATCACCAATTTCTGTGGTCAACAGCACAGTTTTGCTTATGCATTTCAACCTGTTTACACAACCTGATGTGAATGCTAAGCATGATGTGTAGTGTTTCCCTCTTGCAGCCTCATTACACGATCCTAAATTGCACACCTGTCAACAAGAAGCAACGGGGCAACGAAAAGGAAAAATAACAAATATTTTGTTCATTAATCCAACACTGCAAGTACATCCCCTTATAACTGCAATACATGTTTGGGAGAACGACATCATGAAAAGCTCTTAATACTGAATATGCCTCTCACATACAGGAGTGTCGTCGACCCAGAGTTTGTGCACTCAGGTACTGTGTAAATCTTACTAATCATATGGTAAAGATTATATTATTTTTTACTTGGTGTTTCTTCTGTTATTCCTCTGAAACCCCTAAAACCACACATCTAGGGCATCTTTTTTTACTAGCTAAATGGGGATCTGACTGTGAGAACAAGGGATGGTGAGCACTCATGGTAGCAAATTGTATCTGCACCCTAAATCATACTTTTTTTCACTCTAAATGGAACCACAAGTTACAGAATAAACATTGTGCTGTATTGATAGACTATAAACTAACATCTGAGAAAATATGGTTATTAGGAAAATTTTTACTGAGGTCATATATCGAATGTGATGAGGTTTTTTTTTTAAATAACCAGAGCAGTGTTGCTCTGTTAGTTAGAAGAAAATGCAAATTTAGACATTACATTAAATTAAATTTGATACTTTATGCCATTTTCAGAAGCATAGGAGTGAAAAAATGATTGTGATTAGAACAGTGCAAACAATAACCCCAATGACAACACTATTTTTTTAGGTTGTCTGATGTGGTGAAAAATAAAGAAAAATACAGTTGCGAAACTGTATGGTGTTTGTATGCCAGATATTTGATTTGATAAGTAGTTGGTAATGTAGGCTAGCATTCTTTCTGTCTAGTTGCTGGGACGTTAAGAGAAACATAACTGTTTTTGGTGTTATCCTGTTAAATTAACTCTGTGGATGGACCTGCATGGTTGAACTGGCACAGATTTTATGTCTGATGCCCTTCCTAACGCATTGCATTTATCTTGATACCAGCATTAGCTGTATGCTAGCTTATGATGCGCTGAGGCTGGGTTTGTTATCCATCTGGGAATTTCTGATAGTTAAATGGTTAATGGTAATGGGTACACTGGCCAGGTTAATAGTTACATTAAATATTTAATATGCCAATGCTGCTGAAATGAGTGCTTAACTGACCTTGAAGTTCATTGTTCTATTGTTGCTGTTTGTGTTCAGCTGCTAGCGAGGTGAGGGGCTGTGTGCCTACCTGACTGTAAAGTTGAGTGTCAGCTAGAGGTGAAGACACAACAGAGTACCACCAAATGTGCATGTGGTTGTTATGGCAATACCCCATAATATCATTTCTATGTGATACCTGCTACTCAGTCTGTGGCTCTTTTGTCAAACTCCAAGACCAGAGTATTGTTTCTGTGCAGCCACTCCCCTCATAGTTTCATAAATGGTTGTTTTGATTTCTGTGAAGAAGATGCTTTCATAAATCATTGAGTGATGCCACTGACTAGCCAATCCGTGGCATGCAGTCTGCTGATGTCACATTTTTGGATCGCCTCAGATAGCTTGAAACCCCGGTCGAGTAGGTATTAAAAAAAAAAACCTGGTACCAGGTACTATGACCTAATGGAAATCCCTAAAAACCATTTTGAGCTGTGCCGAGGTGACCGGAGTAGGTACTAATGGAAAAAGGTCATTACGGTTGTTAATATAATACAATAGTGCTTTTTTGTGTCGATTAGTACTGAATCGCTAGTGGCTACAGACTTCTGCTTGTTGCTTTAACGTTCTTTGTTTTCTTGCACGATTTCTTTTCATTTCACCTGAATTCATATTCACCACCCGAAATATAAATATTCTGAATGTAATCTATTTTTTTAAGCAGGTAAATAATTCAGTGCCCTGTGGCTGTTAAGTAGTTTCTTTCTAGAGACCATCCTGTAGTACTTTACCTTTGCGTAGCCTCACACAATTAATTTCTGTTATTTAAACTGCTGGCTTTTGCTTTTAAAGTAGTTGAAGATATAACTTTCATTTTCTTTTATTGCACTGTTTTGGATATTAGTGGAAAATGATGTATTTAATTTTGTTCACAAAATAATGGCAGAAGTGCATACTAAACTATCGGGTAGACACACACACAATGGGTTATTTTATGAAATAATACATGTAATGTGTAATAAAATAAAATGCTTCGGTACCCAAATTTGTGAAAATCCTCCCTATGATTTTTGCAAAGATTAAAAATGATCTTGCTGTTGTCATCAGGAATTGTGACATTTAGATGACATCAGATCTGATGAAAATAAATCAATAAATAAAACATTTAATTAAATTCTACAGGTTGGGGGGCACATTTCCTGTAGTGCAAATTACACAAGCTTTTGTTTAAGCTGTCACAGCAGAATGGTGAAATCATCAGTTAGCTGTTCATTAACTGTCAGCCAGTTACCGCATGTTGACAGGATTTACACCTCGTAGGAGATATCTGAGCACAGATAGCATCATCTGCATACACAAGTCATTAGTCCTTTCTGCTACTGGAGAGATAAACATTTCATAACAAACCCACATGCGCATTTGCTCATTTAAAGTTTGGCAAAAAACTACAAAGCTGTTTAAACTGAAGGTATAATCTACAGCATCTTCCAGATAAATATGTCTGTAATAAATAATATAAAGGTTTTCTTACTTAAGCATCTCCTATTACAAACTAAAAACGTGTGGTGGTGTATTTATCTGGAACTCTTGTGGTCTGGGTGTCTATTTAACTTAGCTGAGCTTAACAGAGACACAGAGCAGAGAGGTTAAAGCAGCACGGTTTGCAGGGTGTGTTTTTAGAAGCAATCATTGTGAAATATCCATCCATCCATTCGCTTCCGCTTATCCTTTTCAGGGTCGCGGGGGGCGCTGGAGCCTATTCCAGCTGTCATAGGGCGAGAGGCGGGGTACACCCTGGACAGGTCGCCAGTCTGTTGCAGGGCCAACACACAGGGACAGACAACCATTCGCACTCACATTCACTCGCACATTCACACCATTCACACAATGGCAATTTGGATTTTCCAATTAACCTATCCCCTCAAGCTTTGTGAAATAAATGATGATAAATAATGAAATGTTTCTATTTCTATATATTTCTCCAGTTTTTTATTTATTGCTGCTGCCTTGCTATTTAGATTTTATTCCTACACAGTTGAAGTGGATCAACCATGATTTCATTGTACATGTACAATAACAATAAAGGGCTATTCTATTCTGTGATTCACTGTGTTGTTCTAGGTAACGCGGTCCTTTGTCATCATTCACTTTCCAGTTCTAATAACCATTATATTCTAATAACAATAATAAGCTTTTGTTGGGCCAGGAAGCAGGGCTAAGTTTAAATATTGTGGTCACAAACAGTATCCAACAGTTTTTGTTGATGGGTTTTTCTGTAAACCCGGTAAAGAAGTTTGCGACCCGTAACGTCATTCAGCTCTTGATTTGATTTCATACCCATCATTAATTTTGAGAAAAATGCTGTAAAAGATAAAGTAATTTCACTGACAACTGAGACAGTCTTCCAGACGGGTTAGTGGCCTGTTTTACTTTGAAGGTTTGTGATTAATGACCTTCCTTCCTTAAACACAGACTTATCTGCAGGTCTGCACTGATTTCAGACAACCTAAATCTTCACCTGCCTGCCTCCCCTGCTTCCTGAACTTTTCTCCCCACAGTAATCTAAGCCAATAGAATCCCTGGATGATGTGTGTTTTGATTCTCCAAACAGCCAGAAGGCTGTGCAGATATTGTCAGGGAGCTCTAAGGCACAGCACACAGCAGGGCTGGCTCTGCAGAGATTGCACCATAGTGCTTGCTTAAGGCCACAACAGCAGACTGACATTATGCACTCTTTAAGCTGCATTATGTTCATGTGTTGCAACCTTCTGGTGTCCACATGTCATTATAAAGAGCATGAAAATATATTGACCACCTAGACAGGGGCCCGTTTTTGCAGCTTTTAACGGCTTTGTAGGCAAAGCTTTTCACACAGCGTGGCATTGTCTGAGTGCACAGAGAAATTAGAAATGTTCTTCTGCGGCTCAATTACTTTCTCTAATACGGTTGCATTCAAAGGGTCTATTTTTGGAGACGATTAAACCAGTATTTCCCCCTCCATCGGTGGGCAGGGCCCCCATACATCTCAGCCACCCACCCACTAATCCTCATCATCAATCAGGCAACATTGTTACAAGGAGGGTGTGTTATTGAAATTAATTAAAAACTGTTTTGCCCTCAAACCAAATGTATTTCCAATACTCTAACATGTTTACAGAAGCGTAACTTTCAATATAATGCTAATGTCACTGTTCTGCACTCTTGTTCACCGATATGAAACACAAAAATAAACATCAGAAATGCATTTTTAAGTAAAAACTGTACACTCTTCTATCAAGCCAGCCATGGTCTAGGATTGGTTCTTGATACAATATCTGGAATCAACGTGTGAGCGATAGGAAAGGTGGTAACTTCTAAAAGTACTTTTATTGCACCATGTTCATTCACTCATGAGCTTCTGTAACATGAATCAAATGGCTGAACTGCCACCTCAGCATACAGTCAAGTTCTGTAGTCTTCTTAATGACCTACTAATTTTATTCAGGTGTGCTGCAGCAAAGTTTCAGGACACTGGCCCTCCGGGACTGGAGTTTGACACCCCTGCCTTAACCAGAACTTGTATAAAAAAGAATAAAATTGTCACTATAGCTATCTTAAAAAATAATAATTATTATTATCTGGTCAGATCATATATCATAACGATTCTCACGTACTCTGCCTTCCTTCCCTGACCTTTTGCCTGACATCCAACATCTGTGCAGACATCATCTCTCTTATTGAAATGTTGAGCAAAATTGACGTCTATTTATTTGACACAATAGTCACCCACAATTTGTTAGCCTTGATTGTATTTTTCATTTATTTTCCATGTTCCACCCTCATGCTGGATCATCCTTCAAACAGGATAATGTGGGAAGGATGCAGCTTAATGTCTCATATAGAAACTGTGGCCTCAATCTGAGACTTCTTTTCATCCCTGGAAAATAAATCTCTGTACTTGGTCTCGGCTTCGTCGAAGAATCCAACAACAAAGCCGCAAGAGGAACGTGTTTGTATACGTGCATGCTAGAGAATGACGTAGTCAGAACGTCCTGTACCGACTTGTGAATTGTAACACATACTGATCTTTTCAGCTCTGGATCAGGACTCTGAATTTGCATCATCCTAAACTGTATGCAGATGTATGAGCATCTATTCTCTTTTGCTGCAGTTTCTTGTGAGAAATGTTGCATGGAGCGTGAAATAGTTTCATAAAGCTTTAGGGAGGAGGTGTGTTTGATTCATAACTATTTCACATCTGAAATGGGGTGTACTTTCAACCGTAGCTATTTTTTTCATGCCATCTGTTGTTTACATGCCAAAATGTAGGAATCTGCATATCTCAGAACTAATGAGAAACTAATGGGCCATCACCAAAAGTCTATAAATGTGAGCTGTGACATTATGTGGAAGCAAATGATCCTGCATACGCTGGTATGTTTTGTTTCCCATTACACAAATGCCTTTTTCTTTCTCAATAAGTGGAGATTCTTTTCCCACCCACTCAACTTGAAAACCAACTCTACCTGTACAAAGACTGCTGTACCATATAAATGAAGTCTTACTCATATGTATTTTAAAGTAAATCCTGTTTTTATCTGCATGTTTGTTGGCAAATTTCATCATCCAGTGACAGAAAGTTTACAGAAGTTCCACATGGTTGGACTTAGGCGCCCAAAAATATACAGGATGAGGTGTCTTGGTGATATTACTTGTATTACCTGTATTGCTATGAGTTTGCAATGAGAAATTTCTATCTCAGTAGTTAGAAACTGTTCAACGGTTAATAATGCTTGTGCTTTCACTGAGGATTAGAGGATATTGAATCTGTTTTAAGAGTGATACCAATATCTAAAACTGAGATATTTCAATATAATGGCTGATTATTTTTTTCTTTCTCACAAACCTAATATAAACAGATATTGCTAATATCTGTTTTGTTTGGTTATTTATTTTGGTTTGGATCAGCTGGTTGCTATCTTTTTAAATGTTCATTTTTGGGCTATTATATATGCCGATACCAAAAGACGAATGGCTAATATCTAACCTAAGTTGGTCAGGTTTTAACTTTAGTCTTCAACCAAAAACTGGTTAGCACATAAAACAGAGTTCTGTCAAATAGAATCAAAGTTTGCCTACTTACCATGGAAGCTTTATTCTGGCACTAAAAAAGCAAACAAACATTTTTTTCTCATTCACAAGTCAACACAAATTCCAACTTGGTAGCTTGAAATTTCAGGTTATTTTCTCCATTTGTAGTGGTTTTTAGCTTTTTAAATTTTTTCTTTGCATTTCAAAATTTTGAGATCTTAACTCAAAAATTTCAGATGCAGCAAAAACTTTTAGCAACAAAAAATTTTGTCTTGTGGGTTGAAAAAAATGACCTAAGAAAATTAAGTAACAAAAAGATCCACTCCACTTTCAACAACAGAAAAATGCTTATCTCAATCATCCATGCCACAACTGATACCTCTGACCCCACATACTTCATGTTTATTATTTTTACTTTTGTTTTTACTATTGTAAACAAAGTCACAATTGGCATAACAACCCATCTTGTCATTGGCTATGAGTTGTGACAAAAATATAGCTTTTCAGTTAATGAAGTGCTTGTGGCCTTTTGTGCAGGGGTAGATTAGCTGTTAGTCTCTACAATTCTCCAGGCTGTATACTAACTGATTGTTGTCAATAGCCTTAAATTTTGCAAAGCATAAGAGTGGCATCAGTCTTTGTCTGCATTTTGATGCAGCTGTCTGCATCAAAAATCAAAAGGAATCAATTCCAGTGTTTTCTCAAACCACCTGTTTACTGCTACATCGCCACTGAAACTACACAGTCTGCCCATATACATCATGAAATTTTAAATGGCTATATGTTTTAACATTAACTGCTGTTTTCTGTGCAGACAGACTGTTCTACCGACAGCGAGAGTGAAGACAACTTCATAGTTGTCCCTCCACGAGATCATCTCGGCCTGGCCATATTCTCCATGCTCTGCTGTTTCTGGCCTTTGGGGATTGCAGCATTTTACTTCTCACAAGGGGTGAGGCCACACATGCACATATTAACACAGGCATGCAATGCATACCCTTTCAAAGTTGTGGTCTGTCACACATGAATGATGCAGCATCTGGTTGTCAAGGTCTAGCATGCCCCCACCCCCTCCCCCCCAATCACCCATACACATGCTTCTATAAATTCGTAGAGATGGGAACACACAAACATGTAAACACACACATCTATCCGTCTTTATGTATGACTCATTACCAAAAGATTAAGAGCCTTCACTCTTAAAAAAGGACTGACAGCTGACTCGCTTACTGCAAGGCCAATTTTTACTGAGCTATGCATCAATAACTCAAGGCCAATCTGTAATGGCTGCTTGATGCTCTGTAAACAGGCTGAGAGCCTCCTTTAGGAAGAGTCTATAAATCACTTTCAAGGTTCTATCTGTAAATGCCAAGAAAGGTTGTATTCAAAATAATAAGATGAGAGAGGATCTCTGAACGTGTAGACTTTTCAAGAGGACTGAAGATGAACCCAATTAAAGGCGGGCTGATGTATTAAAGATGGTGAGCCCTTGGGAAAGATGAGCCGTAATTATTTTGCAGACACACTGGCATTCTTTTGACTGATGCACTAAAAACGAATGTTTTATTGCAGTCCAGCATAAAAAAATACTAAAAATGACCCTAAACAACGTAATCTGAAGCGAGAAGCTTTACCAATATTTTCTTTTCAGTAACGTCTGCAATCACAACATAATAGGTATCTAATAGATTCCAGCCAGACTTCCTCCCTCTTTTCAGTTCTCTTTGAAATGACTCTGATGATGTTATGTCAACCAAAGAGCACAGGGAGTGCCTCTTGTCTTGCCGCTAATCAAGTCTGTCCTGTGAATCATCAGCATAATAAAGACAACACATTAAAAGGCTAACAGCACAAGCGTAAACACACAGTATGTCCGAAAATGCATGTAAACACACGCACTGCACATACAAACACACAAACGTGCTAGAGACAGACAAGCTTTTCATTAAATTGCCCTGCGTCTGACCACAAATTCTTATCAAAAGCTCAAGCATTTAGCTGCCTTATCTTGGGCGCAAGTAGTCTAAGCCCGTCAGTGAATTATCTTGTCAGGAGCTAATTTGATTCTTCCTGGGTAATTATGGGGAAGTGATGGCTGTGTTTAGGGATGGATGATTTTTCTGCCAATCTCCCCCCTTTAGAAGGTGCTTTCCTGAAGAGCTGTCAGGATTTCAAAGATATGGAGGAAGTTTGGGATCGCTTAATTTTATAGTTCAATAACCCACTTCACTGGTCTTCGTTTCATGCCGTTATTCAGAAGGACCAACCTGAAAGTGGTGATTCTATAGGAGCTAGCAGAGCACATGTCTGAGTATGCTTACCGGTGCATTTGCACTGCACTGGTGGCCAATAATGGCAATATCAACTCAACATGTAGGTAAAATCAGAATCTTTATCAGCTTTTACTTCATAAAAATATAATGGCTGAGGAATATATGACTCATTAAAAGAAGCCAACACAAACCATAACTAGTTGTAGCTGAGTCAGATTTCCTTTTTGGATTGGATGTTATCTAGGCAGGGATAGCTCAGTAGGTAAAGTGGTCGCCCCATGATCGGAAGGTCGGCGGTTCGAATCCACTTAACGGCTACCCTGAGGTACCCCTGAGCAAGGTACCGTCCCTACACACTGTTCCCCGGGCGCCTGCTTAGTGGGCTGCCCACTGCTTCACTGAGTGAATGGGTCAAATGCAGAGAAAAACAAGTAATTTCCCCATGGGGATCAATAAAGTATCCATTATTATTATTATTATTATTATTATAATTAAAGGATAATTTTGATTTTCTGTGTTTTTGTTTTAGACATGGGTTCAAATAGCAAGATTAGCAACTGGTCCTCCTAAACTGTGCAATCATCACACAATCAATAGTATCATTCTGACTTTGTTAATCTTAGAATCCTATCCTTAGTGATACCAACATCCCAATCCTGCGAGCATTCAAGCGAACCCTGTTTCAATTTCCAAACCTAACCAAATAGCGGTGCAAGCGAAGCAAAGAGCAAAACAAAGTCCCTAAATTCAAAGCCATGTTCTTCTGGCTGATTATTCCACTGCCACTCCAAATGAGTACTTTGTAGATCTCAAAAATAAGACAGCTATTTTTCCAAATCTAATATTTCCATGGCACGCACCCTGTGTGCATCTCTGCCTGCGTCATTTGCCGGAACAGCAGTAAGTGATGCCCTGGGATGAGAATGTGCTGTCCAGAACTGATGAGAGAAAACAATAAACAGATGTTGCATTGTTGCCTAAGGTAATCTGTCTGTCACAATGATGTTTGGGGGTAAAAATCAGACAAATGGAGCTTTCAGATACAACAAAGCATGCGTTTCGCTCGCTGCTGGGTTGAGGGCACTGTTTTGGAAGAGCTGTGGACCACATAGCAAAATCAGTTACGTTTTTGAAATTTCCAATCAGTGCATCAAGAAAATTCCGTATATGAAAACTATATTGATTTACCCTTTACTTCAATCAGAAAGCTTCAATAGATCTACTGAGAGAGAATGCTTAAGCAACCCTAAGCCATGCTTATAAATATTGCCTACCTACAACAAGCTACCTGACCGAGGCTGGGCAATTAATTGTCTCAAGGGGCCGCTTGAGAAACTGGGACTGTTGTAGAAGGCTGTACCTTCCACAACAGTCCCAGGTTCTCATGTGGCCCTCTGGGAAAATGAATTATCCACTCCTGTACCTGACTGTTAAAACACACCTAACATGCAAACTGGGATGGAAATCAGTTTTCTAAGATAGGGATTTACCTCTGTCGCAGGTTCCTTTCACATATACACACCCTGCTCATTTCATTGCTTTGGCAGAGCTTTCTGTCTTTGTAGAACACTGTAGATGTGACAAGGGCAAAGAAATTTATTTATTTATATTTTAGAAATGATAGCACATCAGCTTCACCACTTACTCTAAGGACATTTAAAAACAAACACGTTAGCGACTGTAATAGACTCTGTGGATGGCAGATCAATAGTGTTTTTGTTCCACTGGAAGGTCAGGCCTAGTCAAATACAGCGCCGCTGCTTTGCCAAGGAGACGAGTGAGTGAAGGCGTCAGCAAACACCTTAACACAAAAACAGACATGCATTCATATGCTGCTGTAACGCTGTTCGCCAAAGACAACGGCTTTTATTGTGCATAATGTCTTTATGGTAACTTGTGGTGCACAATTTTGAGATTCAGTGTTAACCTCCCCCCACAAACGCACGCATCAGCTGATAATAACTGGAATACCATAAATATCTGAGGGAAATTAGCTTTGAGCATTTGATTGGGAAGCGGAATTGAGTTTCAATTATTGCCGCTAATTGGGTGAGTGTTTTGTTTTGGAGATGCTGATAAATTCGTCACTTAGCTCTGAGACATCTGCACTGGAAAGTGCAGGGCTGAGGAGCAGCAACAATCTATTTCACGATCTTGCAAATAAGACTCCCCTGAAGTTATCGTATGGCGTACGAGCCATAATAAAGAATGAAAATGAATGAGCTCGTTATAGTGAAACTGTTTCTCTATTTGTGCCTGTCTGTGCGAGGGAGGCGGAGACACAGACACAGAGAAGGGGGCGTCGAGTGTTGTTTGTTTGGAAGAAAAACCTGTTAAGGGTGCCGAGTCTCCATGCAGCCGAGTCTCAGATGTTATCTTTTTTCTATGACACCACATTTCAATCATTTTGTCAAGGTGGTGGAGATAAAGCCTTAAATGCTTCTAACCATTTTGCTCTCAAGGGTATTCAAGGAAAAATACAATGATTGACAGTGTTAAAAGTTAAGCTGCGATATTTTCATCACTCTCAGTCCACATTACAGCATTATTTCAGTTTGTCACAAAATGCCTTGATTTCATTTTAACTGACAAACATTGCGTATCATATTTGACAAATGCACCAGAGAAACTGACCCTCGAGTGAGTGCCCTTTGAATAGCCTCTGTAGAAAAAAACCCCTCTTCAGTCTGAATCTCAAAACAAGTCAGAACTATTTTAGTGTCCCCAAAGACCTCTGTGGGGTTGTGCTAATATATTGTCAGAGGGAGAATGTGCTTTGTGTCATTTTGAAAGCAAATTAAAGCCTAATTTCCCATAAACCCCTCATAATGGAGCTTCTGTTCCAGTGATTACTGTATTGATGTGGAAGCTGAAGGCTGCCTCGAATGCACATATTTCGTCTGGATTTTCTTCCTGACCTTTCGAGGCATTTGTCTAAAGAGCCTCTCTCGTTGGCTCTAATCTAGCTGTCTTTGTCTTGGACTATTAACTTTGTCTTCAAAAATCTGCTCAGCCTTAGAGAAACAGAGCAAAGTGGCAATACCTTGTGCTGTTTTTTTTTATTAAGTTCAAACAATCAAAGTGATACAAGACCCTTCCTAATGGCCACTCTGCGTGCATTCTGCAAAACTACAGAAGGTTCTGACAGATGCGTTGTGTCTGAGCCAGGGCTACATCCACAAAAGTCAGGAATTCAAACTAGTGATTGGTTTTTCAGTAATCTGCAGTGAAACATCTTCTTCACTTGCTGTGGGCACTCGCAGAAACATACAGAAAGTTTTAGGCATCTGATTTTGTTTAAATGCTTCGTAATTGTCTCCGTACCCTAAAAAACAACCCCAACACAAAGTTTTCCGTCCAGTAAGCATCAAAAAATCCTCTTGAGCTCTGAGCTCATGGCAATTAACAATGCTTCCTTAAAAGCAGAAAACAACTGATTATTAATCCTGTCTGCATTTATGTTCTTAACAATATATTGAAATGACTACATAAACAATGCCTGTCGTTCTGTTCTAATATAATTGGCTAAAGCCAGACTAAATATGCAAAATTCATTTATATCTGCTTCACTGGAGTTATTTTACCCTGGTGAGAAACTGCAGAGAATGAGATCCAGAATTTCGAGCTAAATGGAGGAAGGCATGAGTAACTAGAGGTCATATTCTGGTACAGCTGCTTTGTCGCTGTTTGCACGACTGTAGTGCAAATTGGCAGAGACTATGAATAATACAATATTTTTGTCAGGAGAGAGCGATAAAGCAAGACACTTAAAGAGTAATTAAAATAATGTATTCGACTTAATATGCACAAAAGGGAAAAGAAATATGCCATTAGCCTTTTGTGAGTAGACCCCATTGTGATGTCATTATTTTAACGGGTTAGTCATTTTATGGAGTCTAGACCCTGGTGGTGGACGAGGAGTGATGACATGAGAACTGGAGGGATGTGAAGAACCCACCAGTAAGGTTGAAGAGAATTGCATTAATTCCACACTAAAATAACACCTGGCAGTGGGAGAGAAAGCACAATCTGATTGGTTTGGCAGAGAATAAATGACCTCAGGAAAAAGTGATGAGTTTGAAGTGGGGAAACGGGAGAGAGGGATGTGCAGTAATCTAAACAGAGCTAGCATCAAGACAATCTTCCTAATAGAAATTTCAATATATATTTTACATTAGATTTATCGCACACTGCACTCATTCTTTGTTATCACTGTATTTCTGTAAACTGTACTGTAATGTGCGAAAGAGTTGAGCCTTCCGATATTTCCTTATATTTTGCTGGTAGAACAGGAAGTAGGTGCGGCGATTTATTAAAACGTGCAAACATAATACAGTTTCTAAGGCAAACACAGAGTTTGCACAATTCTAATAAGTTTGAATGTCAATAATTGGTATGAGCACCTTCATTATTGAAGAAAGACTGAACTAAGCTGTTTGCATGTATTAGAGCCAATTTCTTAAATTTGTCACTTTGTAATATATTGTATTATTTAATTTAGTTCAGTCTGTTACTGTTCTTATTGTCTTGGAGCAACTGTGACCAAATAATTTTCTTAGGGATTAATAAAGTATTCTGAGTCTGATTGATGAATAGTTCTCCAGGCTTCTTGAAGGACATTTAAAGCTCTTTTTAGATGTGTGCTGCCTTTTGTTCTGTTCTGTCAAGATGTTCCCACACTGCTTCAAAAATGTTGCGGTCCGAACTCTGGGGAGGCCAATCTATGGCTGATACTGTTCCACTGTATGTTTCACATGGTCTCCCAGTAAGACCATTTCTAATGACGCAACTGAAGAGCCAGATGCATCTCTCGGGTCCTGTCAAACGTCATTGCTGGATTTTCTTCTTTGTAAATAGTAAAAAATGTCAGCATCACCTTCAAATATAGTTTAGGAAATAGTCTTGCCACTTTTTATTGCATCTTCCACTCTCTATTTTCTCTACTATCCTCATTTTCCTGAAGGAAAATGTCCTCATTTTGTTTAAGGACATGTTGCACTCGATGCCAAGATACGTTTTCAGCTAACAGCTATTTGGGAATCACCTTATTGCTACAAAAATACTGTGTTATGTCATCTTTGGCTTTTTTTTTTGTAGATTCAACTAAAGAAATTAGAATAAATTATGTGTTTTTGTTACAGGCGGCTAAAAACAGTATTAGCATTATACAGTACTGTATAAAATATTAAATTTTAAGTGCAATACTTAAACATTATACTGGCTTAATGTTACAAAGACAGATTTTGTTTTACTATTTATATGACTAGCACAAGAAAAAACCAAACAGCCAATCTTCAAGGAAAAGCAACTTTGAAAGGCCTTCAGAAAGCCTCGAGAACTATCTCAGATTATACTATGTTAAAAAAGTAAACTTCAAGTAATCCTTACTCCAGTCAGTATTTCTTCTCTCCCCTCAGATATCCAACAAGACCACACTTAAATAAAGAAAGATGCTATTAGACTACATACCTGAACCAGCTCGCTCTTCTCAATGAGAAGAAGATTTCAGAATTCTTCTCAGTTTTCCCTTATGTTGAGCAAAGCAATTCTACAAAAGCAACTCATATGCAAGACTTTCAAAGTCAAAGGTCAAACCAAGTATAGCTCTTTTTTTTTTTAATGGAGACTTTGTGTTTAGGGTTCCACTCCCTGCCTCTGCCAGATGCAAACTCTCTGACTACTGAGAGAGCTGCACCTGAGTAGCAGTGCAATCCCTGTTAACCTTGATTTTTAGTAAGAAATGTTACCTCATGAGTACTTGGTGCTGTGGCTCACCTCCAAAATGAAAGTGGCAGAGTGAGCTAGTGTGACCCTAAGGCCAACTTCATCATACTCACATGCCACACATCATTATTAAATTGGATACAAGAATAATGAAGGCCATTTCATGCATCCACACAGTGCATTTCAAAATTCTGTTAGCACAGGTTCACACCCATCTGACTGTGTTGTGTTGTTGGCACATTGAATTATGGTTGTAATTTATAAACATGTTGAACACTGGAGACTGCTGAATCTTTGACTGCTGTGAAGAAAAAAAAAGTAGTAAATACAGTAAGGCATTGTAATAAAAAAACTGAATTTATTTTAATTTAGTGGAAGAAAAATGAAACAAGAAACTTAAAAAGCCAATACAAAGGCCAAAAAACGCCAATATAACAGTTTATGCTCTGTAATTTCTGCTTCAGGGATAACCTCCACTCAGTGAACTAAATGAAAAAGAGAAATCAAAATAGTCTATTTTCCCTTCCTTTCCCTTCTGGCGAGGAAATCCATTTGAACAAGAAGATAGCTAAAGGTTACATAGCACAGCAACCACAAGTCTTTATACCTGCTCCTGCTTTAGAGAGGAGATTCTCTATTTACCATTATTAACTAGCAAATCCCCCGCCCTATGTGTGGGAGATAGGAAACATACATGCATGCATATATTACAATAATTATAGTGTGATGATAAATGCTAAAAAAATGTATGTTTTGATGTAGATTCCAAATACTACATCCAAACACTGCACAACTCTGCAGCTCCCTGCTTTATAATCATTTTCAGCTCAGTGTTTTGGAGCCCAGACTTCACATTACAATCACCACAAAATTAGGATGAATTTTTCGCCTACATGATTACATTTAGATGTGTTTAAATACAACCAACATGTTTAATATACATCTACAGTGACTAATGAGGCAGGAAACGGACCACTTCAAAACATAACCAAGTTTCAGTCTGTTTATTTCTGAAGTTATTACGTATCAAATAATTGTTATTTCTGAGAATGTAAGTACTGCCCATTGTTAATCTCACAGTGTTCATTTAGTTTCTTCTTTTACCATAGACTCTTCTAATACACTTCTAAAAATACACTATATTAATGCTCAAGCTTATATTCATTACGCTGAATCATGCAACATAATCGCTTCAGTGTTTGCACTGTAAAACACAAAGTCAGTAGTTTCCTGGAAACGCAAATCAGACAGATTAAATATACAAATCAAATTTAGTCAAATGGCAAATCATATATACGTGATTATATTGTAAATGTATACATACATATATATATTTTTCTTTTTGTCAATTGGTTTTCCAGTTGGCATATATACTTAGAAAAAAAGGCTGCAGTACCTGCATGCGTGTCATCATTCATGTCTGTAAACACAGAAAAGCTCAAAGAGTTTTGAATCACTTCTGATAAAACTTTGTATGTGTGTAGAGTTGGGTAATGTTAACAATTCATTAAAACTTGGCTTTCATCCTACAAGGTCTTAAAGGTCAGCTTAATGATTAATGGATTTAAAAACTGACAAAAGCCTTATAACTTCACCTATAAACTATGATTCTTAGTATTGAAAGTACAGTACAGTATAACGATATAAAATATCATTCCCCATTTGACCTTTGACCTTTCCTTTAATGTTAATAGGTTGATCTGAAAGTCAAAGTGATAGTAAAGCTGTAGGTATTTAAAAATATGTTTATCACTGCCATTGTTTGTATTGACAATGTATGGGAAAACAGTGAATAAATATTATATTTATTATAATATTATTAATATTTTATTTTGATGTTGTTATATACATTACAGTAAAAGGCTAAGTGTTTAAATACATAACAATTTGAATACATGCTCATGAACAAGTATGATTTTACTTGGAAAACAAAACTATCAAACAAAAAATCAATAGAAACGTTTTCGCTTGACATTTATCACTAAACATTTAAAATTAAGTTTAGTAAGTAAAGTAAAACATAATTGTACTGAAAAACATGTCAAGTATATTAAAATGGGTTTCAACAGAGAAAAAAGAAAAGCCTGAAATTACTTTTTATTGTACAACACGCTTCTTAAAGAATGAATAAAAAGAACAAAGAAAGCAAAATGAATGCATAAAGATCTCAATGCCATTTCCCATTTCCTTGAAACCAAATACTGCCCAGACAACGAGAAGCCTTGGCAGAGGTTTGTGCTCTCAGAGTGGTTTTTGTTATAAAAGCAGATTGCTTGAAAAATAAATGTATGTCAGAGGACAAAATATAACACCAATTTTAGGATTCTTATTTGATTGAAAACAAAAACTAGTATTTACTGCGGTTTAACGGCTGCTTTTTCTAGCTACACTAACAGGGGCTCGTGAAGAGGATCTATATGTGCCTGTTGTAAATGGGTCATGTCAGTGGGAGTCACTCTTTGGAGGGGGAAAAAAGCAGTGTGGGCACACAAAGAACCAGCTTTACACTCTGTGACTTGAAAGCATGGATTAACTGTGTGATATATAAATATGAAAATAATTATTATTTTTTTAGTTCAATGATAAATTATCTATCTTGTTTCCCCCCATACGATTTTTGTCATTCAGTGATAGCAGCTGAGGTGACCATAACCTCCTGTCCTTCACATTTTCACACTGATTGCGATTTCTTAGTCCTGCAATGCATTTTTTATTCAGTTCATGTATTTATTTGCACAGGTCAGTCAGTTGGTCTCTCCATTTCCATGACTTTAGGTTTTACATTGCAATAGAAACGATAAACAACATATTTTTCAGTGGCTCACCATTTCTCTTGAAGTCGTTGCAAATGATATCAGCCTCTGACTTTCTTCTTCTTCTTCTTTGTTTTCTCTTTTACAGACCACTAAGGCAGTGAACAAAGGTGACTTCCCGCTGGCCAACATCGCCTCCCGAAGGGCTTTGTTCTTAGCTGCCCTCTCCATCACTATAGGCACCGGTGTGTATGTAGGGGTAGTGGTAGCGCTCATTGCCTACCTTTCTAAACCAGGGCACATATAGCAGTCACACCTTCTTTCCAAACACCTCCAGGGAGCCCAGGAAGAGAACACCGTCCTCTGGGGAATGTCACTGCGCCTGCAGACTTTGAGGAAAGTTTTTCCAGGATGTACAATTTGTACAATGTACAATTTTTCCCCCCCTCCACCTTCCTCCAACTTCTCTCCCTGCAGGCCCTCTGTCAGCCAAGATTTGCCACAGTGACTGGAGAGAGGTCAAGCAAGAGGGCAAGAAGAGGGAGGCCTGTGGATTGAGAGAGACTGCTGAGACAGAGGGTTTGAGTAAAGGAAGCATTCCATGTTGGAGCCCAGTTTGCATTGCAATGGCTTAAATCCATGTTTGCTTCATCCTCTCCTGACGGATTTTTAGGTTCCACAAGCCCTAAAGAAACTTTGAAGAGAGAAGCTCATACAGTAACCTATTGAACTTAACCAATTATTAACAAGCAGAGGTTTAGGAAGGTTCAGATCAACACAGTGTAACTTATTCACCTAAACCAATACTATACTGTTGTTGTTTGAGCTGCTGTTAAAATTGGAGCTGCCCTGTGGAGTCTTGCCCTGTATCATCTCAGTTTGCCACCTAGGATTGTCTTTAATATACTATAATCTGCCCCCATCAGCTCAAAAATGCATTTGTCTCTGGGCTGACTGCCTCACACCGCAAGATTTAAATAAAATAAAAAAAGAAGATGTGAGAATATTTACACTTTCTTAAACCATGACAAAGGACTTATTTCCAGAGGGACATAAGAAAAAAAATATAGAGCGTTCATCAATAAAGGATCAAACTCTTGAAAATCAAAATAATAATAATTATAATAGGGAACACGGTTCCCTTCTCATTAAAACAAACGCACTGGCATGAATCAGAAAAATCTCAATGGAGCCACAGGCCTGCATTTTTCCTCAGTAAAGCTAGCCATCTGTCAAATCCCTAGTACTCCTAAAATCTGCTCATGCAGATATGTTTGCCTACATACATACAAATTTGCTTTATTTTGTTTGTTTTTTTAATGTTTGTCCTTTTGTGTTCTCTACTGTTTAAAAAGTGTCTTCATTAATACTGCTTAAACTAATTTTCATTTATGGCCTTTGAAGTAAAGCACAGATGTGAGATGGCCAGATATTCAGGGCAAATGGTGTCCAGTGTTTCTACAAGTGATACATCTGATAACACAGCATGAAATATGAAATGAAGCATGAGCCATTTAAGGATGCCATATACATCAAGTACATAATGTCAGTTCAAAGCAGGACTTACATACAGTTAGGTTCTTGGTTTTTGGACAAAGACTTAATTGTGTAAATTCTGGTTTGTTGGAAATCAAACGATCAAGATGTGCAGACTTTCCGATTTCATTCAAGTGGTTTAACAGAAGTATTTAATTAGTATTTAATTTCAAGAGGCTCAAAAAATACTTATAATTGGACAATGGACTAACAAGCAGTTACACAGCCAGGTGAGGCCTGGTTTTCTGCACCGTTGTATTATAAATTAAGCAAATAAAAGATCTGGAGTAGATTCAAATGGTCAAATGTGGCATTTGGTAGTGGAACTGAGTCACTGGTGTTTATTGATGACAATGACACGACTACACTCTGCTCAGATTCAGCTGTAGCTGTAAAACTGATCACACTGAACTTCACAGTGGAAATGGAAAGCATACTGCAAAAGCAACCCAAGGCAAAACAGTTACATATCCTTCAATGGTGAAGTAATTCGTGCGTATCCGTCTGAACTGAGCATGTCGTTAAATACAAACCCAATAATAAGCAATTAAATGTGACCACATTAAAGGCCTAGCAGTGAATCTGAAGCAAGGAAATGCAACATTTGGTGACGTATATAGATTCCAGACTTCTAACTGTGTATATATATATATATATATATATATATATATATATATATATATATATTAGGGGTGCAACGATACACAAAATTCACGGTTCGGTTCGACACTTTGGTGTCACGGGTCGATATTTTTTCGATACAAAAAAATGTTCATGCCTTTTTAATTTGTCATTTATTAAAATTATGAATATATATTTTAACTCAAAAGTACAGTTTTAAATTTAATGTTGCTGAAACAACAAAAGCAAAATAATAAAACAAATAAATCTATCTGATCGAGGAATCACTCATCTTTGGAAAAGAGAGTTCAATACAGAGAATGAGGGTGGGGGAGGTTCAATTTCGGGTAGCGTTGAGGCAGTTGCCATGTTACAACGAGCTTAGCTTCTGTCTTGCTAGCTTGTGCTGCGCTCAGTGGATCTGCACTCGACAGTGCAGCCTAGGCGGAGTAGTCGAACGCAGATCCACTGAGCTCTTAACACAGACAGCATCGTCAGAAGAAAAGTTGATAAAATAAATAAAAAATTTGGTATTGTTCAAACCGAAAGCACTGTATCGAACGGTTCAATATCGATACGAGTATTGTTGCACTCCTAATATATGTATATATATATATGTAGACTTTTCCAAGTGTGGTAGTCCTGATTTTAGCTCTGATCATTTATTTGATTTAGAGCTTTCCTTAATCATAAATTCAACTGAGTTAAATTAAAAAACAAACCAAAAGGCTCATATTTTGCACAATGCCTTTTCCCACTTTCCCTTATTCCAGCTAATAAAACAGGGGAGATTTCGCTTTGTTCCTTCACACTTTGAAGGTGAAGACGTTCAACAGACAAGTTCACAGATTGTCTGCAAGAAGGGCTTATTAATTACTGATATTTTAGCTTGTGTTTTTACACAAGTCTGGCAGATACTATTTCAAGCAGTGAAGCCTCAAGAGGGGATGATATACACTTTGCTACCCTGCACAGGTCCTGCATTAGTCATACCTGACAGTTATGGTGCACAATTAGCTCCCATTAATGGCTTTTTCTGAAGGAATGCATATTCTCTGGAGCATAGCCCTAAAATAGCACAACCACATTAATTTCACTAATAAGCCACTTTTGATGTCACTGCTTGCTGTCAAACCAGGCAAGTAAACAATCCATTTACACACATCCTTGGTTCTGTGAAATTTTTAGGCTAAAATGTAACTCTGTTCTCATGTGCTAATGACGAGTGAATATCTTTACATATTCTCTACAAGAGGAAGCTTGACGTTTGGGGTCCGAGCTGCAGTTTAATTCAAAAACCCCAAAGTTTCTTTTGAATGTTGTCTTTGACTGCCTTTATGGGTAAACAATCATCTTCTGACTAAAATAAGTCAGAAATGGACCACAGTGCACTCTTAAGGGGTTCTGAAGACAGGATAATGTATCTGTATATGTTTAGTCTGATAACCTTTGACACCTTTTTGACCACTTGTCCCAAACTTAACTCACAAGCTACTGATTGCAGTGTATGCACACATCACCATCACTGTACCTATAGCGAAAGTTTGTTTTCATCTCACGGAGAAAGTTTTATTGCTGATAGCGATGAAGATACTTTGTGTTTTGTAGCGTGTCATTCAAATGATGTGTTTTTAGCTGGCTTCTTTGGCAACATGGTATTGTGCAAAGTGTTACAACAATACGTAAGTTTTAATGCTGTTATTCTTTTTTTTCCTCATTGTGATGAGCTACACATCCATGCAACAAAGAAGTTTGCTGAATGCCAGGTTGATAGTGATCTCTTCGTGTCGTGCTTTAAGCCGCGTTAAAGAAAAACAATGTTGTTACATTATCTTTGGGATTTCTTTCCTATCTTGTGTGACGGCAACATGTACATATTGCAAATAAAGACATGTTCAAATGTAATGACAAATAAATCAGGAAGGATGGCCTTTCTTGGAAGCAAAAATTCTTTCTCTGATTTTTGTAATGTGAAGTTCTATAGTTGGATTCATATCTGAAAAGCCCTTCACAATCTGAAGGAACTGGCTGAGTAATTGAGATGCTTGAGTTGTTCTTAAAGCAAAAGCAAACACAGACTGAGTCATGGGGTGTAGGTGGTTTTGCCAGAAAGAGACAGAGGAGCAGCTTTGAAATCTGTATAACTGCACCATTCTCTTTGCTGCATGCAGGAAAGTACATTTCCCTTTGTGTTGTCAACCATTATGATTATTGAACAGCAGAGCTGTAGCCTACCCAGCTCAAAATTTCACACAGTGAACAAAATGCCAACAGAACAAGCTAACATTTCCCACACGGTGTCCTATTATTGCGGCAGTCACTTTGACAAAGAAGAGCAATGATGTTATATTCTGTTGTGATTGTTGGTTGTGGTGCACATTATCAATGGCTCTCAACTTTTTTTTCTGTTGTTGTTGTTGTACATACCCCCACAGTGTATCAGATGAGCACAACGGGTGTGGTGCAGCCCGCAAACACCACTTTACTTGTTTGTTTCCTAAAATATTAATACTGCTGGCTTAAAAAAGCAGATTTTTTTAATCTATCTCCATGACTTTTAACTTGTCAAACTGTGTCCCTTCTTTAATTTATGGTGATTTAGTAAAAAGGCAAAAAGCAATTGTCTGCACTTTTCTTCTTTGGTATTGTCACAAAGAAGAAAAGGTCACCAGCATCACTAGGGAGGAAAATTTGAAAGTCTGACTGGCCAGATCATACCTTCGGCTGAGTGTGGCCTCATCAAGTATGAGTTTTCCTATTATAGTCAATAGGTTTACAGGGTGAGGATTTTGGGAAGTGCTGCATTATCTGCAATTTATGCATCACAAACTGCTCCGCAGACTACATTTATCACACATAGTTTTGAAAATGTTTGCAAATGGTGAAATCAAAATATTAGAACTCTGCATCGCATCATTGCTTGGCTGTATTTACCAAGATTCTCAAGCTCAATCTTTGGCCGGCTTTTCCTGTGCTGTATCACATGACTTTTGTAAAAGGATTATTCCCTGAATTAAGCTCAGCTATTTCAGTTATTCATTACATTTTTGATATTTTACTTGCATTTTCTTTCAAAGTCACCATCAGCTGCAACTTTTTCCTACTCTTAGTAACTGATTAATTCCCCTTTAGTATTTACAGTTTCAAGCCACTGCCTTTCAATTTTTACACTAGCTAACAGTTAATTCTGTTGTCTATTAACCGCTATAATAAAGGTTAGTATGTAGCTTAATCTCTATCATTTCATTTTTTTTTCTTTATTGAATAGGACAGTAGACAGAAGATAAGGAAGCTGAGAAACAGCAGGGGAATGACAGCCAGTAAACCTGGGGTGAATTCAAACTGGGGCCTTAATAGCCGTACAATACACCATATGTTAGCTATTACATTAGCTAACATGCACATTAATTACAATCATTTTAGCTGGCTTCAACAGCTTGTTTTATTTAAAATGTCAAACATTTCACCCAGCTATTTGAATTACTTATTTCTTAAAGCTGCTAATTTGTTACTTGTAGCCAGCCGGTTCTGTGCATGTTCCAGTTTGTAAGCATTGTTGGTGTCACTATGCTGCAGCTGAATCAGGTTGATGAATGTGCTTTTTTTTTTTAGTTATGCTGACAAAAACTGAAGTACGCCTTCCTCCTTAAGAATGAAGAAACTAAATTTGCATAGCCGAATCCCCTCTGTGAGAGGGTTAAACGCGGCTCTGCCGTGCCAGCATACATGCAACAGCAGCGACTGCAGCACCAGCTGGGGAAGAGCTCTCATTACAGTAGGAGAGTGAGGAGTGAGTCACATGCTGATGTCTTTGTCAGTGAACATGCTGCAGCACAATAACCAATGATGAGATGCTTGCCTAGTCATCCAGGGTGAAAAGTGCTCATATAAAACAAAACAAAGAGCTTGCTTCACTTTTTTTCCACCAGGATATGCTGAACAGGCAGACAAACAAGCAGATTGAATTAATAAGCAGTATAGATCAAAAGAAGGCTGTTGTGTTTGCCAATGCTCCGTGCTTTTGCCTGAGAAAACAAGACAGTGAGTGGGAAAATATTTTGTGTCTGATTTGTGCACGAGGGATTTCTTGTGTACATTTAAATTAAATAAAATCATTTGTGAAGGTGCAGGAAAGGGGGCCTGTTGTTATGAAGTCACTAATAAAATCTTCACAGACTGTCAATTATTGAGAGTTTACAAAGAAGAAAAAGCAAAGCAACTTCCTCGGTTGCTCTCATCTGTGGATGAGTCACTTTTCATCATTTCAATGAGCGTTTCTTGGCAATGCCAAAGATTCCTGCAGGAGAGAAACAGGCTGGCTGTATTTGCTCACCTCATGTTTCTGACTGGAAGCTACAGCACTGGACTGCAGTCTACATGTGGATTTCTCAGATGCATTTTTGTGTTTCACTCAAGGATGGTGCGGTTCTTTGGAAACCCCACTTTATGAACCCTTATGCATAACAAAATCTGTGAGCAAGTGGAGTTGTTCCAGTAATCATGTTTAGCGGTGGATTAAGCCAAAAAAAAGACATGTGGAGCAGCTTCCAAACTACAGAAACAATTTGGGTATTAATTACAGTGTCAACACTACATGTCCCTCATGGTTTTAAGTGTGATTTCCTTCTCAGCTGCCGTGCACTGCAGTTACCATTTCTCATTTTTTCCATTTTCCTGCAACAGAAGGAGACAAAGATGGAAATGAAGCTGGTCGGAAAAATAAACTTTTTGCAGAAATGTTCTGCACATAGATTTAGGGATGTAATGCATCGCAACCCAGATATTTCCAGCACCCCCACCCCATCAACAATTGTCTTTTTCTTTTTCTTTTTCTTTTTGAGGAGATAACTTGCTCCAAGACACCCATGAGAATTCCATATCGGTAGAGGAGACTGATGGAAATGAAAATTGAAGAGCAAGCACCCCCTCGTCTCCTCCCACTTAGGTCACACTATATGATATTTCCCTACAGCTGTAAAATAAGAAGTACGTTTAACATAATTGATTTGGGCTGGATTGTTATTGTGTTGTCTCGTTTTAAAAACAATAACAACATGCTAATTTTGGATTCTAATGAAATTGCTTGGGGTATTAAGGAGGGCTTTGGACAGACTGCAAACTCTAAAAAGAGGCTCATTTAGCTTATGTGACTCAGGCGCTGTCTATAAAAATAGCACGAAGAGCAGGTGCTGGTTTTGAGCATACCTTGTGAATTTGTAATGCTAGATTATTCAGGGGAAAGAGCTTAGAGGAGTGTGTGCTGCCTTTCTTTCTACTGAGATCTCCAAAACAGTTTAAGAAAAAAACAAAAACGCCTCACAGATGTTATGTTTTCTAAATGTTCCCATCTCAGATGACAGTATTAGTCAAGCTGGGGGCTACTTCAGCTTTATTTCCAGAGCAGACCCCAAGGATACAGTTTACATCACATCACCCACACACACCCTCAAAAAACCCACAGTAGTATTTGCATTTTCAAACTGAACTGAGCTTTATCTATCTTTCCTTTTCCTGCCAATATATTTAGACTGGATATTCTTTGTGGGTATATTTGCTTTCACTTATCTCTTTCAATAAAGAAACCTCAGCAGAGAGAATAAAATTATGTCCCCGCTGAATAACTGAATTTGTCAGTTATTCATGAGAAATAGTTAAAAATGTCTTTAGAGTGAGGGCCAGAGAGCCATTCATTTTGTTACCTGAGTTTTAATTGGCTGCAGTTAAATGAATATTGTCAAAACTGTTGAATGTGTATGACTCCGTGCACTCGTAAGACTGAGGAGCTTATTGTGAAATACATTTATTTTTACATGCCTGCAGAAAGCTATGGCGCTTTGAGTCGAGCTGGCATGAGGAGGATGTGCATTAACACATATTCAGTCAGTTTCTCAGTAAAGCATGTGGATAGTAAGGCTACAGAGCAGGTGAATAACACAGAGCTGCCTGAGAACATCTCATACAGACAAAAATCTCTGTTTTTAGTAAAGCCTGAAACCATACTACTGCTGTGCTGCTGAGCTCTATCCATGACTCTACACCTCTCCTTGACTAAAGGGAGTGGTTTTTTAGGAAGATCCTTTCAAATGAAATGAAAGTGAGTGATTTCGTGTTTTCACATAACACTGGCTTTTATCTTGCTGCTGCACTCGTCGGTTTGTCTGTAAGCATGGGAAAGAACAGAGGCGAGAGAGAGCTAATTTTATGGATTTTCAATCCCCCGGGAAAGACCCAGATACATCTGTAAAGATTTATCTATCAATTCAAAAGCAAGCAAAGAGGAAACGAAGTCAAGAAGGAAGTGTGAGATTAGAGGAGGAATTTGTGCACAGTTATTCAAAGTTGGTCAAAGGCAGCAACTGGGTGGTTGAGGTGATCAGAAGATAAAATAAAATGACAGCTAAGAATCATGGGAGTAAAAAGCAGATTGCCACTGCAAGCTAGATCAAGAGCATAGACGGAATAAAAGATGGATGTAGCTTCTGGGTCTGAAAAGTGAAGTCGACATGGAGGTTCCTCTAACCTGCATTCTTTTTAAACACCACCAGGGGACGATACCCGAAACTGCAAAAAGACTAATGATCCCAGTGAAATATGTGGAAAAATGTTCTCAGACTATGGTGGACCTGAGAGATCGAACAGACTGCAACTCAAGAAAATGCCAGCAAATAGAAAAATGCAGCAACAGCACACAAAGCACAACAGAACTGAACAAAACACAAAAGAAACATTTCTGCGTTTGTGCACCGGCTGCTGAAGTGAAAGAAATCCAAATAAGCGAAGCAATGCGCTGAGACACACTTAGAAGAAGTGGTGGATTCATTAGTGTAGGGAATTAGTGAAAGATGCAGGTAATATGTGTTTTAATCACATGATTCATATAATACTGTAGATACATGTTTGCCATTAGCCTTTTACTGCTAGCTTGTCACTTCCACAGCTGCTCTGTCAGGTTATTGTCTCCCCAGAAACACTTCTGTTTCGTTTCAGTGTTACATTTTTTTGTTTTCTTGTGTTTTCTTGAGTTGCAGTGCATTTGACCACTTGGGTACACTGGATCAGGCACACATTTTGGGTAATATTAAATTTTAATAAATTTGTGCATTTGCTATTTTTCAGGAATGAGGATGATCAACACACAAATAACACAAAATATATATACAACAATAAGGTTAAAGGTCATCCTGGTTCCTGCCCAGGCTCTCCTTAAAAATCGATACCTATAACATGTTGTGCATCCACATATTCACAGAATGTCAATGACTACCGAAAACCACTCACCTATTCTCTCCCTCTTCTGCTCCTGTCCCCCAATCACTCACAGCTTAGGATCTAATCATGCAAACCCGACTTCGCCACTACTGATTAACTGCAGATTCCACAGGAAACACAAATAAATCACAGAGGATCAAAACACTGAATCAAAACACCCAACTCA
Organism: Diplotaxodon limnothrissa; assembly: GCF_057381915.1. NCBI lineage: Eukaryota > Metazoa > Chordata > Actinopteri > Cichliformes > Cichlidae > Diplotaxodon > Diplotaxodon limnothrissa. The sequence continues at coordinate 6,306,745 of NC_140610.1, read as the reverse complement.
GTCGAATTAACAGATTCAAGCCATAAACCAAAATAAACTACTTTTGGCTGCTCCTTTATTCGCAAGTCGCCACAGCGGGTAGCGCCGCATGTTTTATTTGGCAGATTTTTACGCAGGATGCCCTTCCTGACACAACCCCCGGGGGATTTGAGTCTCCTCCCGGCATCAAAATAAACGGCGGAAATTGTGATCAATAAACACACTGATAATCTTTGGGGACTGGGCATGCTGAAAACCTCAGAGGATACAAATATTTTTGTTGATTTCTTGCAGACTTCCATTTTACAATATAATAGTGGTCTGTGGGGAAAGAGACTTTTTGCCAACAGGTAATATATTTATAGGTTCCAGCTGGGGGAAATAGCAGCAAGTCCAAACATGCAACTTTCACGCACATCCCTGGGCAACCCAGAGAGAAAGCCTTTACATTTACCCTCATGTGACCTTAACTCCCATTGGTTAAAAGGGTTTCAGGAATGTGCTTCATGCTACAGTCCATTCATTTCCTTTGTAACAGTAACAATAGGTCTAACAATAAGATGCCACAGGGAATGTGTACAGGCTGAAACAGTGTCAGATTATTCATGTCTCAAATACAACTGATTAACATACCAACACACTCAAGAAGGGACACACACACACACACACACACAAACACAGAGTCATTTAAATTCCTCCCTTTTGGCAAAAACACGTTTTAGGAGAAGTGAAAACGAATCTCTTTTTGCTTCTATATTGGCTTTTGTGTGTGTCTTTCCAATAAACGTTTAAGCTCCAAGCACAGTCATGACTGCCTATGAAATTCAAAAGCTATCTTCCTCAGGACTAAAGGGGATGGGGTAAAACGTGAATACAACAAAATAAATGGATAACTCAAAGCAACGAGGTCAAAGTAGTGTCTGCCCACAGTCCTTGGGAGCTGCCTTCTAAAGCCCCGTTTTCTCCCTCAACGCTCAAATAAAAAGGCATACTTTAGTCTTCTTGTTGACAGAATTAGAGATTTTGCAGGGAAAGCAATAGAACTACGCAGATAGATGTTTCATAAGTTGGATTAAGATACTGTTTTATTAAGTGAAACATTAAAGTGGGCTCAGCTCTCCCATCAAACAGACTTAGGCCTGATACAGCGGCAGAGGAGTAGCAGAGCAGCAGTTCATCAGAACTAGCAGTTTGCCTCAAGCAGTGATGCACTGCAGAGGAAATGTGGACATTCATACCTTTTATTTCTGTATAGTGCCAATTTAAACATGTTAACAAGGCCAACCTGACTTTCTGAATGTCACCGAAGCGAGAATATGATTCTCGACTGAGTAAGACAAGTACGTCCTTTTGTTTCTGTCCCTCTTCTTACAAGAATTTTGCAGATTTACATATGCAGGTACAATATCATTAGTGGAGTTGGGGCCATTTTTATGAGAGACAGACATTCTCATTTTAATGAGAAGGTAGTCATAAAATCCTCATTAAATTTTAAGAACGATACCATGCGAAGCTGTCAAGTGATAAATCTGTCCACTTTTTGTAACTCCAGCCAGACAACTGTCACATTAATGATTCTTAAAAGATTACAGCATTACAGTGAAATGGCATCTGGAACTCCTTGTCCTCGGTGTGCTCATGCTTGATTGAGTTGACAGTATCTCAGCGGGAGTTTTATTACAGTTTCTCTGCTCACCAGACTAGACGAGGCCTCAAGTATCGTGCAGTGAAAGGCAACGTGAAATGGAAACAGCAACACTTTGAATAATGCACCAGCCGCCCACACACGCTTGTTTCTTTCATTATCTTACACGGCACACCTGGTTCTGTAGGAACACCCCCTGCAGCTGCCATTCTTCTGTTCACGTGCATTTAAGTCATAGGTTCCTTCTTTTTACTACTGTGTTGTTGGAGGGTTTCAGATGGCCAGCTGCATTGTCTCAGCTTCAGTCAGTGAACCAGAATCTAGAGATTTGTATTATTGGATTCAGGTCACTCATTTCTTTCATTTATTAATTTTGAGCTCATAACTAGAAGAGTTTGTTTGTTGTTTGCTACACTTATTACTAGTTCTTAGGGATGACTGTGGCTCAGGAGGTAGAGCAGGTCATCTGCTAATTGGAAGGTTTGTTGGTTCACTCCAAAGTATCTTTGGGTAAGATACTGAACCCTCAGTTGCTCCCAGTGCATTCACTGGAGTGGGAATGTGTGTGAATGTTCAATAGAAAGCACTTGGACATAGAAGAAAAGTTCTTATGTGAATGAGATATGTATGAGAATGTATAAAGCACTTTGTGTGCTCAAGTTGGGTAGAATAGTGTTATATAAGACACAGTCCATCTAGCCAATAGTCTGATCAAGAACCTGTGTAAAGACTTCAGCACTAGCTTCTTTGATTAGCGACAGCGCTCTCCTTCCAAAGTAACTAAAGCTTAAGAACACACAAAATTAAACAGTTTGCTGCATTGTTTGAAAAAAATAACCAAGACTTTCATTTCTAGTTACACATACACCAGGTTTGTGAGGGGTTTGTCACATCTGTAGGGCATACACTGGTCTATTTAAATGGCTCTTACAGTTATTGACTGCTTCACAGCCTTGTGTTTGTGCTTGTAAGCACAGAGACAAGCCAGCAGCTCAATAGAGCTTCCGTGCCACAAGCTTAGATCTCACAATGACGAGATGAAAGGGGGGTTAGCTGCCTGCACGAGTCAATCTGTGTAACCTGGGGAATGGTGCTGAGACAGTCTGGCCTTTAAGCAAAGCAAGATGTGAGTGGCAACAATCAGCCGGTGGCAGGGGGAAACCTTTAAAATGAGGCCATTCACTCAGGTGTCCTGACACAGTTTAATGTGATCATTCCTCGGAAGGTTTTGGGTAAAAACCGAACAGAGCTTTTTTGTTTTGTTAATAAAATCGAGGAGAGTGCCAGGAGACAAAAGAAGAGGTATCAAAGAGCAGGATGCTTCAGAGGTTACCATAAATAGGAGAGACATAAAGGTAGAGTGTGAAGGGAATGAAGACAAGAGCGGGACAACCAAGGCCGCCTGACAACAGGTAGTGATTTACTGCCTTCACGCTGACTCTCATGTTGTTGTCTCTGTGGCTAATTGACTGTCAATTATCTCCCGATGACAGCCCCACCCACTGGCAAGCCAGTGTATGTGGAGGCTTTGTTGACATCCCCAGGGCACGGCCAAGTTTACAAGGCAGCACTGCGATCACGAAACAATTGTGTTTGCCTGCATCTTTCCTTTCTCCCTTGAGAATCGGAAAAAGAAGAAACAATTTCTAAGTGACGTGTGGGGGAATATAGGCTCTCTTAGGAGAAGCAAATAGGCTTCATAAACAAGAGAAATTGCTGATAACAGGGTGTGAGATTGGGCTTGATTATTGGTTTACAAAAATAGGTAATGACAAGAATGAGGAGAAAGAGTAAATGTGCTCTTTACAAACATGTCAGGTCATTCTGTGTTCGAAGGTGAGCTGTGTTTGTGAGACACCAGATTGGACATAATAGATATTACGAAGCTGTGGTGTTTCTAAATGCAGTGTATACTTGTGTATACTTATTCTTAGATTCTGTAGGCTTTGAGAGTTTTCAAATGGACATAAAACATAGATGTAGGGATGCTGAAAGCTCCTGGGTCTGTAGTTTTGAGTATGATGCATTAGTAGACCAGTCCAGTAGTAACTGGTTCTTAATTTTGCTTCTGTTAGGCTTGTAGAAAACCTCTTATTCTGTGTCAAAGGGAGCCTGTGAAGCATGGTGGGAGCAGAATCCTGGCAATACAACACACCTGGAGACTTGAAAAAAGTTGTGGCACCGTGAGATCGTGTTTGTGGGAGTGTGAATGAGTGTGTGTATGTGTGTGTATTTTGTGTGTACTAAGGACAGGTCCCAAGGTTTCCTTCAATCTGTTGTTGTAGATGGCTTTTTCATGCAAGGTCTCATCTCCCATCATCGATGAAAACAGCGTGAATAAGGGTGTGCTTGGCTCAGTAATGAAAAGATGTGCTGTGTGCTGCCAGGCAGAGAGAGCAGTTGCAAACCCCCTCCAACACCTGTCCAATCAGCCCACAAGACCAAGCCATAAATGCTTTCCATCAGTGCTGCTGGTGTTCGGGAGCTCTGAGCTCACAGGGAAACTCTAGTAATTGGCTTCTGTTTGTCCTGGCCTTATCAGTGTATTGCTTTCATGGATAACTTGGAACTAATTAATCAGGGTATGGAGGGTGGGATGGGATTTGCCTTTCTCTCTCACTCTCTTTCATTTTCTTTTCATTTTCTGTCAAACACCAGCTATTTTACCCGTGTTCAGTAAAACCTTTTAGAACTGTTGCAATATAGATATGGACTTGGGAAAAGTGGCAGAGATAAACACAGTTTAAGATGCTTTGCTTCTACATGCCTAATCCTATGTTTTGTCTCACACCGCCACTTCTATTTTGTTTTAATGTTTACAATATGAGTTTGCAACCTGCCCCACTGCGTCTCACGCTCATTTGAATAGAAAACAGCTAGATTTTATTTTAAAGAATTCATGCTGTTTTCAAATAATTGCTTTTATACCATCAAAGAATGGCATCTATTAACGCCCCAGGAAGTTGCTGAACAATGATGCTGAGTATTTCCTTACAGAATCCAATTTTATCTACTAAAGAGCAGCGGTAGATCATAAAATTCCACATAAGCTTGAAACGAGTGATGTGATCATCCTTGGTGCTTCATTATAGTTATTCATATCTCCATAGGCACAAGTGAGTCATTACTCTTCAGTTATTTCTTGTGATTGAATTTAATCAAAGGCATGTTATTTACAGCAGTATGCAATAAACATGTTGGCTCAGTGCTTACTGATAATGTATTCTGCCTTTTCACAGGCTACAATACTGCAGAAACATTTCCTGCAGCTTAAACTCTGCTGTACCACAACGGAGTACGTAGCTGTAAAAATTCAAACAGATTGGAGGGTAAAGCACAAATCAAGAGTTTATTTGCATTGCACTCTAGGAGCAAAAGGTGATTTCCATAGGAAGCCCCAAAATATATAAACCGTACAGGAAACGGCACAGTGCAAGCACATTATTAAGGATTGTTGAAGACATTTTCTGAAAACTAAGCAGCAAAAAGCAATCAAAATTATACACTTCATTCATTAAAAGATTTACATGAAAACACCAACAATATGAGATGATCCCATTGAATACTACCTGGGCGATTGCTGGTTGTCTAGCAGGGTTGGCCAACTCCAGGCCTCGAGAGCCGGTCTCCTGCAGGTTTTAGATAACACCCTGGGCCAGCACATCTGAATCAAATGATGAGTTCATTGCCAGGCCTCTGGAAAACATCAAGAAATGTTGAGGAGGTAATTTAGCCAGTAATTTAGTCAGCTGTGGTGGATCAAGGACACATCTAAAACCTGCAGGACACCGGCTCTCGAGGCCTGGATTTGGCCACCCTGGACACTGGAGCAGCTGCAAGGCCCAACCAATCAGATGAAAGAACCCTCTGTGAATAGTAAGAAATTACAAGTGCATTGGTGTACTGAGGTGTCTAGCAATGTAAACCCCTGTATGCTGTGAGCAGAAATAAAATATATTCTAAAAGAAAATGGTAAATGGTAGAAAGAAGCTAAAATTGAGGTATTTTCTTGTTCTAAGTCTGTCATCCCTGTGTGACGGTTTTTGCCAGATAAAAAAAAAAGGATTTAAGAAAATAAAGCTTGTATATTTTTTGTTGACAATTGCTGTGATAAAACTGCAAGGAATATGATTGCACTAATTTCTCTAAAACATAGATAATTATCAAAAATAACCCTCAGGTTTGCTAATAGGGCCCTTTGGGGACTTAGCAGAGGCTGGAATTGATTATCGAGGGTCTCAGAGCCAATGTGATCAAATCTTTTTTGGCAAAATTTAATTGTAGAAAGTTCTGTGATTACAGGTACTTACATCATCTCTGTTATTTGACCAAATTATTGCATTCTCAGTGTTTAATAGAGAGATATGACCGCGTATCGTCAGCATAACAGTGAAATGAGCAGTCATCTAATGTCAGCATATACAAACAGAATTTATTCTTGAGGCATGAAGGAATCAAGTGAAACACCACATTCTGTGTTGGAAATAAGGACTTTCAGACGGTTCAGATCTATAAGCAGTGTAATGCAATAAGTACTGTCAGCTTAGCTGTCAAGCAGCACCACTACACAGCAATGTAGCCAATAAAAAGTCATTCATCATTTTTTAGGATTTGGTGTAGCACCTTTTTTGTTAAAAATTTATATCAAAATATATTATTAATAAAATCTATGAAACTGAAAACATGTGGATAAATGACAAAAATGTGAAAATTGTGCCATAAAATCATATTTTAAGACTGGATAATATTTCAAATAACAGCAGACTTTTGCCTGGCATAAACCACAAGATGCTCCAAATCATGTCTTTTATCACTGGACTAAACAGAAGCCCTGAAGTTACCATTCTCTTGGAAGTATGCTTCCCCCCCTCCAGGATATATAAAGCTTTCACTGAGCCAATGTACGAGCTGTTGTTTGTTCAGTTTCTTGTCCTCAAGCTCCTTTACCATAAATACGAACAGCTGGTATGAGCCTCTCAGGGAGGCTATATGTTCCACATAGAATGCCAAGGTACACACAAGACACACAGCACAACTGATCCATTTTCCACTATGGGTCGGAGGAGAAAGGCAATGAGCTGAACCTTCTATAAAATAACAGCTAAGGGCATATGGGTATTCATCTCAGCTGTTTTGGTACATGACATTCAGAGTAATTTGAGATTTCTAAAGTGAAATTCCACTCTGAAGGTGAGCCCTTTATGATGGCTGGTCAATTGAGTCTTTATAGTGTGAGAAGGCTCTGCCTGTGAATGAAGGCTGATTAAAGCGTGTAGTGTCAGATTATACAAGTCTAATAAAGATTTACGAGCTAGCCCATGCTTGGGTTCACTTAGTGACAGTTTTAACTGATTTTATTCAAAAGAAGATAGCTTTGTCCATGCATTTTATGCACTTCTTTTTCAAAGCTTAAATTTCACAGAAAGCTTTCCATCCATTCTCTTCCACGTGTCAGGGGCTGGAGGGGGGGCTGGAGTCTATCCCAGCTATCACAGAGGTAGAGGCGGACTCCACATGCAGGACCTAACCACAGGCTGTCATGGTACTGGATGATAAATCCTGCATTTTGTATTTTTGGACTATTTTTGGAATTCTTATGAACTATTGAGCATCCTCAGTTTCTGGTTTAGTTGTTTAGAGTTCCTAGTTTTTCCTGTATTTTAATAGTTGCTGCATGTTTCACCTTGAGTCCTTGGTACCTTTGTAATCTGGTGTCTATTACTGTCCTTTGTGTTTTAGTTAATCCAACTTTTCTAGTGTCTTTCTGTATCTTGTCAATTCTTCATGTGTTAGTGATTTTCTATTTAGTTCCTTCTTGTTTTATTTTTATAGTCATCTGTGTCATGTTTTGCATTTAGTTTTATTTACTTTGTCATTATCCTGATTGTTTTCAGCTGTTTAGCTTCTCTAATTGCCTTCTCTGTATGTATAGTCTCTGTCTCCCCTCGGTTGTTTGTCATGTCGTACTGTTACCTATCGGTTGTAGGTTTCTTCCTAGATTTTCCTGGATATTTTCTTCTTTGCTTTGTGGTCTCAGGTTTTCCTTAGTTGTGGATTCTATGTTTGTGACATTTGATCAGGCAAATAAACAGCTAACCTTTCATTTTGAGCTCTGCCTCTTCACTAACAGATAACATAACTATGATATTAGCTGTGTTATCTGTTAGTGACTATGATAAATATGTTATAACTTCTTTCTAAGATCACAAAAAGCAAGTAACAAAATCCAAAGAAAATGCAAAAGACAAGGAAGTTGCTACACACAACATGGTTTAAAAAAGGTTACATTTGTTTTTAAAAAAAGATTGTCTGACAAAGAACAAAGACACAGTTCTATACACAGAATATACACAGTAGGGTTGATTGGGGGGGAATGAGAGAACTGGGGAAATGAGACGCAGGTGAAACTAATTAAGATAATGGCAAGAAGTCAAACTAAATCCAAACACAGGAGAAAAGTGACAACCAAAGTAAAATAGGAAATGAGTCACTAGACCACTAGAAACAGAAGAATTTGACAGAGGAAGATAAACTTGAGGAAACACAAAGGGAACAACTTAATCCTAATATAAGCAAAAGCTGGAACCACTGACTAAGACTAAAGTACTAATGAATCTACAGAAAAATTAAAATACAACTCTTACGAGCCGGCTCAAAAGCCACAACATAAATATGGATACTAATACTAAAATTTCACCGAGAAGAGGTTTTATTTTAAATTACATAACAAGTTGGCTAAAATAGCTGGTATCACTAAGACAAAGACTGGCGAGCGTTTAAGAAAGCCTGCCTCAGGTATGCCTTTATCCACACCTGACTAGGTGTGGTCAATAAACAACAGCTGAACACTCTTGCACTGCCACTGCAAAGAGATTAGAGGCTGCAGAGGGATGTAACACAACCAAAAACCAAACAGAGAATAGTAAATAACAGGAATTTAAAAGTTCAAAAATTAAAAACTCTAGGTACAAGAAATGGTGCCATGATGGTTTCAGCTGACATTTTCTTATTTATGTAAGAGCAAAGGATGGCAAAGAGGGAAAGTAGACCACAGATTAGTTGAGGGATGAGCCTGCTTCTGCATGAAAGGGAAGCTTGCAGGAAAAATTCACCTATGGTGCAGATTTTGATTATGGCCCTATACATAATGCGCCATTCAGTTTTTGAGTGGTGAAGTCACTTAAACCTCCAGCCATCCAAGACATCCTCTTTCATTTAAAGAAAAACAAGTGCATTCTAGTTTTTTTAGTATTTGCTCATAACGATTGGGCAGCAAAAGGTAGAGTAGGTTGTTTACTAATGTGAAAGAGTATGACTCAAACACTCCCTTCTTCAGCCTGCGTACCAAAATATCCTTGGGCAAGAGACTGAACCCCGAGATACTGAACTCTGATGTATCCATTGGAGTATTAGTGTGTGACTACTAGTAATTGCTTAGGCATAATGCTTGTGTGAATTTGTAAATGGTGCTTGGCGTTAGAAAGTGCTCAAATTGAGTAGAAAAGTGCTGTGTAAATACTAGTCCATTTAACATCGTCCTTAGATTTAAATATTGGCTGAGTTTTGTGTTTGTGACCTGTTTTTTTTCTTCTATGTGGTTGGGTATTAGTGCCACAAAAAAGGTGCTATGATATATGCTGACAGTGACATTAAAAAAACATCCAAGTCATTCATTAACTTTGTATCATAGAATGGAAATAAGTAGTCTATAAATCGAAAAGCAGTGGGGTAAGACTAGCAATCATACACTTTCTGTTCGCCACATTTATTCACATTTATGTTATTGGTATCTCTATTGACTAGAGACATCTTTTAAAAGAGGTTTTTACTTTCAATCAGTATAAATAAAGCACAATTTTCACATAATTCCAATTTAAGTATTCACTCTTGCTTCATGATGAACAGGGAATTCGAGCTTTGTGGAGGTTTTCTATTATTTAAGAAACAGCAGGGAACATATTTGCTACATAAAGAGCTTTGACACATTCCTTTGGTGGTGAAATATATCCTCATACTTTTGCCTTGAACAAAGCACTTTGGCAAAAATCATTTGAGTAGCAGCCCATGGGAAATCTATCTTGTCATTTTTTCCCCATTCCCTCTCCTCTGCCTCAGAGTGTGGGAGGCGTGCAGAAGAACCTTGCATTAATGCCTCTTGCTTTCAAATGAAAGCCCATTGACTGGGGATGTGTCCTCAGTTCATTTGCTTGATATCTAACTCAGAAGGAGGGATGGGACGTGCAAAGATTAGTAGACAAGACAGGCGTGTAGCAAGGAGATCTATCTGATTCTGTTGACTCTGTGGGATCCCAATAGGCTGTGCGTATACAGAAACGGGGGACGGAGGGTAGAGACGGGGCGGTTGTTGATGTTTGAAAACATACACACGATATGAGAAAACATAAGACGCAAAGGCACTTACACACAGATAAATATTTATATGCACTTGCTGCAGCTGCTGAGCAACATAATATAGTTACAGTCCACACTTATGATAAACTACTAATTTTAGAAGTAGCACTGTGCATCATATCTGTAGAGATAAGCAGATTCACTTAGTAGGGCTGGCTTTGAAGCCTTAACTTATAGAAGTATGCATGTTTGTATATGTGTGATTCCCGCATGCGCAGACGTGTGCATTTGTGTGAAGAACAGCTGTGATACTATATGATCCATTTGGGTGCAGGTGGCATATATTGGCCAGATTTGCTTGTGAGTCGTGTGATCCCGAGCACAGCTGCGATGTGGCAATATACTCAGCACTGAGTTCAGCCACGACTATTCATATATCATCCTCACAGTTGGAAGATCCTGTCATTTGCAAAGATGTGCTCTGGTAACTGGCTCATCTTCAGACCCTCTTGTGTGTCATGTGTGCACTCAACACCAAAATGATGCCTCTGGGGACCCTTTCGAATAAAAGTGTGACAGTCTTCTGCAGCACCTTAACAACGAACCGATTTTTTAAATGTGTTATTTCGTTCAATTCTTCCACTCAAAAATGTTTTCCCAGTGCTTTTTAAAATATTTTTTCATAATATTAGAAATTCAATCAGTATCACAGTTACATGGAGGAACTAGATCAGGGGTGGGCAATCTCAGTCCATGAGGGCCGGTGTCCCTGCAGGTTTTAGATCTCACCTTGGGTCAACACACCTGAATCACATGATTAGTTCGTTACCAGGCCTCTGGAGAACTTCAGGACATGTTGAGGAGCTAATTTAGCCATTTAAATCAGCTGTGTTGGTTCGAGGACGCATCTAAAACCTGCAGGGACACCGGCCCTCATGGACTGAGATTGTCCACCCCTGAATTAGATGCATTTTGTGCATGTGTGAATGTCAATGCAACTGTGCAGATGTCTGGGTGGTTTTTCAGGGCTATGATGAAAATCTATGAGACGGGAAGAACAAGCCCTTTATTATTTTCTCACAGAGATTTATGCGCAATCTTGCACTGAAGCTCAGCAGGGCCTGAAAACGGAAGCCAGTAATCGCAGCCATGGATTTAGTACTAGAGTCGAAAGGTCAACAACTTCTCCATTGAAATATGATGGGTAACCTAGACCAAAGCAGGACACCTAAAATCTCAGGCATATTGTATTTTTGTGTCCATGCTGACAGCAAAAGCCATCATGTGAACTAGTTGGCTCTTCATTTTTTTAACATTGTCTAGAAATATTATTGAAAATAATATAAATGAAGTCTCGTACACCCCCCAAATCATCTGTAATATGTGTCTGTATTCATATTAGCAGTGCTCTCCTTCTCACTTACTACTCTTCCAGTAGTATATTTTGAAAGCCGCCGGGACAATTACTGAGTCACACTGACATGAAAATGTAATTATAATGTAATTAAATGATAATTAAAAATGCGATCATCATAATCCCAGCGGGATCACTAACTCTATATTTGCCATCATGTGACTAACTCGAGGACCTACGGGGCGTTTTAAGCCACATGCTGGCACTAGGGACTGTTGCCAACAATGCAATTAACTCTAAAGAAATTTCTCTCACAAAACACAAGTACGCATAAAACTGCTACACACAAGTATTTCTATACTTATTTAAATACATACATATATGATCTGATAATTAGATCATGATTTGCATGCATATACTGTATTTGTTACTATTTGCACGAAATGAACAAAGTCCATTTTTCTATAGTTTATTTTTAATAGAGAGAGACAGAACCAACAAAAAAAAATCAACAAAAAATACAGAAAAGAACACATTACATAAAACTTTGAAAACATTTAGACAACTAAGAATGACCTTTTTTTTGACAAATCAAATATAACTGTGTAATAAAGTGTTTAAGAGGTACTAGCAACTAAAATGTTACGTTTAGGTTAAACCATGCACAGACATCCAGATCTTTGTGCATGGTTTGTGTTGTACTAAGCTGTCAGGCGAGTTTTTTTTTATCTGGAGCAACCATATAGGTTACTTTCTGATGAGTTAAATTACAGTACATAGATTTTTAAAGTTATTTTTCTTTCTTTGAGTTTGAGCACAAAAATAACTTTAAAGTAGATGATTTTCATTGTCATGGTTACAATTTTTAACAAGGTTCTGGAGTAGCTATTTCTGACTCAATATACTTCATTTTCATGAAAGTCGAAATAGCAAAAAGGTCTAAATATTGGATATTAAACACTTTAAATCACAACCAAGAATATACTAGTTACTGTAGGCTATTTCATCTTGCATTAATATCTTGCCATGCAGTTTCACTATGAATCTCATGCTTTTGCAAACACCAAACACCAAGTTCTGTGTCAGACTGATGGATTTTTATGTGGCGATTCTTCCCCTTCCCGTGTGATAGTTGGATCCCCAACTATGAGCTACAGAGCAGCGATTTTGTTGTCACAGGAGGGAATGTTGGTCAGAATAGTCTTGTATGAAGCCCTTAAAATGAGAGAATAGGGTTGAAAGTGGTCCAGAGGTGCACCATGAGACAATTTGAGAGTAAGACTGGTCAATTTTAAGCATGTTAAGTATGTTTTGGGGAAAAACAAATGTGGTTTTTGCTATATATAACAAAACAAAAGTTTTTTCTATATATAACGATATTTGCACAGCCTCATCTGTAATCACTCGATCACGCAGACCTGGAGACTGGTCGAAGAGACCATGGCAACTTCTGGTCATGAAAAAAAAAAGTTTATTTCCCTACTGATTGGTCTTTGGTTGCTGGAGGTTGGTCACAAATAGTGGGCAGCACCAAAAACCTCCTTGTGATTGCTTTAATCACATTCCTGTGATCACCTGAAGTTTGCATGGTAGACTGACTTCATTTATATACTCCCTGAACTATTCACTGATTTTCAACCAGTAGTTTGAGAGCCTGTCATATAAATGTGTTGACAGAGGTATAGAAGACCACAGAAGAGTGGAGATGTGTTTCCAGTGAAAGAACAGCACCAAACATTTATACCATCCTGTTTTCTTGGTTTTGTTTTGTTTTTTTATGACTCATACCTCAGACAGTCAGTTCAGACTGGCTGATGTACAGAGTGCAAGTTGTAAAAGGAAGAATATGCTTCAAAATATATTTATGGACTTTTTCCCCTTGTTTTTTCTTCTTACCTGACCCACCCACACCCTTATCTCCCAATGGACAGTTTTATTTACAAAACAGACAACTGGCCAGAAACTACATATCTCATCGCTGCATTAAGTTTTACAACAGAAAAGTTAAGCGCACTACATTGTCTCCCTCGGCTCAATTATAGACTTTACTTGGACTCCGAGGGGTGATGTGTTGACAGCAAGGCCTTGAATTAGCGGAGGAAGTAGTCCTTTCAACACAGCACATATTTTTATCCTATTCTTCTCTATCCATATATTATTCATCACAACATATAACTGTTAGTCTGCACAACACTGCTGAATCACTGAATATGTATGTCTTTTGTTTTCTTATGTGCTGCTTAAAATGTAAATCAGCAACCTGTGGATATTTCAGGATATATTTAAATTTAAAACATCATTGTGAAGCATGGCAAAAATACCGTAGGCTGTTATTTTTTACGCCAAATTATTTTTAAAAAAGTCACAAAATGACAGTGTGTATTCATGTCCAGGTTAGCAACTGATAATAATATACTCAGACAGTCTTTTCGCACAACCAGCTGCCTTTCAGCTAAGTGGAATACAAATGTAGAAGTTCAAAACCGTTTGTGCCTTGTTTTTTAATTTTTTTAAATTCCGACCTCATGGCTTATCTGGCTCCTAGCATTACACTAGGAGCCATGTACCTAAATCTGTCATCCCAAGATAACAGCAGCAAAGTTAGTTTTAGTTTTTAATATTTGTGACTTTTTATATACACTAATAAATGTGTACATCCCTGTGCTAAAGTTTTGATCCACCTCTTATGGTGTTTCCAAGGAAACGGACTCATTTTTGAAAGTGGTCTTGAGCAGTATATGCATTAGTTGCTGTTTTTCTGAAAAGTAATGCAGCATTTTACTAATGTTAAGCCACACTGATGTATGAGCCATTCAAGCATAAAAAAGGCACCTTACTCAAAGGATGAACCAGTGTTCTGTTTATAAATAAGAGGCAACTTCTCAGAAGTTCAATTTTAAATTCTCCCTTCGGACACTTTGTTACTAGCAGCCTATCACAAAAAACATATAATTTATTCCCATTTCTTCAGTTGAATCTATGAAAGACGCTGAAGACAAGAGAGTTAGCGTAAAATAGCATTTTTTGCACTAACACTGGATGTCAGGTGTCAGTCACTAAGCTAAGATTGTATATAGTTTTTGCCACAATAAAAGTATTGTCACAGCATTACACGATCCACCATGCAATGTCAGCTGGAAAACATGTATGGCTGCATGTAAATCGCTGCAAGTATTTCCCATTTTACTTAAAAAAAAAAACATAAAAAATAATGGGTGGTTCTGGCTTTTGAGGCTTTTGCACTACCATGGATAGTCATACATGGCCTTTGGTTTTTGGGACTATTTATTATGATTGATGCTTTATTCTTTACCTTATTATTATTATTTACATTAATATTACTGCGTAAAACTGCAGTCACTATACAGTTTAAAGGATTTAGCAGTGGATACTATAAAAAAAAATAAAGGTACTGAGACATTTAATCATTCCATGCATTGTGTTATTACTAGCTTGTAATAATATATTCTTGTGTTTAATATATAAACTTTGTCATACATTGGGTTTTTGAAAATAATGCTCTTCTGTATGTATTCACATTGTATTAGCAGCAATAAAAGCATGAAGCAAAGCGGCTCGCTCCATCTTTAAGAATTCAAGCATGAAAGGATTAAGCAATTACTATATACCATAATTATTTGGTTCATTAATCACTGCTGAGTCATGACTGCCTGTTTTTAATACTCATATCCCAGAAACGATTAGCTCATAGCTCACAAAATAATAGCAACCGTGACATTCTAAATGGTTATCGGTTTTGTTTGCCCAGCATTTACATTTTACACTCTAAAAGTAGAAGAACCTCAAGGATCCTGTAGGGGTTCAGTCACAATTGCCACTGTGAAGGAACCGTGTTGATTCAAAAAGGTACCTTGAGATACTTCTCAGAAAGGTTCTTCAAGGACTCACCTTGTAAGGAAGATGATTTCCTTACTAGTATCACTTGTATTGTAACTAGTATAGCACTTTAGGAGGACCTTTGCACTTTATTAAAAGCACTTTAACCAGCACTTTATTTAGCATGGCGCTTTAAGCATAGATTTGCACACCGATAACCATTTGCACTCAAGAGGTTTAATTATATATTGAATATTTCTTGAGTATTTTAATAATTAGCAGGTAGCCTTTTGTTCAAGGTCCTGCACAGCTGCTCCTCATTGAGAAGTGTGGTGGTTGTCTGTGAGGAGGAAAGAATTGTTACTGCAGCAAATAAGTTCTACTGTTAAGTATAACGTATGCAAATATCTGTGCAAAGTCTAGAGGTAAGAGTGTTGGTGCAAAGAAGTGCTGTGAGATTACTCACCTGTCTTTTCTGTGTCCTCTCCAGGGTGTTTGGGCAAATGTTTCCCCGGGGTCCGGACACTGTTTAAAGGTTCCAGAAAGGCCAAGAGTTAAGGGAGTGTGGGGAATCTCTGTACAGGGTTTTAATTCTTTTGCAGTAGGGTTAAGGTATAAGGTTAAAATGTAAAACATTTAATTTTCAGAGAATGGTCAAATGTGTGTATATATTTAATTAGATTTGAAAAACTCACCTGAGAGTAAATAATGTTTTGATCCGTAACAGCTGAGAGTATTAAAGGCTGCCATTTTGTCATTGGACAGCAGAGTGATTGCTGTTGCTGTTAGCAGCTTGACCTGTCATTGATTGTCATGGCGTTAGTTATCTGTGGGCAAATAAACACCTCTTGCTTCCACCATACTTTGTGTCAGTCTTCATCTTCACTGTAAACTTGCTTAGTTTTGTCTTTTATTAAGTCTGTTTTATATTTTAGTTTGGTGGCGTGGTCAGACCTCTGTCACAGAGAAAAACTCACTGATTCAGATAGTGAGATGGTCCAGTGGTCTGAGGTGAGTCAGTCCTGTACTCTAAACAGGTACAACGGATGGCTTTATCAGTTCTTAAAAATGGTTTCCATCCTCTATGGGGACGGAGGTTTCTAGTTCCAAGATGCAGGACAAAGATTTCTAAAAACAGCTTTGTCCCTGTTGCTGTCACTGAATTCAATAAGAATTGTTTTTGATTTGATTCATTTTGTTTAGGTACTAAATATGTGTTTTGTCAGGTTTCATTAGGTGTGTGTGTTTGTGAAGGGATACCAAATGCTATCATTTTTCTGTAAAGCAAAATTACCCTTTTAGCAAAGAACAAGTAGCTCTTGGAGAGCACTGAGTAAAATGTTGGAGTATTGTCTTTGGATTCGGAGAATGTGTCTGCAAAGATAGTTCAAATAGCTTCGGCCAGAATCAGCCAGATATTGACATTTATATATAAATGTACATACTATAATATGAAGGATGTGTGTGCTTTATATTATAGTATTGTTATATAGTACTCATATTACATACTTTGTATATGCTTGTCAGTGTGAACAGTGAGTGATCAGGGAAAGGAAAGTGATAGTAAAAGGGATCAACGTAATACAAGAAAAATCATGTTTGCCAAGTCCAAGTGGTGCTTTGTTAGTGTAGGCAATTGCTTTAATAGTTGGACACACATATTGGCATGAGCTCGAAAGGGAGTCAAAAATGTGGATGGTGTCAGGCATTGAGTAGCTCAGCTGGGATTGTATACAGCTTGTGCCACAACATCAACTTACTGCCACTTACCTGCTCTATTGACTGTTAAACAACAGTCTGTAGTAACAATGGAGCTTGGAATGTGGAACAGCTCAGGGTCTGCACAATTTGGTAGTAAACAGGATCTGCCTCATTTCACAATCTTTAAACCAGTATGGCTACTGGAACAGCAGACAGCAGTATAGTTTGCAAAATGCACATGATGATTATTGTTCATTGTTTAGTCTGTAAACAGTCGAAAACTCAAGTTTAGAATTGAACAAAACAGAGAATAGAGGCCAGCTGGCACGTTTAGGAAGCTCGGTCCAATAAATCTATGGCACTGCACTTGATAAATGGGCTAAACAAAATGTAATGAAAAGTCTTTTCAACCTATTCTGTAAAAATCGACTTATTCTTTAAACCTTTAAAAAAAAAACATCTATTCATGGAAAACCAAAAATAAGTGTAGATGTAATAAATATGGCTGCTACTATTTCATATTGCTTATTTGGTTTTTAGAAGTACAGTTACATACTGTCATTCAGGTGATCGACTTTCATCAGGAGGCTCTGCAGTGAGACCGCAGAGTGAGTTCCACTTCATCTATTTTTTTATTTTATTTTTTTACTTTCTGAGTCTTAATTTTGTTCCAAGATTAGTCAGATTTTGATTTTACAGCATAAACCAGCACACAAGGAGCACCTGGCCCTGAACGGATCCCTGTTTTTTGTTTTTGTTGTTTTGGGGGGGGAGGTTGAGAAAAATTACCTTGGGAGGCCTTTTCATAACACGCATTTACAACAGATAGAACTAAGAGCCATGTTTCCATGGTAACATAGATGGCTAGAGTAACCTCTTAGGGACACGCTGTTGGGGCTTGCTCAACCCCAGAATACACTGCGTTCTTTTAATTGCTTAAGGCACCCAGAAACCAAACAGCGCTCTCGAGCTGAAGTGACTGATTGATTAACCAATTAAAAAATAGATTAATGATGCCAAAGTTCAGCTTCTCAAATCTGAAAATTTTCTAGTTTTCTACGACACTAAAGTCAACATTTATTAGTTTCTGACAGCTTGTTAGAAAACACACATGCACATGCACACGCTCGCACGCACACACACACACGTGCACACACTTTGTTTGAGCATATTAAACTTTTTTGCTTCCTCACAGTAAGTAAATGATGAAACTGCCTGAGGTTTTCCTTTTCTTTTTTGACACAATTTAACAAAACACTGCCTTTAAAAATAGTCACAACATCAAATGTGATAACTGACGATAAATGAACTGCTTCTTATATAGCGCTTTTCTACCCTACATGAGCACTCAGCATTTTATACAATATGCCTTTAAGCACTTTTATCTATGCATAAATGCTGTCTAGCATTCAAACTCTGATGGATGCATCGAAGAGCAACTTTAGGTTAGTATCTTGCCCAAGTATATTTGGCATGCAGAGTGGCGCAGGGAAGGATCGAATTACCAATCTTCTGATTAATAGATGACCTGCTCTACCCCCTGACCTGCAGCCACAATTAAGGTGTTACCACTAGACTTATGAGCTGTTCCTCTACACATGTCAGTAGACCCTAATGATATGGGGGAAACTTGAGGCTTCTTGGAGCCCTGGTAGTTAGGGTAATCCAATATTTTTTTTGGTAAGAATGAATGATATTTGCTGACTTTTGACAAATAACAAAAAGTGGTTAAAGTAGTGCTAAAAATATTGGGTCTCGAAAACTGCCATGCTAAGAAACAGAAACCACAATGACACCTTGGAAGCTCAGGATGTTGTCAGTTGGCTTTTGCTGCGACTGACTGACAAGTAGAAGAAGTAGTCCTGTCATATCAGGAAGCCAGTATTTTGTTTTTTCTACTGTAGCACTCTCCTCTTGTCTTTCCTAGTGATTCTCCCTTAGAAGGATTGAACTGCTTCAAAAGGCACTTCTTAGTCTTTTCATAGAGTTGCCTAAAAGAGAATAAAAGCAGCATTTGTGTTTGGTTTATTCAGTCGAAATACTAGAACCTGTTTGCTGACACATTTGCATGATCAGCGTATCCTTTATCCCGGATTAAAAATTTGATTGAGGATTACCGGTTTTTGGGCACGTAGCAATTCTAGTACACATACAAACACACACACACATAGAACTGCATAATGAGTCTTAAGTTCATCCTTCTTCTCATTTTTTTTTCATAAAAAACAATAAGTTGCACAATATCAATAGTTTTTTTTAAGTGTCTGTAGAGGGTCAACCCACCAATGAGCTGCATGTGTGGAAGAATAACAGAGGCAAATGTAAAAGTAAACAGCTGCAGGTGGTAAGAGTATTAGAGGAGATTATACAGGTAGCAGGCTGCGAGGCTGCCCCAGCCCCATTAGCATCAATACCTTCCTGGCTTTGGAGCAGAGGTGGCGTGCTGCTCCTAAGCCCTGCTTCTGGGGCTCCTAACTCCACTCCAGATGTTTGGCTCCACTAAGCTTGACTTCATCCAGTGCAGGGTGATAGAGGCTTAACTTCCCTCTTTTAATGCTGGGTTATGTGTGTGTGTGTGTGTGTGTGTGTGTGTGTGTGTGTGTGTGTGTGTGTGTGTGTGTGTGTGTGTGTGTGTGTGTGTGTGTGTGTGGCAGCAGCAGCATAATAAAATTAAAGTTGTGTGTTTATTTTGTATTTTATCCGGTGGCCCTAAGGGGGAAAACACAATAACTGTTGAGGTTTATGAATTAGCTGGCTGAAATTTGGGGGAATCAAACCTCCAGCAGCCTCTCCTCTGTGTGCGTGATTTCCTGTGTAACACAGTGCTACCAGATGAATGCAAAATGCCACATGAACATTTGTTCCAGCATTTGACAATCTGTGCAAACCTTTTCATGCGGCACACAAAGTGCATTGGTATAGCTTAGAGCAGGATTTGTGCTGACTTGTTTATGTCAAACAGGGTGGCGGTAAGTATTTAGCTTGAGTGAATTTTAATGACACCCTTATCTTTCACAGCGGTGCTACTTATTTATTTTTTAATAGAAAGACATTCATAAAGAAAAGACACCAAGGGAAGAGAGGTCTTCAATTTTCAGGATTTCTCTCTGGTTTTAGATTGATTGCCAATTAGATAGGCAGACTCTTGGTTCAAGTTTAGGGACAGGTATTGAAGATATTGACGCCCCAGGCCCTCTCCCTTTGCTTTTGTCTGGTATTTTTGATAGGGTGCATTTGTGTTACAACAGGGGCATAGAAATGAACCGATCTCTTATTTGCACTCCTCTGTTCTCTTGGAGGGAGCTGCTTTTTGAATGCTAAACAGTGTTGCTATATCTTCAAAAGGCGACAGTGGATTGATACCCCTGAGCTACAGAGGACTTTTCCATCAAATCTGGGATCAATTTACCTCTGTGCCCCACCCAGCATCCTCTATCTGAAAGTGAAAAAGCAGACCTAATTTCAGATCAGGATCCAGGCTTGAAATTTACTGAGAAATTTACTTTTGTTCAGTTCTTCGGAGGTCGTTGATTGCCTATTCAGAGCATACTATGCATGAAGAAAATAGGAAATTGCAAAATGTGTTTTCATTTAAAATGTATGTATTAAAATGAACACCAATTCAAACAAGCTAAATTCTTTCTCTGATGTATTTCACAGTCTGTAGAAAAAATGTAATGTAATAAATAACTGTGGCTTTTTAATTACAGTATTATACTAGGACTATAATATTGTAAGTTTATGCAAATGATGATTAGTGACTATTTGAACATCAGCATTGAAGTATCCATAGAGGCCACTTATGCTGTGTGAAATACCACCGCACACAAGATACAAATTGATAAGATTATTGCATTTTGATTAATTTGTGTATACATTTTGGTCATAATTCTTTCTTTCCAACTATCTCATACAGGACGTTAGGTACAGTAAAAACAAATACATGCAAATATATTCAAAATCTGTCAGAAACTTGTTGAAAGCTAAAAAATATATTGAGACAGAGAGAGGGAGAGAGAGAGGGAGAGAGAGAGAGAGAGAGAAAGAGAGAGAGAAAGAGAGAAAGAAAGAGAGAGATAGAATTGTACTGTTTTACAAAAAAGCAGAAGAAAGTAAAGAAATAAAGACATTACAGTCTCTGCTGTGTGATTAAATGTTGCTGAATATATGCTAGAGGTATTTCTGGTCTTTACATTCACATTTCTCCATATAATGAACTGAAACTCAATGTCTCATAGTTACTATTTAACAACATAAACCTAAAGGTTACAGCCCCACAAGTGCTCCATGTACAACACAAATCCCTATCCTAATGAGTACACATGTGATCTTTCTATTAGTATTTAGGTATGAACACTAAGTTGACAGCACGAATCAAAGGTGAAAACCAGCACAATAAAACTTTAAAGCGATTGTCACAGTGATTCTACTGTAGAAACATGAGCAGATAGAAACAGAGGCTGCACCCTGACTGCTCATAACTTTGTTACCTGTTGAAGTTCAGGGTCTGGCAGCTGGGCTGGCGTCGGTATTCACTCAGCTTTAACATTACTCTGGGTGCTTGGCTAGCTTAGCATTGGCATGCTGTCTGTGCAGATGCTTGCAAAGTGCCAAAGTTGTGTTAGCAGCATAATGCGATTGTTTCCATCCTGCATGCAGTTTGCAGTTTACCATCACACGCTTGCCTTAGGATTAGAATTGAACTTTATTGTCATTACACATGTATAAATACAGGAAAACAAAATGCAGTTTGCATCTAATCATAAGTACAATGTAAGTGCAATAGGAGCATAATATATACAGATAAAGGTAGCATAAAAGGTGGGAATAGTTATGAACAGAGCAATGAAAATAAAAACAATGTCATATCAACACGGTAGACTGTGTCACTATTTTCCTACATTGGCACATGAACTGATATCATCTGATTGTAACACAAGTGGAAGTGGAATGGATAAGTAGAATCGATGACAGGTCACTCTCATCCATCATTTTCTCCACTCCACCCCTATAGCACACTGAACATCTATAGTAACACAATATCTGCTGTCATGTGTTTCCTGAAACCTTTCCTACAAAGTCGGGTGGCTAGGTGTATTTTCAGTGCCACACCTGCTACTAAACAATCATAGAAATATTAAAAAATAAAGCTATATGAATATCATGGGAATGTGAAGGCAGCGATCCTACGTCAGCACCATGGACAGCGTCACGGGTTCCAGACATCTAGCTAAGGCACTGATTGCCTTAGCACTGACTGCATCTTAGCCTAACAGCAGAGCGACGAGTGATAAATGCAGTTTATTTTATAGCTCGGTAATTTAGATTAGTGATAGTCATGGCTTAAGGGAGACTGCACCCTCATGCGCATTCATAGGCATGTTTGAGATGTGTGTGAGCGAGAGTGATAGACAGGGTCAGAAAGAAGGTGGAGTAGTAATTACAGCCTCGCTTTTTACAGGCATCTTGTGTTTTTAATTATCTGAACTCTGCTTTGTCAGTTTTTCTCCTCCTGGACCCATGGGCTATTGGTCCACCCACACATCACTAACATGTTTCACACTCAGACTGGAGGACAGCAAAAGACAGATGGTTTTGAATTCACCTTAGGAGTCTTGATCCAGGGAGTTCAAAACCATGAATATCTTTTAAATCAGTGCTTCAGGGAGTAAGGCTTGTCTGTTTGACTGTCTTTATCCAGCAAAGCATGCCCACAAATCAACCCAAGCGCACTCACAAATTAATCAAACACGTTAAAAGATTGTATCTCACGCAAGTGCTCCGTGTACAAATTTGCCATAAAATATAGAGTGTTTTCTCCTCTGTGGCAACATCTGGGCTCTATACTGGACTTGAAATATTTTTTTAAAGAAGAATAAATCACATCTGTAACTCAACTAACGAATTAAGCAGGGTAGAATATTCAAGTATCTCTTGAATTTGCGTACCACTTTTAGGAGGTTGATGAACTTTAGAGGTTTTCTAAACCTCTTCTGAAGGAGTGGGTTCAAGTGGGTTTTGGAGAGGCCACTGAGTAAAATAGTTTTTAGAGTAAACATCAAACTTTTAGAGACAGGACAACAGCAGAAGGTGTGTTTTGCATAATCAAACACTTGAAGGAAGGAAGAGACAGAACAAAGAAAGAAGAGATGACTAAAAGAGATAATGACCAGAACAGGAAGTAAATCCAGGCTTTATTTCTCAGGGACAGCTTAGTGCACATCTTAAATATTTAGATGTATATGAATATAAGCTGAAAAGGCACAAAAATATGCATGGACAGGCTGGAGATCCTGGTTTTCTTACTTTATTATCACCAGATGGGTTTTATAAACACACTGAAAATGGTGTTTCGTTTTTACAAATGCCAATGATGCTGATGTTTACAACCAATCATATTCAACTGTAACACAATGGTATCCTAGAACAACAGAAAGTATAACTAGACCTTCTCAATATTTCTTATTTTTTGCTATGAGAAGAAAGACGTGTGCTTTGTGGAAGGGAAATTCCTGCGTATCTTTCACAGGCTTTTCTTTTCATAGAGGTTGTTCAGTTTACTCATGAGAAGCCATTGTGACAGTCAGTATTGTAGCTCAGACAGTAACAATAAAACTCCTTTACCATTTTTGCACTCTTCTGCTCTTTTGATGTTCTCTGCATCGCTGTATTTATCTCATCTCACCCTCCTCAGTGACATTTGGAAAATGCTACTCACAGCAATGGTGCATTTCTTAGTTCAGAGACTCAAATCTGATCTGTTCTTTGAAGTTCAGTCTTTGGAAAGATTGAAAGGAGAAAAAAATTTAGGACTCATTTGACAGTCTGCAAAGTAATTATGTTTTTTTTTCTCTCTTTTTATTTGGGTGTATCTCAAGCCACTTCTTTGTTTTTCCTTGCTGTTGTTTGGAAGCTGTTGATGCCTTGGTGGATATGCTGCACAAATAAATCATACTTTCATAGAGTAAACAAAAGCCGAGTCATGAGACAAAAAACAGGCTGGATGAAAGGAAACTTTACCCTGTTTATGCTTGAAATTCCTGAGAGCACTTGACGGAAAACATTTTCTAGACTTTGACTGTTTATTTATTTATGTTCAACAGGTAAGAGACAAGACAAGATGACAATGAATGTTCAGTGTTTCTTAGGGGAAATGAGACTATAGATATAGGCAATGGATGTATTACATTTGTCTGGTCTTCATTAAGAGCTGAATAAATGGATTGCATGAATTACTTTTCAAAGACAGAGGAAAGTTTGGAAGACATTGCTGAAAAGTATTCAGCGTTAGAGTCCAAGGAGGCTCTTAGGAGGAGACAGTTTCATATCTAGTGCTTTAAACAGACTTTGATCATAAATAATGATAAATCATAACCTTCATTGCCAAGAGTTGGAAAGTTCCATAGCCTACAGTAGGCTAATTAAATGGCTATAACAGGGAGTTAGCTTAGCCCACAGCAAGTGGATAACTAGATACCATCTGCCTCTCTCCCATGGTAACAAAATCCACTTTTTTAAAAAAAGTACACATTAGTTTGCTATCGAGGTGCCATCAGACAAGTGTTGTTAGTTCACATTCAGACAGAGGGTGGCATGGTGGTACAGTGTTTAGTGCTGTCGCCTCACAGCAAGAAGAGCCTGTGTTCGAATCAGTGATAGAAAATTCTACATGGGAGGGCAAAGGAGGGGCAACAGGTCTGGGCAGGGTGGCACATACCTCTTCAGCGAAGCATGTGAGAATCCCCTATATGGAAATGGAGTCAAGAAAACATCCACAAAAACACTTTAAGAAAACAAATCTTTTGAACAAACAAGCAATTTTACAAGTATTTTAAGGACATGAAAGTTGGGGGGCCACGGCTCTCAGTTGCTCCCCTTTGCCCCCCTGCAGATCCGACCCTGGTTTGAATCCATTCTGGGACCTTTCTAAGTGGAATTTTTGTGTTCTTCCCATGTATATGTGGGGCTTTTCTAGGTACTCTGGCTTCCTCCCAGAGTCAAAAGACATGCATAGCATTAATTGGCAACTCCTCCCAGTCTCAAACCAGAAATCTTTTTCATGTTAGGAGAATCTGTAAACTACTATATATCTAAATGTCTAAATCTTGGCTAGAAAGCCAATGCTATTTGTTACAGTTTTACTGTTATTGGGGTCTTTGTTCAAAAGTGCATTACTCAGAACATTACCTCCTGGCCCATCGATGCTAAATGATTTCTTGCCTTAAATGTATATTACACTTGATTGGAGTGTTTATTATTTTTCTTACTCATCTTTATTTATATAGAATGAGAAATTGGTTTCTGAAGCGTCTGAAGTTGATGTCATCGTCTTGTTTTCCCTTCTCCCTCTAGAAGAACACGGATTGGTGATGAGAAGAGCTGATTAAAAAGCTATAAAGCTACAGAGGAAGAGGGAGAAAAAGCGACAGATTATTTATGACAACGAAATAGAGACGGTGAGGGATATTGCACTGGGATCATCTCCTTGTGGGCGGACTTCCTCTTGAGTATTGGTTTTGATAGCTGAGTGAGAGTTTACTTGGAGAGACACTCGTGGCTGATAATGAGTAATGCAGTCAATATTCTCGTGACAGATTAGACCTGGATACATAGCAATGCAGCACTGCTCCAGCTGCATGCTTCAAATGAAAGATCTGGCCCAGGGGATCAGTTGGTCATCTGTTGCACGGCTCCCAGAGTTTGTTTCCAAAGCTAATCAGTCAAGACAGATTGAAGTTCCAGCCGACAGGGAAAAATGCCATTAAATTCAGAGTTAATGAAAACAAAGCAACTCCCTCTCCTTACGTTCTGTCCTCTTTGCTTGCTGTATTTATAGAGAAAACACATAATTAATTTTTAACCAACTGACAGGCCAGCCAGATTGCTTTTGGATCATAAAAGCAGATACAAGTATATCAGGTGAAATATAATATCATCTGGATGAACGTCTTTCTCTTACAAAGAGTAAAGGGAAAAACTCAGCAAAAACTGGAAAACAAAATGTAACATAAGCCGACACTTGAAGAGAAATTTTGGGTGAGATTTTAATTGATTCAATTTCAATTACGGTCATGAGTGCCTTAGCCCATCCTGTGCTTTCAACCTTCTGATATCTTCTTAAACGTCACATGCCTAATATCTAGTAAGTTGGTACAGATGACCAGTCTAGAGCGTGTTCTGTGCATTTCCACCATAACAGACTGGCGGCAAAAAAATAGCATCATCGCAAGAGCATAAAATTGGAACAGTGGATGTTTGTGGGTGTGAGAGAGATTATTGCATTCCAACAATTAGCAGATGTAGCCCATGATTTTCTTCTCATTGAAATCACCATAAATCCTGCTATGTAATGCTAAACTACATGCAATTGTTTCTGAAATGACACCCAGACTAAACTGTGCATGCTTGTACAGGGTCTAAATTCTCCACATCATCTAGGCCAATTAAAGTTTTTATGTTTTCTGTCATTAACAAAGCAACTTCCCATCAAGGGTAAATGACCCGCAGTTACAATTTGAATAGTATCTGAATTGCAAAACTGTATCCTTCCCATTGTATCCCAACTGTGGCTCTTAAAAGCATCAATGAGCTGTTATTTAATTATAATTATTATATAAACAATCATGCAAAACTTATTATTACTTATTATTTATGCTAAGCCTTTCCAATCTCACATGGGTCATACACTATATTGCCAAAAGTATTTGCTCATCTGCCTTCAACTTGAGTGACATCCCATTCTTAATCCATAAGATTTAATGTGATGCTGGGCCTGCCTATGCTGCCATAACAGCTTCAGCACTCCTGAGAGGGCTTTCCACAGGGTTTAAGAGTGTTTATGGGAATTTTTGAGCATTCTTCCAGAAGTGCATTTGTGAGGTCAGACACTGATGTTCAATGAGAAGGTCTGGTTCGCAGTCTCCGCTCTAATTTGTCCCAACGATTGTTTATCGAGTTGAGTTCAGGACTCTTTGCAGCCAAGTCAAGATCTTCCACACCAAACTATCTCATCAATGTCTCATCGGTGGCACTTTCAAAGATTCAAGATTTAAAGTGTTTAGAGTACGGGGCTTAGAGTACGCTTGGGGAGTGTGATCGTGTGTACAGCGTCTCTTTATGTCTGTCTCCACGTTGGTTGAGTGTGGAGTAAGTGTATATGAGAGCATGAGGGTGGGAATGGATGTTTGTATATGTGTGTGCCTGTATTTCTGTGTCTATATGTCAGGTTGGGTGTCAGGCGCCACCTCTCTGGGGACATCTTAGGCCCTCCAAGGTATGGAGGCCTATCTCCCCGTACCACCACTTCCCCTGCCAGTGGCGGACTCCCTCAGACATCGGTGCGTTGGTGGTTCTTTGTGTCCGGGGATGGGCGTCCAGGAGCACACCGGCTCACTCCTTGGCGGCCGCTTATCGGGGCCTGGAGCCTGGGGCTTGCTCGGGCCACTTCGGAGGTGGGGTGCCCCCGGCCTCTCGGCCTGGGGCTCGGTCACTCAGGCGCGTCACTGCAACTCCCCCTGGACTCCGCGGCTGCTGAGTGAGCCCTCATCTGGGACTCTCCTCAGCTCTTTCTGGGACAGTGGGGCGGCTGCCCCTCTGTTGGTCTTCCTTGGTCTCTTGTGTTCTGGGGGCCTCTGGATGTCTGGAGTTTTGATCTCCTCCATACCTGCTTCATGCCCTGGAGGACGGGGCTGTGGCCCCCCCACACCCTCTAGCAGATCATTACATGAAGGAACCTTTTAAAAAACAAAAAACAAGCGCGTCCATGCTCACAGGTGTACACACGGGTGATCACACCC
Organism: Diplotaxodon limnothrissa; assembly: GCF_057381915.1. Lineage (NCBI taxonomy): Eukaryota > Metazoa > Chordata > Actinopteri > Cichliformes > Cichlidae > Diplotaxodon > Diplotaxodon limnothrissa. Next base: position 6,279,081 of record NC_140610.1, on the reverse strand, counting down.
ACAAACTACACCCTTTTTGGCTCCTACCTCAAAGCACACTGTGTTCTGTTGATCTTATGTGCTGCACAATAATGTTTAATATTTAGTATTTACTGTCATATTCCCATATATCATTGTGATGTTGTTTATTCTATTACTCTTGTTCTCTTCTGCTTGTTTTCTTTTTTCTTTCTCAGCAGGTGACCCAGGTGATTGATATATGCATTTTTTTTCTTTTTTTCTTCTTTTTTTTCTTTTTCTGCTCATTCTGTTGGTTTTTGTCTTTTGCCCTTCTCCCCCGTCCCTCTTCTCAGTTGTTTCTCTTTCCCTCTTTCTTTCTCCCCTTCTTTCCCCCAATCAAGTCTGTCCCATATTCAGTAAGTGAAAATAAAATAAACAATAAAAGGTGAATCAAATGGACCATTATGGCAAGGCTGGGATGGTCAATTTGGTAAAGTAAATCCGTTGGGCATCTTTCTTTGCCTTTAGACAACAATTCTGATGGCAAAAGAGCCAAACGGGACAGGCAAAAAAAAAAAAAAAAAAAAAAAAAAGATTTAAAGTGTTTATTGTCATGTGTCACAAGAGAAAAGAATCAGAATCAGAATCAGAATCAGAATGGGTTTATTGCCAGATGTTGAGGTTTACAACATTAGGAATTTGCTGCATTTCTCTGTGCAATGAGAGTCTTTCTTTGCTGTCCACCCACAGATGCCGATGCCCAAAGCCGACCTTGCTTTGGGCACTGGTGCACAGTCATGTTGGAACAGAAAGGGACCATCCCCAAACTGTTCCCACAAAGTTTTGAGCATGAAATTGTCCAAAATGTATTGGTATTCTGACAGAGGAAAATTTAGCAGCATGGAAATTTCATAACTGGACATGTTGCACAGGTGACATTCTATCGTGGAATGCGCTGAGCTTCTGAAAGCAATCCAAATCTTTTACAAATAGTACAAATGGTGCTTGTTTACACCTGTAGCCATGGAAGTGCTTGAAAGACCTGAGTCCAATGATTTGGATGGGTGAGTGAACATTTTTGGCAATATGGTGTGCACACTTTACAAAGAAAACAAAGGGTCTTCAAATTTTAAGACACTGAATTGTGCACCAAGCTAATGAGAGTAATGCTGGCAGCTCTTAATTCTGAAATGGCTCAAATAACAACTGCTCAAGATTGTAACAAATCTTAATTTCACAAGTTGGCTGAATAAAAATGAACTTTTTGTTTAATTTAGTGAAAAATATTAAATTAGAGACAAAAGAGACAAACAAAAATGAACTGAACTGAGCAGAAAATTATCTGTATGACCACGTTTTCTGCTGCTTCAGACCAAACTTATATAAACACCAAGTAAAAAGCATCAAGAGCAAAATAAGCATTCCTTGAATCTTCAAAAGAAAAGGAGAGAGGGAGCTGTGTTTTAGTGCACAACAGGATTAAAGTCGGCATAAATGCTGAGCATATTTCAGGCTTTGATATGAGAGGTGAATTAAAACTTCAAGAGTACGAAAGTGGAAGCAAAACTCTCACCCTACTACTGTGGGTAGCTTTTCATGTTTGTTCCTGTATTTGAGGTTTTGCTGAGACTAAAAAGAAAAGTTTGCCAACCTTCCAAATCATTTTTCATAGCTGCCCTCTACAGACCTCTGAAAACAGCTTCAGCATCTGAAGATTACAGTAAACACACCCTCCCTTTGAACACCTCAAAATATTACCCAAAATATTTTCTAAAATATTTGCTGATGCAGCAAACCCAGAGCAGCTCCGCACTCCACCTTTTCTTACTCTTCGTCTTTGCCTCCCATTAAAGTAACATGATGAAATCACAATATCTTGATCTCTGTATAAATGAGAACATGGTGTGCTCAGCAAGCGTCCTTCCCAACATGAATCCAGACTTTTATCTTTAAAAAACTTTTGTGTTGTTCGCCCACACCCCTCCCAGCACCCACATCTTTTATACAAACCAGCAGAGTCCTCTATCCCAAAGCACATTTTTAATACATCAAAAACATCAGAAGCACTCCTGTGGGTGACATTATATCCATAACTACCTGTGCAACATAGGAAAAAGTTTTTAAAGTCTTCTTCCTCCTTAGTGGGTATAAGAAACAATGTGGTCCAATTCTCTAGATACAATCAAAGAGTTCTGCTTTTAGAGCAGGCAGATGAACAAATGCACTCAGACAGAGGATTTGGGACTCCTCTGCCTTTGTGTGAAATATTACAGACCTGATTGGAAGTGACACAGCTATAATTCAGCAGTGTGAGAGGAACCATAATTCAGTGAGAAGAACACACACACACACACACACACACACATGCATGCACGCACACACACACTCACAGAGACCATATGGGCACTTCTAAGGTACAGATAATTTTCTCCTGTTTTACTCAGTATATCTTTATACAGCAAAATCACTTAGAATTTTACAGCCTTCTGGCAGGATGATAAAGAATGGAAATAAGAAATAATAAACAGCAAATGTAAAAGGCAAACAAAAACATTAGATGATGGATGGATACTTACACAACATTTGGTGATGAATTAGACTAAAGCGAAACAGGACTAGTGTGTTTTACCCTTTAAGCTCATTTAGATTCTTTTTTCTTTTTTTTTTTGCTTTGTTTTTTTTTTGTTAGAGCTATGAAATACACAGTTGATCTTAAAGTACATTGTTATTAAGCTAGAATATATGGAAAAAAATCTTTTGTGGCTGATGCTAATGTCAGAATCCAAAATGCATACTGTTAAATCCCAAAGGCATCAAACAGAAATCCAGATCCAAAAGGAACAGGTGTTGAGACAAAGACTGAAGGGAAGACAACAGTATTTATACACAAAAAAGTAATCAGGGAATTGAAGGGTAAAAAGACAACAAGACTCAGGTATAGATAATCAAAGACCATTAGACAGGATGGGTAAGTAAAATTAAACATAACACAATACAGACAAATAACTTCAAAATAAAGTGAGAAAAGTAACCACAAGGGGTAGTGAAGACACACAAATGAACTACACATAAAGGAACCGACACAGGAAGATGAGGCAGGATACAGTGCAGGAACTTTCTATAACTAGAACTGAAAATGCTAGAAATAACTGAGAATTCAACACCAAACATCAGATACAGGAATGAAAGACTCACAATAATATCAATAACCTAAAACTTAAAAAGAATAACTCACAAAAGCAGAACAAAGCCCACAGCTATGCAGTCTGCCTTTATAAATGTTTGTGAAAGAATGGCTTGTTCTAAAGGGCTCATTGTGTCCAGGTTTGGTAGTGTAACAGGACACCACCATCTCACCAAGAAGTTCTGAAATTCTTTTCCTCAGTGATATTCTACGATCAGCTGTAAGTGGTATTATAGCAAAGTGGAAGCATTTGGGAACCATGGCAACTCAACCATGAATAGGAAGACCACATAATGATAAGGTGCATATTGGGTAAAAGTTGCCACTCTGCTGACACACTAATGCAGAGTCCCAAAAGTTCCTCTGACATCATGATCAGCACAAAAACCGTGTACCAGGAACTTCGTGGCAAGGGTTTCCATGACCCTTGCCACAAAGGCTCATGGTCTTGTAGGTGTGACGTGCAAGTGCGCCAGTGTGTTTGTCGATCTAGTGTATGTTGTGATTCAGGACATTTTTACAACCTTTTAGATGGACTTGCTATTATGAAACAAAGGCACTTTATGTGCATTCAGGGATCTACTTTTTCTTCATTATAGTAATACAGAAAAAGACAGACACCATGCTAATGTTCTTCTAATCTCCTTGGATTAATTAGCTTGTGAAATAGGCCAGGCCGTACTGAGTTTCTGGATTATGTTGAAAGGAACATAAAATAATGATTTCCTGTGAGTATAAATAATACATAGCCCTGTGTTGAAATTCCTGAACACAAACACATGTATACTTGCAAGTGCAAACACACACACACACAGTGGACTAAAGCGCTCACGGAAGCCGCTCTGTAGAACATTTAGTTTGTGAGTGAAATGTATTTCCCCAGAGTGTACATTTTAGATGTAGTTGGGGGAAATTTCTTTAATTACTGCAACCCTGAAGCAGTCTAACCAAAGCTTGAGAGGTTGTATGACTAAAGCAGGAGCAATAATTCAACGTAATATACTCTGCAAAGGAGTTAAATTGACACAGGGGATGATTTGTTTCATCCAGCTTGAGCTAGATTTGCCTGTAATTTTATTAAACTTGAATCTTGCTTCCAAATTTCGGTAGTGTCAAGGTTTAATTTTGCTGCATTGTGATGTAATATCCTGATCCCAGAACAGCACATGTCACTATCAAGTTCCTGAAAACACCTGTAACCCTCTGTTCCGGGTTTGTTCTTTCCTCTAATCACTGTCTGAAGATGGAAACTTAAAAGCACAAGTTGCAAAGCTTGGTCATTTTAAATCACATATGGAGGCAGTTAAATCATATTATAATAATGAATCCTTTTATCTCGATATACCGTAGCTATTCGGTAGAGTAGGAAGTAAAGCGGTGATGATTGAGAACAATTAGACTCTCACTGAGCATGTTCTTCCTTGTCATAAAAGAGAATGACTTTATTATTCTGGGTTCTTTTTCATTCTCACTTAACATTTGAAATAAAACTCACAATTGTCACAAATGCTAAAGTTTTCACTTAAAGTGTTTGCCTCTACTTCGTAAACCATCCAGCCAGTTATTACTCAGACTCTAATTTCCTGCCCCTCCTTCATACTTATTCCCCTGTACGTCACTCTTCTTTTCTTGTGCTGAAACAAAATCTAGCTATTAGCTCTTATCGTCTCATTCTGCAGACAATAGCTGCACTGAAATGAGTTCATGGTTCATGGTCGCTGTGCTTTTAATCACAACCCTGGACATTAGCCATTAGAGGAACCAACAGCTGTGCTTACACCCACCAAGCTCACAATAAAACCCAGATGGCTATTATGGGAGGTTCATTTGGCGAGGCTGAGGTTACTAATAAGGCTCTCTTATTAACATGGGGGATCAAAACAGGGCATTAGCCGGGATATGGAAGATAGTTTCCCTATCATTTTGACAAGCAGGATTATCCGGCCTTCAGCAGACACCCAAGAAGACACACAGGCGCTGAGTGTTGTAATTATCTTAGGGCTTTTGCCTGTCACATGTTCTCCTTATAGCAAAGACAACAGTGAAAACATGGTATTACATACAGATGAGGACTGAATTATTAGGTGTCCTATGACAATTTCATTTTTGTAAGTATTTCTCAAGCAAACTTTTATTTTGGATGCTTACATTATTTTTACTTTGCACACATAAACAAAGTTATTTCATAAAACCTAAAAAAAAAACCAGGGTCAAAATTGTTAGCCCCTCTGATGCTAATAGTAAATTGTGTATCCTTTTTGCTGGATAACAGCCTGTAGTTGTTTGTTATAGTTCACAGTCATCTCCTGATCGATCCCAGCCCATTCTTCTTCTGTGAATCTATCAAGTTCCTCCAGATTTGATGGTCTTTTGGCATTGACCTTGGTCTTTAGTTCAACACACAGATTTTTAATTGGATATAATTCATCATTGGGGTTACTGTCGTACTGGAAGATGAACCGATGGCTGAGACCCAGTTTTGCTGCTGACTACTTGAGGTTTTCTTTCATAATCTTTATAAGATTCTCAGTTCCAGACACACTGATGCATCCCCACAGTGTAATCCTCCCACCACTGTGGGTGTGGGTTGTCACCTCTCCCTTCTTTCTTTAAACATAAACAGCAGCTCCAAAGAGCTCCAGTTTCATCTGATCTAACCAAAGGACATAGTTCCAGTACGCATAATCTCACTCCAGGTTGACCTTAGTTTACTTCAGTCTGGCTTGGATGTGTCCCTTCTCCAAAAAGTGTTTTTCTTGGTCTACAACCTTTTAGTTTGTTCCTGTTCAGCGTTCCAGTGATTTTCTGCTTTGAGACAACAATTCCCAACATGGCTAAGTCATTCACTGGTGTCCTGGCAGTTATTTTGGGAGTGTTTAAACACGTGTCTCAGGCTACGTCCACACTAATGCGTTTTCATTTGAAAACACATAATTTTCTCTCCGTTTTGGCCTCCCGTCCACATTGAGATGGCGTTTTCCTCTAAGGAAAATGCACTGTTTTTCAAAACGCTCTCGAAAACGAATACATTTAAAGACTGTGCTTATGCGTCGCAGTGTGGACAGTGAAAACGGAGACTTTGGAAAACGATGAGGCACGTTAGTCATATGATGCAGTCATGTGACCAATTAAACAAAGATAGCGGAGGGCAGTTGTTTGTTCTCAATTTTGACAGCCCTATTAAAGATTATTAATATCACTTTGTACATGCTTCAGATGGCTTTTCTTCGAATTCTTTAATTCGGCCGTTTCAATGTGGACGTGGAGCGTTTTCAGACGAAAACTCAGTTTTCAAATCTATCCAGGCTAGTGTGGACGTAGCCTCAGTAGTTTCTGTCCACTGTCTTTGCAGTCTTACACTTCCTATGTGTGCCAGGTTTGTCCTCATCTGGAATATTCCTACCTGGAATACTCCAGTACTTTAGGTCACGTCACATTCTGGATACCTTGAAAGTCATATGTCAGAATGAGTGAGGAAAAACGGGATTTGTTTTTTTGTTCTTAACAATGAATAGCCATTCAGGTATCCCTGGCAATACAGCATGATACTTATTTTGTTGCACTTAAAACAGCACTGCAGCACCTTCATGGATAGAGCCTGGTCAGTGCTCTGCATGTGGCTTATTTAATTAGTCACAAACACACAACAGTGACAGTACAGATTGAAAGTTTTACAGTTTTACTAGTGTTTATGTTCAGTGCCACCATCTTGGATTGTTAGCTTGGAGTTGTTGGCCTTTTTAAATGTGAAATTTGAGTTGAGGGAGTCTTCCAGATTCAAACTGACTGCAAACTCTGAAATTCCGACTTAGACTTTACAATTTTTCCCTAGTCAAAGGTGTGTAGACTCTTAAGCTGCATGTATTTCAACTGTTGACTCATGCCACTGCAGCAAAATAAGATTTTTCACTTCACCTGCAAAAGGTTGTTGATTCCAGCTAGAGACACAAAGGAAGAGCATCTGTTGTGCAGCTCCAAATGAAAACATGCAAAGCTGACTCCCGTGGCAAAGGAATACCTGAAAGCAGCTTTCTTGTCTCGTTTTATTGTTGTGGCCAACTATCACCTGACCACCCGATTGTTACAAATTCCATCCAATGTTTTATAGAAATGAAATATATTTATCTTAAAACTATGCTAGAAAAGTGCTGTCTCAGTTTTGGTTTGGAATACAGTTATGCTAGTTGTTCTTTCTTTTCCAGTTTTTATGCTAACCTCAAGAGCTGCTGATATTGAACCAAGAGTGATATTGATCTCTCATTTTGCCAAGGGAGCAAAACAACCTTTTTTCTCGCCGAAACTGACAGTTGTAGCCAGGAGAGGTTTTAGTCAAAACATATTAAAAAAAGTTTAAAGAAAAGTGTAGTATAGCTAATTATTGCTTTCCTTGCACTTTTAACTGAAAATTGATTTTCAAAACGGAACTAAGACTTGTGATGGAGGGCTGGATGCCCAAGAAGATAAAAAAGATTTTCCCTTTCACCTTCTTATCTCCAGATCCAACTTTATTGAACTTTGCAGTTCTGCTCTCTGGCTCTCAGGAGTTGCATTGCAGTATCAAGCCTCTCGCTTTTTATCAGCTTATGTTGAAACTGAACAAGTGTTAGAAGTTACAAGACCACAAAGCAAACATACACAAAGGATTACTTGAACACAAACAGGGATTACCCATCGAGGTCTTTATGTATCTGACCTTTGACCCTGATTATCATCTGTCAACATGTGGGAGAGTGCACTAGGAGAAATTGTGATGGAGTAGTTGTTGACTGCATTGCACTAACAATTCGTCGTTGCATGGACAGACTCACTGTCTCTCACTCTCCTTTCAGAGAGCCCCAAAAAAAGAATGATTATTGATTCAGTGCAAACAAACAATATAAAAATTGATGTGGGGAAAGTGAGTCTGGTTTTGTCACTCATTGGTTTGCTTTTCAGTGCAGGTCCCCGATTAGTGTGTGTGTGTGTGTGTGTGTGTGTGTGTGTGTGTGTGTGTGTGTGGGGAAATGAAACAGGAGGTGCTGGACAAACAACAACAACTAGAAGACTGCTGTAAATCACTAAAATAAATATGAGAGGAAATTGATCAAAGCCATGAGGCAGCAGTAAGTAAATACAATTCCTACTGTATTAACTGATGCTTTCCTCCTCAAGTTTGTATTTTTTTTTTTTTTTTAAAAGTCCTTCTTGCCATGCCCTCAAGATCTGAGAAATCTCAGACAGAGCACGATGCATAATTAAGCATAAAAATGGCACATTACTCATGGAAAATTCACAAAAAGCTTTTTTTCTTCTCGCCTGATGTGAGCGCTTCAAAACTTCATCTCACATCAGCCTCATTTTCAAGTCAAATGTAACGCCTCATTGTTCCTTTGTGAGCATCTTGGTTTAAACTCTGCAAACCCACTTTGGTTTTTCTGCCATCGAGTATTGAAAATTTTTAAAAAAAAAGCGTGTTCTAGTGCTCATTAAAAAAGTAAACTTCAGATATACTTTTTTTTTATCACCTAACGTGACAAGGTGCTGATTCTAATTATGCTGGGCCAGCTCAAAATGACCAAAAATTGGATCTTTTTTCTGAGGAGTGAAGGACTTAAAATTGGGAGCCTTAGTTCACAAATAAGCCATCAAAGCTCAACAGGTAATTCTGCCATTAAAATAAAACAAAGACCAAATGTAAATGTCGCACATGAGGGTGAGGTGGCACAGATGTGCTATATGTACTTAAATTAAAAATACTGCAAAAAAATAAACTTAATGATGTTACCTCCATTCGGGTGGTCTTTCAAATCTTTATCTTTATTTCGGAGATTGGAAACAAAATGTACCGGGGTGATGTGAGCCATTGTGATTTAGTGAATCCCGGACCCATTAGCTGATCTAAAATCTTACCTTTAGCTCTCTTGGGGGGCCCTAACGTTTGAGGCAAAGTGTTTATTCAAATGTTATTTTATTTTGGGGGTTGAATTTCCATGCCGGAAATAGAAACAACCAATCAAGTGTTCATGCATAAAAATAATCCCTGACTGGGTCTCTTAGGTGTTCTTGTCTCTCCATGTTTTCCTTCTTTCTTCTTGCACTGTTTAATCTGGCATTAAACAATTTGTTTCCCAGATGTTATCTGGTTTCAGCATTAGTTGGCTGCACTGTAGGATTATGTTTATTAATGGAGATATCACAGGAGAAATCTGCACTGAGCACCCTGAGCAGTGCAGTAACATATTGATTTTTGTGTCCAAACCAAAATGTGTGTGCCTGAAACCAGAGGTGTGGACTCGAGTCACATGACTTGGACTCGAGTCAGACTCGAGTCATTAATTTTATGACTTTAGACTTGACTTGAAAAAATGTTGTAAGACTTGTGACTTGACTTGGACTTTTACACCAATGACTTGGGACTTGAATTGGACTTGAACCGGTTTACTTGAAAAGACTTGATATTTTACCCCAAATATAAAATTTAACATGCATATTATATAGAGATTGAAAATGTGACGTCATTCACGGGTAGAACCGCAAAGGATTCTGGGAACTCGTGGCAAGAGGTACTAGCGCACGCAGGCTTTCAATTAAAACCAGTCACACAGCGATAAAAAGAAACACAAAAATGTCAAGAAGCTGTTGTATTATTAACTGCAATAGCCGGTCGCATGACAGCCACGGGAAGCCGACGGGTAAAGAGATCGGTTGTTATCGGATTACGTCGTTGAAGAGAAATTGTTCGAGCCATGTTTCCGAAGTGACAAAGACGTGGCCTGGATTGCAGCCATTCAAAGATCAAATATAACGTCCCAGAACACTCCAGCTCACAGGTTAGTCTGCTCCAAGCATTTACACAAAGGTCAGTCTGCTGTTGTAGTTAACATAATTGGTGATATAGGTTACAAGCAAGTCTGGCGCTGAACAGAAATGGTCGCGCTATGCTCCTTTATTTATTGTGCATAAATAGTGAATTGTCCTGACACAATATTGCGTTTCGCTTCTGTTATTATGGTACATTGACAAAAACATATACTTTTATTCACAGGATAAAACAGGTTTTTTGTATCACTAATTGCCCAGTACGATTACAGCATACAGTATTATTGTCACTGCTACATTTCTGTGATGGGTACCACAAATTATTTCCACTACTAATTAATTACCGTTGAGCTCAAAGGTCCTATTAATAAACGGTTAAGGAATGTGTATTTATGACAACAATTTGTGAGACTGGTAAACTTATGATACGTACGATGGTCTTTCGTTCTACACGGTGCATTTCAAGGTCCTGCACCCATCCGTCGGTAAACTGTACCTGGGCTTGTTGCAGTGACCGGAAGTTACTAAACTTCATGAGTGTATGCACTCACTCCAAGAACCGTATGATTATAAATATGCATATAAATATGCTACGATGAGATAGCTGACTTCATCTAACTAGCAAATGTTTTCAAGGCTACGTTGGTGATGCAGTTTTTTTTTTAAATGATATTTTTAAAAAAAATATCATTTATTTATGTATGATATTTTTGTCATGCGATTTCAAAGCCGGTCCTACAACCGCATCCAAGAATAACATGCAGCTTATCTCAGAACTGTCGGTGAAAATTATTCTTGGAGCTAGGTTTAATTGAGCTGCATTTTAAAGAGGTGCAATTTCACAATTTGTGTATATTTTCTAAGTTCACTATTTTGTCATGTGTTGAGAAAAACACAGATTAAAAAATTACATGGTCTAATATTTACATTTAGCATAACTGCAACATGCTTTTTTTCGGGGGTTTTTTTAAAGACTCGAAAGGACTTGAAATTCAAAGTTTCAGACTTGTGACTTGACTCGGACTTTTACACCAGTGACTTGAGACTCGACTCTGACTTGCCTGACATTACTTGAGACTTGACTTGAGACTTGAGGATAAAGACTTGAGACTTACTTGAGACTTGCAAAACAATGACTTGGTCCCACCTCTGCCTGAAACCTTTTCACAAAGGGAACCAAACCGAGGAAATTTTCTTATGAAGCAAACCACTGCCACCAAGTGGGCAAACGTTTTAAATGCATGCTTTGGTGGATGTAGATCAGAGCTGTTGTTAAATGAAGGTGGCAGAAAACACATGATTATCCTGTGTGGCACGGCTCAGTTTTGAGTAAGGAATTGAGATCATAATGACTATCTGGTAATTTCTAAAAGTCATCAGGGTTGCAACATTTTCAGTAATAACTCACTTTCTTTACTTCCTTTCTTGTAGGGTCAAATGTCAGATTGCGTCTGCATCACCATTCTTGTCAGAGAATAATTGGCAGAAAACTGGAAGCCTAAAGAGTCTCACAGGCCTGTTTTGTTTACTGATAAACCTGGCATCCTTGAGATGCCTCTCTGCTTTATCGCTCTGTCTTTCTGAGGCAACTGCAGTATGCTAATCCTTGAAGACTTCAGCTCCCACCTGCCAGCCCTCATTATTTTCATGCTATTTTTGAGATAAACAATGCAGAGTAGCTTAGTGCCAGCGAGATTTCCCTCCATCATACAGTAATGAAGATAGAGATGGCAAACAGGCCCAAAGGCAAAGAAAGAGACTTCATCAAATATTTGCTTATATCAAGGTCAGTTACTTTGAGACTGCACGATGCCGATCACATTACTATTTAAAATGAAAAACTTTTCAAATTTTTATGTTTAAGCTGAATTGCACATGTATTATATTCACCAGCTTTTGATTAGTGCTACATTGCATTCCGAATCATTTATTACAGATGCAGAATATGGTTTGGAATCCACAGGCCCAGACGTCATCACCCACATCACTAAGGCTGTAAACAGCAACAATGGCAAGAACAGTTTTTTGTTTAGATTTCATGTAGGGGAGACCGGGGATAGTTGTAACGTGGGTCAGTTGTAACACTTCCAATTTCTCCAATCAGGGCTAAGTTTCAAATGATGTGATTCATCCTGTACATGCCCAATTCAGTTCTGCTATCACATGTGAAAAATCAGCACATTTTGTCAAACACAGACAATTTAACATGAAAAAAATAGTAATTTGTATGCCAAAAAGTAAGTTTTTCTACTTTATTTCAAACAGCATTATCTGCTTTGCAGTTAAACTCATCAAACTTAAATTGTGTTATTTGTATGCCTATGGGGATATATTCTGTGTAGGTCTTTAGTGCTAATGTTAGCTAGTTCATGGCTACAGGAGTCTGGGTCAGTTGCAACAGCAACAGTCTGGGTTAGTTGTAACAATAATGCAGATGTTACAACTTACCACACTATTACTTTAACTTATATTAAACAAGTTGTGGATATGACATCAGCAGAGAGAGGTTCACTGGTCACCTTTGTATATGCGGTTAATGCCATGGCAACACAATTCCTCCACTGTGTGTGTTCCCATACATACATTATGCAGACCACTGTGTCAGAGATGGACCAGTAGGACTTACTGGTAGTGGAAATAAATCAGGATGGGTGCAAGAAACAGATTTCCTCATCTTTCTGAAGCACTTTGCAAACCACACCAAGGTAAGCCAGGATAAAAAGTAATGGAATTGCGATGCTGGTGAACAACTACATTTTTTCAACTTCATTGTTATGTTCAAAATTGGTGCAAGAGTTGTAAGTTATAATGCCCACTGAGCCAATGAGGCCAAACTCAAGGAAGACCAACCAAAATGAATGAAATATTCAGTTGCAGAAAATTCCATAATTTGTCTTTTTTGGGGGGTTGGAATATGTTCAAAGGCTAGATTTCTGCATTCTGTCACACACAGCTACATAAATGGCTCTAAGTGCATTCGTGTGTTGAATAAAAAAAGATTACATGTTAATGTTTTGTTAGTACCCTTATTTCATTGTGTTACATTTCACCCCAGGATATGTTACAACTAACCCAGACTATGGGGTTAATTGTAACATTTCACTCTTTGTGTTTGAGACCATACCATGCAATGGGTAATTGCGCTGCAGAGAAAATAGCTGCACTATTTAATAGCAGAGACATGTAAATACTTTGCATTACATTTTGAATCCACTACCTTAAAAGAGCTCCAATTTACAGACAGAAATGTCAAAAATGTTACAACTATCCCCGGTTTTTATAAAGCCTTCTTAAGTTAACAAATTGTTTTGCTTCCAGACTTGATGTCCAACCACAGGGCAAGTAAAATCACTGAAGAGTATGTAAGAAACATTGCGCTGGAAACTACCTATTTATAATAACTTGTGAATTTCTACTTGTAGTAAAATTCCAGTGTGGCATCAGCTATTCATTACAAGGGGTTAAATGCTGATTTTTAAACACAAAAAGCTACACAGAGCCCTTCTTCCTTTTCATTACCTCCATCCCTCCCCCAAACTCTTGGATCTCTTGGTCTGATCTCCAACACTTTTATCCGCATGCATACAATTACCCCCTTCCCCCCTTTCGCCCTCACACTTATGACCATTAACATGAGCACAATAGCTAAAACAGAGAGGAGGCGGCAAGCAGAAACCACAAAACCAGTCTCAAAGCTCATTGTTATTCTTTAGCCACTGGCTCGGTTTGACCTGCTCGTCTGCGGTTATATAAAGGGATTTTGTTCTTTATTTTTGCCTTGCTTATGTTTTGCACAGCATGGAATTTGTTAATATGAATATACTGCCTATGCCTCACTTCCTCTGGGTCATGACGCACTGTGGAATGAACAATTTCACCTGTTAAGTGGTCCAATTCATTCTACCAGACAATCAAATCAGGATTCAGTTGATGGAGTACAAGATTAGATATGCTCAGAAAGGGGTTGTTGGTATCCATCCAAAAACTTGGAAGGATGACCAAGTTATTTAGAAAAAGTAGAGGTATTCAACTATTTCCCCAATCTTCCATATGTTTGCAGTAAACAAGGGGTGGTTTTAATGCTTTGCACCAGGTAACCCGTGTTCATGAGCTGACATAAAGCACTGCACTTCTTAGGTTCATATGCAGTTAAAAGAAGCAAAACCTGTGCTGAGAAGAAAAACAAAACATGCCAGCATTCTTAACTGTACACTTTTCAGACGTAACAAAAAACAAATGCTCAGGTCAAATTTAGACTAAATTTATTATGGGGAATCCATAGGGTGCACAATACAAAAGAGTAGCTTATGAAAAGAAATCTTCACAGATATTTTACTGATGTAGGTAGTTCTAAAATTGTGTGCACAACGGCACGTCTTCATACATTCAATTTTTAGCTTGTTTGGTTTTTTTTTCTTTTTTTTTTTTTTTCACAAAATTAGATTCAGTTAAAAACAAAAAAAACAACAACAATAAAATAATAAAATACTCTGAAGTACATACTCAGAGTGTGTATCACATTCTCATTGCTATGGATGTCAGATACTGCCACAAATCACTGGTGTGCCAAAAATATGCACAAGATGTCAAGAGAAAAGTGTCACCCTAAATGGAAACCTCCTCCGATTTGGTCTGTTAAACATGATTTTTTAGCCTACAGGAACCTTTTTAAGGTGGCCATTTAATCCAAGAATGTCAAGATCATTTCCTCTAAATCTAACCCAGTAGTTAAATGGAGTGGAAAAGGAGTCAAGGTCTTCTGGTTGACAAACCAGTGCTGATTTACACCACTGTAACTCCTGCCTCAAATGATGCATGGAGGCACGAGGTGAAAAGGACACCATGTGGATGTTTCTGCAGTATCACTGGCCTATTGATAACATGGCAGTAACTGACATGCTGGGAGATGGAACTAGATGGTGTAATGACTCAAGTAATACATCCAACAGTGTACTGGTACTATTAACTACTAAGTTCCTAAACAAAAGTCAAGCCAGCATGTCAAAATCTTAAGATCATTTAAAAACTACCTAAATTGTCAGCTCACCAATTCGCTCGCTAATTTGTAGTACAAAAAAATAAAAATACACAACAACAACAACAACCTGAAAGGAAAATGCAACCCTGTTTTTTTATAACGAAAAGTAATCTTATCTGAAAACTAACACTGTTGTTTACATTCAAAGAAATAAAAAAAAATTTAAATTTTTTTTTTAAAAAAATCATTAAATCCCCAGGCCAATTACAACGAAAAACTTACACTTAAGCATTAAGAATTAAAGAAAATAAAAAAGTTAAAGAAAAATAAGGACACCCGAATTATATAGTGGGGATGGGGATTAAAGGAGAATGTAGGAGATGCAGGTTCAAACAAAATGACACAAAACAAAAGCTTTGAACTGCCTTTTGCCTGGAGGGTAACATGCATGGTTTGAATGGACCCACAGCTCAGTTTCTTTTCACACATGTGCATGTGCAAATGTCCAGGAGGGAGGAATGACCTACTGGGGTGGTACTGGGGGGAGGAAAGGACAGAATGCATTTAAATGCTAAGCCCATGTATACAATCTTTTAGAACATTAGAACATAAGGCAACAATGTGTAGGTAGTTTGTTTAGAACAAAACGCTGCGGTATGAACGTGACATAGACTAGCAGAGCTTTCATTTTGCTCCTGAATGCCAATTTTTAAGTGGCACAAAAGCTTTTAAGCGTGAATTAGTGACACCCCGTGATGCAAGGCTCGCTTCCACATGTAGTAGGTCGAGCGAGGGGTGAACGGGAAGTAGGACCTGAATTCTTTAAATGTGGGGAAGGATTTCTCCTCAAAGCGCTGCTGTAGGAAGAGCTTGGCCTTTGCCTTAAAGTTGGCCAGAGTCACAACATCCATCGGAAACATCGACTCACCTACAGGTGCCTTTCTGTGAAGGATGTGGGTGGGGACAAAGGGGGGCATGGTGGGCCTTTCTAGAAATTTAGGGGTCTCAACAACTGGGGCTACATGCTGACTCTCCACCCTGCTTTCAGTGGTCTGGTTTTCTGTACCTGTGCTCTCCAGCGTCTTGAGGACATTGGCCTCTGTGTTCTGGGTGACCATTTTCTTTTTGTGGTTCTGGCTACTACGCCACAGCCAGTAGAGGCAAGTTGACATGGAGGGGAATTTCATCTTAAACTTTGCCAGGGACCATTTGGCCTTCTGGACGTGCAACTTTGCAGCTTCTCTGAGCTGTTTTTTGCTTATATATGCAAGCCTGTAGCTTCTGTGTTTTTGTCTGTAGATCCTCATCCTTGCCAAAACAGGCTGGCTGACATTGCGCAGCTCTGGTGACAGACTTTTGGGGCTTTGACTCTTGTCTGAGCTATCCTCACTGCTGCCAGTGCTGCCTTTGTACCCTCTGTTGAACAGCATGGCTTCTCTTCTCCAGTTGTAGTAGGTTGATCTTGAGATTCCTGGAAAATTTCTTTTAAAGATTCTGAAGGGCAAGGATGCGTTCATGGCAATGCAATTTTGCAGGCAGCGCTTAGCTTCCTGCATATGTGCAACATTGTGAGCACGTTCTGCATCCAGCTTGCCAAGGTTGAGGCCAAACATACCGGCAACGCTATCATTAGGATCCAGCTCATCCTGCTTTGCATCAGGTGATGACCAGGCTTCCTGCTCTGTGCTATCTCCTGAACTCGTCTCCCCAGTGGAAGAGGTGGTGGAGAATTTTCCTCCAGATTTCATGAGCTCATGCTTCCAGTTGTAATAAGATGACCTAGAGATCTCGGGGAAGAACTGTTTAAACAGGTGCAAAGGGATGAGCTTGCCTGATAAGTAGCAAGCTTGCAAGAAATGTTTAGCCTCATACCTGGCGGCTGACTTTTTGCAGTGTTCCTGCGTCTGCCTCTTCCAACGATAGAAGGTTCTCTTGGTGATGTTGTACTTGTCTTTCAGACTGGGATAAGAAAGCTGGGGGTCCTGAATTTGCTCGTCACTCTTAATGGCTGACACACTCTGTGTGTTGTTAGGGCTTTCAAATGTAAGGTCATTTGTGCGGACTAATGCCACAAAATGATTGGGTCTGAATGATGATTCGGACTGCAACTCACCAGACCACATAATGTGGATGGTTTGGGGCTCAAAGTCTTTGGGGCAGGTCCTCGGGCGTATGATTCTGTTATAATAGGGCCTGATTTTCAGATTGAACATGGGGTAGATTGAGTAGATGTTGAACTGAAGAACTGATGACAGGGCGTACACATGCCACATGTTAGCATAGGTGCCAGGGAAGCAGGAAGCTTTAACATCTGCATCAAAGATGGCCTCCAATACTGTTCCAGGCAGTTTTACCATGTCCTCAGACTCTTCAGCACACAGACTGAAGCGAACAGCCTGCAGCATCATTTTAGAATCTATCATCCCAGACAAGTAGTATCTCTTCCACAGCGCCATTTCCACTGTGGTTCGTACCTGTGAGGGACAACAACAGGGACAAAGAAAATTTTTGTTGTTGTGCTTCTGTTCACCAATTTTAAAATTCAAGTGTAGACTTTCAACTTTAATTCATGGGGCCATTTTGCATTAACTGCTGATGAATTGCAATTTTTATACGTAGTCCCCATTTTCACAGGCTCAAAACTATTTGGATAATGAACTGACAAGTACTTCGATGGCCATGTGAGTTTTTTTGCTTGTTATTTCATGACAAATGGCAGATATAATTTTGGAAGTATTTTTCATTTTGACTGTAATTTTAAATATGACACACAAAAGACATGTCAGTACAAGTGAGAGAGGCTAGTTTTGGGCTGAAGGAAAATAAAAGGAGTGACCAAATCAACAATCTGGTCTATTCTTTACAAGAATAAATGTACTGCTTGGCTCAGAAATACCAAAAGGCTTCTAAAGCCTGTATTATACACAGTTACGGACATTGTTAGCTGGCGACCCAGCAACCAACCAGTCATTCACGTTATACTTCTTTGAAGTCCTGGGTTCATGCATAGTTGGTAGACTGTTATGTAAATTCTCCACTGACGAGTCTGTGCAATCACAAAAAATAGGCAGGCACGCAGACATCCACATAGACCATTGCTCTAACTGTCTGATGACAAAATGAAAATGAATGTATGAATGAGAAGTATGATCCCCACCTAAAAGACCCTGCATAGCGTCAACTTGCTAACGGAGATTTGATTTGTTAATCCTGATATTAGAGAACTTCCCTTTTTTTGCATGAAGCAAGCCTTAAGGTTTGGTCACATATCTATGGGGCGCCGTTTGTAAAGTGAAATATGCTGAAATTAACGGCAACATTTTTCCACATTTAGCTCAAAACAAGTCATTTTTTACAACATTTAGTAAAATATTTGTAACTTTTCATATTTAAAACAGGATTTTAAATGTTAAATATTCAATCTAAATGTTAAATGTTAAATCTAAATGTTAAATGTTAAATGTAAATATTATATTTAAATCTAAATGTTAAATCTAAATGCTAAATGTTAATAATAATAATAATAATAATAATAATAATAATAATAATAATAATAATAATAATGGACTGGATTTATATAGCGCTTTTCAAGGCACCCAAAGCGCTTTACAATGCCACTATTCATTCACTCTCACATTCACACACTGGTGGAGGTAAGCTATGGTTGTAGCCACAGCTGCCCTGGGGCAGACTGACAGAAGCGAGGCTGCCATATCATATCGCGCCATCGGCCTAAATGTTTAGGCTAACATGCAAATTTATTGCACGGATCAGCGGAAATACCAAAATAAAAGCTTTCCGAAAACCACCGGTGCAAAAGTGTGCCGGTAGTGGTCAGACACGTTCTCACTCCCAAAGCATAATCATTTTCGCTAGGTGACAAATTGTCAACATTTTATGCTTTCGGGTACCCAACACGTTCCTAAATTACGGCATCGGAAAAAGGAGAGCACATGAGAACCGTTTGGACTCAATCTACACGTTTGTTCATTTTCTAAAAATCGCTTTGGGAAACACTATTTTACGTCATTTAACTGCTAGTAAAGGTTAAGAATAAGGTTATAGTTAGGGATAAGGTTATGTTTAGGGCTGGAACGTCTATTATGGCGAGACCATCATTCCACTGGAATTCAGCCATAACCCGGCACGGATCAATGACTGTATAAAAGTCATTTATACATTTATACAGTCATTGGCACGGACCATGAGAAAGCACGTCCGGCGATTTAGCTGAAAACATCGGAAGATCCGTTTCGTCGGCCATCCAAAGGTTCAGCAGTAGTGCACTCTTAGCAGCTGCAGTCTCCACTTCACAATCGCTGCAGCACATGTCCAGCGATCGTAGGCAAGAAGTGAAGCAGCACATGGCGGGGAGAAGTGAGGAGGAGAACAGACACAATTTTGCACCGGAGGTTTTCGGGAAGCTTTTATTTTGGTATTTCCGTTGATTCGTACAATAAATTTGCATATTAGCCTAAACATTTAGGTTTAACATTTAAATTTAACATTTAGATTTAATATTTAACATTTGATGAAAAGTTACAAATATTTTACTAAATGTTGTAAAAAATTACTCGAAAAAACATGTTTTTGTAAGGTTTTGAGCTAAATGTGGAAAAATGTTGCCGTTAATTTCAGCATGTTTCACTTTACAAACGGCGCCCCATACATATCCTGGTCACTCACTCTGAACCTTAACCGAAACCCCAAACTGCTTAGCTTATATCCTTTAAAAAAAAATGACAAGACATTTAAGGACCACTCGTTTCTTATGAAGCTTCTGATATGATCCATGCCACATGAACTCATCCTCAGTTTGGAATAAAAGCTATACTTCTTTAGAGTTCTCTCACTGCGTGGACATTAGGACTGCTAGCAGTCAATACCCTTACACTGAAGCACAAGAGACACTGATTAACAGTCATTCCTCCTGCTGCACAGATTAAATATTCTTTTCACAGTTGGCATCATATGATTGAGATGATTGAGAGCATTTCTGAGTGAGGATGATTGTGGTTCTTACTCCAGGATGTTTAAGAATTTAAGAAGTGGTCTTTTAAATACAGACTGCATTCACAGTCGATTTGTTCTGACAGCATCATATATTGAAATGATTTCACAATGAAAATTAGTTGCTAAATGCAGACGAGACTAAAGTTTGAGAGTACAAAAGATCTGAAAATGTTGTGCTGACATTGATGCAATGCTGACACCTTTGCAGGTGCAAGTGGAAAACATGATTAGTGGGGGGGGGGAATGCCATTTGCAATTTTTTTTAAAAAAAAAGATCAGTAAAATTGTAGGTTTTTATCTTCAAACTTTTTTGAGATACCCATGCTCATTGCTTCATATTTCAATCTGAAAAGAAAGAGGCCTGAGAGTAGGTGGACAGGTCTTTTAAAAAATATATCTAGAAATGTAGTTGACATATCATTGTATATGTCAAATTTTTAAATACAAAATTTCTGGCAAGTTGGAGGTTGTTTTAACAGAGATGTTCTAAAAACATGATGATTTGAGATGGAATAACCTGATCCCTATTCGCTAATAATGTTGATGATTTTAAATCATGCATTCAATATATGACTGAAGTGCACAATTTCAAGTGGTTTTATAAGAAAAATTGGAGGACATTTCTAGGAATTACAGCCATTTTAATATATATAGTCCCCCATTTTTAAAGGCTCAAAATTGATTGGACACTTGACTGACAAGCAGTTCCATGGCCAGGTAATGTCTTTTTAATTGTTATTTCAATTGAGGGGACATAATAACTGAAAATTGATTCAAAGTGTTAAATTACATTTTACAGATTTTCACTCTAATTTTAAATTCGACATCCAAAGACATGTCAGGGCAAGTGAACAAGCACACCAGTCAGCTCTGCAACACACACACAAAAAAAATATCCCAAAGATCACAGAAGGCAACTAAAAGTACAAAATGAGAGAATTATTTGAGTGTTAAGAAAAACCAGGTTGAGCATTTCTAATGAAATCAAGAACACTCTTAAGGAGCTTGCCACATCATTTTAAAAGTATATAAAAGAGATACATTAATGTCAATATGAAAGGTTTACAGTGAGGTGCAAAGCACTGGTTACACTGAAGAACAAAGGGGCCATATTAGACTAAAACAATCTATCAAACCCTGCACCTAGTTGAGATGAACGTGTATCAATATGATGGGAAAAAAAAAAACAACCTCCCATTATATGTCAGACACAGTGGCAGCGTTATGGCCTGGGAGTGTACAGCTGCTAGTGTAACAGAGTCCCTACAGGATCACCTCTGAAGTGAAGCTGATCAGAGTGCTTCAAAGTGCAAAAAAATGATGACCCCCCCAAAAAATTCCAAAAGTAACACAAAAGTGTATCAAGGAAAGGAAGAAATTAGATATTTTTCCACCGGTCAAGTCAGTCACCAGGTCACAGAACATGTGTTTCAGTGATGGAAGATAAAACAAAAGACAGATAAACCCACAAAAAAGGCCTAGCAGCACATCTCAAGGGAGGAACTCCAGCACTTGGTGGTCCATGTGTTCTAGACTTCAGGAAGTCACAGCAAATTATTTTTATCCAGTGATTAAAGACAATCCTTATATTTAACATTACATAGCTTTGCTAATTAAATTAAATGAATGAAATGAGGCTGTGTATAGAAATGACTGTAGTTCTTAAATGTTTTCCCTTCCACGAAAACCAGGGGTAACCTTTTTGAACCAAGGCAGTAGATTTAGACCATTAGCGCACACGATCCTGCTTACCTGTAGCTCCAAGCTCAGTCCAGTGTTGCCCACTAACAGCAAGCTGATTGCATCAAACAGTAAGTTGCCTTCTCCATCACAGTTTAGAGGCAGGAGGCCCCTGGGTGCATCAGCTGGGTACAAACCATGAGCGGCATCGTCAACTCCTGCCCACTCAGGGAAATCCTGACAGGTGGTCTTGGGCAGCTGAAAGGCAGCGAGGACTTGCTCCACCTTCTGGGCCACTTTGGTCACTGCATCTAGGCCAGGGCTCTCTGTGGCCTCCTGGAGCTCTCCCAGAGCAGACAGCATGACCTCGTCCCTCTGAACCATACCTGTGGATCACACCAGAGATGCAAGGAAGGAGGAGGAGATAAGACCTAAAGGAAGAACAGTGGGGGGAGAGAACAATTCCAGATCCCAGGAAAACTGAAGATTATTTGAGATTTAATTATTTAAACTGTTAAATAAAATATGACCGGTAAATCTTATCCCAATGCCTTTATCACAAGTAAACTACATTACTGAGATTACTGTGGCTGAAACATGTAAAAGCAACAACTACAACAACTTTAATCCTGAATTACCAAATGCTGTTAGTAACAAATAACTCCACACCACCTCCTCCTTAATTAAGGAAAGGCTAACCTGGAAATTAAAGCATGTCTCTACTACTCATCTGAGCGAGTGTTATTGAAATGTAAAATTATTGTGTTTTCAGCAGAAGCGCAGCGTATTCACGTGATAAAATGTTGATTATCAATTATAAAATTAAAGCGAGCCCAAAACATTGCTAGAAGCTCTCACCTGCAGCTAACAGGCCTGACCCCTCCTACACTGAAGCGAGGGGGTCAGCACAGGTACGATACAGTTACATTACAAACACTAAAATCTCCTAATGCGTCAAAGCTAAACCAAAATAAAACTGGATTAAACTAAGCAGGTCCTATGCATCTGTGAAATAACACCTTTTAATTATTGAAAGTTTCATAAAACGTTATGTTTAAAATTTAGATATAGTCCCGTTAATTGAAAGAAGAACAACAAAAAAAAAAACCACTTTGTTTTAACTCAAATGAGTGCATCACACTTCCGTAAATTTACAGGTCGCCTAATAAAAATGCAATCAACAAAAAGTCTGTAAAATTGGCCTGGGTCATAGTGGCCCGTGATGAATATTATTTTTGTTTTTATTAAAATAGAGAAATTGTTAGCTACATTATTTAAAGGACAAAAAGAAAGAAAGAAAAGAAATCTGAACAATTTCAAAGTCATTACCTAGTATATGGCTCAATTTGCGCTGCGTCATGGCCTGTTTGTTTTGGGGGTTTTATTTACCCGTGTTTTTGTTTTCTGCCAACGCTTATTGATTACTTAAAAAAAAAACATACCACTGACGCCTTCTTAGTCACCAAAAAAAACCCAAAAAACCCCCCCAAAAAAAAAAAAACCCTGAACGAACGCCGAACAGTAACTCCACATCACAACCCAAAACAATGATGGAAGCCATTATCTTTCTTACCTGAGCGCCTAGTGACCTAAGATGAGTATCAATGAAAACCACGTACTCTTACTGGTATCTTACTGGAGGGTTTCACAGATCATAGATTGCTTTCACGCTGCGAGTGTTTTAGTCCATTGCGTCCGTTTAACCTCTGGGAGTCCTGTTCTCCGGTGTGCAGTTGAGATGTGGACATCGATTAACGACACCTCCCTTCAGGAAACAGTCCACGGACGACCCTGGACGCCTCTCGCCGTCCCTCCCCGCGAAACACCTCCTCCTTTTCTCGTCTTCCCCGCCTGCTCCTCCTTACGTCGTGCCAGGGTCAATTTCAAAGTGAAGTGTTAACAGGAGCAAATGTGTTAGGGGCCATAAGAAGAAGGTACTTGTAGTTTTTTTTTTTCCTCAACGCGTTTTGGCTTGTTTTTGTTCACACTGAAAAGTTCATTTTCAAGGTTATTTGTCAAGTGCTTTCGGGTTAAGAGAGCAGCAGGGCCCCATTTTTGCTTCATTAACTGACCAACCTTACGTTTATGCTGCATAAAAATACACGTTGTCAGTTTATTTTTTTATTATATTTTTTTCCACTCAGAAGACTACAAATCAGTTTTAGGTTGTCCAGGGTAGACAGTAGTGTAAGTGCTACTTAGTTATTGAAGTGGATATGTGTAGACAGGGTGTTGACATGAGAGGAGAAAAAGGCTCCAGAAGCCCAGGTCAACTTGTTTCTATACTGTATCACTTCTAACACCTCCTCTCCTGCCTTTTGCAGGATTTCAGGGATCAAGGCCTTTTGTTCCACACACACAGAGACACCCCCCCCACACACACACACACACACAATCCCAGTGACTCTACCCTAACCCCCCACAGCTGGAGGACACCCTCTCTGGAGGACTTTTTTTTAAACCTCCAAAACTCCCCCATTGCATCCACACACCAGGGGACAAGAGCATTTGTCCCCTGGTGTGTGGATGCACACACCAGGGGACACACCAAAGATCTGTGCACTCCAAGTTCTGAGCAGACTCACTGGTGCCTGAGTTCACCGGGGTTCAAGGCTTTGGTCTGAAGCTTATCAGCTAATTGGTCAATGTGTGAATGTGGTTGCTTGTGTGGGGGGTTTACAGTAGAATGGGTACATTTTACACTTTGGTTTGTATAGTTAACACTGCAAATAATGCATACAAACACCCACTTGTTAAAAAGTGCAGCTCTAGGTGTGTGGACAATTTCTTTTCCTTTAGATTTGCATCCATTGTCTTAGTTTAAAGTCTAAAAACATGTGGACATCCACAGAAAGGGTTCACTAAAATGTAGATTTTGAAAGATGATCACTATGGTGATGCAGAAATCACAAAGTGAAACAGGCAAAGAAGCTTTTAAATACGCCGCCATATTTATTTATTTTTTTGGCCTGAATAATCTATAGAAGGAACTGAAACTGTCAGATCTGGATACTACAAGGAAGTTTACCCATATGGAAAAGAAATAGTAAAAACTTATAAAAGACTTGCATAAGATGTGGGCTACTTCATATAGTGAATCATATCAGGCTTATATGATTTACTCATGAAAGTGGCCACTTTCTCATTACTTTTATATATTGTTTTAGTAAGTATCCAAAACATACACGTTTCATTTATATAATTTTTCAAGGGATCTTACATCTGTTTTCACTCTTGTATGCTATCATACAAGTTTCACACAAGACAGATACAAACTTTGTAAGATTTATATATACCTTTTCCATATGGGTAGGTTGGTTTCAAAAGCTTGAGAACATAGTTCTTTTGGCCAATAAAGCTACTCTGAAATTCATTTGAAACTGAATCTTGTTTTTCCATAAGATTGCATATGAGTTGGATTTTGTCTTCCCTAGGTTGTACAGTGTGGCAGTGCCATTTTGGCAAGGTCCATCTAGAAATGGTGATTTTTGATCTCAGGAAGGCTCCACTTGGATGAATAGAGTGTGAGAGACCACACACCACACACATCATTACAAATTTGACTGAAAAGTACATTTTATGTAGTTCTAGTTCAGTAACATTTTAAAACATCTTCATGTCTGCTCTTAAATTTCATCTGTACTTTAGTGGCTTTCAGGCAATTGGCAGAAAAGGTACTCTATCCATCTTCACTTCTTGCATTCCTATGTTTGACATTAAAATAATCGTACGTCTTCAGAATCTGATAAAGATATTTGCTTCTACTTAACATTGTATGGAATAAGTGCCTTTAGCCAATTCCAGTGAGGCTCCTCATGTGTATTCATGCCACCTTTCTTGTCAGTGTTTGTCTTTACCATCTCCTCAACCCCCGCAGACTCCTGGCTTTAGCCTTAGGTGTGTAGATTAGCTGTGCTGCGTTGCGCTGTGAACACAGTAGTGGGCTGGCTGCAAGTATTTAAAATGTAAATAGGGCAGCACCAGGACCGGCTCCAGGAATTTCTTACCTGCTGTGGATGCATGTCTGTGTGTAAGTGCGAGAAAGAAGGGACAGAGCTTTAGATTGCATCTAACATTGCACTCTATACAAATTTAATTAACATTCATGGCACAAATTGCTGAATGGTCAGTTTCTTGTACTCCATCACTTGCATGAACATGCGACTCTGCTAAACGATTCAGTTAGACTTGTTGTGCTTGTTGTGCTTTTTATGTGTTATCAATCCAGTGTTTTGTTTGTGTACATGTGCTTCAGTTTCTTCCCAGTTACTCCACCTGGTTTGCAGAGCAATTAATTCAATTTAACAAGTACTACAATTTGCATAGGAGTGGCCAAACATGGAACTGATTTGCCTAAATCTAAATATTTTAAAATATTTAAAAAATTCAGTTTTCAGTGTTTTTGAACTTGAGATTGTACAGCCAGATAATTCTGGAACTTAACATATAAAGCATACAGTGATTAACAAGTTATTTGACCACCACAAAATGTATCGTTTACATGTTGGAACAGCTCAGTACTGTGTTTTATGTGTTATGCTTCTGTAATGGTTAATCCACCAATATGCCCAGGCTCTTTAACCAAATTGTTGTTCTTATTGTTAAAATATAATTACTGTTGCTATCAATGAATTTTTAAAAAAAATATTGTTTAAAAAGCACATTATTATCTTTGATTAAGTTTTTTACTTGCATTCCTAAACATAAAAATTAGTTTTAGAGGTTGAATGTGTTGAATGTGCTGGTTTAAAAACATCTACTTACATCTCTTCAACTTTCTTCTTTTTCTTATCTCACTTCTTGCCTCATTTTCTTATCACTGATCCTACTGCCCAGCTGAAAGTTGCAAAAATTTCTTATTCCGGGTGTCTTTCTTTTGTTGCACTACCTAAATACCCTTGCCATTGTTTAACATTAACATGTGTATTTCCTATGCTGACTGACCTGTTTGGAGCTTGTCTACTGTCCCATTTCAAGGGATTCTTGTGTGGTAGTACACAGTAGTTGATATATTAAATCTTGGTGATTTCTCACTGCTCATCATTTAAGAGCTCAGCCCCTACAAATGAACTCAGTGGATTTTTTACTAGCTTTTCTTTTCTTTTCTAATAATCACCCAAGGGTTTTTATAACATCCAGACTTGCTCCAGACTGGCTGTTATAATACTGTAGGACAAAGTTAAATTTGATTTGTTCTGCTAGCTGCATCCTTTTTTAACTGATACTTTTTTCAACAAACCTATCTTTTTGCTGGATAGCTTTCTTTACCTGACCGTTTGTTGTTCCCTACGGAGCCACAGTGGCATTTCTAATGCCTCAAGCATATACTGGTGTTGTTTTCATTGCCCCTAAGCAAATCCTCAGAGACAAGCCTGAATAATATTCAGGTGTGACGATGCCGACTTGGCTGCTGAACCATACCCCACACATTGATTTCCTTTTTGCCCAGACAATCTATGCATGCACATATATTTTAATATTGCAGTATCAGCTTCTCGTTCTTGCCCCACCACATAACCCATGACATTACTGCCGTTCTAACTGTATTACTCATATGCAGTGCATGCCGACTTTTATTAGTGATTTTTTTTTTCACATTTAGAATCTAATTCAGTTCCCCATGTTTCCACTTTCCACCAATTTGTCCACTTTCCTATCATTTTTTAAAAAATGATATCTTCAGTATATTATTCCATTATATAAAGTATTAACCTCATTCAGTGCAGTTTGATCATCAAACTCTTATTTCTCACCACTGCACACGGTTTCCACATCAGATAACACTGTAGCTGCTGCCTGTTAATTAACCTGGGCAGAAGAGGTGGTCCAGGGTGGAGCCTGCTTTGAAGAAGAGGCCCAAGAAAAGAACTAAAGCATGAGACTTGACAAACAGCATTTGGGGGTGGGGAGGTCTTTTTGTAATGAATTCTAGTCATTGTCTGTAGT
Source organism: Diplotaxodon limnothrissa (assembly GCF_057381915.1). NCBI lineage: Eukaryota > Metazoa > Chordata > Actinopteri > Cichliformes > Cichlidae > Diplotaxodon > Diplotaxodon limnothrissa. The sequence continues at coordinate 6,251,542 of NC_140610.1, read as the reverse complement.
TTTCCCCTTTTTGCTTGTAGACCAGTGCATTTCCTATATGCTGTTTTTGTTAAGTCAGTTAGACGTGGGTAGGCAGAAAATCTCTTTGTCCAGAGGAAACCAAAATTTGCAATTGCCACTGTCACTTCCTATACTGCGAACCAGGTGTCATCACCAAATCTCTCAAGTTAATAGCGACCATCCATGTCAGAGTATGACTCTGACCTAAAGCACAATTATCATCCATCTGAACCATGTTTGTAATCTTATCATCTGTGTATTTTAGATTTAAACACACTTTTGCACCTTAAATTTTAAACCTTAAATTACATTTACATGTTTAGGAAATACACAGAAGAAAAATCACTGGATTAAAACTTCAATCTCAAAAGGAAGCAGATCTTTTTTAATATATCAAACACATCAATGCTGAGAATATAGTGATATATAAAGGGAGTGCAAAATTATTAGGCAAGTTGTATTTTTGAGGAATAATTTTATTATTGAACAACAACGATGTTCTCAATGAACCCAAAAAACTCATTAATATCAAAGCTGAATGTTTTTGGAAGTAGTTTTTAGTTTGTTTTTAGTTTTAGCTATTTTAGGGGGATATCTGTGTGTGCAGGTGACTATTACTGTGCACAATTATTAGGCAACTTAACCATAACACAAATATATACCCATTTCAATTATTTATTTTTACCAGTGAAACCAATATAACATCTCCACATTCACAAATATACATTTCTGACATTCAAAAACAAAACAAAAACAAATCAGCGACCAATATAGCCACCTTTCTTTGCAAGGACACTCAAAAGCCTGCCATCCATGGATTCTGTCAGTGTTTTGATCTGTTCACCATCAACATTGCATGCAGCAGCAACCACAGCCTCCCAGACACTGTTCAGAGAGGTGTACTGTTTTCCCTCCTTGTAAATCTCACATTTGATGATGGACCACAGGTTCTCAATGGGGTTCAGATCAGTTGAACAAGGAGGCCATGTCACTAGTTTTTCTTCTTTTATACCCTTTCTTGCCAGCCACGCTGTGGAGTACTTGGACGCGTGTGATGGAGCATTGTCCTGCATGAAAATCATGTTTTTCTTGAAGGATGCAGACTTCTTCCTGTACCACTGCTTGAAGAAGGTGTCTTCCAGAAACTGGCAGTAGGACTGGGAGTTGAGCTTGACTCCATCCTCAACCCGAAAAGGCCCCACAAGTTCATCTTTGATGATACCAGCCCAAACCAGTACTCCACCTCCACCTTGCTGGCGTCTGAGTCGGACTGGAGCTCTCTGCCCTTTACCAATCCAGCCACGGGCCCATCCATCTGACCCATCAAGACTCACTCTCATTTCATCAGTCCATAAAACCTTAGAAAAACCAGTCTTGAGATATTTCTTGGCCCAGTCTTGACGTTTCAGCTTGTGTTTCTTGTTCAGTGGTGGTCGTCTTTCAGCCTTTCTTACCTTGGCCATGTCTCTGAGTATTGCACACCTTGTGCTTTTGGGCACTCCAGTGATGTTGCAGCTCTGAAATATGGCCAAACTGGTGGCAAGTGGCATCTTGGCAGCTGCACGCTTGACTTTTCTCAGTTCATGGGCAGTTATTTTGCGCCTTGGTTTTTCCACACGCTTCTTGCGACCCTGTTGACTATTTTGAATGAAACGCTTGATTGTTCGATGATCACGCTTCAGAAGCTTTGCAATTTTGAGACTGCTGCATCCCTCTGCAAGATATCTCACTATTTTTGACTTTTCTGAGCCTGTCAAGTCCTTCTTTTGACCCATTTTGCCAAAGGAAAGGACGTTGCCTAATAATTATGCACACCTGATATAGGGTGTTGATGTCATTAGACCACACCCCTTCTCATTACAGAGATGCACATCACCTAATATGCTTAATTGGTTGTAGGCTTTCGAGTCTATACAGCTTGGAGTAAGACAACATGCATGAAGAGGATGATGTGGACAAAATACTCATTTGCCTAATAATTCTGCACTCCCTGTAGTGATATTAAACACATGGCAAAGGTTTTCTTTTGTTTTGTACAGCATGCTTTTTGTGTTTGACACAGGTGTATTGTGTGGATTCGCACTCTTGAACCCACAGTGTGTCTTAGACTGCAGAGAGATTATTGTCTGCATGCATCACATCATCTACATTCATCACCTAAACAAATAGACAAATAGACATATTTATTCACTTTAAAAGCAGGTTAGCAGTTTACATTCTTTGAAGACCTACATTGATGGAAGTAATTGCGTTAGATGGGTCATTAAGTAACTGAATTCCTACAAAAATAAATAAATAAAAAACACATGCATTCATATTATTGATATGATTGCATGTATTGTGTCCTTTGAGGTCTGAAAATAGAGATTAGGTACTTTTTAAATGTTGAAATAATGTTCTGCAATGATGAGACATGTTCTTTAACACCACATCTAATCTTAAAGAATAAGAGTTAGAAAATAAGCAATGCTGATATAGTGTCTTGGTCTATTTCAGCTTTACTAGGTTTTATCATCACTATTATAATCGGACCACTTCTAACTAGCTCTCTTTAATTGGGTCTCTTTAAGCGAAGTATGAAAAATAATTTAAACAGATTTCTGCCAAAAAATAAATAAATAAAAGTGAAATACACTGGTTGTCTTTTGCTGTACTTGGGATGATGCTCACAGGTGTCTGAGCTGGTAAAAGCAATGTTTACAATGCCCAAATGGTGGTTTTAGAAAAAAACAACAACTTCAAAATAATATATAGATCTTGCTGGATTATCTGAAATATGTAAATGAGGATTATAAATTCACCTATGCAAAACAAACCTTTTTTTTTATTGTATATGAATAAGAATAAATCTGTACTTAGAGGTTCAGGTTCTTGATCCACGATGAAGCCTCTTTCTCTCCCTTTCAGTGCTACAAAAATACATTTGTTATTATCTTTTCTTTTACTTTCAGTATGTCAGAGTCTACTGCAGGGTTAACAGTTAAACAAACCTGACACCCTGACCCACAGCTCCACTGACATTTTGGCTTGCTCATCCACAATCATCCAGCACCTGAATTTCTTGTTTTGGGGACTTTGAAGAGTGACAGTCAGAGTTATATCACAAGCAGTCTGCTGCTTAATCTGATACTGAGCGTCCTCTTGTATTTGAGCACCAGTTTCATGCACCCACGTCTGAATGATCAGCTTTTGTTGCTGTTTATATCAATGTTTTTGCTTTGGGTAGGTGAACAGAATATTCTGTAGTGACAATGTTTCATCGGGCATGAGGTTATGAGAGAAACAAGAAAATGTGTTAATTGCATAGATTCGTTACTCAGGGCTTTCTTGTTATTATCCTACAAAAAGGCTTTCATGTTGCTAGTGGATTGGATTAACGGAGATGTTCGCGCGGCACGGAACACCGCCTTTGCCTCCGCGAACACATCGGACTACAAACACGCACATTACCAACTCCGGAAGACGATCAAAGCAGCCAAACGTGAGTACAGGGACAGGGTGGAGCAACAGTTTGACAACCCTCGGAGTATGTGGCAGGGACTAAACACGATCACAGACTTTAGAGGGAAAACCAGCACACCGCAGACCACGGCCTCTCTGTGTGAGGATCTAAACGTATTCTACGCTAGATTCGACACAGCGAACACCATGAGACCGGACAGTGTGCGCACCGCGGATGACGTCAGTGCGCACACTGTGTCTGAGGAGGATGTGCGGAAGTGCTTCAGGAAGGTGAACGCACGCAAAGCTACTGGTCCGGACGGGATTCCCGGCCGCGTCCTCAGGTCATGCGCGGCTCAGCTGGCTGGAGTGTTCACGCACATCTTCAACCTCTCCCTCTCTCTGTCTGTAGTCCCAGCCTGCTTCAAAATGGCCACCATCGTCCCTGTACCCAAATCCTCCACCATCTCCTCATTGAACGACTGGCGACCTGTAGCCCTGACCCCCATCGTAAGCAAATGCTTCGAGAAGCTGGTCAGGGACTTCATCTGCTCTGCACTACCCGACTCACTGGACCCTCTACAGTTTGCATACCGCCACAACAGGTCCACTGATGATGCCATAGCCCTGACACTACACACTGCCCTGTCACACCTGGAGAAGAGAGACACGTATGTGAGGATGCTGTTTGTAGATTACAGCTCAGCATTCAATACCATCGTTCCCTCGAAGCTGGACAGGAAACTGCAGGATCTAGGACTGAGCAGCTCCCTCTGCAGCTGGATCCTTAGCTTCCTGTCTGACAGACGCCAGGTGGTCAGACTGGGCAGCATCACCTCATCCCCCATCACACTGAACACTGGTGCTCCACAGGGGTGTGTACTGAGCCCTCTCCTGTACTCACTCTACACCTACGACTGCACAGCCACTAACAGCTCCAACATCATTGTGAAGTTTGCGGACGACACTACAGTGGTGGGTCTTATCACCAACGGTGATGAGACGGCTTACAGGGAGGAGGTCAGCGCCCTGACCCACTGGTGTCAAGACAACCATCTCACCCTCAACGTCGCAAAGACAAAGGAGTTGATAGTGGACTTCCGGAGGTGCAGAGAAGTACACACCCCCATCACCATCAACGGCGCTGCTGTGGAGAGAGTGAGCAGCTTCCGGTTCCTTGGAGTACATCTGGCTGAGGATCTTACGTGGTCAGTACACACAAACAAAACAGTGAAGAAGGCGCAGCAGCGCCTCTTCTTTCTCAGGAGACTGAAAAGATTCGGCATGAGCCCCCGCATCCTCAGGACCTTCTATCACTGTGCCATTGAGAGCATCCTCACTGGATGCATCACCACCTGGTATGGCAACAGCACCGCCTACAACTGCAAAGCTCTCCAGCGAGTAGTGCGGTGCTCTGAACGGATAATTGGAGGTGAGCTTCCCTCCCTCCAAGACATCTACAGGAAGCGCTGCCTGAGGAAAGCGGGGAGGATCATCAAGGACTCCAGTCACCCCAGCCATAAACTGTTCAGACTGCTTCCATCAGGAAGGAGGTTCTGCAGCATCCGGTCCCGTACCAGCAGACTGAGAGACAGCTTTTTCCATCAGGCCATCAGACTGCTGAACACGTCATAGACACCTCAGCTTCACTACTGGAACTTCAACATTATGCACTCCACACTGTATATAAATGCCACTTGTTTTGCACATATTCAACTCTGTATATTTTATATATTATTATTATTTTTTTTTTTTTTTTTATTATTTTTTTTTTTTTTTTACTATTTAATTTGTAAAAATGTGTATACACACACACACACACACACACACACACACACACACACACACACACACACACACGTAGGAAAATATTTAGTATACACATCCAGAAATGCATACACTATTATATATTGTACATATATTTATTAGTTTCAGGTTGGCCATTCTTGTATTTTGCTCGTTTGTGTTGTTGTGTTTGCACATCTCTGTTGCTTGTGGGGCTCGCACACAAGAATTTCACTCGCATGTGCTGTGCCAGTGTGCCTGCACATGTGATGTGACAATAAAAGTGATTTGATTGATTTGATTGATTAGTGCTTGCTGATGTGAGGAGAGTGACAGTGGTGATGTCCAGCATCTTTCACAGTGAGATCTTTGATTCTCAGAATGCATTTTGACTCATCATCCTATGATATAGATGCCTGGATGACTCCGTTTGGTAGTACAGCATTGTAATCAGTTTCTATTTTTGTGCCAAGATTTTATACAGTGAGGAAGCAGATAAAATCTTTTGCACATGGAAATGTAATATTATAAACTCGTTCTTAAAATATTGAACAATCTTTCCCAGTTACACCTGTGGAAAGAGGAACAAGAGGCTCTAAGATCCTGGAAATAAAAGATTAGATTATCAGACTGAGATAGCATGATGAGACTGGGTTCATTTGTCTCTCATTCTACAGTGGGGCAAAAAAGTATTTAGTCAGCCACCGATTGTGCAAGTTCCCCCACCTAAAATGATGACAGAGGTCAGTAATTTGCACCAGAGGTACACTTCAACTGTGAGAGACAAAATGTGAAAAAAAAATCCATGAATTCACATGGTAGGATTTGTAAAGAATTTATTCATAAATCAGGGTGGAAAATAAGTATTTGGTCACCTCAAACAAGGAAAATCTCTGGCTCTCACAGACCTGTAACGTCTCTGTAAGAAGCTTTTCTGTCCCCCACTCGTTACCTGTATGAATGGCACCTGTTTGAACTCATCATCTGTATAAGACACCTGTCCACAGCCTCAAACAGTCAGACTCCAAACTCCGCCATGGCCAAGACCAAAGAGCTTTCGAAGGACACCAGGAAAAGTATTGCAGACCTGCACCAGACTGGGAAGAGTGAATCTACAATAGGCAAGCAGCTTGGTGTGAAAAAATCAACCGTGGGAGCAATCATCAGAAAATGGAAGACATACAAGACCACTGATAATCTCCCTCGATCTGGGGCTCCACGCAAGATCTCATCCCGTGGGGTCAAAATGATCATGAGAACGGTGAGCAAAGATCCCAGAACCACACGGGGGGACCTGGTGAATGACCTGCAGAGAGCTGGGACCAAAGTAACAAAGGTCACCATCAGTAACACACTACAACGGCAGGGAATCAAATCCCGCAGTGCCAGACGTGTTCCGCTGCTGAAGCCAGTGCATGTCCAGGCCCGTCTGAAGTTTGCCAGAGAGCACATGGATGATACAGCAGAGGATTGGGAGAATGTCATGTGGTCAGATGAAACCAAAGTAGAACTTTTTGGTATAAACTCAACTCGTCGTGTTTGGAGGAAGAAGAATACTGAGTTGCATCCCAAGAACACCATACCTACTGTGAAGCATGGGGGTGGAAACATCATGCTATGGGGCTGTTTTTCTGCCAAGGGGACAGGACGACTGATCCGTGTTAAGGACAGAATGAATGGGGCCATGTATCGTGAGATTTTGAGCCAAAACCTCCTTCCATCAGTGAGAACTTTGAAGATGAAACGAGGCTGGGTCTTCCAACATGACAATGATCCAAAACACACCGCCCGGGCAACAAAGGAGTGGCTCCGTAAGAAGCATTTGAAAGTCCTGGAGTGGCCTAGCCAGTCTCCAGACCTCAACCCCATAGAAAATCTGTGGCGGGAGTTGAAAGTCCGTGTTGCTCGGCGACAGCCCCAAAACATCACTGCTCTCGAGAAGATCTGCATGGAGGAATGGGCCAAAATACCAGCTACTGTGTGTGCAAACCTGGTAAAGACCTATAGTAAACGTTTGACCTCTGTTATTGCCAACAAAGGTTATGTTACAAAGTATTGAGTTGTATTTTTGTTATTATTATTATTATTATTATTATTATTATTATTATTTATTGTCATTGTCAAAGAACAATGAAATTGCGTTTGGGGCTTCCGTACAACCCGTAAAAAAAACAAAAAAAACAGCAGCAGGTGGAAAAGGTGGCGCGCAGGGTGATGTTGGTCCCGCAGGATACTGTGCACCCTCCTCAGACAGCAAGTGGGGAAGATATTACTAATCTCTGGCAGAATTGTTCCAATAATTCTGCCAGCTTCTTTCACCACCCGCTGGAGTGCTTGCTGGTCGGCCTTGGTGCAGCTGGGGAACCACACTAGAAATCCATGCGTCAGGACACTGCTGATGGCACAGTTATAGAAGTTCAACATCAGAGGTCTGGGAATGTGTGCGCTCCGTACACAGCAAATCCAGCATGTCCAAATTAACACTGTCGGATTTGATTTCAACACTATTAAAGTGTCTATATGGGTCCACACCAGAGAGTGTTAATTTAACTCTTTTTGGAGGGTTGGTACGTTAACTCTGATTTAGTGTTAAACACCAAATCTGTCTGGAGTTGATAATTTAACACTTGGTGTTAAGAGTTTATATATTAACTCTCAAAGAGTATTTTAGTTTAACTACGTAAGAGTTATCTTCTAATTCATTCTAAAAAGCGGGAATTTTACTGTTCTGAACTTCTAGAAATTTCTTTTGGAAATAAACATTTACTAAAAAGACGCAATGGTTTTTGAAAAACATTTATTCTGAACTGTGCACCACAATTTCAAATCATTTTCTGAAAGATGTAACAGTGTACATATTCTCACTTTCATTAGAATTTTGTTTATCAAAAGGTCTGACATGGTAAATGCAAATAACAGCATTCTCATCACTTATTTCTTCAATACAATATGCATGTCCTTCATTCATCCTTTGTGGAACTTCAACGCACTTCTGCTCTCCCCCATATTCCATCTTTACAGGCATATCCTGTGCGGAGATTGAATAACAATTAGTTGACACTAATTAATGGCACAAATAATCCAGTAAACAATTGCAGCACAGTAAAAAAAAAAAAAGGAATCCTCTTTGAGACATTACTTGTGTAAAGTATTTTCCCCAAAAGACAAGGACACAGGCAACAGGTAATACTGAACTAAATGTAAAACCTCAACCTTTTTAATTTTTACCTAAACCGTGTGCACAAAACTCTGGAGGGATCTATGCTAACGTAGAATCCAGTCAGGATGCCTGCTACTGCTGTTTGCTCGTTTTTTTTTTTATGGGAGATCGTTTTCAGGCTTCAAGCAGCACCATTATACCAACATTTCACATTCTAGACATTGTTTTAGGTGTATTTGACCAAAAGTTTGACTGAAAATTCACATCCAAGCTTTTTTTCAAGGCTGTGGTATTTGCCCGCAAACAATACCTTTCAGCTAGCTAAAACAGAATATTATGCTATCACCGAGCAACATGGCTAATGCCTTTCACACAGCTTTGTCTCAACTCCAAAGAGCCACAGAAGTAAAAGCTAATAATAATAATTGAAACAATCTTTGAAAAAATGACTTACCAAGCATGGCAAACAACTCAAATATGTAGAGCAAAATGTTCTGAAATGGCTTCACTTCAGCTTCGATTGGAGCCGTGCTGGGGGCGGAGTCTGTCAATTTACTCTATTGGTGTCATAGCCTCTGTAGGAGTTCAGAGTTAAGAGGTCAAGAGTTAATGTTTCCATTGTAACACCTCCAGATTTGACAGAGAAACGCTCATTTTTAACACTCGATTTTAACTACTATCATTTTACACCTCAGAGTTACATTAAAAGAATGTGACTCTACTTAGAGTAAAATTAACTCTACTTTTGCAAGAAGACTCTTAACACCAAAACATTTAACACTTTTGAATTTGCTGTGTAGTCTCCTCAGGTAGTAGAGGCGCTGTTGGGCCTTCCGTGCAACTAAGGTGATATGGTTGCCCCAGGACAGGTCCTCGGTCACAGTTACCCCCAAGAATTTAAAACTGCTCACCCTCTCCACCGCCTCACTGCCAATGAAGAGAGGCAGATGGTTGTTATGACCCTTCCTCCGGAAATCTACAATGATCTCTTTGGTCTTTTTGGTGTTTAAGACCAAGTTATTGTCGTGGCACCATGACTCTAGTTGTTGCACCTCTGTCCTGTAGTTTGTCTCATCGTTGTTGGATATAAGTCCGAGCACTGTGGTGTCATCGGCAAACTTAACAATGAGATTGGACGCGCAGGAGGAAATACAGTCATGGGTGAAGAGAGTGTATAGCAGAGGGCTCAGAACACACCCCTGAGGGGCACCGGTGTTGACCACAAGGGTGGAAGAGGTGTTCTTACCCACTCTGACACTCTGTCTGCGGTTAGTGAGGAAGTCCACAATCCAGTTGCACAGAGAGGAGTTGAGTCCCAGTTGGTGGAGTTTGGGACGGAGTTTATATGGCCGGATGGTATTAAAAGCCGAGCTGTAGTCTACAAAGAGGAGCCGTGCATAGGTGTTCCTGTGTTCCAAGTGCTTCAATAATGTGTGCAGCACTATGGCGATCGCATCCTCAGTTGACCGGTTCTCCCTGTATGCAAACTGGTGCGGGTCCAGAGATGGTGGAAAAGCAGCTCTGATGTGTTATTGACCAAATACTTATTTTCCACCCTAATTTATGAATAAATTCTTTACAAATCCTACCATGTGGATTCATGGATTTTTTTTTTTCACATTCTGTCTCTCACAGTTGAAGTGTACCTCTGGTGCAAATTACTGACCTCTGTCATCATTTTAGGTGGGGGAACTTGCACAATCGGTGGCTGACTAAATACTTTTTTGCCCCACTGTATGTGTTCTGATCAAAGATAAAAGCAGCAGCCACATAATAATATGACATTACCAACCATCCCGTGTGTGAATCTATTCACGAAAAATTCAGGTTTACTGTCATTGCGCTTCAACTGAAATTGAATTCAGTAGAACGCTGTAATACAGCCTTTTTTCTAATTTCTGAACATTTACATTTAATTTAGTGTGTTCAGTACCTATATAGTATATAAATACTTTATGAGTACAGGAGAAGAATGGATTAACAGGTGGAGATAAAAGAAATAAAATTATACTCTGCACAATTTGGCTTTCCTTGGTAATGGATGTAATCCATGCAGTTGGATTATCTAAGCACTAAGATTCTCTTATCCTAACTTTTTATGAATTCTGGTTCACACTTGAACTCATGACAGTGTCGACTGAGGTCAATAAAAATGAAAACATCCAAGGTTTTTGTTTTGTTTTGTGTTTTTAACTATAACATCACAAGTGTGCATTTTGTGTGTTTTATTTTGTATTCAATTTTGTGTCTTTAGTTGTTTTGCTTCCCTTGTTACTCTTAAACTGTGGCTTTCATTTAGTTTTATGTATTTGTTTATTGTTTTTATGTCCATGGTGTAAGTAGATCTGTTCTGGATAAAAAAAATATGCAAATACCTTTAATATGAAATTATATATTTCTACCACATTCTACTTAACTATCAAGTAAATAAATATACAGATGTTATTCTGTAATGCTGTATTAGTGCTAGTTTTTATCAGCCATTGGTTTGGTTTTGTTAAACAGATGTGACAAAACTGTTTATGATGGTTTACTACAGTGTAACTATTTGCACACATGCCTTGTTCAAGTTTTAGCTCCTCATCCACAACCTTGTGTCGCCCTCAGTGTCAGACAGTTAGTTCAACTTCTCTTCTTGTTGTTATCCTAAGATGTAATTTTCCCTGCATTTGGTAATCGGTTAGAGTTTAGATATAGTTTGAAAAACAATGTGAAAGTTTAAATGAAAATATCCATCACTGCATGATTTATGTGTCATTTATAGTGTAACACTCGGGCATTAAAGTGGACTGGAGGGATTTGAAACAGCGTTTTAAGTGCTGATGTCGATAAGTTGTGGTCGTGGCACTTCAGCATCCAACTACCACTGCAGAAGAGGAGCGAGTGCAAGCAGAGCAACAAATATCAGGAAAACACACAAACTTTCTGCAGAGTTTATTGCACAATGTGTCTGCTAGCTAAAGGAACAGATGCTGGATTTATAGAGGTGCAAAGTAATGAAGTACAAATACTTCATTACTATACCTAAGGAGAATTTCCAGGTATCTGTACTTTACTTGAGTATTTAATTTTAATTTTACTCCCTATATTTTTACACAAATATCTGTAGCTTCTACTCTTTACACTTTAGGTTTAACACATTTTCAGGATGTTTTTATTGAAGGATTGAGCCTTGGTGGTTCCTGTGTAGTTCCTGAACATCTTAATCAGTTTCCTCATAAAAGGATGAAAGTCTGGCCCTATAACCTTGGCAAAGTTACATCCAAATAACTTCTAATTGCAATTGTTTAAACTGATGATCTTGGAATTTACAGTTGTTTAGAAATGAAAGGGACCTTTTCTAACTTGTTTGCCTTAGATCTTCACAGAGTTCCTTGCACTTTCTTATTGTTCTGGTCAAACCAGTCCTTTTTCATGCTAGCAAAGAGACGCTACAACTTGTACTCAATCACGATCACTAAAAAGTTAATATGCATCAGCCCTGTCAACTTTATTGACTTTGTTGAACCTTCAGCAGGGCTGGAATGCCACAAAAATTGGCCCTGGCATTTTGACTAGAGACCGGCCCACCAGGCATTATAGGAAAAACAATAAAAAGGCTTTGAATGAAAAAAACAAAACAAAAAAAAAAACAGTCTTGTTGGCATATATGTATGATTTCTATACATTTTACATCAGATAATTATTTAATAAAAGCTAGACATTTTAAATAAGAATAAGAAAGAAAAGTATTTCTTTGTGCCCCACTTTCCCTGTTAATGCCCTACCTGCCCCCCTGACAAAACTCTGCTAGACCCGCCCCTGCACAGTTACTAGCTGTCAGCTACTTAAGAAGGACAAACAACACCTTAAGAAGGTGTTGTTTGTCTCTCAGAAACAGTTCATAACTTCCCTTCAACTCATTCATGTCACCTAAAAGATAAACCTGTTTCTCCATCACCTGCTCAGCTCAGTAAGGACATCTCCTGGTTTCATCTTCATATTTTCCTCTCACAAGACATCAAAACCGATACTAGGACCAGCAGCGTTTACAGACATGGCTCCAGCAAACATCAGCTGATACTAGAAAGTAATATAAAATAAATTCTAACAACAGCTTATCAAACTTAAACGTGTTGTTTAGCGCGATATCCGCTGGTTTCCTCTTTCTGACGCAAAGTGGGCGATAAACAAACAAAACACGGGACTTGCGTCAGAAAAGCCGATCAGCTGATCATTGATCAGTAGCAACAGGAGAGGGAGGGGAAAGACTGAGAGAAGAAGACACAGAATAATTCAAGCACTGTCTTTTTTTCATTCTAGCTGAAGTACGGGACAAATCACGTTCCTTTTCACCTCCACACTATTTTCTTCTGTTTGACTGTGATAAGACTGCTTTCAGCGCCCTTGCCCAAGCAAGGGGGAGGGTGTATCCGACCTCCTTGCCCAATCCACCACATTTCATTGTTTATACCGCTACAAAAAAAATCACCATCGGCCCATCGGGCAATTGCCCGGAATTTTCCACGGCCAGTCTAGCTGTGACCTTCAGCATCACTTATTAAAGATTTAGGGGAGGATTTGTATATATTTGAGCCCGCATGTATACTCTTGATCTATTGTGGATTAGAGAAATCCCAAAATAAATTTGTGCACCCAATTCTCGTTTTTTAGTTTTTCTGGAAAAAAGAACAATTCAAAGAAATTTAAAAAGAAAACATTCACGCACAGATGAGTGGATGTAAACTTCTCAAAACAAAGGTAGGTTGTCATCTAGTGACGAGTCAGTGTAAATGCAGGTTGTTGTCGTTGTTTTTTAATTCAACACTGAAGCCTGAAAGAATGTGTAATGTATTTGTTGTTGTATTTAATGTAGTAGTATTTCAACTACACTTTGATCAAATCGGGTTTGGCCCTTGAAATCTATATCTCCAACTCAAGTAAAGAAGAGGTGTGATTATTACTGTTCAGAAATGTGCTAATCGCAGAGCTACAGACACACAAGCAGTATTGTCTGATTGTCAGGAATCTATTATTGTAGGGTCTTTACCTTACAGTATAAAGTATCTTGAGGTGACTGTTGGTGTGAAGTAAAGATGAAAAACTGCATTGACTAAGAAGACTGAGATAAAAGAAACAAGCAACTATTGAAATTATTTTTATTTACCCAGTTGTACAGATCTTTATTGCCAAAATAGACAAATAGGTTCTGCATGGCAAAAATATCACGTCTCAGCTTTTTTGTGAAAATACACCAGGTACCTTAAACTGATTAAAGACAGTTTAAACTTAAACGTGGTCATTCAAGGCATTGCACTGCATTATTACTTTAGAATAAAAAATATATAATATATATTTAACCAGTCACTTCAAAACAATCCTGCATTATCAGAATTATATCCTGTAAGTATTGTATCTTTTAAAGAGCTGGATTAAATAAATTAAATATTTGTCATGTAATATGCTTCAGATGTACTTTATAGCCACAGATACCAGTCGCTGTTTGAGAAGTTGAATATAGAGTTAAACAAAAGCAACTTTTGCATACATGGCAATCATGCTTTCATTCATCACCGCCACCACAACACAACTCTGTTTAAGTGAAGCATCATTGAAAGACTCCCCCAAAATACTTAACTCTTAAACTCTTAAAATAAAAGACCTCCACATCAAAACAGGTGTGTTACATTCAACAAACGTGGAATTAGTGCAGCTGCAGGTAAGTAGATTGTTTTAATGCAAAACATGTTGGGTTTAATTTGCTGCCAGTGTGAGAACTTAAAAGCTCGAAAAAGCTTTGATTGGAGTCTGACAGGACTGACAGAAAAGTATCCCCTTATTGAGAAGAAAACCTCAAGTTCATAGCAACATTTACATTTAAACATGAACACTGATCCAAAATTTCTTCTTTTAAATTTGTTTGCTGTTCTTCATTCAGCAAAGGATGTTACACCACCAGAGCTTAAAGGCAGTTATGGTTAAAGAAATCTGGATCTGTTTTCCCTGAAACAAGACAAAGTCAGAAGAACACCAAAGTGCAATGAATCACCTAGAGCAGGGGTGTCAAACATAAGGCCCAGGGCCTAAAATTGGCCCAGCAAAGACAGCTGGTCTCTGGATGACTTTAGAAACTATCACGAAGGGCACACATTTTTGGATTAACTTTATTTTTTTATACGTTTTAAGCCTTTCCTGCTGATAAAGACCTCCCCCACAGTCATTCATACTATACCAAAGTAGTTAAGTAATAGCTAAACAATTAAATAACAGAGAGGTTCCTGTTATAGAAATTTCAGTTAAAACAAAAAGACTTTCATTAATCAATGAAAGCTTTAGGTTTTATAAATACAGTACAGTGTGTTCAGTGAGCTACCAGAATGTTTTCTGTAATTTTGCACATTTACAACTTAGAAAAACAGAGGTTCTGTTGAAATTGCACTTCTTTACTTCATATTAATATATCTCATAGATTAAATGCGCAGTTAAACAGAAAGTGGAGTGTCACTTGTCCGGCCCATTTAAGATGAAAGTGGACTGCCTGTGGCCCTCAATGTAAAATGACTTTGAGATCCCTGACCTAGAGTAAAAACAAGAAGCCGCATGCCTGCAGTAACACATTCACACGTTAAACATGAATGGTCAAGAAAATAAGGAACATCCTCAATCTTGTGTTATTTGTTGGTTTCAGAAATGCAATTCTAGCAGATTTCTTTAAAGTGCCCCAGCATGAATATCTGGCCTTGAATATCAGGCACACACTTAAAATCACCTTTAAAAAGAAGATAATGACAAACAAAATAGCAAGGTTTTATACTAGACCTTTAACGCAGCAGTGAGTAACAATAATAAAACTTGATATTATTTGGAAGAACACAACACCCACAGGCAAAACAATAAAACAAAAACGGCAACCGCAACCTCGATTCACACCCATACGTTTTTCATTCGATCCCTGAAGAGCTGTTAGACCTGATGCTTTTTGCTTGCATCCATACTGGCATGTGCTGCACGGGCTAATCGTGCAATGGATGAGACTGAAGCTGTGATGGTTTTTGGTTTGAAAGCAGTTTAAATGTGAAAAGTTGTGCACCCTTATCACACGCTACATTGGTTCCCTGTTACTCACCCAAATCTTCAGAGGATACACTTCAGGTGCTTTAGCTTCCTTACACAAAGAAAAAAACATTTTATAAGGCAGGAGAAATTCTTTAGATATACATTAAAAAACGATTCTCTGGAATATTTAAATCCAAATAAACCCTGCAAATTTGAAGATATATGTAAATAGAGATATTAATTTCCAGTGCCTATACCATACACACAATCTAGCCATACTGTCAGGTTTGAGGCTAAGTAACAAATCCTTTTCTTTTATACAAAATAATCCAAAGGATGAGGTCATTTCAAAAGCTGTAGAATCTGTCAGCTTCTATTTCCCCCACCTTATTAGAGGTATATCAACTTCTGCATCTACAGAAGCAAACACTAAACTTAAATTATTGCTAAAAGTAAAGATGTTTTGCTCTCCTTTTTGCTCCATAGAAAATAAAAAGTGCTGATATAAAGTATAAGTATATTTGGATTCAAAACAAGGAATGGCTGATGTGATGCGAAACCAAGTCAGAGTAACAAAAAGTTTGAATATATATTTTGTTTTGCTGTATTCTTCTAAAGTGCCTGGGTTGAGGATGAGCACTGTATGCTGTCACAGGTTGGTGGGCCGGGTCTGCTCCTCTGTCTGTGTCGGGGCCGGCTCACAGTCTTTAGGCCCTCTGTCCTCACCTTGTACGTACATGAGGAAGAGGGTGACGGTAGCAAAAGTGGCAGCATTCACAGGGAAGGCTCTTAGCAGTGTGGAAGTGAGGCCTCGAGTAAACACCATGTAACCCTCTTTTCTGACACTCTGCCGGATACAGTCAGCAATGCTGCTGTACTGGTTCACACCACCCACCCCATCTGCTTGGAGTCGTGATTTGATCACATCTACGGGATAGTTGCAGACCCAAGACGTGACGCCTGCCATACCCCCAGCAAAGAGCAGTTTGGGAATCAAAAAGCGGGCATCTGGCTCACAGCCGAGGCTGCGAGTCAGCAAATCATACGACAGGAAGTAAACCCCGAAGGCAGGTGTTTCACGGACAAGTGTAGTAACCATGCCCCTGTTTACACCTCGCAGACCCTCGTGTTTGTAAATGCGTAGCAAACAGTCAAAGGAGTTCTTGTACATCTTTTTATAGCCCGTCTTTACCCCTGTACCCTGCATTTGCATGCGGGTTTTGGCCAGCTCCATGGGGCAGCAGACCACAGTCTGGATGGCTCCTGCTGTAGCACCAGCAAGGAACTGGTTCCTTGGGGTGTCTTCCCCCAGCCATCGCATTGTATTTCCCTGAACACCAAACACTATAGCATTGATGAATGTAAGGCCCATGATGGGGGATCCAATGCCTTTATACAAGCCAAATACCTGTGGTAAGTGTGAAAGATAAGACATACAGTAACACATCACGATAAAATGAAATCAGGGTAAAAGATAAAAAGAGTTTTAATTAAACAGTTTCTGTTTTTTCCTTGTTACTTAATTTTAAATAGCATTAATATCCAATAATAATTTTAATAATCATTAAAAATAAAAAATAAAAAACAGGTTAACTCGCATTTTCTGTTTTCACAGAAGCCCATATATTTCAAGCTAACACTATAAATTAAAGCCTATATGTATTCTTGATAGCTTTTTCATATCCCAGACCTATAATATATTGTTCCTTCATCACAATGAGGAACTTATCTACACTTGTCATTACTTCCCTGATCTCAGTTTGAACAGCTTTTTCTCTTGAGAACCAGAAGGGTCAGAAAAAAACACCTACATTACATCTTATAAAGTGATGGCAAGAGCCATAAGTTGCTTTATCTTTCAAGGCAGTTAATTATTTTCTACATACCATTCCCTATGATAAAGCAGCCTGCAGTACCACAGTGAGACTGATAACATGCATTTGCATAACAAATCTTATGACCATTTTATATATATTTCCAACAGTATCCTGAATCCTAAAGAAGAAAATATGATGATTTAGGGAAAATCTGTGAAGTAATTACAGTGAAAGTAAAAACATAGCACCATTCTGATGGGAAGTGTGGTTAAAATGGCCCATAAAACCAAAGCCATTTTCAGACGTGTGTGTTACCCAATGGGGCCAATGTCTCTTGCTGTGTGTTACACGTGAGAAAGTGCACCTTTGGACAATGACCCACTCTGATTCTCCTAACACTGCCTGGTGTTAGTGTAGGGATGGGTATTGATAAGATTTTCACGATTCCAATTCCATTTTCGATTCTGTTTAACGATTCGATTCTTTATCGATTCTTTTTAAAAAAGGAGAACACTAAGGTCGATTAGCTCAGAACTTTGTTTTTTATCTTCTCTTTGAATAAGATAGAAATTTAGGAGTAACATGGCCTTACAAACCCAACAGTGAGATCTTAAGAGATCCACAGCCTACGGCTCTTTAACGGGGTGTCACAGGGTCCCCAGGAAAAAAGACTGCAGCGAGAACTGCCAGCATCTGAGCCAGACTCTGTCTGTCTCATCATGGTCACCTAAATGCACAGTAATGGCAGGTTTTGTAATAAGGCAGATCGCGCTAACATAATATACACTGTTAGTTGATTATTTACCTGCTGCATTAACGGGAGAGGACGTGCAAACGTTACCGCTGCTGCTGGTTGAGATTCACGAGTCCGGAGCGGAATTAAAAACACGACATTCATTTAAGGTTATCACGTGTTTTGTGAACAAATGGCTTTTGCATATTCGTAGTGTTTCCTCCCTTAAATGAAGTATCTACTTTGCAAGTATTGCAAGTTGCCCTGTTGTCATCCGTTCTCGTAAAGTATAACCAAACTTTTGAGCGTTAGAGCCGCTTAGGCACCGTGTTTCCTGCCAGGTAAATGACGCTCCGCAACGTGGTGACGTCATTCGTGGCGACTGAATTCGATAAGGGAATCGTTTGCAAAAATGGCAAACGATTCCAGGGAATTGAAACAGTGGGAACCGGTTCTCAAGAAGAACCGGTTTTCGATACCCATCCCTATGTTAGTGTGTGAAAAAGAATCAAGCATCACTTAAGTCTACACGTCACTTTGACTTTATTGACTTTAATCTAACAAGCAAGTTATATATATTATATAAGCTATAATATATAACTATGATCTCTGTAATCATATTATAATGCATACTAGCATTAGATTGATCTGTGAAAGCAATCTGCACGCCCTGCGATAGATTGGTAACCTGTCCAGCATGTTCCCCGCCTCTTTCCCTATGAGAGCTCAGGTAGGCTCCAACCCTGCACTGGATAATATGAAGAAAATGAATGACTAAAGAAATCCACATACCGACTCCTGACGTATGATGGACTGGAAGCAGTGGAAAGTCCCACGATAGAGAGGTTTATCAGCATTCTGGACCTGCAGTCTAACCTGAAAGACAAGATGTTTGGAATGATCACCTCAACACTGGAAGACTAGAATCATGCATGTTTTACACATTATAAGCAACTGATTTCACTTTTAAAACATGCAAGGAGAGAGAGTGGGGGGGAAGAAAAAAAAAAACGGGAAAAAATGGCAATAACGTTGTTATTACCTACCTTTACTGTGTCAAATGGGTGTCCAACCAACACTCCAGCCGCACCTACAGACAATGAAACAATACTGGAATAATCATTTGGTTTTAATCTGGAGCAAACTGAAGCAAAAATAGGAAACCCTGAGAGAGGCACTCTCTGATTACACATGAGATATCCTGCAATTCATATGTAGCTATTCATTTATTATTCATATGTTTCTATTTAAAGCAGTCTTTATAACCCATATGGCCCACTTGACCAGTCTTTGAAGCTCAAAAACTCTTGCTGCAGTTGTGTCATTTTAGAGTCTACTGCCATCGCCTCTTCAGAGCCACCTCTCTGAGCATCAACACTCTCTAAAACTCTCTTCAGCATGCCTTTGAATGTTGCGTAATCTGGGCCTGTAAAGCACATACCAATGTTGTGATGCCAGCTTGAACTTTTCACCTGAGCCTATGTTGTAACACGTGCTGATTATATCTCTTGAACTGGTGACAAACATCATTAAGTTTTAATATCGAAACCTTCACTAGATAACGTACCTGTACAGCAATCCAAGACGGTATCAGTAAAAACAAAATCTTTTTTTTTTTTTTTTTTTTTTTTTTTTTTTGGGGGGGGGGCCTTCACAAAATATAAATAAAAACATATACTACTACATGTTCATCTATGTTTACATATATACGTTTTAAGTCAAATAACAAATGACATATCCCATCACATTTTTGCAAATACTTGCTTATTCTATGGTTTGAGGTTAAAAAAATGCAATTGAGAACCAGTTTAGCAAACATAATACTATAATGACTGTTTAGAAAACACACATGTATGTTAATCAACCATTTGTAGCACCGTGGTAAACAAACAGAGTGTACTAATCCTGCATAATCACATGCTTTGTCACTTGACCTGTTTGTAAAATGAGCCCCTGGGAGCTCAGTTCCAGTTGTAAGCTGGGAAACACACCAAATCAGACATAACACAATGATGAGCAGTCAATAACCTTTATTAGTCCCACACGTGGGAAATTTGTTATTTTGAAATTTGTTAAATTTGAGCCAAGCCCTTTACAGCAGGAAAAACTGGTGGTGCTTGTGTCACTGCTTGGATGCTTTCACTTCTCACTGAGCTAAACAAGTGACACAAGGGAGCCGTAAAGAAAGTTGGCATACATTTATAACTAGAATTTACTTGCAGCAAAACGACAAATGTTTCTCTGTGTTTCAAGCCTCGAAAGGTTCTGCCACACATTAATTAGTACAGAATAAGTTAATTTAAGCTACTGAATAATAATTCTGGAACACAGTAAAGTGAGTTAACCACATCTACATCCATAAATGAACCCAATCAATCGGTGGAAGAGGCATTAATAGAATGAGGCTCAGTAATGCAGTTTCTTAGAAGCGAAAGCAAACTTCAGTGTCATACCATTAGTGAAAGTGAAACTACAATATTTCGTGCGTCATATAATCACACATTATGTGTGTGCATGCAAACAAACAAAAACATCATAGTAAGTTAGTTTTTTTAAATGTATATATACATTTTTTACACACGCACACACATCACAGTAGTCATTTCTAAATACACACACACACACACACACACACACACAGATAGATAGATAGATAGATAGATAGATAGATAGATAGATAGATAGATAGATAGATGTGTGAGTGTGTGTGAGAGAGTGAGAGTATATAATTATATTTTTTAAATACGTTTTACATACACATGTTTTTATGTATGATAGTTTTTTTAAGCTGCTCAGTGTTTTGATGGTTTGCTACCATGACAAATATCAGGAACCGCAGTGGGTATCTGACACGGTAAAAACGAACAGAAGTGATGAGTGACTTACCTCCTAAGCATCCAGCAATGAAGTCCATCAATAATATCTAAAGCACACCAAAAGGTTCTCGATGTCTTTCTGTCTTTCTCAGCTTTTCCCCAAACAACCTTTACTTTAACGTTTCCGAAACGTGTACCTAAGCGTTTTATCTAGCTGATGGATCACTGCTAAATGATAATATCAGATAACGTTTGTCTTAGCTACCATTAGCTAGCTTGTAACGTGCCTCTCTCTGTTACAGTCACGAATCCTGCTAATAGTATTTTCTCTCTTTGTGCTGGTAAACCTCTCCTGTTGACCTACGCGCTTTATATGAACCTTTGCGATGTTTACAGTCAATGCAGACTTCCTCCACACTGTCTGTAATTCAGAAGTTCATTACATATGTATGTCAAAGGAGCTTGCGTCACAGGAAGTTGCAGGTAACGGTAGGACGGCCCGCATAGAATTGCTATCCAATCAGGGGAACAGACACCACCGCGTATCTTAACATTTAGAAAACAATAAATAAATAAATACACACTACAGCTTGATGCTACGGGTGATATGAAACTATATGTTTTTACTCATGTGGTATATATCGCATTTTGCACATTTTGAATGCTCTCTCGTTGAATAAAACAGAATTTCTTCTTTTAAAATGTGATAAACACGTTAAAGCGCGGTTTCCCGCATGGTAAGTTGCATCCACAGAAACTGGCAGGCGTAATCCGAGTTGGTACTAGTCAGCAAGATTTTGATTTACAGTCAATGCAGACCTCGGCCCTGTTTCAGGAAGCCGGTTTGGAAAACTCAGAGTGAAAAACGATACTCAGGGTTGAGTAACCCCGAACTGTCCAACTCGGAATATTCGGTTTCAGAAAGGCTGATAACAATTAGTTCAGTCAACGCGGAGTTGCTTTAACCCCAAGTGAAGCGCGCGGACGAGGATACATAAAGCCCTGATAAGCGGAGCACAGATTAAGCGAGTCACCATGGAGACGGAGGGAAAGAAGGCGCGGTCAATGTATTTCACAGCGCTTGAGGCCGAAATTCTGATGGCAGCATATGCCGATAACATGCAAATTCCGCGGAAAAAAGTAACACAGCCACAGCTGCAAAAGCATGCATGGCAAAACATAGCCGACAGAGTCAATGCGTGAGTGTTAATTTAAACATTGATCGAGGGATTTCCACCCATTTAACACGTTATTTTATCATATGTTATTTTATTTGTTATTTTATACATTTTATTTTGTGATGTGATGTGAGCGCAGGTGCAACCCAACAGGCCCCAAACGTGCCTGGCAGCAAGTAAAAATGAAATATAAAAATATAGTCCAAACAGGTAAGGTGTAATTGTATTATGAGCCATAGTGCTTGGTCTGTTTGTCCGATGTAAATCAATTGCAGTTAGAGGCTACATTAATTTTCTTTCTGTAAGCACTTATTGAAATTATCTGAGCACATTACAAGTACATATTTGCTTACTCTGTATGCTCAAATGTGGCCCGTTATAGCCAACAGAAAAAAAGCGGAGGCCCGAAAAACAGGTGGGGGTCCTCCACCACCACCACTCACAGAGGCTGAGCAGTTGGCCCTCAGCCAAAACAGTGGGCGCCCTGTGGCCGAAGGCATCTCTGCGGGGACATCCTCTGAGTCAATAACCCCGCAAGACACAAGTGCCTACATAAGGGGTAAATTCAAAATAATACATGATGTGCATACATCCTTTCTTCACAGTCACCTTTGCAGTGCGACACATTCATTTGATAAACTCTTTACCATAATGGATTATTTTGTAGTGAAGTTATTTTCCGACTGATTTTGCCTTCCCTCAGCCTTGGTTGTCTTTGAGAGCATAATGACAATGAAGTGTAAGGTGCTTGGTATGTTTGTTAATTGCCATTTGGTCCCTTGTAAGTTATAAGTGACCTGTATAAACCTCATATTCTATCAGTTGATGGTGATGGTGTACTGCATCTGGTGCAGCCTCCTGTTGAGCCAGACCAACATGCAGTTGTGAGTAATACTCCACAGATTATATGAGTTTACAGTAGAACAGCAATGTTGTTTATTTCTTTACTACAGGAAAATAATGAAGAAACATTGACAGCTGTTACAGAGGAGGAAGCAACAGAGACACTTTATGAGGTTTACATCTTTTAATACTTTGTGTACAGGAAATACAGGCGACCAATAAAGCCAGTTGAACAAAAAATCTGTTTATTCTTCTTTCAACATGTTGAGGTGATGGGTCAAAAGAAATGATTGTGACATATGGTGTCTCTGACTGCTCTTCCATCTTGTATGTCCGTGGGAGGGTCAGGATGTTCATGGTTTGGATCACTGCTGATGTTTGGTTCAGAAGGACAGTGTTCTCCTCTAATTGTGGCAATGTTGTGAAGAATCACACATGCCACAATAATGTCACATGCCCTTTCTGGGGTGACCCTGAGTCTTTGCAGGCACTGGAACCGGGCCTTAAGCATTCCGATAGTCATTTCAATTCTGGCTCTTGTCCTGCAATTAGCCAGATTATATCGCTGCTGTGGGCCCGGTTCAGGGTCAGGGTAAGGGGTAAGCAAATAGGGTAAACATGGATACCCCCTATCACCAAGCAAGTAGCCAGTGAACTCTCCTAAGACAGAAGGATACACTTCAGTTCAAATGTCCCTGAAGCAATTGGTCTTTATATATTTTAAAGTATTCTCAACTCACCATGTCCAAATTTTGTGCTCAGTGTACATTCACGGAATATTTGTGAGTCATGGACAGAGCCTGGCCACTTGGCTTCCACATTTGTGATAATGTTGGCAGCATCACATATGATCTTCACAGTGCAGAGAACACAAATTAGCATCCATTACTATAATGAAATAATTTGTTAGTTTGACATGCTACAGGGAACTATGTACCTGTACATTAATGCTGTGGAAAGACTTCCTGTTCACATAGTCTCCTTCATTTACTGAAGGAGCAATGATTGGAATGTGAGTGCCATCTGTACAGCCAATCACGCCTGGGAACCCTGAAAATAAATGTGCAATTTAAGTAGTAGTCCAAGTATCACCACATCATAAATTAAGTTTTGTTCATCCTGATACCTGCAATTTTGTGGCATCCCTCTTTGATAAATCTTGTGGGTCTATGACCGGGGAACACCACAGACGAGTACAGGAGACGTTTCAGTGCAACTGTAACATTCCTGACTGCCCGACAGACGGTAGCCTTGGAAACGTGCTCAGCGTCACCAATATTATACAGAAAGCTCCCGTTTGCAAGAAACCGAAGTGCAATACAAATAATATGCAATGAACTGAGAGCATGTCCGCGATGTGTCACATGCGTAATATATGGCCTGAGGATGTTATCCAAATAAATTATAGATTGTGCTGAGAAACGGTAACGTTCACACAGAAAATCATCAGGAAATGATAAAATGTCCAAACGCGCTCTGATCACTCTCTCCCGGCGGAGAGCCCTGCGGAGAATTTGGGCTTCACGATCTACTGGCTCTTCAAGGAAGTGGCACGCCATGTCCGACACTTCCTACTGTCAGGTTTCCGACAAAGGGGCGGAGACAGTCAGGGTTAGTTGTAGTAAACCTGCTAGGGGGCAGGTTAGCTTCACGGAGTGTGTCGTCATAGTGACTCACTCAGGCTGCAGCTGAACTCGCTTTGTGAAACCGAAAACCCAGAGTTTTCGTTAACTCAGGGTATACTTACTCAGTTTTTCCACTAAACCGGCTTCCTGAAACAGGGCCCTCCTCCTGAATTTTGGCTAACTGGGTTTTCTGTAGTGATGTGTCCTGTGTGTCGAAGCTTCGAATCGTGCGTCGGGTAATCGCGGGGGCGTTTTTCTGAAGCGCGTATCGAGGCTTGCTTTGATTACGTATGCAGTGACGTTCGAGGCCTCGCGGGCAGTCCGTACCACGTGACTGATTCAGGGACTGGTTCATCGGTTCGCGCCAGATTCGAAATAACATGGGCAGGAAAACAGCTGATTCCCCATCACACCGTGTTGTGGAATTGGATTACGTACGTGCTACATAGTTACTTGTGCATTTCTTCTTCGATGGAACCAGCAAGGAAGAGATGTTTTTTTTTTTTAATTTTGTCTCTCCTAATAAAGTATGCACACAGTAATAAATATCACAAATGATAAACACCAAAATATAAATAAACAACACTACACATCCTATAATCTGATTTCTGTCTTTTAGTTTATTAAAAAGTGAAGCACCAAACACTAGTTTGTGTCATTATCCAGATGTACATAAGGTTTACACATCATTATAATCAAAGAGCCCGCTTCACTTGAATTGTCCACTTGATGGCGCAGTAGAGCAAATGAATCATCACAATGCTTCGAACCATGAGTCGACCAATTGGATGGAAAGCTTCAGTTCATCATGAGGCTTCATCTCACCATCACTAGTTTTCTGTACTACGAACGTGGTTCGCTTCTTACCGAGGTATATGGTAACTTGTGACCCAACCTGCTCCGGAGATGTTCTCCAGAAAATAGCGTCACCTGTCCTGGAAGGTCCCTCGGACCTCTCCGAGGACCAAAATTTTTTTTTGCTTGTGTTTCTTTTTTCTGTTTGTTTGTTTTTTAATCGCATACAAATACACATATTTGTCGCATATTTGTCTTTGTGTTTCCCCTTTGCGTTTTAGTCACAAATAATATCGATATTTAGACGCAACTTTATTCCTTATTTCGTTCTATTTGCAGCAAAACAACTTCACAACAGTAGTTGCTCTTAATATTTCATAGAACAGGACTCCTACACTGTTCTTGCTGATCTGAAGTTTCATTTCTGCTCTTATGTTTCATTTTTACTCTCTAAGCCTTAAATACCGCAGTCTGCAGCGAGAAGAATAAAGCTGTCAAGTTATTTTCCGTTTCGCTTTCAAATCAGCCGCAAGCGCTACGTCATTTCTTCAAATAAAGCATGTTTATTATAGAGTCTTTGCTCTGCGAATACTTTTACATGTGCAATTTGTGAAGCTGTATCTTATTAAAACTGTTGTCACGGGAATGTGCCCGTATTAATATGATTATTCAATCACATTGATTTCACGTTGTTCTGCGACAAACAGAAGGGATTTCCGCGTCTTCCTTATCAGACTCTGGGACAGTAAGCTTCAATGTTAAAATAAATCCAGTAAAAAAAAAAGCTTCAAAGCTCTAATGTGCAGCCCAGGGGCGTTTTTAGCCCATTCCTTGTTGACACTGGATTGCCCAATTATATTTCTAGAAGATCTTGTTTTCTTAGAAGATTTAAATAGTTATAAAGTATTTATGTGGATATTTTGTTGGCTCCATGCGGAGTTTCACATACTATACTGCAGTGATTCCTGAGATTAGGGACAAAACAGGTTTCAATTTTCTAAAATATATTTTTTGATTTTTCAAAAACATATTTACATATAATTGTTACACAAAGTTTTGGCTGTCTCACCATGTTTTGGTACAATCTCCCAGGTGTAAAAAATTTTTAATAATTTATGTTTTTGCTGGAGAAGTGCAAGGTTTTTGTCAACACCGTCAGACACAAAGAAATGCAAAAATATATATTTTAAATTAAGTTGTTTCAGCTATTTTGACTATTAGCAGATTCTCTATTCTATTGTTTATGCACATATGTTTTCAAAGCAAGTATACCACATTTAAAAGTAAGATTGTTTTGGCTTTTTATTATTAGAGTTACAGTCATACATATTTTGGGACTTTGTGAAAGAAAATCACAACAAGATGACATTCAGGAGTATAAATTGGTGTTTTGAAGATAAGAGTACAATGACATTGTGATTGAGCTTTAAAACAATTTTAAAAGCATACCAAGAAGGCCTCGACATCAGACTCTGCATGCTGGGGAGATCGCAAAGCTGTGTCGTTTTGTGTGTTCTGCCGGAGTGGCGAAAGGTGCCGAAGCGGGGGCATTATGATGCCTGCTGTCAGTGGGCTGGGGGAAAGACTGTGGAGTGGTGAGGGCTGTTTTAAAAAAGACCTTGCTCCCCCTTGTAAAATGTTGTAGATCCGCCACTGAGGTGGGGTAAAACGCTGAGAGAAAACAATAAAACGAAACTAAAAATAGATGCGGCACAATGTGACAAATTAACCATCATGTTAGATGCTGTTATAGCTGCTGCACCGTGACAACAGTATCAGCAACAACTAGTAACCAGGTCTTACACTCAGAGGAGGGAAGATGAAGTTAACGTGGTAAAGAAATGGATGGAGGGACATCATTAGGAAGGGTGAGATTCGAGGATTCAGATAAAATGAATGGCAACTTCTACCATGAGTCACTAATAGCTAAAGTGTAGCTTTTAATTGTTGTCACATGTGCACTGTACAACTAAGAACTAACCCAACAACAGCTTTACCAATCTGAAGATATTTACCTGTGTATGTTGAGCGAGCTTCACAGTATAGCGCCCCACTCTTTTTTAAAGAGTTTTGGATCTCATAAAACCGAGCAGGACTGCTCCTCCGTGTGTTTTTGTCATTGTTTATCTCAGACAAAGTCATACTTAAAACACTCTCTTATTTCTCTGACTAACCAACCCTAATCGCAAGAATCAATCACAGCCAAGATTCCATCCATTTCAGGAAGAGAGTGACATAGAAAGAGAGTTTAGAACTTAAAATCAGTTTCAGCTGATAAGACTGAATTTGAAAGTTCATTTTGAAAACTTCTTCCTGTGGTATATGATGACAACTACACAGATTATTCAGTTCAATTGAAATCAATTTTATTTAAGGTAAGCTAAAGACCCTGCAATAATACAACAAAATTCCCAACAATCAAACAGCCCTCTATGAGCAGGCACTTGGCAACAGTGGGAAGGAAAAACTCCCTTTAAACAGGAAGAAAACTCCAGTAGAACCAGGCTCAAGGAGGGGCGGGCATCTGCCGGGAGGGGAGTAAGATGGGGCAAAATGCACACTGTGCAAGAGAGCCAAAGATCAATAATACCTAACAATTAAATGTAAAGTGGTGTATAAAAGCAAAGATTGAAAATGCTAATTAAAGTAGGATTCAGGATCACTGGATCCAGCCCTAACTATATGACTTATCAAAAAGGAAAGTTTTGAGCCTAATTTTAGAGAGTAGAGGGGGTGTCTCTATCACAAATCCAAACTGGGAGCCGCAGTCACAAAAGAGGGGCCTAAAAGCTGGAGGCTCTGCCTTCCATTCTAGTTTTACATATCCTAGAAACCACAAGATATGCCTTCAGTCTGAGAGCGAAGTGCTCTGTTTGGGTGATATGGTGCTATGAGGTCTTTAATACAAGACGGAGCCTGATTATTCAAGACCTTGTAAGTGAGGATTTTAAATTTTATTCTGAATTTTAAAGGGAGCCAATGAAGAGAAGCCAGTATAGGTAAAATGAACTCCAGCAATGAATATTAAAACAATAGTCCATCCTACAAGTAACGAATGCATGAACTATTTTCAGCATCACTCTGAGACACAATTGTTCTACTTTTAGAGATACAGTGCAATAGCAAGAAATCAGTCCTACATATTAGGTTAATATGCACATTGAAGGACACATCTTAGCCAAAAATAAGACATGAGTCAGAGACCATACAAAGATCATTCACTAATGCGGTTTCGAAACTGTGATGAATTATGAATTCTGAGTGAAACTCTTCCTCTGCAGATGATCAGTTAGCTGTTTGACAGCTTCTCTGTTTTTGAGGTAAAAGGAAGGAGTCCTTGAAATTTAAAATGAAGTTGAAATGTAAATGAACTTATAAAGACATGTACCCTGTGTTGAAGGGTTTCAGTTCTATTCAGTCAGAAAAACTCCAATCATTTCACGGTCACCAATTAATTCTGTCAAGTCTGCTGTGGCAGACGTGTGGAGGGGAGAGAGAGTGTGGACCCAAATGCAGACACGAGCAATGGACTGAAACTGAAAACGTGCCTTTTACTGAGGCAAAACAAAAAAACACAAAAAAATCTCAGGAAGACTGACAAAACCTAAACAGGGAGGAAACTCCAAACAAGTATAAAGAAACTAAAAAACCTGAGATGTGAAAACTGGACCATGGGAAATGCAGTGGGTGAAATACAGAAAATCCAGGAACAAACAGAAGAAGACAATGGGCTTAAATACACAGAGAGATAAAGAGGGAATGAGATACAGGAGGAGAGCTGGGGATAATCACACACAACAAGTCCGGGAGGAAGCAAAACTGCAAACACTAACATAGGACGTAAAACTGTCAAAGTAAAACAGGTAACAAGAGACATTCACAAAGGCAAAGACTTGACACTGAGACCTGGAGATATGACTGGGGAGGCACAGGAGATGCACAAACATAGAGACCGGGGTGACTAGACATGAAACATGAGGGTGTCCAGGACGGATGGGGTGCCCACAAATAACACCAAATCAAATAATATAAATTAAACAACAAACACAAAACACTGGGTCATAGACCCAGTATTGTGACAGATACTAATTGTTAACATCTGAACTATCTGTCTACTGAAGAGAAATCCACTCAGTCCAGTCAGAAAGAACCTCAAAGTAAAATCTGCCAATGACATGATTTATCTCTAATACAAATCTATTTGAAATTACCAACTGAAAATAACTATCAGAATAGAATCACAGATGAGTTGAACTGCAGTTATTGTTCCCACGGTGTTATCTCCACTGTCATGCTGAAAACTGAAAGGTTTTGCTGTAGCTTAAAATTGCTAAACCTCCTGTAAGCCAGTTTTTACAATAAATGAAAGCTGATGTTTGTTTTTAAATGTAAGACCCTTTGTAATGTCTACTTTTAGAAAAAAGAAAGAAATATGGAAGTGTCAGTTAAATTCACCTAAAATAACCAGCTGGAATTGTTTCTAACCTTTAGCTGTGTTGTTGTTTTCATTTTAAAAACCCACAGTGGGGACTTGGTAATCAGCTGTTTGTATGTTATAACTTCTGTGTTTTTTGCATGGCTGGATAATGGACCAAGTACAGAACAAGCAAAAGCGTTGCAGTCTGCTGGTAGTCCAGGAAGGAGCCATCTGCCAGATTATAACTGTTGTTGATGGAGGCAGTGTACAAAGTATATGGCGCTCCTAGTCTGTGGAACATTCTTGTCTGTGCTGTTTTGTGGGCCGTGCAGAAGAAGGAAGTTGAAGAGCTGAAGTGAAACCGAATGTTAAAAACAAAGACATTTTTCTACTGCAGCCATGGGTACTCTTAATGCTGTACTTCTTTTGTGGTTTTCTCGTTGACCTCCACTTTTGCTCCTTTCCCATTTCTGGCCCACATATCAGATGACTAACATTCGATCAGAATTCATGGTTCAGAACAGATGGTGCGTTGGCAGTCTGCTGAACAGTCTAGTTGGACCTGCTCAGATGAATCTGTTCTTACCATTATGGTAGATTGGTAACACAGATATGGGAGTGTTTTAAATGTGACTTTGCAAATGATAAACGGTGACAAAAAAAACCACCTGGATAGTCTTCTCCTTAAATAAACATTTGTTTTATGACATCCGTGATTATTTAAAGAAACATCCGTGTCCCCACCCAGGGATGCACACATGGTGAAAATAAAAATGAAAGCAAAACTAAAAGGAAAAAACCTGCAAAAACATTCATTAGGCTGCAAAGGCACACAAATCCAGTAGGATTAAAATGCAAAATAATCTGATTGATGTACATTCTCTATTCTTATTATCATCATTTTTATTTATCTATTTGTCTGTATATCTATCTATTTATATCTCTAGATGGATCTGCCTACATTCACACATACACAAAGTACACAGCATGTACTTGGATATGCAAGGTATTGTACACATACTCTAATTACATAATATGTAATTATGTATGTTGTTTTGTTTGTTTCAGTCTGTGCCTTGTTCCTGCCATTTGTTTTGTTGTAAGTTTGGTGTCATGTTTACTATAAAATAAAAAAAAATAAACAAAAGATGTAATAAAAGAAAAGAAGTGCTTTCTGTTTATTCGTTTCAAGCAGTCAAAGCAACATATTATCAAGAGGTGGGGTATAGGTAAAATAAGTATTGAACATATCAACAATTTTCCAAAGTGCTATTGACATGAAATTTTCACCAGATGCTGATAAAAATCCATATGATCCACACATACAAATAAATCAAACAACAGATGTCCATAAATTGATTATGTCTAATAATGAGTCACAGGGAAAAGGTATTGAACACGCTTAAAATAATTAATTTAATACTTTGTCACAAAGCCTTTGTTGGTGATGACAGCTTAAAGACACCTCCTTATGCCTCCTTATGGAGGAACTAGTCATATGCTCCAGTGTGATTTTGGCCCATTCTTCCACACAGTCTTCAGATCTTGAAGGTTATTTGTGCCCCTTTCATAAACTCTGAGCTTTAGTTCTTTCCATAGATTTTTAGTTGGATTCAGGTGATTGGTTGGGCCATTATGGCAGCTTTAATTTCTTTCTCCCAAACCAACTGAGAGTTTCCTTGGTTGTGTGTTTGGGATCATTTTTTGCTGAAACGTGCACCCTCATTTCATCCTTATCCTCCTTGTAGACGGCAGCAGATTTTTATCAAGAATGTCTCGGCACATTTTTCCATTCATCCTTCCTTCAGTGATATGACACATGCCAGTGCTGCATATTGAAACACAGCCACACACCATGATATTTCTGCCTCTAGACTTCACTGCTGGTATGGTGCTTTTGGTATGACATGCAGTTCCCTTTCTTCAGCACACTTTAAACATTATTCAACATGGTTTTTCTTTAGCAATGGAGTCTTGCATTGTGAGCGTGGCACTTAAATAATTTGAAGTAATTGTACCTGCTGATTTGAGGTCTTTCTGTAGCTCTCCACATGTTGTTCTTGACTCCTCGACAACCCCACGTACACTTCTAGACATGCACAAAAGAACATGCTGGGGGAAAAAATATGAGGAGGAGAACAAGGCCAAGACTAAGCTGGAAAACTTAGAAGGAGTAGCCTGACTATGGACACATATCTTGGAGTTATTTGCAATTATGTGCTTGACAATGCAAACGTGGCTACAGTAGTTTCAGTAGTGTTGCCCCTCCCACAAGATGACACTGCTGAAAACATTGCAGCTGCTAATGATAATCACACCCTGCCCTAGTTACACAAACACCCCCTTTCTTTACTGCATTACATAAGTTTACAGAATCAACAGTCTGAATTACCAGTCAGTGCACCTTTCCAAGAATGTATTTATATAATTCATACAAACCCTATTTACACTCAGCGCATGATTATTGAGACACCATTTTGATGTCTTGTGTTTGGCCACTAGATGTCATTGAAACAAAGCTTTCAATGATAAGATAAGATAACTCTTCATTGCACAGGTCCTTCAGGGAGTGAAGAGGATGTCCCTTGACCCTTTGAAGTGCCTTTTTGTGTGCCATGTCGCAGCTGAGAACCGTACAGAGATGCAGCATGTCAGCACACTTTCAATGAAGCAACGGTAGAAGATGATCAGCAGCTCCATCTTCAGGTACATTATTCTGAGGATTCTCAGAAAATGTAGATGCTGTTTGGCCTTCTTTAAAACCGCTGAAGTGTTTGAGATCCATTGGAGGTCTGTGTCTATGTGCACACCCAGGAATTTAAGGCTGGAAACCCTTTCCGCGCACTCTGTGTTGATGCTGATGGGCTGCAGCACGATCGTCCTCCATCTGAAGTCGACTCAGTTTTTTTTTGTCTTGGTGGTATTGAGGTCCAAGTTGTTGTCTGCACACCAATCCGACAGCCTCTGAACCTCAACTCTGCATGCTGCCATTGTCTGGGTTGGTACTGATGCAGTCATGTGTGTACAGATTGTACAGTAGGGGACCTGGTACATAGCCTTGTGGAGAGCTGGTGTTAAGACTGAGGGCTGAGGACCCACTCTAATTCTCTGTACTGAGAGGAAATCTGTGATCTTGCGGCAGGTGGTAGAAGGAAGTCAGAGTCCGAAGTTTTACTAGCAGTCTATCCAAGAGTATCATATTAAAAGCAAAGCTAAAGTCAGCAAAGAGCAGCCTGGCGTAGCGCCCCTGTTGTTCCATGTGGGAGATGGTGGTGTGGAGAATAGAATAGAATAGAATAGAATAGAATAGCCTTTATTGTCATTGTACAGAGTACAACGGAATTGGAGTGCCACTCCCTTGGTGCAAGTTTCAATAATAAATATAAATGTAAAATATAAAAAGTACAAAAAAAAAATCGTAAGTACTCAAACAATAGTATGTACAATATATACAGGATAGCAGCATTAATATAATGACAGTATGAATAGCAGCATAATATAATGACAGTGACGGTATGGAATAGGTTCAATTGTTTTTGTGCTTATTTACTACGGTGATAGCTCTGGGAAAGAAGCTATCCCTGAATCTGTTTGTCCTGGTTTTATGTGACCTGTACCGTCGGCCTGACGGTAATAGTTCAAACAGTTGGTTGCTGGGGTGAGAGTGGTCCTTGATGATATTGCCAGCTCTGCTGAGGTACCGAGAGTTTGCAGTGACCTCCAGGCTGGGCAGAGAGCAGCCAGTGATCTTCTGGGCTGTGTTGATGACCCTCTGCAGTACTTTCCTGTCTGCAGCTGAGCACCCTGCATACCATGTTGTTATGCCATACGTTAGGATGCTCTCTATGGTGGCTCTGTAAAATGTCACCAGCAGCCTCTCCTCCAGGTTGTTCCTCCTGAGCACTCTCAGAAAGTGGAGACGCTGCTGGGCCTTTTTAACCACCGCTGTAGTATTTGCAGTCCAGGAGAGGTCATCAGATATCTGCACGCCCAGAAACCTCATGGAGTGTACCCTCTCCACACAGCTCCCGTGAATGTAAAGTGGGGCCGGGTCTGCTCTGCCCTTCCTGAAGTCCAAGATAAGTTCTTTAGTTTTCGTGGTGTTCAGTTGGAGGTTGTTAACTGAACACCACTCAGTCAGTCTGTTGACCTCATCTCTGTAGTCCGACTCATCCCCCCTTGAGATGAGTCCAACCACTGTGGTGTCATCCGCGAACTTTATGATGGTGTTTGAGAGATGGGTAGGGGAGCAGTCGGATGTGTAGAGCGTAAACAGGAGGGGACTCAAAACACATCCTTGTGGAGACCCGGTGCTGAGTGTGATGGTGCTGGACCGGTGGGGGCCGAGTCTGACAGACTGTGGTCTATTTGTCAGGAAGTCCTTGATCCAGAGGCAGATGGGGGTGGAGAGTCCCAGGTGAGACAGTTTCTGGACCAGGATCTCCGGGATGATATGATTGAATGCTGAGCTGAAGTCCAGAAAGAGCATTCTCACATAGCTTCCTCGGTGCTCCAGGTGACTCAGCGCAGTGTGGAGCGCTATGGTGATAGCGTCCTCGGTGGAACGATTTGTCCAATTGTAACAATGGCGTCTTCAGTTGATCTGTTAGATCAAGACAGGACATGATGTGGTGTTGGACAAGTTTCTCGTAACACTTAATTACAACAGGTGTTAGAGCAACTGGTCGGTAGTTTTTAAGGCTGCTAATATTGGTCAGTTTAGGCAGGGACAATTGTGGCCAACTTCAGTGTAGTTTGCCAGGCTTGTAGTTGGTTAGGTGCTGAACTCCCTACCATACCTGTCATGAATTGTTGATGCTTAAGTGGTCTTCCATATTCCTCTTGTGTGCTGCCTTGGCATCTCTGATACCTCTTTTCAGATCAGATCTGACTGCACTGTACCGTCACCAGATCTGAAAGCAGCTTCATGTTGCTTCAGCAGGACCTAAACCTCTTTAGTTATCCAAGGTTTCTGGTGGGAATACAACCAGAGACGTTAGTCCATAGTGACACTGTCAACACTGAAGATTATGTAGCAGAGCACTGATGTAGTATGCTCCTTGAGGTCCTGGTGTTCAACAGACAACAGTCCTGCAGCTAATGTGATGAACTTTATGGACAGGTTTACAAAGTCTTTGTGGTTAAGGGGGGCTCTCCTCCTGACGGGAGTGTATGCAGGGATCAGCAGCATGGACACGTGGTCTGACAAACCTCGATGTGGTTGCTCTATAACTTTTTTGGATGTTGCTGTAGGCTTTGTCCAGTGTGTTTTTCCCTCTTGTTGCATGAATGAACCTATTTTCAATACAGCTGATGAAGTGGTTCAATACCGGTTCATTACTTCAATATGTACATCACAGATTCCAGATTATGACCATTATTAGAACTCAACAGTGCTCATGTAAACCTTCAGTAGTTTAGAAATTCTTCTATATCCAGTGCCATCAGTATATTTTGCAACAATAAAGTTGCAAAGGTCTTGAGAGGGCTCATTCATTTTACCCATCACAAAATGTTTCTTGTGTGACACCTTGGTAATGAGAGGCCTTTTTAATAGCCATCAGTTGGGCATGAACCAATTTGCACTAACTGGCAGGGTTGCTTCATAATTACTGATAGATTTCAGCTAGTGGCAAGACTTTCCATGCCTTTTTGCACCCCCCTTTCTTCATACGTTTAATACTTTTTCCCTGTATCATTTCTCCTTATTACATAAAACGTGAACGTCTATGCTTTGATTTGCTTGCATGTGTGGAGTTAAATAGTTATTGTTTTCCCTCGTCGGCATCGGCGGTGACGTTTCATTGACGTAACAGAGCGACAGTCAAGGTTATGTAGCGCATTCAAGAGGAAGAATGGGCTCGCATATGGCATATATTTGTCGGTCAGTCACCAAATGACAGGATGCATTTGGCTGATTTCGTGTCTGGATCATTTGCAGGTGCCGGTTTACATTAATCTATCATTTTATAAATGAATGTAAGCTAACGTTAGCTGAGGAATTTGCTAATGAGCTAGCATGATATGAATTTGGACACCCTCTATAATAACAGCATATTAGATTAATGCTAACGCATATGATGCTTTGATCGCTATGTTTTGCCGTAAATTGTTAAAATAAATGAGTCCTGTCCTCACTAGCTAAACCGTCTTCTGTCCTGGTAAATGTTACGATCTTAATACTGATATGTTAACTAGACAATTTAAAAAAAAAAGATATAACCTGGCATTATCATTATCATCATTATCCACAACAACTTTAAACTTTCCATGTCTAGCAGTTTGATTGCCACCTATGACAGAAAATGTTTACCCTGAAAAGCCTGTCAAGGTTACTTTTTTAAATTACACAAAACATCAGATCAGTAACTTCTCATTTCTGACCTTGCTGTCACCGTCCCCCATTTTTAAGTGTAGCAGTTAAAACTTATAACCTCAAACATCTATGTGTGTGCTATGTACTTGCACTATTTTCTTGTAAACAAACAGGGGCATGTGGAGTTGCAGTGGGCTACCCTCTGGACACTGTGAAGGTACGGCGAATATGTCTCAAAGCAATACAACATACATAATTTGTTTTTGCTTTTTTTACTAGATATTCTCAATCTCTCTAGGTTCGAATACAAACACAGAAGCAGTTCACAGGTGTATATCAGTGTGTAGTGGAGACATTTTCAAAAGAAGGGGTAAGTGGAACTTCTATAGCCTAACCATAAATGCCCAGTAAAGGTGTGGGTGTGTGATCTAATTCAAGCTAATGTGACAAAATCCAGGGATTCAGGCGGACCAGCTCAGCTAATAGAATTGTGGAAAAGCAGCACATGTGACAGATCAGTTTGTTATATTAAGTGTGCACAGCTACAGCTCCAGTGTTGGTGAAAATGGAACACTATAGTTTTCAGATCATTTAAACAACATATAAAATGTATCAAATACGGGCAGCTTGGGAGCGCAGTGGTTAGCACTGTTGCCTCACACCAAGAAGGTCCTGAGTTTGACTCCAAGGTTCAAGGTTCTTTATTTGTCACATGCATAGTTATACAAGTATAACACACAGTGAAATGTAACCTGACACGCTCCTCGACATGTGCAAAAATGGGGGGGGGTAGAGGAAGAACTATATATCTATATATATATATATATATATATATATATATATATATATATATATATATATATATATATATATATATATATATATATATAGGGGATAGAGGCTCCTCTTGAGTCTCTCTGTCCTTGCCCAGATGATGCGGAACCTTCTACCAGATTGCAGAAGTTGGAACAGTTTGTTGCCAGGATGGGACGGGTCCTTCAGTATCTGCGCTGCTCTAGTCCGGCATCTCCTGGTGTAGGTGTCCTGAAGCGGGGGGAGAGCAATCCTGCAGCAGCGTTCTGCTGTACGGATCACTCTCTGGAGAGCTTTTTGGTCCTTCACACAGCTGTTCCCAAACCACGATGTCATGTTCTGTGTGAGGATGCTCTCCACAGCGCCTGTATAGAAAATCCTGAGGATCTTTAGAGAGACCCTGAACTTCCTCAGTTGTCGTAGGTGATACAGGCGCTGCCTAGCCTTTTTGGTCTGGACCTGAATGTGGGCAGCCCATGTCAGGTCTGAGGAGATGTGGACACCAAGATACTTGAAGGTCTGCACCCTCTCCACCTGAGTTCTGCCAGTGAGGAAGTCCAACACCCATGCACACAGACGGCTGTTGAGTCCCAGATCCCTGAGCTTTGTGAACAGTCTGCAGGGCACTATTGTGTTAAACGCTGAACTGTAATCAACAAACAGCATTCTCACATAGTTACCCTGTTTCTTGTCCACGTGGCTGAGTGTGGTGTGCAGGACGTGGGCGATGGCATCCTCTGTGGATCTGTTGGGTCAGTAGGCGACCCATTTTCAAAACGTTTATTACTCTGTAGCATCGCCTCTTCTTTCCCACGGGGTTACGTCACCTCTTCTCAATTCAAAATGGCTTAATAATAATATAGCTGTATGTGGTGAGTATATTAGACTCCACCATCTAGCCAGGGCTTTTGTGTGTGGAGTTTGCATGTTCTCCTGTGTTCGTGTGGGTTCTCTCCAGGTAATCTTCCTCCAACAGTGCAAACTTAGTTAGTGGGGTTAGGTTAATTGATGATTTTAAATTGAATTGCCTCTTGATGTTAATTGTTTACCAGCTGTAATCTTAGATCGTTCAAGATTGAAAATGTACGTTTAGCTTTCAAAACTACAACTGCTTAGTCATTTCCATTTTCTGTTTCCAAAAACGTTGCATCTGGAGAATGTAGCTTAAATATACTCACCACATACAGCTATATTATTATTAAGCCATTTTGAATTCAGAAGAGGTGACGTAACCCTGTGGGAAAGAAGGGGCGATGCTATAGAGTGATAAATGTTTTGAAAATGTGTTGCTGTGTGTAATTCAGCATTAGTTTTCTGTGTTAGCGTTTGAGCGTTTGGAGTTACTTGATCAGTGGTTTCTCTTTTTATTCTCTAATCTCATCAGGTGCATGGCTTCTTCAAAGGCATGTCCTTACCCATTGCCACAGTCTCTATGACGTCCTCGGTGGTGTTTGGCACATACCGGAACTGCTTGCAGTGTCTGAGCCAGGCACGAGGAGCTTGTTGTGGTCCAAACACCAAACTGGAAGTCTTCCTGTCTGGAATGGCCAGCGGTGTAGCTCAGGTAATAGAGATTTCAATAACGTTTTGCAGTTGTACAGATTGTTTACATCAATGCTAACATGCAACATTTTTTTTGCTGAAGCTCTTGTGATATGCCGACCAACAGGTATCAGTGATGTCTCCAGGTGACATCGTGAAAGTACGTCTGCAGTGTCAGACAGAGTCCAGGCGAGCATTAACCAAGACGCCCACGCTAAAGTACCACGGTCCAGTTCACTGCCTGCTAACCATCGTCAAGCAGGAGGGACTCATGGGGCTCTACAGAGGAGCTCTTCCTATCATGTTAAGAGATGGGCCATCATATGCCACTTACTTTTTGACATATGCAACTATCTGTGAATGGTTTGCAGGTGGCAATAAGAAAAAGTTAGGTAAGTGAAGCAGGGGGCGAAAGCCTGCTATTGTTTTAAGTATGTGCAAATCTTCTTCAATACTCATCTGTGTCAGCTGTATCAACACAACCAGCAGTTGTGTGGTGAATTGTACAAGAACGATTTCTATAATTTGCTATATATAATTCTATAAAATACCTGCTTTAAATGTGGCTCCACACCTGAAACTAATTCAAATCCCTGTAGAAAATGTTAACCTGCTCATATGAGGAGCCTAACTAGCATTTACCCGATGATAAAAGTTGTGTAATGTTTCCTCTAGATTGGTATGTTGTGATGCTGGCTGGAGGAATAGCAGGAATGGCCGGTTGGACTATAGGAACACCCATGGACGTCATCAAAGCGCGCCTTCAGATGGATGGAGCAAGGGAGATAAAGAAATATAAGGGCTTTTTCCACTGCATAGCTGAGACTGCAAGAGTGGAGGGAACTGGGGTTTTCTTCAGGAGCCTAGGCATCAATTTGCTGCGTGCATTCCCTGTAAACATGGTGGTGTTTTTTACATATGAGGTTCTGACTGGTTTTTTCCAAGCTGGAGGTGAAGGCGTTGACCCGCCTCAGTTAGGGTTAGAGTAATATTTGCCAACCTCAAGGCTGAGTGCTTGATATGTAATAGCATTCTACTGCTTTATGCATTTTTGCATTGCAATATTTTAAAAGAAAGATCATTTCATTGGCACTGTTACATATAATGCATACATTAGTAAGTGATACAATACATTTTTAGTGTAAAGTTTAAGTGTCAAGCTACCAAGAGTTTTTGGCATGATCCATGTGACCACTAGATGGCCTCCCTGACCAATTTGTCACATTTTGGCCTTTGTTTTTCTGCTCTGCCTAAAAGTAAGAAAACAGTCTGCAGAGTCATTAAAGGACTTTTGTCAGTGACCGTATATTTGACTTTATTCAAGACCGTTTAAGTCTTCAGCTTAAAATGAGCCGCAGTACGCACAGTTTACAGCAATCATGTTACCTGTCCACAACCATGCCATGTATATGTTTTTAGTTAGTGCATTTTTATTTATTTATTTATTTTTTTGCTGTTTCCAAAAATGTTACATGTGGAGAATGTGACTTAAATATGCTGAACATAAATCAGTGTATTGTTAGGCATTTTTGAACTGAATTATTTATTAATTGAATGTCTTTAAAAATAGACTCAGGATTACATTCTGCATATCACCAAATAGGACTTTATGAGTCCTATTTAAATCTTTAAAACAAGTTATCTGTATCTATAATATAATATTGGAGCCTATCTACATTAACTCAAACATTTCTGTTTTTCTTGCTTTCCCATTTCTTTCTCATTTCTGAAAATACAGCACAATTTAACTCCTGCTGGCTATGGTTTTATTTTGAGGTCTTGTGGGTGCACAGAAAAATCAGGGATCTTCAAACACTAGGAATGTTTCAAATTATGTATCTCCAGCAATGTGTTTGTACAGGTATTATGAGAATGTTCAATGTGCTTTCCATAATAAAGGAAGTTTGCAGAAAATTTGTTTTAAGTGTTGTGACAGTCTCCTCATTAATGCTAGTAATTAATTTCATAATTAAGTGTTAAAAGTAAGCGAAAGCAATTATTGCTCTGTCGCTCTGGTTTATTTACCTGTTCAAAATGTTGCTGAATTATTTAGTTATATATTATTTTTTGGGGGGGAAACAAAAACACAGACATATATTCTCACCTATAAGTAAAGATAAGTCTCTACAAGTGGATATTTTCCAACTACTACACTCTAACAAGACTAGATGTCATGAAACCAAAGAAATCATGCATAAATATTTAAAGATATGTACTATAAATACTGTCAGTTATAACAGGAAACAAATTCACATAACTATCCAAATTAGTAAAGTTACCATAAGTATTAAAAATTTGATTGAATTAGATTGTGGATAAATGGTTCATGTTACGTTTCTCCCACTGAAAACGCTACATCCAGATGAACAGAATCAACTTTTGGAGACATGCTGTCCAAACTGTGTCTCGCCTCATGTACCTAAAAAACATGAGCTGTAAATTAGCCTTTAATTTTATTCGAGGAATTATTAGAGGAAGGTTGATATTTATTACAATAATTATACATTGGCATTATTAAATTGAAACGAAATTCATGCTTGAATGGACAAAAGAATGAACTTTGCATGCAAGGCACACTAACACGGCTTTTTAAATGTCCCCAGTTACTTGACAGAGTTCAAGTTTTTCAGTATGAGCTGTTCTTGAATTGGACACATTTAGCATCTCCCAAATGATTATCTAGAGACCTATACTACCAAAATAATTGGACAGGCTTGGACATACTTTACTCAGATTGGACCAAATTGACACATGTTCTCTATTCTATTTTCAAATTGTAGGCTCTGGCATTTAAACAATGCTTACTTGCTATTATTGACCACAAAGTGTGGCATAAAAATATCCCCCAAGCTACAACCAGTCTGGCCTGTTTATACAAGGCAGGATGGAGTCATGTTTCGTGTTGTTCATGCACATTCTGACCCTATTATCCGAATCAGTGGTTGATCAGTGGTTGTTGATCAATGGTC
Source organism: Diplotaxodon limnothrissa (assembly GCF_057381915.1). Lineage (NCBI taxonomy): Eukaryota > Metazoa > Chordata > Actinopteri > Cichliformes > Cichlidae > Diplotaxodon > Diplotaxodon limnothrissa. The sequence continues at coordinate 6,210,257 of NC_140610.1, read as the reverse complement.
ATGAGAATTTGCATATTAATGATCAAGGAACTGAACGCCGAGCCCATTGTTTCTTCAATGGTGCTAGTTTTAGTCATTATGGAAATGTACAAAGAGCTTGGACAGAAAAGTGTCTGGACTTCTTTAAGTTGATTGAAGATGCTTCACCTCTCATCTGAGCAGCTTTATCAGTTCTAAGGTCAAATGGTGGAGACTCCAAGATTTAAGCCCTATGGGAGTCCCATAGGACCCCCTAATGATCCTCTAGTTCAATTCCCTCACAAATTGGTACAGCAGCTGCACTGCAACCAATAAATTAAGGTCTGTAGATGTTCTTGAGTTTTAGTCAGAGAAAAGGAAAAATTAAAAGCAGGCGAGAATCAAACCTTCCTACCAAGAACCCCATGTCACAGAGTTACATCCATTTCAAAAGCTTCTTTTGAAGCTGGCACCTCTTCTATTCCCTTCAAAACTGAGTTAGGGGTATAAACAACACTATTGTTTGATGAAATGATTGGCTCAGTTAGGGCGATCGTGGCTCAAGAGTTGGGAGTTTGCCTTGTAATCGGAAGTTTGCCGGTTCGAGCCCCGGCTTGGACATTGTGTCCTTGGGCGAGACACTTCACCCGTTGCCTACTGGTGGTGGTCAGAGGCCCTGGTGGTGCCAGTGTCCGGCAGCCTTGCCTCTGTCAGTGTGCCTCAGGGTGGCTGTGGCTACATGTAGCTTGCCATCACCAGTGTGTGGATGACTGGTTGTGTAAAGCGCTTTGGGGTCCTTAGGGACTTGAAAAGCGCTATACAAATACAGGCCATTATCCCGCAAGTAATATCAAGTGGAATCCTGGAAGCATTTTAAGAGCTGAATGAATGACCACGCCGAGCAGCCCACAGACACTATTTCTGCAATAACCCCACTAATCATTCTCTCACTCTCCTTCTCTCTCAGGGTGCTTGTTGTGTGAACTGCTAATTATTCCACATGAAGTATGTGTTAAAGTGACAGTTTCATCTGTTTTACATGTGTAAATGTGTGTGGCTCATGCGTATCCACAATGGGTGCAATAAAGGCCTGTTAGAACTCAACTGTAATTATTTAATCGCAGTACAAATGACAGATTTATTCAGTGAATAAAGTGAGCTCACGCTGGGTGAGACCCCAGGAGTTTTGTTTTCACTTGGGCAGACCTTTGGTTTACATCCTGCAAACATGAACAAATAAAACACATACATGCTTTCCTGTTGTGAAACTGCATGCATGTATTTACAGACAAGTCATTACACTGCCTGCAAAAACCAGTCTTAAACATGATTGATAACCAGAAAAGTTCGCAGTTTCCGTTAAAAATGACCTAACATAGCAATTATGCAAAGTTATGTGTAGTTCAATGCCTTTGATCGGCAAGGGTGAAGAGTTTGGCCAAACATAAAAGAAGGTTTTCTCAGTCTATAAGCCTTCATCTCAGTTCCAAGCCAGAGTGGGGATTCATAAACCAGGCGTTTCCACAATGAGATGATTGCTAAAATTCTAGGAACTGCCTTTCGTACTGTGAAACAAGAAAACCAGTCATGTTGTCTTTGTTAGCTGCTTTTAATTAAACCAGGCATTTTCCCCTCATGCAACAACAACACACAATTATGCAATGATTTAAAGATCTCCTTCAGTAAAGCTAGGCTGAATACTGAGTGACACCTTTTTCTTCTTCTTTTTGTGTTGCTATCTTTCAACAACATTGAAGGACGCAGGCTTAGAATATGCTGACATGACTCGATTATCGTATTTGTCAGTGATTAAAAGAAGATGTTTCTAACCTGGATTTTCCATTTTTGGATGGCACAGAAGATAGCATAACTTCTTATGCACAAAGCAGAGCATGCAAAGAGAATATTGTCCTGCTGCCACTTTACTAAGCTAATCGGTGAGTTTAGTTCTAACACATGACTCATGGCAAAGGAGAATTTCATGTATTTTAACTATATCAGAGCACATGTTATGTTTCTATGCTGAATATTCAAGGATCATAGGAGCCTGGTTTCTTTTTATTACTAGAACCAAATTATTAAGCAGCAAGTTTACTTTAATAGAATAAAGTGAATTCAGAACAATTGTTTCGAAGCAAAATCTTAGGAACTTCCAAAGGGCTGTCCAAAGTACAATGATTAATCAGCCAGTTGTGTGGGTGATTCATTAAATGATGCGTGTTCGCAAAATGTCTTGAAAGCTTCATTTTGTTGTCAGAAATGGTCCTTGGTAACTACCACTTGGGCCCCCTTTAACCAATTGCTGTTTGGGCTATTTTGGGAGCTCTGCGCTCCCCTGTTAGTGACGTGTGCTGCTGGGTAAATTTGCAGCTCCGGCGGCCTGGGCCTGCAACCTCAGATGGCATCAATCGGGAGGAAATAGAGGGGTGGGAGGGATGAGAAGAAAGGGTAAGAGCAAAGATACTAGAACGAGAGGAGGTGGACAGAAAAAACTAAAGAAATACAAATACTGTGAGATGATCCGAGGACAAGAGAGGGATGTTAAGTGAGATGCAGTTCAAAATGGGAAAAAATACAGTACACAAGATAATTAATCAGACAGAAACACTTTGGAAAAAACTCAATTATTTTTATTTGAATCTGAGTCATTTTAAATTAAGCATTGGTGAAATTCTGTTTGCATGAAAGGGAAGAGATGAAGAACACATTCATGAGGAAAAATCAACTGCTCTCAATTCTTGATGACTAACAAGTGTAGGGAAGAGTCGGGCGCAATGATGGAGGTGGAGGAGTGGGGGCGCTATTGTACTTCTTATTTGTTTGGAAGAAAGGATATACTGAATAAATCCCCTTGATGTTCAGCGCAAATTCTGTCTTAAATCATGCCTTTCAAGATCCATTTGTGGTACTTTTGCTTTATTTCTTGCACTGGGTAGACTGGGTAATTAAAACTGCATTTAAATGAGAAAGTTTTCACAATCCTTTTGCTAAAAAGTAGACAAGGAGAGTATTGTATATTGTTTAGCGAGTTCTTTAGGTTTGAAATTGATTTTAATTCATGACAGTAGTACAACGGATACTTCCACTGGCCTTACATTAGTGTCCCGATAGTGCATCACCTTCACCATCAGATACTTTTATCTTAAAGAGGGATGAACAGCAGTCCGTAATACACATAAATAAACATAAACCATCTAACATTTTTCTTCTTTGACTTTTCCAACAGCAATACTGGAAGCGGCTCTAGAAAGTGCATATAAATAGCAGAGAAGTTCATAGAGTAGATGACAGGAGACCCAATATTGCTCCTTGGAGGACACCTTTCTGAGCTTCTAATGTGTTTGATTTGACAAGAAATCACAAAAACCATAAATTTTACAAGTGTGTAGGAACTTATTAACAGTAGTAGGTCAAAGATTAAATCCTGGTAGTTATAATGGACAAAAAAGGTTTGTGTTAAAGAATGATTCTAGGATTATAGTTAAACAGCAATGACGTCATCAGATATTTAGGCCACCAGTGTTACCATACCTTTACAAAAAAATACGACTTTATCTGATTTCCACAATGAGACAATTATCCCCAAACAGAGTTTCAGTCAGTCACACAATTGTTGTAGACATTATAATTAATCAGTGGTTGAAGTTTGTTTTTATCCCTTTCAAAAAATTGCCTGTTAAAGCAAAGATTTCTCATTCCTTTAGTCATTTCAGTTTGGATATCCGTTGAAATCAGTTTAATCAGAAACATAAATTCAGAGGATCGATAAGTCAACCATAAATACCTTATCTCCTCCAGAGCTTCACTAATTGCAGAGGTGGGGCAATAAACACCCATAATCGCATTCCCTCACGCACAGATGTCCTCAGTAACCTATTCAAATTCCTCAGGCTCTGGGAATCAGTACACAGTCCCCTTTCTTCCCTCTGTTCCATCAAAACACAGCTACTGTCATTTAAAGCACTGGCACAGAGCCAGCTTTCCATGCAGATAAACATCTGGTGCTGTTTTGTTTAACATCACATGCTTAAATTCCTCTTTTTTATGCAACAGTATAAAAGTGAGTTAGAATTAGTTACACCAGGAAGTGTGGGTTAAATGTCATTCCACCCATTTCCTATTTGTACTCGAATTTCGTAGCATTGTAAAATCTGACATAAAGAATGTTCATACTTGTTGGTCCCCCCCTCCCACCATGCCCCCTCTTTTTTTTAACCGAGAAGTTTTTGCTACTGAAGTTTTGCTAATGTTTAACAGATTCACTATAAGATCGTTGCATTTAATTTTTTTATTCGAATATCTTTGTAGGTATACAGAAGGTACAGAAGCCCATTTTTAGCGACAGCCAGTCCTGTGTTTGATATGAAATTTTGTGTTACATAATGTAAGTTTATCATATTAATTGATCAACAGAAACCCCCCCCCCCCCCCCCCAGTTTCTACAACTGCCTTTTTGACAGAAGGACAGCAGTAAGCAGGAGAAACTTTACAAGGTGGTAGAGAGATCTGCTATGGTGTATGACTTGGAGATAGTGGTACAGGGAAAAAAATGGGAAAAGGAGTTGGCAGAGCTGAATGTGATTTCAGTCACTAAGCATGTTAACAGGTAAATCATCTATTACCTACCATCTTGGCCAATGTGATGCAGAGGATTTAGGGTGTGAAGAAGTTCTTGTTAACTCCTTTAGCATGTTAACAAAAAAAAGCTTTGATGATGGAGAGTGGACATCAGCTGCAGTGTCAGCTGGCAATGCAAATTGAGCCTGTTCAGATTAGCATCTCTGTTAAATGAATCAGCACAGTGTAAGCAGTTGTTTTTCAGTATTTTTCAGTAATATTTTAACCCCACTCCATGCCCAGCTGATACATACAGTTAATCATGACACACAATGCTAAGGCCTTTTCTTTCTGTTGAGATTTCATTTAATATATTTAGAATATTTTTTCAATCAATCAGCTGTTTTCAGATATATGTGGTGTCACAAAAGCCACTACAAATATGATGTTACAGAACATAAATCCATTGCTGGAGATTGAACAGATGTAAAGTACTTAAAAATCTGTATAACACTAATGATGCATATTCTTCTGTAGAATGGGCATTTACTTTTGATATGTTGTGTACAACCTGCCAGCAACCCAATTTTATGTGCAGGGTGTTTTTATACTGTTTTATTGATGTCACAGGATGAGTGTGTGAAAGTGAAATTAATTGAACCAAATGACTGTCTGTAGGGCAATTGAAAAAAACAAGAAGAAAACATTTGAGAAGGAAGAACCTTTTGCAAGAGAAGAAAATTAGTAGGGAAAGATGGAGAAAAATAAAGAGAGAAACAGCAGAAAGCAACAGACAAGGATAAGTGAGGGAGAAGGGATAAGGAAGAGGCAAAGAAAAACTGATGAGATATAAGAGTAAGGGTAGGTGAAGAGAACTGTCATGCAGTTCTAGAAGAGAGCCTTAGAGCAGCCTTAGTGTTGGCATCTCTGATCATCTACTCACACTGACAGCTTGGCGTCATGGTAGAGGGTTCAGACCAGGTCAGTCATCAGATGACAGATTATATTCAAAGCACGTGTTGACCCAGATATTGGCAGTGGATAAATTCCACAACCCCTTATTAGTTTCAAATGTGATCAAACTTCATAAGTTAAGGACTTTATTGCATCTTCCCTGCAGAAACTGCAATAGAAATAGGACTGCCATACCACACCAGGAACACTTTTTTTTACATAAAAAGTGCTGATAACCCTCCTGTAGGCCCACCACCTGCAAGAGATGCTGAGGTGATTCCCCGGCTACCAAGACTAGAGATTGGGACATGGAACATGACCTCTGGAGAAGTGGCCTGAGGTGTCACGTGAGGTTGAGAGGTACTGGCTAGATACAGATCAAAAGTTTAAGACCACAACTGAGAACATTCAGGGATAGATGGCAAGGGAAACACACACCACTTGGAGAAATGTTCCCATGCACCTCATGGAAACGCTTGCATCAAGTATGCCACAACAAATTTTTTAAGTGATCAACAATAACGGTGGGCCTACTCAATACTGAGTTCGTGTTTGGAACTTTGATTTCTGTTTTGGGTGGGTTTACAGGTTTTTTTGAGGTGTGGTCCTTTTGATCAGCTGCAAAACAGCCTGTTTCAGTTTAAGCGTTGTTTTCAATAAAGTGCATGCTCAAAAAATGTTTTGTCTCCCTCCCATTTCTTCTTGTTGCATGTTGATGCTCTACTTGGAAGCTTGTTAAGATTCAACCATCCAAAATATGATTTTTTTTGCCTTTTTGCCATTTTTCAAGTCGTCTTAAACTTTTGATTGGGTCTGTATAAACAGGCTCACCTCAATGCAGGCCTTGAGCTCTGGAACCAGAATCCTGGACAGAGGTTGGACTCTGTCCAAGTCTGGAGTTGGAATTTGGTGAGAGCCAGTGGGTTGGGGTGGGTATCTTAGTATTCCCTCAACTTGCAACTCTGTACGTTGGAGATTTTCCTGGTGGACGAGAGGGTTTGTTCCCTGTGCCTTCGGATTGGGGAAATGGTCCTGACTGCCATCTGCACTTTTGTGCTGAATGACAGTTTACAGTACCCATCTTTCTTGGAGTTCCTGGTTGGGGTGCTTGAGGGTGCTCTACCAGGGGACTCTGTCGTCTTACTGGGGGCCTCCACGCTCATGCGGGCAATGACAGTGAGACCTGGGAGGAACGGCCTGGCAGACCTGAACCCGAACGGTGTTCTGTTATTGGAAATCTGTGCAAACCACAGTTTGTCCATAATGAACACCATGTTCGGACATAATGGTGTCCATAAGTGCATGTGGCACCAGGACACCCTATGCTGCACATTGATGATTGATTTTTTAATCGAGTCATCAGATCTGCAGCCTTATGTTCTGGACACTCGGGTGAAGAGAAGTGCTCAGTTCTTTTGGGAGGATGCTGAATAGACCTGGGGCACCTAAACATATTATGAGGGTGTGCTCCGAACACCTTGCAGAGGCCCGGTTCACAACATCTTCAACTCCCACCTCTGGCAGAGCTTCAAAAGCATTCTGAGGGAGACTGGGGACATTGAGTCCGAATGGATCATGTTCATGTTCAGACCGCAGCTTGGGCGGTGGCTGAAGCAAAAACTTGGGTGTGGGGGGAGTTCAGAGAGGCCATGGAAAAAGACTCTCAGACTGCCTCGAAGAGATTGGAACCCCACTAGAGTGGTTCACAGCTGAGTGTGAAGCGGCAGGAATGAGAATCAGCACCTACAAGTCTTAGGCCATGGTCCTCAGCTGGAAAAGGCTGGAATGCCCATTCCGGGTCAGGGACGAGTTACTGCCCCAACTGGAGGAGTTTAAGTATCTTGGGGAACTTATTCATGATTGAGGGGAGCGGGAGATTGACAGACAGATTAGTGCTGTGGCTGCAGTGATGCGAATACTGCACCAGTTCGTTGTGGTGAAGAGAGAGCTGAGCGTAAAAGCAAAGCTCTCGAGCTACCATTCCTACCCTCACCTATGGTCACACCAGCACACCACAACCCTTTCACCCTAGGGTGAAGAGTTTGGCCATCCAGGAGGGGCTTAGAGTAGAGCTGCTACTCCTCCACATTGAAATGAGCCATTTGAGGTCGTTCAGGCGTCTGACAATGACGCCTCCATGCCTCCTGGGTGAGGTGTTCCGGGTATGTCCCACAGGGAGAAAGCCCAGGGCAGACCAAGGACATGGAGAGATTATCATATCTTTCGGCTGGCCTGGGAACGCTTTGGTGTTCCTCCAGACAATGGAGGAGGTGGCTGGGGGGAAGGAGGTCTGGGCTTCTCTGCTTAGGCTGCTGCGCCCGAGACCCAACCCTGGAAAATAGATGACAAGATGGCTGGATATACATAGATATATAGCTATATATGTCATGGTCCTGGGCCATGTGGGCCCAGTATTCTTAGTTCCTTGTATTTTTGTATTTCGTTCCTTATTTAGGCCATGTTTTCTGAGTTGCCCTGTTGTGTTGTTCCCTAAGTGTTTTCCCTTCATGGCTTTTACCCCCTGTGTGCCCCTCTGTGTATCTGTGAGCCCTCGTCTCTCCTTATGTTTTATTCCATGTTTCCCCTGCCCTTTATGTCTAAGTTCTCCCCGTGCTCTCTCTCCCCCCTGTGTGCCCTCTATGTATTTATGAGCCCTCGTCTCCCTTTGTGGTTGTTTCATGTTTCCCCAGCCCGTTATGTCTGTGTTTTCCCCGTGCTCTCTCTCCTCCTGTCTGAACCTCTGTGCCTGTACATGTCATGTTCAGTTCACCCCGCCCTGTCTCGTTATGATTATCAGTATCACCTGTGTTCCCCGTGTGTGCCCACTTTCCTCGTTTACCCTCTGTGTATTTCTGTCTGAGTCTCCCTCTGTTCGGCGTCGCGTTCTCCCTCATGTTGTGTGTTATTCTCCCCGTGGTTCGGTTCCTTGTACATCTCATGCTTTAGTTTTCCCAGTTTTAGTTTATTTTGTATTGCTTCTCGTGGCCAGCAATAAAGCTGTGTTTTTGAGTTTATCCCCGTGTCTGTGAATCTGCATCTTGGGTCCTTCTCCTGCCTGCCACACAACGTATCATGACAGAAGAACGCGACCGCAACATGGACCCAGCAGTTCACAACCCCTCCACGGACCTCCAGGACGACGCGAACATGTCGGACCCAGCGACACAGAGGAGGGGGATCGTCCGGACAGTGGAGTCTCTATGCGACAAGTGGCTGCACTGTTCCAGTGAGGAGGAACGAGAGGAGTTCGCCCGCCAAGTAGGGGTGTGCGTATCTGTGTTCCCCTGGTTATGGGAGACGCTGCACCCCCTCGTCAGCGACTTTCTCGTCTCCACCCTCCAACTCCGTCCGCAGGAGCAGCGGCCCAGTGGGCGTGCACCTTCACCAGAGCCGTGCCGTTGCGCCGTTTCCCCGCTGTCTCATGAGCCAGTAGCGGTCAGAGTTGGAACGGTGAGGCTCGCCACAGACACACCTTCCGCCCGCACCCCGCCGGCTTCCGCGTCTTCACCGCGGTCTGGCCGCACGGCGTGGCGCACGGAGACAACGGAAGCCATAGACTTTGGCGAGGAAGAGCGGCAGCAGGTGTTACGGGCTTATCGGGAGGACGAGCTCCGGCGGAAACCCTGGCTCATCCCGGAGGAGGACCTCTCACCTGCTGCACAGCCTACCAGCCGCTCGCCGTCTCCGATCCGCTTAGGCTATTTTTCGCCTGTCTCATTTCTGGCAAGGATGGGGGCGGACGACGGGGAACTCACCACTACGTCACCCTCTGTGTTGGCGCCATCAGCGCCCATCGCGCCAGCTTCCTCTGCTCGAAGGAGGCGGCGCGCCCGCCACCATAAACCGGACAATGCTAAAACTACAAAACATGAAGTGGACGGCGGGTTCATTTTTGATAGAGCTATTTTTGTCGACCCTGAGCCTGCCATTTCTCGGACAGTTTTTTCTGAGCCTGCTCCTTTTCCTGCTCGTGTTTCTCCTCCCAGGCCAGCTCAGTCAGCTCCCTCGCAGCCCCTCACAACTCAGTTAGCTCCCTCGCAGCCCTTCACAGCTCAGTTAGCTCCCTCGCAGCCCTTCACAGCTCAGTCAGCTCCCTCGCAGCCCTTCACAGCTCAGTTAGCTCCCTCGCAGCCACCCTCAGTCCAGTTTCCAGTGTCCCCCTCAGTTCAGTTTCCAGTGTCCCCCGTGTCCCTTTCAGTTCAGGCCCCAGTAGCTCCAGTGCCGCCTGTAGCGCAGGCCCCAGTAGCTCCAGTGCCGCCTGTAGCGCAGGCCCCAGTAGCTCCAGTGCCGCCTGCAGCGCAGGCCCCAGTAGCTCCAGTGCCGCCTGCAGCGCAGGCCCCAGTAGCTCCAGTGCCGCCTGCATTGCAGGCCCCAGTAGCTCCAGTGCCGCCTGTAGCGCAGGCCCCAGTAGCTCAGCTCCCCGCGTCTCCAGTAGCCCAGTCCCCGATAGCAGTACGGTCCGCTGGTCAGCTTAACATTCAGCCAGGGGTCTCAAATCTCTCTGGCTCTGCATCAGCTCCTGCTGGGAGCTCGGATGAGCTCATCCAGGACTCCGCGGCTCCCACGCCGCCATCTACCTCGTCAGCTGGAGGGTCCGAGGGGCCCGTTCAGCCTCCTGTCTCCGTTGGAGGGTCCGAGGGGCCCGTTCAGCCTCCTGTCTCCGCTGGAGGGTCCGAGGGGCCCGTTCAGCCTCCTGTCTCCGCTGGAGGGTCCGAGGGGCCCGTTCAGCAACCTTCCTCGTCAGCTGGGGGTTCAGGAGAACCGCACCAGCCTCATGCCACGTCTGCTGGGGGGCCCGAGCCGCCCGTCCAGCACCATGCCACCTCAGCTGGAGGGCCCGAGGAGCCCATCCAGCCACCTTCTGCTTCTGCTCCTCCTAGTCCAGCTCCAGCCCGTGCTTCGTCAGCCGCAGCTCCAGCCCGTGCTTCGTCAGCCGCAGCTCCAGCCTGTGCTTCGTCAGCCGCAGCCTCAGAGCCTTCATCCTCGCCCGGTCCGGCCTCTGCATCAGCTGCTCCTGCTCCACCTGGTCCGGCTCCGGCTTCAGCCTCAGAGTCTTCGTCCTCGTCTGGCCCAGCCTCAGAGTCTTCAGCCTGTGCTTCGTCTGGTCCAGCCTCTGAGTCTTCAGCCTGTGCTTCATCTGGTCCAGCCTCTGAGTCTTCAGCCTGTGCTTCGTCTGGTCCAGCCTCTGAGTCTTCAGCCTGTGCTTCGTCTGGTCCAGCCTCTGAGTCTTCAGCCTGTGCTTCGTCTGGTCCAGCCTCTGAGTCTTCAGCCTGTGCTTCATCTGGTCCAGCCTCTGAGTCTTCAGCCTGTGCTTCGTCTGGTCCAGCCTCAGCCTGTGCTTCGTCTGGTCCAGCCTCAGCCTGTGCTTCGTCTGGTCCTGTGCCCACCGGGCCATGGCCAGCACGCCTGACACTGGAGAGCCGCCGCTGCCTTCCGCGCGGCCGGCCTCCTGAACTGCTCCGTCGTCTCCCTCGCCGCCGCCGCTGCCGCTGCCTTCCGCGCGGCCGGCCTCCTGAACTGCTCCGTCGTCTCCCTCACCGCCGCCGCTGCCTTCCGCGCGGCCGGCCTCCTGAACTGCTCCGTCGTCTCCTTCGTCGCCGCCGCCATTGCCTTCCACACGGCCGGCCTACGGACCAGCTCTGCCACCTGTGCCACCCGCCTGGTCGGCCCCCCGACCGTGTGACCCGTGAACTCTTGTGCCTGTGGGCTCTGGGTCGGCCCCCTGAACCTTATTTGGACTACGGTCATGTGCTCCTGTGTTTTCTGTTGTTTGTTTTGTTTCCCGTTCTGGTCCCTCCGTCCTGGTCCCCCGCCTCCCGCCCTGGGTGGGTTGTTTTCTGTTTGGTTTTGTTTCTCGGGTTTGGGCTGTCGGGTGCCAGCCCTTTAGGGGGGGGGGTGATGTCATGGTCCTGGGCCATGTGGGCCCAGTATTCTTAGTTCCTTGTATTTTTGTATTTCGTTCCTTATTTAGGCCATGTTTTCTGAGTTGCCCTGTTGTGTTGTTCCCTAAGTGTTTTCCCTTCATGGCTTTTACCTCCTGTGTGCCCCTCTGTGTATCTGTGAGCCCTCGTCTCTCCTTATGTTTTATTCCATGTTTCCCCTGCCCTTTATGTCTAAGTTCTCCCCGTGCTCTCTCTCCCCCCTGTGTGCCCTCTATGTATTTATGAGCCCTCGTCTCCCTTTGTGGTTGTTTCATGTTTCCCCAGCCCGTTATGTCTGTGTTTTCCCCGTGCTCTCTCTCCTCCTGTCTGAACCTCTGTGCCTGTACATGTCATGTTCAGTTCACCCCGCCCTGTCTCGTTATGATTATCAGTATCACCTGTGTTCCCCCCCCCACTTTCCTCGTTTACCCTCTGTGTATTTCTGTCTGAGTCTCCCTCTGTTCAGCGTCGCGTTCTCCCTCATGTTGTGTGTTATTCTCCCCGTGGTTCGGTTCCTTGTACATCTCATGCTTTAGTTTTCCCAGTTTTAGTTTATTTTGTATTGCTTCTCGTGGCCAGCAATAAAGCTGTGTTTTTGAGTTTATCCCCATGTCTGTTAATCTGCATCTTGGGTCCTTCTCCTGCCTGCCACACAACGTATCATGACAATATAAAGCTATATATATATATAACATTAGAGATTATAATAACTGAATACATGCTTTAACTGTGCAATGGTAACCCCATGAAAAGAATGTCATCAATGTTCTTTTACATACATTGATAAGTTATGTTTCTTTTGTGTAGCCTGCAAGTCTGTACTAGTTCCTGTGGTATTGTGTCTGACTGATAAAATCAGACATGGGGAACAGAAAGTGAAATTAGTCCACAGCTACTGCTTCTCATTGGAAGGTGGTCCTAATTAAATGCACTTGATTAAGTGGTAATCAGAAAATGTGGCCATCTATATAAAACCAGAAATTTTGGCACTTTGCTGACCTAGAGCACTCAGGTGTGTTAACACAGTAACACAATATTCCCAGCAAGCTCACCCCAAGGTCAGGACAGTTGTAAGAGAAATTGCCAAAAAGTCAAGAACTACATCTCAAACTCTGCAGGCTTCAGGTGGCATCATATATTTAAAGAGAGTATAATTAGAATACGACTGAACAATTATTCTGATTATTCTGAGCTTGAATTTGCAAAGTTAAATCTTAAAAAATTATAAGACTTCTGGAACAATGTCCTTTGACCAGACAAGACCAAAGTGGAGATATTTGGCCATATTGCACAGCACAATGCTTAGCAGCAAACAGCATATATAGAATTGAAATCCCAATGTATTTCTTTGTCTGTATTCCTGCTCTTGCTCTTGACGAAGGCGGTCGCACTTTTCTCTTCTCCTCCTCTCCCTTAGCTTCCTTGCTTAGCCTCTTATGTCCTTGTCTAGTCTTGTGTTTTTTGTATCACTTTTCCCTGGAACACTCTCTCACAGTCTGTTCTCTAAAACCTAAAAGAGGAATTATGGATTTGATCAACTGGTCCCTAAATGCAATTGACACCCCTTTCTCAACGAGAAGTTTGGGCTTGGGTGAGCCTGAGTGCTGAAGATATCTACCTATTCGGAACCATGGTAACAGTGTTCTTGCTGATCGGAGCTGGCTTGGCCCTGACTTATCGAAGAACTAAGAAAGCGGAACCGGCTGTTCAAACCCCCACGAGGCTGCCCGCTGGGATTGAAACGATGGGAAGAGAAGTGAGTTTCTCAAAATGGGCTCATTGAGTGCAGCACGGATAAGATCTTGGTGAGGCTTACTGCTGCCGTGAATACTCAGAACAAGACCTCTGAGTGCAAACTGGATTACATCTGGAGGGGCTCACTTGGAATAACATCTCTGAGTGCAAATTGGATGACATCTTGGGGAGGCTCACTGTGGTCGTGAGTTCTCAGAATCGGCTCTTTGAGCACAAGAATGACAACATCACAGAGGCAACTTTGATAACATCATGGAGAAGCTCACAGCTCTCCAACGGGAGATTGAGAGACCAGTGTTGGACTGTTAGAACAGCTTTGAAATTCATATGAGCTGTTCGCACTAAAGTAAAAAGCACCATCACTTCATGCAGATACCCTTTCGGCGCCAGCTGCGGTCGCAAGGCTGGAGCCGAACAAAAACACCCTGATAACGACTGTGTTTAGTCTGTTTCTTCCCATTCCATGCAAGGCCACCTGGGCTGGCTGGAAGACTGTTTACTTAGCCTAGCAGGGCGAAGGACACTGTCTCAGCTGAACTCTGGACACGCACACACATACATATACACTGATATGCACACACTCATCCCCCCTCCCTTTCCAAACGCCTTCAATGCTTGTTCCCTCCTGGGAACACGGCGGGTGTGAGCCCGCGCTGGAATGGTAGCGCTGGGCAGGATGGCTGCTGTGTTTGCTTCGGATTACTCCTCACCCCCCACCCGACCCTGTGGCTTGTTACGTGTTTCATACTGGTGTGCTGTGGACATTTATGTGCTTTTTTGTGCAAAGGAGTTTTTCTGTTTCCTGTTCTCATGCTGTCCTCCCAGGAGCCCAGCATGAGTAGAGGTCTCTTTTTTTCCTCTTGTACTTTCCCATTGTAGTGTATATTTCAGTGTTTTTTTTCTGTAACGCTACCGATCTCCGACCTATATCCCCATGTGATGTCTGTGTTGTGTGTGTAAGGTTGGGGGGGGGTCCTATTTCACTGCAGGGCAACCTGCACGTGGCGAATAAAGCCTTGATTGATTGATTGATTGATTGATTGATTGATTGATTGATTGATTGTCTATCTAAAGAAGTATTATTAATGCTAACTTTTTCAAAGACTGTTTGAAAGTATGTGAATAAGACCATAAGAAGCATATTTTTCTATTTAATTACAGAAACTGTACATTTCTCCTTTGATGTGACTCTCATTTATTACAGTGGCTCATAGTGAAACTATATTCAAAACCTCCAAACTACTTGCGTATAAACAGGGGTATAGTAACAATCTAATTCTGTCCCAAAAGGTACAGTCTACACAAACGTACCATCTAAGGCTAATTGTTTAACTCAAAGGGAAATCTGTGTATCTTTTATCAAAGGCCAAAGATGTACATTTACAATTTGAGGCAGTACAGTACAGTTTCTTCTAGATTTTAAGATATAATATCAGAAGACAGCCTGTGCTCAGTTAGAAATTACGTAAAATATTATGGTGTGGGGGTGCAGCTTTAGCACTGTCACCAGAAAGTAGCAAGGTTCAGGGCTTGAACCACCCTGAACCTTCATTTGTTCTTTCTGTACCAACATTTCCGCCAAGATTTTAAGGCTATGCATATTATGTCAACTGGTAATTCTAAGAATTACCTTACCTTAGTTTTGCATTTTTAAAAGGTACCCTTAGATTTGAGTAAAAGATTGTCACCGGAGGTTCTCGACTGGCCTCTGTAAAGTACATATAGCGAAGATAAGTACAAGTACCCTCGAGGTTCAATCAGGGGGTACTGCCACAGAGATTGCCTCATTAAGAAACTGTTGTAACCAAAGGTCAAATGGTTATTTATTGTCTGAGAGTGTAGAGCAGTATTTAGACAGTGTGCAGTGTTTAGTTCTAAGATGTTGTTAAATAAATGATCAATATCAGTGCAGGAAATAGACAAATAAAATATAAAGTAATTTCCATTTGAAGCTCCAATGCAAATGACAAGAAACACTCAGTTTATGAAACATAAAAAGTGTACCAGCCATAAACTACTGCAAAATTATTTACTTAACAATTGTTCTGTGTGAATGGGATTTGACCATAATGTAAAATAAAACACAATCAGATTAAACATCAATTTCTTCGAATGATTTGTTGTGTCTGTCCAGTATTTCAAATTGTATATTACTATATATTTTTTTAAATATAACAAATTATGAGCAGATGTGCAAATACACAAGTCAAAAGTGAAAACATTTTAGGAGGGATTTAAGCTGCCCGTCTGAGTAGTCATCTATGACCATGGTAGTCTTGAGACCATTTCAATCACTTCAAGCAGACTTTTCAGCTCTTAATCAAGTAACTGAACAGATAATAAGAGAAGGTGCATCAAATTCTGTGAGATTCATCTGATAATTGATAGCAGCAGGTCTTGAAGCTAGGAGAAAAGGAAACATTGTGGATATTCACAATATGTGAAAAGTAGAGACAAAGATCTCAGTCTTTCAAAGGCAGCCCAAAGTAAGTTGTCAGTTTACCCAATAATATCTGCAAATAGTCAAAGTTATCTGGCTGGATAGGTAATGGCAGTGCTTACATTAGCAGCTCAGTGTTGTTTACACGAATGACTGTAATCAGACAGAAAGCTTGATTTTTCTAAAGAGCTTTTTCCTAATTTTTAACAGCTGAAATCTAAATTTGAGTTTTTGATTTCATTCAAGGTGCACCTGTTCATTTGCAAATTATGCAGCCATCTGAAATGTGAAATGCAGCAAGAGCTTTCACACACTAGCTCATACAGTATATTGTCTAACCCCAATCTGTACTGGGGCTGATATGCTTCTGCTATCTTTTATGGCGTGGTCTGCTGGGGCGGCAGCATCTCTGCTGGGGACAGGAAGAGACTGAACAGGGTGATCCGAAGGGCCAGCTCTGTTCTAGGATGCCCTCTGGACCCAGTGGAGGTGGTGAGTGACAGGAGAACGGCGGCTAAGCTGTCATCCCTGATGGACAACATCTCCCACCCCATGCAGCAGACTGTGACAGCACTGAGCAGCTCCTTCAGTGGGAGACTGCGGCACCCACGGTGTGGGACGGAGAGATTTCGCAGGTCTTTCCTCCCCACTGCTGTCAGACTCCATAATAAAGACTTTAACTGATCAAGCACACACATCCATACATATGCAATAATACTAAGTGCAATAATCCTTTCTGTCATCGTTGTATTTTTACTCAGTTGTATATAGTATTTGTATTTGTATTCTATTTTTATCTTATTGTATATTTATTTTATTTTATTCTACTGTATATAGTATTTTATTTTATTCTATTCTGTACAGTTGTGTACTGTATTTATTCTTATTGTATTCTAATTTTTGCCTCATAACTTTTGCACTGTCCACTTCCTGCTGTGACAAAACAAATTTCCCACGTGTGGGACTAATAACGGTTATCTTATCTTATCTTATCTTATATATTGTGTCCTCATCACTGTTAACACAGGGAGCAGCGTGTTGCTCAGTTGTTAGCATTGTTGCTTCACAGTGAAAATATTATAGAATTCAATATATTAGAGATTTCTATGTAGACTTTCCTGACACCTGTGTGAGTTCTACATCCAGTGCTGTAAAATATTTGCCGGCTTCCTGAGTTCTTAGTTTATTTTTGCATATTTGTCACACCTACATGTGTCATAGTACCGCCCACTCAAGGATCTGGCCACTGGGATGTGAAGGGTGTGGGCTGAAGGACCTTCAGGTGTATTAAATTGCCCTCAATGAAAAGACAGGGCAAGTGAAAGGCACCTAAAAGTTGTTTGCTAACCGCCATTAAAATGTAGGAGAAGAAGAAGGAGACAGGGCAAGTGTGTGAGACATGGGACGTTTGAAAGAGGACGCCACTCAAGCATCTCCGGGTTTCTGCTTCCCTCCTCTTCTTATTTAGAAATTATTATTTGATTTATATCTTGTAGAGCTGTTCATAGGGTGAAAAACTGTGACTATGACAAACTCAAGACTGATTGGACCGAGTGAGCTGTCCCAAATCTCTGGAGTAAAGACTGGGCGAGTGGAAGCCAGGTTCATGACTTTACAGTGTGGGTCGTTTGCCTAATGACCCTGGAGCCGTCCAGGTAAGACCACACTTCTTTCCATCCCTTGCGGCCAGTATCTTGTACCTGTTATGTGCAGCATCTCTCTGTGATTGCCCTTAGAGTGATGCAAAGCAAATCTTTATGGACATGGCTCGACGACTGTGAGACATGCTTCAGATCATGAAATAAATTTTAATATTAGTCCAAGAAAACCCGATATGCAAAATGGGGTTTTTAAATTATGATTTTTTTTATTATGGACAAAAAGGTCCAAACCGTGGAAATGTGAAAAGTAATTTTTCCCTAAACCTAATATTTTTTTTAGTTCTTGAACTTCGGTTAATTCAGTTTTACTTATATAGCGCCGAAATTACAACAGGGTCTACAATAATGCAGAGAAAACCTCGACAATCTGATGCACTTGGTGGCAGTCAGAAGGAAAAACTCGAAGGACCCTCCACCAGAACCAGGCTCATGGAGGGGCAGCCATCTGCCACAACTGACAAAAGAATCACTGTGGAGGGTGCCAGAGATTACTGATAATTAATGATCAAATGCAGAGCAGCATATAAACACAGAGTGTGAAAAGAGGTAAATGAAAATAATTTGGTTGAGTCATTAACAATGACCTTAGCTGAGGCCAGTGAGGCCTGCAGGTCTTTCAATGTTGTTCATGGTTCTTCTGTGACCTCCTGCATGAGTCACAAACTCTTGGCCTCTCCTGGGAAGGTTAACAGCTGTTCCTCAATTCAGGGCATTTTCAGGCCTATAGCTTGTTTACTCCAGTCTGAATAATCTTTTTCTTTTTGTATAAGTTTGTGAACTTGGAGCTTTCCCCCCATGATTTACTTTCTTTTCACACAGGCAAAAATCCAAGTGAAACACAAGTTACTTTTTCACATAGGCCCAGGTAGGTTTGGATAATCTTTTCATTAACAAATGAAATCATCATTTTAAAAACTAGAATTTGTATTTATTCAGGTTATCTTTGTCTAATAATAAAATTTCTCCACACCTGTCAGCTCTGTACTAATAATGAAATTAAATAAATAAAAGGAAAACAAAGGGAAAAAAAACAAAAACAGTAATGACAGGAGGATTTATAGAGCAAAACAAATATGTTTGGCACAACTGTGCTTTCAGATGATGGTTCTGTTTGCAAATGCTGCCATACAAGACAGATTTATAAAATAAACAAAAAGTAAGAAATTTGCTTGATCATCTGAAACATGTGTGACAAATGTGCAAAAAACCCTCAAGAAATCAGAAAATATTTTTCACAGCACTGCACATCTGACACTGGCAGGATCTAAAACTATGTGATCTAGAGACTTCAACGCCTATTTATTTAAATAGCACCCCGCTGTTTATCCATTGTTTGCTAGGAAGAGCTCTAATGAATATAATACTGTGTAACTTGCATTCTTATTAAATGGAAATAAAAGTAGAAGGAATTTGTGAAGTGTTTAAACAGAATCTAAAATCATCACGTTATATAAGATCATCACTTATATAGAGAAGTAAATGGCAATTTGAGTTTATAATACACAGTTATAATGCTATGAAATGAAGTTTTTCAGTGGATTACAGTTGGTTAACTGTTTTCCTGTTACAGTTTACTAAGGAGTAACATGAACAAAAAAGAAGCTACTTAAATAGTTTTGCAGTCACAGTGAAAAAGGACAAGCTCTGGTGGGAGCCCTGGAGGTGTTTGAGGATGGGAAGGTTTGCTAACCTCACATGAACCATGTAATTCCAACACAGCTCAGGAGGAAATTGGGCTTCTTGGACAAAGAAGCCTTGTATATTCTGTTGGAAGACTGCATGAGGCCACGACCTTTTGTTTCCATCAGCGAGGCTACAAACTTCTGTTTGAAGCAGACCTCCACTCAACATCACAATAAAAGTCTGGACCCAATTAATTACACAATATATCAGATCTTCTGCATATGCTTCCATTTTGTTGTGATGCTCAATTAGACATTGTTGACACTGGCAGCATCACTTTAGCTTCTTGTGAAGTTATTGTGTGGTCGCACATTCCCGTGCCTTATTTATTATTGAGCCCGTCACAAAGGTCAACAGTGTTCGTTTTAGACCAGGAGTAAGACTGTCTCTGACACTCTGGAACTCTGTCTCAAATTATTACCAACAACTAAAGACAAATTTAGCTTCCACTGAAAGAGAAAGAAAGAAAAAAGTTAATTTCATTGTATTGAGTTAAATGCGTCATGGGTCACGAGATCCAGCGGCTCATGACGCACAAAATTGAATATAAAGAGGTGCAACATTCCTCCAGAGATGGCTTTCACTGTCAAATAATGGTGACCTGATTACAAATCAGACCTTTGCTCTCTTGTGCCTTTGCTGTGGTCCAGTTGACCTACTCACGGGGAAAGAAAACAGAGTCAAACGGAGTACAGCTAAACTCAGCAGATAATTTAGAGACTGTCGTCACGTCAAGAAACGAAAAACACAAGTAGACGTGTAAGAGGAGCCTGACTAGTTTTTGTACAGTCTTTTGGGGTTTAAAGTGCATTTAAACAGGCTTAAAGTGTCATCTGACCCAAAAAACCTGAGGGAAACTATGATAATTATAATTGTCCTACGTAGCTCACACAGACAGTGGGATTATATATCAGTCTGCGGACTTTTTGATGAATTTTAATTAGTTGTTTCATTGTCTCACAACTAAACAATGAATCATCTACAAATCCACAACTGTACACCAGCTGGCATTTCTTTGAATTTCTTTTATTTATAATTCTGGGAAACAAGATGTTGTGAATGCTTTGCTGCTGATCTAATTCAGTCTGCAAAACACTGTCTGAGTGCTGTTCTGTGAATCAGAGTGAAACTATGGTGTGCCTGACTGGGGGAGTGTTAGCACAGGATGTATATTTCTTGGAAACATCAAGTTGAGCATACAGTAGGAGTCATTTGCACCTCCAAATTGTTTGATTTTTGTTTTTATTTTTTTTAACTTAGTTGGTTGCTCAAGTCTCCAAATGTTGTACATATCTGGAGGTGTGACATTCTCCTTTCTACTTTATAAACAGTAGGGGATTTTTTCTTCTTCTTGTATTTTATTTTTCACAAGAAGGAGGTAGACTTGTTAATTTACATTAAAGTGTTCTGCCTCTAACCATTTCTAGAGCCCACAGCAATGCTATGACATGCCATTTCGTGTCTTCACCTTTTCAGCACAGTTATTAAGTGACAAAGGAACTAACCGGCATATCATTACCACATAATGAGGTTAATATGATAAAGTCATGCATTTAACAACATCCCCACAGACAGCTCTGTCTTTGTTGTACCTGTTATTGAAATACAATCTCATAATTACATAATTGTGCATTCCAATGAGTATTTTTCATTTATTTGTAGTCTGGAGAAAAGTTTTAAAGCGGCTACAAAATTAAAAGAAAGAGAAAATAACTAGAGGTCATGCAGAGCTAAGCCCAAAAATGTTAATCTACAGAGACTGAAGCTTTAGATATATTGCACATATGCTTGAGTGTCCTAAAGGAAACCGTATAAAATGACAGTTTTTTTGGGGGGGGGGGTTTCATTCGGGAGGAGCCGTGCTGCTCTCTGGCAGGAAGCACCATGCCCTCCTGTGTTTTAAATGCACTTTAGAACAGCAGGCAGCAACACTACATATGAGCGGGCGGAGGGAGGTTTGGGGTCTTCACTCACCCCCGTTCTGTTAACCGTTGGGGCTGGGGGGCTGGGAGGAGGTGCTGGCTGTCAGATTGGGGTCTGGGATGCGGGGCCTCCCTGCTACTGCAGATAAGGAGGCAGTCTGCTTTCCTCCACCCCAGAGAGAAGGGTTACATCTCCTGGGTGCGGGTACAGTTTGCCCTTCTGGGAGTAGGGGTACCCGGACCTGGGATATAGAGTATGTTTGGGGAGTGTGGATGTGTGTACAGTGTCTATTTGCGTCTGTCTCCATGTCAGGTGAGTGCCGAGTATTTGTTTGTGTATATGGAGGTGGGAATGTGTCTGCGTGCGCCTGTTCGTCTGTGTCTATATGTCAGCTTGGGTCTTAGACTATCTATAGACATTTATAGTGTTGTGTTCTGTCTTCCCATGTTGTGCTCTAACTACTCCCTCTCATTTCAGTTGTAGTCTTTTCTCCCATCATTTGGCAACTACTGAAATGCCATGGATTCAAAACGTTAGTCCACTGTTGGTCAGTATGAAGACTGGCAGATCTGTTTGTTTGCAGTGAATTTAGTATTTATTGGGTGTCTTTCTTCTTGGTGTCAAATCAGTCAATAAGTTGCCCCAGTATAGTAGACTTTCTCCCTGTTTCTAGATTATCTTTGCCCTCTTTGTGGCAAATGCCTTTGTTTTTGTCAGCCCCTTGTACGCTTCAGATGCCGCATGGATGTGGACAACCTCTGCCAGACAGCAGGACAAAAGGTGACAGAGGAGAACAGAGCTGAATGAAATGAGAGGCAGGTCAAAAACAGTGAGCAGGCTAAAAGAGTTGCTCATAATTGTGGGACATTTTAATTATTATCACAAGGGCATCCTAATGATAATGACCACTACTAAGACTGTACAATGCATTGTTTCTGTTTTCCTCTGAGACAAGTGACAACAGCTATGCTTTAATGATTTGGACAATAATGAGATTGCCTAGCCATACATTCCAATTACACAATGGGCACAAGCATAACTCCAAGCTGACTACAGCTGATGCTGGTGCTTTTGACAAGTTGGCAAAAAGCAGTAGATGTTTAAAAAAAGACCATCTGTGCTCTCACTTCTAGGAAACCAGGCACAATTACAATATGACAAATTAACCAAGTAGTATTTTTCTCTTTTAACATTTAGAAACATGAGAACAAATGTGGGGGCCTTATTACTCCTAATTGTCACCAAGATTCTGTTTTGGCAGTCACAAACACAAACAGCCCCGCTGATTGACTTTGACTGAAATAATTTGTTTGGGGGTCATTCCCACTTCCATTAGGTTCGCTTAATGAACCTTTATCTCTCTGACCTGGTTCAGCCTTTGCCGCGTTGCTCAATTTGCTTGTTTGTCTTGTGGCTGTATTTGACCATACAGGGCCTTATTTTGTGACTAGCAATCTGTCAACAATGGGACTTCAATTATTTTTTCATTAGGAGACCACCAAACCAAACCTCATTAGGAAAGAGTCACACAGAACCCATAAACTGCCCATAAAGAACTGGGGTTCAGCTAAATTACTGAGACCCATGGAGAGAGAGGGGGGGAAAGGAGAATAAACAGGAGAATAGTGGTGGTGGTGGTGGTGGTGTGTGTGTGTGTGGGGGGGGGGGGGGTGGGGGGGGTTAAGTTTTAAAATAGATTAAAGTCCAAAACTGTAAATTCCCATCAGTTGATAAACTTCATAAACATTCTTAAATAAAATAAGATTTCTTTTGTAGCTTTAAATATAATCACTAAGGTAGGGTTTTTTTGTTTTTTAATTGAATAAATGAAAATAAAATAAATGATCACAGATGTCAAAATACCTGTGAGACTTTACATGGTAGAAAATCTGAGAAAATTTGGCCATGTGGCTAAAACAAAACTCCGCTCTCACATTAGCCTTACCCGTAACCCTAAACCAGCAATGTCAGACATAGAGCCTCTGGGCTAAACTGGTTTCAAGGTTCAAGGTTCAAGGTTCTTTATTTGTCACATGCATAGTTATACATGTGCAAAAATTGGGGGGGGGGGGGGGGGGGGGGTGTAGAGGAAGAACATTATATATATATATATACATACATATAGTATATACACTGGGTGAATGTGCAGTAGTAGCAGCTAGCAGGTGAATTCTGTACATTAATATGGTTAGACATCTGGCTATTTTACAGGATAGACAATATAAACATATTTAAAATTAAAGGAATTGAAATGTACATTGTGCCTTGGTTTAGAGTGTCTGGAAGAGTCCTGTCTCAGTCAATTATAGATGATGTGAGAGGGCGGGTGTGCGTGTTTAGGGCACGGATGGCTTGGGGATAGAAGCTCCTCTTGAGTCTCTCTGTCCTTGCCCGGAAGATGCGGAACCTTCTACCAGATTGCAGAAGTTGGAACAGTTTGTTGCCAGGATGGGACGGGTCCTTC
Organism: Diplotaxodon limnothrissa; assembly: GCF_057381915.1. NCBI lineage: Eukaryota > Metazoa > Chordata > Actinopteri > Cichliformes > Cichlidae > Diplotaxodon > Diplotaxodon limnothrissa. Next base: position 6,186,941 of record NC_140610.1, on the reverse strand, counting down.
AGTATCTGCGCTGCTCTAGTCCGGCATCTCCTGGTGTAGGTGTCCTGAAGCGGGGGGAGAGCAATCCTGCAGCAGCGTTCTGCTGTACGGATCACTCTCTGGAGAGCTTTTTGGTCCTTCACACAGCTGTTCCCAAACCACGATGTCATGTTCTGTGTGAGGATGCTCTCCACAGCGCCTGTATAGAAAATCCTGAGGATCTTTGGAGAGACCCTGAACTTCCTCAGTTGTCGTAGGTGATACAGGCGCTGCCTAGCCTTTTTGGTCTGGACCTGAATGTGGGCAGCCCATGTCAGGTCTGAGGAGATGTGAACACCAAGATACTTGAAGGACTGCACCCTCTCCACTGGAGCTCCATTGATGATAATGGGCTTGTAGTCTCTGTGCTGACCCCTTCTGAAGTCCACCACCAGCTCCTTGGTCTTGCTGACGTTCAGCTGGAGGTGGTTGTCCTGGCACCACGATGCCAGATTCTTCACTTCATCCATGTAGGCCGCCTCATCGTTGTTGGAGATGGCACCCAACACCACTGTGTCGTCAGCAAACTTCACAATGGTGTTGGAGCCGTGGGTGGCCACACAGTCTGAAGTGTAGAGGGAGTAGAGCAGTGGCGAGAGGACACATCCCTGAGGTGCTCCTGTGTTGATGGTGATGCTGTTGGAGAAGCACCTGCCCACCCTCACCACCTGAGTTCTGCCAGTGAGGAAGTCCAACACCCATGCACACAGACGGCTGTTAAGACCCAGATCCCTCAGCTTTGTGAACAGTCTGCAGGGCACTATTGTGTTAAACGCTGAACTGTAATCAACAAACAGCATTCGCTGTTTCAATTCAGCCCAACCATTATGGAATCTTGTTTCCACCAAGACAAAAAAGAACGAAAAGGAAAAAAATGTCATTCATAAGTCACGATTTCTGACTATCATCTTCCAAATTTAGGTTGTATATGTCAAAATTTCTGGGGTCAAAAACAAAGGAATGTCCTTGATCATATAGTTTGAACCAAGACTTACAAATTTAAGTACAATAATGGCAACATTTAACAATTTGACTCCAACAGTCTATCTTCTGTGGACAATCAGTCCACTGGACAAAGACATTTGTGCACATGTGACAAAGGAAACTGTGGGCTGCTGAAGATTGAAAGGCAGAACTCTCACTTCTTCTTTTCCTCTTTTCTTCAACAGCTGTTTCTCGGTAAGCTTTAAACTTGAGGCTGCCAGCCTTTTCTGTTTCCTTTCTTACTAGTCACCTTTTTCAAACAGAGTATTAGCAGTCTCCAGCTCTCCAGCTTATGACATGCCTCACCCTTTGGAACTACAGTTTCACTTCACTTCAGTTCGGAAGATTTACTTTCTTTATGCCTCACTGAAGACGTACTTCTGCAGTTATTGCTCTTATAGTGTGTAGACATTGTTGGTGAAATTGCATATATGCATTTCTGTTTCATATTGAAACATGATGACTACAATTGCTCGGTATGCTTTTATGCTTGTGGATGTGTGCAAAGAGTCTTGTCACACTCTTCTAGCAAGGCATCCAAAGAAGTTGTTGGATTCAAATTTATTGGTGACTGTGATTAGACATTACATTGGACAATCCACTCAGACAGCTTGGCACCATCAACAGCGTTGTGTTTTACAGGATGGCACTGATATAAGACTTATTTCTTCTTCTTGGTGATCCAAAAGGCTTTCGCTGTCTTGGCAAAGCAGCTGATATGTATTGTAGTTCCTCGTCTGTATTAGGGTTAAGGGCGCAGTCATCAGCAGACATGAGCTCCAAGACCAGCTGGTCTAGCTGCACAGCTGAAGGTACAGGTACAGGTCTCAACTGAGGTGTCATGGAGTACCATACTGAGTAAGATGGGGTTTAATGTTGAGTGAGTATACACATTCCACTATTGGACATGGGAAGCTGCCTGACAGAGAGCCAGGTACTTTGACCTGTCCCAAATGATGTTCATGGACCTTGCGAAAGATGAGTGAAGGTGACATTGGGGTTACCTTCACTGCTCTTTACACTTCTACTCATCGTATTCATTCAAAAGAATAATTCAAATGCACATCAGTATTTAGGAACCTACACATTACACTTGTGCAATGTACGTCCCACCATGGAAACCCATGCCATGAAGCTCGTAGTGCTGTTGTTAATGCCAGAGGAGATCTGGAGTTCTGCAGTTATTGAGTCAGCAGATGGACTTGACTTTTACACACTATAAGCATCAGCACTTTATGGGATCTGCCAATTAGTGGCTGAGTTGCTGTGGTTCCTACACTCTTGAGCTTTTCAATAATACCACTCAATGTTCACCATATGTCAGACTGAGTTGCTGCTAACTGAAGTTGAATTTTTGCAACAATGGAATCCTATTGCAGCACCACATGAGAATTCAAAGGCTTACACGTAAACTGCATAGCTAGGTGCTTGATTTCATACACTTGTGGCAATGGAACTGAAAACACTTGGATTCATTCAAGAGCCCAATAAATCTGTCCATATAGTGTATGTTCATTTTTTCTACATCTGTAATTAGTCATATCTACCTTGCCTTGATGATTTTATTAAATTCAGTTTAGTCAAGTCAGCTTTATTTGTATAGCACATTTAAAAGAAAAGTGTCAGCCAAAGTGCTGAACAGAGGGATAATTTAATCAAATAAAAGAGAATTAAAAGAAATGAGGTAAAAGAAAAATACAAAACACACACACACACACACACACACACACGTACACATGTAGACATAAATACATGTATACATCACCCAATGATATAAAAGACCAGAATAGCTAAAACAGAATAAAAGCAGTGTCAACGAGATTCAAAAGCCTTTGAAAACAGGTAGGTCATCAGATTTGATTTGAAGATTTCCAGAGAGGAAGAGGATTTTATAAAAGAGGGAAGACTGTTCCAGAGTTTAGGAGTGGTGCCTGTCACCTCAGGATTTTGACTGGGAGCGTGGAACCAGTAAAAGCATCTGACTGGAGGAACCCAGAGTTCGAGTGGGTTGGTGCAGGCTAAGGAGATCTGAAATGTAACCTGGAGCTAAGCCAGGAGGCTTTAAAAACAAAAAAATAAAACCTTGAAATGAATTCTGTATTTACCTGGCAGCCAGTGTAAAGATGCGAGTATCAGAGTAATACTTTCTCTCTTTCTGGTACCCGTCAGGAGCCCTGAGGCTGCATTTTGAATAAGTTGCAGGTGGGACAGGCTCGAGTGACAGATGCCTCAATAGAGAGAGTTACAGAAAAATTAAGGCATGGGTAACGGTTTCCAGATCTTTAGATGACAAGATAGTTTTGAGTTTAGAAATGCTCCTGAACTGGGAAAAACTGCCACGAACAACTGAGTTTATTTGTTTGTCCAGCTTGAGGGTAGAATCGAAAATGAAACCAAGATTTTTAACATGGGGGTGTACATTAGCTGATAGTGGGCCCAAGTAATTGCTTATGAGACTAACAAAGTCTTGGTTGCCAAAAAGTTATAATATCAGTTTTGTCATCGTTTAGTTTGAGAAAGTTCAATGACATCCAGCAAGACAATCTGAAGCTTTCTGCAATGTACCATCAGCACCTGGTTTAGAGAGAGAAAGAACTTGGTATCATCTGCATAAGAATGATAGGAAATTTGGTATTTCTGAAAAATAGAGCCCAATGAGGGCATGTATAGAGCCAAAATAGAGCCTTGAGGTATTCCACAAGCAAGTGTAGGAGGTGAAGAGTATTTGTTACCCAGCATCACGGAGTATGTTCTGCTCTCTAAGAGTTAAACCATTTTACAGCAGAACCTTGAATACCAACACATGTCTTCAAATGGTTTAATAGGATTGTGTGGTCAACAGTGTCAAATGCTGCACTCAGGTCTAAAACAATTAAAACTGTACTTTTTCCAGAGTCAGTAGCAAAAAGCACATCATTCAACCCCTTAAGTAGAGCAGACTCTGTGCTATGGAAGGCTCTAAAACCAGACTGATATTTATCCAGAATACTATGTGTATCTAAGAATGAGGGCAACTGGTGGAGGACAACTTTCTTGAGAACCTCAGACAAAAATGGCAGCTTGGAGATTGGTCTAAAATTGCTAAGAACTGACGGATCCAAACCAGCCGCTTCAACAGCTTGTTTAGAAGAACGCGGAACAATTCCATTTGAGATGCTGCCATTAACAATAGCGAGGATGTTAGGGCTGTTTGTCTGCAGCACATCTCTGAGAAATGGCGTAGGTAACACATCCAAGGGACAAGTAGTTGGTTTCATGTGCATTATTATATCAGTAAGATGGGATAATGAGATTGGTTTAAATTAAGTAAGAAAGGAAGAGCATGTAAGTGGTTCAGAAGGGTCTTGGGATGGGAGCCAGATATGTGCCCTGATATTAGCCATTTTTTCAGTAAAGAACCTTTGAAAATACTCACAAGTGTGTGAGGCAGTCTCAGATATAGCTGTAGTGGTGGGATGCAGAGTTGACTGTTGAATAGGACTTCAGGTTTACCAGAATTCTTTGTAAAAATCTTAAGGGAAATAATTTGCTCTTTCTACCTTGACATGGAGCTTAGCTTTCTTCCATTTTTGTTCTGTTTTCCTGCATTCCTGTCTGACGGCACAAGTGACATTATTTAACCAAGGCTGACTTTTACATTTTTGTTGTCTACATTTTAGAGGAGCAATTGAGTCCATAGTGTTGGTACAAGCCAAACTAAAGCATGCAAGTGGTTCATCAGGGTTACTTTCATTAAAGAGAGAGCAAAATTGGGGAGCAGTTTCAGATGTTATGGGGGTATTTTGAATAGTGCATTCCGTCATCCGCTTAAAGGTCCAAACCTTTGGTATGGCTACAAAGAACATTGCATAGTCCAATAGTAAAGCCAAGCAATGGTAGGCATATCAAGCATATGGTTAAAAGGGGAATCATAGTTTATCCATTTGTTCACACAGCCATGTAAGCCAGCATGCCACGATTACAACCCAGTGCCAGAAAAGTAGCTGCGATTACCTACCTGGTACTGTACATACTGTGGGCAACTTGAGAAGGCAGATGCTCGAGTGCATTAACCAGCCAAACAGTAGTACGTGGAGAAGGCCAGCAAGGGCTGCTAGGCTATGAGTAATTGATAACTTGTATAGGCTGGTTAGAATCAGAATCAGAATACTTTATCAATCCCGAAGGAAATTAAGGTTACAGCAGGCAGCACGCTAATGGCGCATGCGCACTTACAAAGGAACCTTCTGACCAACTTTACACAAACATCACATTGGGGAGACATGTCAGAAAGGTAGGCTGATAGGAAAAAAAACAACGAAAATACATAACATGAGGTAAGAGGAGGAGAAAAAAACTCCACTCAGACTGAGCTCCTAGTGGGAGAACAGTTTGATAACAGAAAAAACACCTCAGCACAAAAAGCACATGACTATCAATACACCATAGAAACACAAGACAAGCAACAGGGGCGGGTAAAGGGTAAGAGAGAGCCGGTGTAGACAGCACATCCGGTCCTGCAGCATGTCTGCGCTGGTCCAGTTGACTGCCATCTTCCCCGGTAGGGCACAAGCATCGAAGGAGTTTGGAAAGGGAGGGGGGGGTCAGTGTGTGCACATCAGTGTGTGTGTGTGTGTGTGTGTGTGTGTGTGTGTGTGTGTCCAGAGTTCAGCTGAGACAGTGTCCTTCGCCCCAACAGGCTAAGTAAACAGTCTTCCAGCCAACCCAGGTGGCCTTGCGTGGGATGGGAAGAACAGCCATAACACAGTCGTTATCAGGGAGTGATTGTTCGGCTCCAGCCTTGATGGGGGTCCACAATTTTGATATTGATTTTGTAAATTTCCATGCGAGCAGCCCAGGAGAATTTTCAGGCTGCTCTTTAACACTCTGATGCTGGTCTCTCAATCTCCCGTTGGAGAGCCGCGAGCCTCCCCATGATGGCATCAAACTTCTGTTCCATGGTGTTATCATTCTTTTGATTCTGAGACCTCACAACTGCAGTGATCCGTTCCACGATGTGTTCCAACTGTCGCTCAAGGGTCTCATTCTGAGCAGGCCTCTCTCTGATGTATCCCCCCATACGCTCAATGGTGTTATTTTGAGCCTTCACAGCAGCTGTAAGCGTCTCCCAGGTGTTAACCATATTACGTTCGTTGTGAGAGGTCGCGCCTCGTCCCATCGCTTCGATTCCAGCGGGCAGCCTTGGGGGGGTTTGAACAGCCGGTTCCACTCTCTTATTTCTCCGATAAACCAGGGCTAAGCCAACTCCGATCAACAAGAACCCTGTTATCACGGTTCCGAATAGATAGATATCTTCAGCGTCCTCGATCGACAGTCCCGCCAGGCACATGACCCTCCAGTTCTGCCACCCGTCCATCGTGTAACCGGCAGGGAAAGTCCCTCCAGGGCACTCGGGCTCTCCCAAGCCCTGACTTCTCGTTGAGAAAAGGGTGTCAATAGCATTCAGAGACCAGTTGATCAAATCCATAATTCTCTTTAGGTTTTAGAGAACGACAGTGAGAGAGTGTTCCAGGGAAAGTAATGCACACGAGACAAGACAAGGACATAGAGGCTAAGCAGGGAAGATAAGGGTAAGGAGGTACCCAGGAGAGTCACAGGTAAAATGATAAAATCCAGGTTTACCAGGATCAAATCAAAGGGAAACAGTAAAATCAAATACTTTAGTGTAAAAATAAAACTGAACTAAGCAAACGAACACACACGGAGAGCAGCGGCAGAAAGTCACGCCAGTGTATGCTCACTGGGAAGCACAACACGAGATTTAAGCATTTAGCACCAAATCCCAACAGCAGTCACTTCAAAGTGCTTACATTGTAAGGTAAGGACCCTTTAATTATATAGAGAAACCCCAACAATCAGACAATGAGCAAGCACTTGGCAACAGTGGCAAGGAAAAACTTCCTTTTAACAGGAGGAAACCTCCAACATAATCAGGGGCAGGGAGGGGCAGCCATTTGTCATGACTGGCTGGGGGTGAGACATAATGAGAAAGTGACTGATAGACTATGAGTAATTGATAACGTGTACATTCTGCATTTTTATTAGATTTACTTCTGCATCAGCTGTATTGCCTTTAGCCTTCATTATTTTTAACTCCTATTTACAGTTCAAATTTGCTTGTCTCATGAGAAATATACTCATCTAGATCTACACTCAAAAAAATTAAATTGGGTGGTTGTTACATTTACAAGAGTCTGCCTTGCAATTTGAACAAAATAATTCAATGCTTCTGTGGTGAATTTAACTAAATCATGTGGTGTCTGCATGAAATTCAACAACTTATTCTTGTTGAGATGACATGATACAATATAGTAAGAGTAGTTAGTTCCCTGGACTCGCGAAATTTCACAAGATCACATGTATGCTATTGGTGGTTTAACCTGTTAAGGACGAAAATATAAAGAAAATTCTGTAGCCTTGTAATCATATCTTTCCTACTTTAGCACTGTTACCTCAGTCTGAATCCAGCATCAGGCTGGGGCCTGTCACAGTATTTGTTTCCATTCTGAGTTTAATTATATTTGACAATTGTTGTTCCTGGTTTGATTATCTTTCGTTTATGCTTAGTCATCTCAGTCCTTCCTTCCTTCCTTCCTTCCTTCCTTCCCAGTAATACTCAAGTGGGGGTTCTGGGGGTTTAGTTTCTGTGCCCCTCATTTTTAGTGTAGATTTAGTTTAGCCTTCATGTTTATTATCTTGTTCCCCACTGTTAGTATCAAGTCCGTGCCTTTGTGTTTGTCGTGTGTTTCCTGTTTTATTTTGATAGTCCTTGTCTTGTACCGCGACAGTGCATCTAGTTTTGCTTTCCCTCGTCTCTTTGTATCTGATTATTCAAGTTTTCCTGTTTTTGTTTTTGTTTTGTAGTGTTCAAGTGTTTTACAGCAAAATAAAGCTGCCTTTTTGAGTTCATCCCTGTGCACTCAGAGTTCTGCATTTGGGTCCTTCCTCCTGCCTTCCACAGTGTGACATGACAGAGCGTTTCTGTGTCCCCGTGTTTGAGTGGGTTCTCTCTGGGTATTCTGGCTTCCTCCCACAGTCCAAAGACATGCAGTTAGTAAGGTTAGTTTAAAAGGTGATTCTAAATGACCTAAATTAGTGTACCCTGTCTCTTGCCCTATGACATCTGGGATAGAATCTGGAGCTAATACCACCTGCTATATGTAAAAACTCCCACCAAGTTTACATCAAACAATAAAAAAACTCTTAGTGATCACACAATAACTTCACACTGGACCCCTGGGCGATGAAAAAGTGATTAAACCCAAACTTACTGGTAGTTCAACTTTTTACTCAATATGGAAGTTGTTATTTTCTTTTGTTATCCGTATGGTAAACTTTCAAATCATCTTGTACAAAGATAAAACAGTCCAGGGCCAGAAATGAAGTTTGCTGAAAGAGAGCCACTTCTAATTTTAATTTATAAGACTGAATATTTTACATCAAAAAAATTCTAAATGCAAAGACAGAAGATCAGTATAAACATTAGGAGAAAGCTGGCTGAAAGGCCTTTGAATTACAAAAGCAGGACACATGACACCATATAAGGAAAGGCCTAAAATTTCGGATGAAAGAGGAAAGAGTACATAACAAAAGGGTCAGCTTTGAGTTCAGCTCTCCCCTCAAGTTTAAGGGCCATGGAATGATCGACTTTCGCATTTCACCCACATGGATTATTATTTTTACAGCCTTTAAGTCTCTTTTAGGATTAAGCAAATTTCAACACCTAAACACATGGTTCAGTAAGCATATTTAAACAGTTACATTGCAAAAGGTACACAAACAAGTTAAGCTGCTGTTAAAATTAAATGGGTAATTTAAATTCTGTGTCAACTGAGACCTGTAGGTCAATATTAATATAATTTAATAAGGCGCATAAAGCTGTTAATCCAGCTGTAATCAGCATGAATTAAAACAAGCAAGTATACCCCCCACCCCAAAAGAAAATGCTTCCAAGTGCCGTATAACAAATCCCATCATTATAAAGTGGTAATTGGTTCCGTGATCATCAAAAAAACAAAAAAAACAAAACGAAAGTAGACATACTTCAAAAACAATTTAAAAGAGTAATGACACAACGATTTGTACTTAAATGGGGCGATCTTGGCTCAAGAGTTGGGAGTTCGCCTTGTAATCGAACTCGCCTTGTAATCGGAAGGATGCCAGTTCGAGCCCCGGCTCGGACAGTCTCGGTCGTTGTGTCCTTGGGCAAGACACTTCACCCGTTGCCTACTGGTGGTGGTCAGAGGGCCCAGTGGCGCCAGTGTCCGGCAGCCTCGCCTCTGTCAGTGCGCCCCAAGGTGGCTGTGGCTACAATGTAGCTTGCCATCACCAGTGTGTGAATGTGTGCGTGAATGGGTGGATGACTGGATGTGTAAAGCGCTTTGGGGTCCTTAGGGACTAGTAAAGCACTATACAAATACAGGCCATTTAAATTATCTGAGTTTTATTGAGAAAACCAGATTTTTAACAAAAATCTTTATTAAAAAGTTTTAAATGCACGAGTATGGCATGGTATACAGAGTTTTTCCAATGTAAGAGTAGCACGTAAAATGCAACAAAAGAGAGAAAACAAGGTGTCACAGCCAGTGATTATATGAAGGAATGTAAATAAGAAAATAAGATCCTGGAGGTTAGAATGAAGGATGCCTGCGACACCAAGAACCTCCAACAACCTCCAATAAGGGTTCCAGTGCTTGAATGATTTGGCAGGAAATCTGTCTGATATTTAAACACGGCAAAAGGTTTATCACAACCAACCATACTTTTAGCACTCTAGCCTTAACCCTGACTTACTTTTTCATGTGAAGAACACATGAAAGGCTGTTTTAGTTTAAATTCTTTGAATATTATAGTAATCCGGTTAGACATTACCGATTAATTCCCATTTGCACTTGTCAACACACTCGGAGCAGACAAAATCCCAGACCAAATGAATGAGTGGCTGCAGGGGCAGCTCATGCTAATTCATTTTTATTTATCTTTTTATTGTGTTAACCATCTGTGCACAAAATCCCAAGTAGTTTCATGTCACTATAGTGTGTGTGTGTGTGTGTGTGTGTGTGTGTGTGTGTGTGTGTGTGTGTGTGTGTATTGTGGTACATGTGTGAGAGACAGTAGCAGAATGAGGTGATTAAGGGCATCAGTGAGGTAGGGTTCTTGCCAGCCACCCAAGCACTATCAATTGCATCCAAAGTGAATGAGAAATTAAAATCTGTGTCCGGTGTCCAAACTGATTTTCCTGGAATCATAAAAATGGCAAAGCTAAAACCCATAAACAAACTTCAAGCACAGATTTAGAAAATTGGTTAAAGGGAAGCTGTTGCTCTGTAAATTAACATTTTTATTCAGATTTGATCTGAAACACTGTACTGCAAACATGCAAAAGCCAAAAATGGAATTAATATTAATAGGGTTTGATACATGGTTTTCTTTTCAGTCACAAAAAAGCCAAAAATCAAATCACTAATCATTACTGGGAATGAAATTTTACAGTCATTAGACTGTGGAGACATTTTGAAAACTAACTAATTTTCCCTTCAGTGCTTTAGGCATTCAGGTCAGATTGTGTCTATTGCCTCGTACAGCTTTTACACAGGCTACGTATTTGCTATCAGCACAAAAGTATTTTCATGTTTTGCTTATTGAGTCTTTCCTGCGTGGACACTGAGCCTAACCTTAGATGACTCAAGATTTACGAAAGAATAGAGTTCTCGGTTGCCAATAGAACACACTGTGTGCATTCCTATAAAACCTTGTCGTTTATCTTATCTACCAGAATTATCAAATTTTGATAAATCGTTGACCCTTTAATAGAATTTTATATAATTAATGTTATGCTTTTCCTAATATAAAGTATGTTATTTTTTACATGGCAACTTGATTCCTTAGATGAATGGACTATGGGTATAATAAGGGTAGAACCCTCATTACATCAAGCATTGTTTCATTAAAATGCTAACATGATAGATTCCACACCAGAAGATGGGTACAATGTGGTTATAAAGGGATGAATGTGGTCAGCAACAATACTCAGGCAGGCTGCAGCAATGACACAAGATATATTTCTTACTAAGGAACCTAAATAGGTCCCCCATACCATTACACCACCAGCAGCAGCCTGACCATTTGTTACAAGGCAGGATGAATCCATGCTTTCATGTTGTTTGTGCCAAATTCTAAGCCTACCATCAGAATGTTTTAGCAAAAATTGAGACTCATCGGACAAGACAAGATTTTTTGCATATTTCACTGTGCAATTCTGTTGAGCCTGTGTGACTTATAGCCTCAGTTTCCTTTTCTTGGCTGACAGAAGACAGCGTGCTCTTCTGTTACTGTAGCCCATCTTCTTCAAGGTTCAACATGCTTTTATTTAGAGATGCTCTTCTGCTTATCTTGGTTGTAACGAGTTATTTGAGTTATTTGCAACTGTTATTTGAGTTACAGTTAACTTCCGTTTGGCTAAAAGCAGTCTGGACATTCTCCTCTGAACTCTGGATGAAAACATCTTGTTGATGCCAAAGAGGTAGGTGTTTTTTCTTTGGACCATTCTGTGAAAACCTTATAGATGGTTGTGGGGAAAATCCCAGCAGACCAAGTTTCTGAATTGCTCAAGCTAACCACAAACAACCATGTCTCATTTAAAGCGCCTTAAATCAACTTTCTTTCCCATTCTGATACTCAGTTTTAACCTCAATTGGTCGTCTGCACCATGTCTATGTGCCTAAATGCATTGAATTACCTGATCAGAATCAGCATATTTCATTAATCCCTACAGATAATTGTGATAATAAGCAACTGAACAGGTGTACCTAATGAAGTGGCAGGTGCGTGTATGAGTAATTTTAATGAGATATGATAACTATATAGCAAATTGATCGCGTCATTGAAAGACCCCATCAATTTTTGAGTCAGTTTTACTACAATAACAAATCACAATTGCACCTTTATTAATTTGTGGTATTTTGTATGTTTCAGACTCAGTGGTTGTGTCCACTATGTAATTGATAGTGCCATATATTTGCAGTCCACCATTTTAATTATTAAGGCTCAGATTGAGTCATTTCTTTTATGTTGTTCAAATATTACTAGAAACACTGGCCTGGACACTTTCTGCTTAGGATGCATAGGGAGACATCCAAAAGAAGGATGTTACCATAAAACTGCATGTCTCAAAGTCAAGTTTATCTTTGGGCTTCTTTTCAGAAAATAAAGCAAGGCCTTAACCTTAGATTTATGCTTTAAAGGAAAAACTCAGGGCCACTTTGTAATTGAACTGAACAAGAGAGGGATTTTGGGCTCAGCGGAAATGTGTCGAAATTATTTTTAAATGCTAATATCAACACAATCACCACATTCTTCTTCAGTTCCAGAAGAGGGCAGTCACCAGCTAATACAATACATTGTCATGCCCTTGACCTTGAAATAATGGTTGGTTGATTAATAATAGAATCAAAAGCTGACACAGCCTTGAAGTTGATATATATTAATGAGCAAACAATATGTAACTACAAAAAGTACAAGTATTCTTGAGCATTTTTTAAAATTCAGTGAAAGCAGTTTTTCATTACTGATGCAACTGTTTTCCAGTTACAGTTGTTTGTGTGCTTTTCAGGGTCAGTTCAGGTGAATTGTTGACATGCTCTGGTGACGCTGCTTAAAAGCCACATCAATAAAGGACATCACCATCAACAGAGGAATTAACACTGGGGTCATGTCCCCTCTGTTGGCTCAAAGAGTCCTTTTTGGGTCCAAGAAATCTGGTCGTTCTGTGGGGAAAGACCTGCACAGAGAGAGTATGGGAGGCAGCAGAGGTCTGGATACCAGTACAACAGTCCACATGAGCAAGTCCACATTTCTCTACCTACAGAACAAAATTGAAAATTAATCTTGTTTAAATGACAATGTAAAATCAAATAACTGAGAAAATGTCTGAATATAAAAGTGAATTTATGTACAGATATTATGTAGAATCTAAGCTTTATAGATTTTTATATAAAGGATTCTCCATGAAGTAAAACCAAGTGGTTTAACAAACTTTGGGACCCCAGCCAAAGAGGAAGGAAAGAAGGCGAGGCGGGGATAAGACGAGAAAAGAAAGGGCAGAAGAGGACAGGACGAGAAAAGAAAGTAAGGGAGGATGTGACGGGGAGTAAATGGGAGCGCAGAGGAGAGGTGAGAAAAGAACAGTGAATAAGAAAAAAGGAATGGAAAAGCAAAGCCGTGTTTTCTCTGTGGATTCATTTATTGTTACAGCCGAGTAATTTTGTGGTGTATTCACACACTATCTGGCATCCTCCCCCTTAGAAATGACCATTATGTAACATCAACACAAGCACCTAAATTATGCTGTTAATTAGTTGCTGTAGGCACAGTAACACAATACTAAAGCTTCAGTCATTTGAAGGAACACTACATAACATCTGCTGCACATTCACAATAGCAGCCCCTGTGGCCAGAAGCAAGTTTTCCTGAGGACTAGAAATTCAGGCTTTTCACTTGCCTAAATTCAATGGAAGTGGAATCCTGACCACATTTGGCAACATACAAAAAACTAAACTTAAGGTAAAGTAACAGTAAATTTATTGAGGTATCTATCTAGGAATGAATTCACTTTTAAAATGGGAGTACTTTGTTGACCATCAAAATATTTGGACCTTTCTTAGATATCAAGAAAATGCAGCAGCTAACCCTAACCCCTGACCCCGAGCCTGGTTCTGACTCCCTAAGGTCTTTTCCTTCCCACTGTCACAAAGTGCTTGCTCGTAGGTGGTCATCTGACTTTTGAGGTTTTCTCTGTCTCACTAATAGCTAAAAGCCAATTGGGGATTTACTCTTCATTTCTTTTTTTTGAACCCTCGTGACTTCCTCTGACCATATGGTCTTATAAACTCTACTCACCCATGCCATGATAACCATACTGAAATTTTCCTTATTTCATGACTGACAGAACAGACATTACTGAGCAAGTCTATCAGAGGTATTATCACAAAGACATGGCCAATTTAGAAATGCTAGTTAACCTAACCCATGCATGTAGGAGGAAACCTGAGTAGTCAGAGAGAACCCACATAAACACATGGAGAACCCACCAAACAGGATTCAAATCTAAGACCGTCTAGCTGTGATGGAAAAGCACTATCCAGTTTACCACTGTGCTGCCAGTGTACCCTGAAAATGTTTTTTTGCTTTGAGTGTCCTCCCCCAGAAAATTCAAGGATAGGTTACTTGAGCATGCTTTTGTGATGTCCTGTGATTACCTTTTAAAGATAAGAGACAACTACTGGTCCAATAAAAACCCTGAAATACCGAAAGTTGATTTTTGCTGCACATTTTAGTGTTGCAAAATAGTCTGTTTTGACTCAAACTTTGATCTTTTCCCAGCATTAACCAAGCCTTTTCTTTTTTACTAAAGCTGAATGAAAATGAAAGAGAACAATGATTGAAAGTGAAACTTGTAAGTTTCATGGTTACCACATTCTCCAGCACCTGCCCAGCATTTTTATCTGTTGTTTCCCATCTTTCCTGCCCTCTCGGGGGCCCTTAGTTGTTTGTCTTGTGCTTGCTTGCTACAGAAGATAAGCACAAGTTTCTGGCTCCTGGTCCTTACTTGCCTCTTGCTTAAAAGCACTGGCTCATCCATCTGTTCTCCACCAGATCATGATGTCTATGTGACGTTCAGGCTCTTGGCTACTCTAGGGAAATGTAGGTTCATGTGGATGTCATCCTGCCTGAGATGACATCCATGTCTCTCTTCTCCTTTGTCACAGACTCTCAGTTGGCTTTTCTTAAAAACCCTACCTGCACACTCTGCAGTACCTCTGTTAACTATTGTCATGAAGTGTTAAACTTTTGCACTAAGTCAAGAATCTCAGGTTTTTGTATCTATAAACTTCAACTGTCCAAGTCAGTTTTATCCATGCTTAAAAGTGAAAAGGGCATATGTTTGTTTTTTCATTGAGTCTTACCAAATAATTGTAACTATATATGACTTTTATTTATTTATTTATTTATTTATTTATAAGGAGATGACTGATTTATTGGGAAGGATTGTTGGTTATTTAAGGTAAATACTTTTTAATGGACAGATCTTTCTTTGTATGTTTTTAACCCTGACAATCCTGTAAACCACACCATTATTAACCTTTGGATTCTGTCTTATTCCTGTAATACTGCACGTCAATGCGTAGGGGATCCATAAAGTTCAACCAAGGTGATAGATTTACTTTCAGCTGGATGGAGTGAGCTAAGTTCAAACAGTGATACTCAATAAGCACACGTCTCACATCCTGAAAAACCAGGACAGCCTGCTCTCATAAACATCATAACAGAACAGGGGCAGAGGGTGTTGTAATGTGTGTCTGATGCATGCCATGACTCATCTGCAGCCTTATTTTCAAAACACCTTTTTGCACACTGCCTGAAAATGTTGATATCTGCCTGTTTTGCAGTTTCCAGCATGCATCACTTAAAGTGATTTCAAGCCAGTTATTATTACATTATGAGCTTTCCACTGAGCACATAAGGATCTTTTTTTCTCTGGAAGAGGCTAAATTCCTCTTGGAAAGGATCCAAGGAAGAAGAAAGATTGTGACAGATTAGAATTTTACCTAATTAAAAGTTCAAAAATGTCAGACATATTCTAAATGAGAATGAGTTACACAACATACGTGTGCAGAAGTTTTTCTCTTACGAAGTCAACTCTCATAAGATGTGTTCACAAGATGTTTATTTGACACATTACTCGTGGCCAGCCGCTGAGCTACATTAAAACCTAAAAGTCCGGCACCTCCTGGGGTATCAGAATTTCCCCAGCCAGATACCAAGACAAGGCCGTCCAGCTAAACTCTGAGGCCGAACAAGGAGAGTGCTTATCAGAAATGCAGCCAAGAGGCCCATGGTGACTCTGGACGAGCTGCAGAGATCTACAGCTCAGGTGGGGGAATCTATTAGTCGTGCACTGCACAAAGTTGGCCTTTATGGAAGAGTGGCAAGAAGAAAGCCATTGTTAACAGAGAACCATGAGAAGTCCCGGTTGCAGTTTGCCACAAGCCATGTGGGGGACACAGCAAACATGTGGAAGAAAGTGCTCTGGTCAGATGAGACCAAAATGGAACTTTTTGGCCAAAATGCAAAACGCTATGTGTGGTGGAAAACTAACACTGCACATCACTCTGAACACACCATCCCCACTGTCAGATATGGTGGTGGCAGCATCATGCTCTGGGGGTGCTTCTCTTCAGCAGGGACAGGGAAGCTGGTCAGAGTTGATGGGAAGATGGAGCCAAATACAGGGCAATCTTGGAAGAAAACCTCTTGGAGTCTGCAAAAGACTTGAGACTGGGGCGGAGGTTCACCTTCCAGCAGGACAACGACCATAAACATAAAGCCAGTGTCAGTGCGCCTCAGGGTGGCTGTGTCATGATACGTTGTGTGGCAGGCAGGGGAAGGACCCAAGATGCAGATTCACAGACACGGGGATAAACTCAAAAACACAGCTTTATTGCTGGCCACGGGAAGCAATACAAAATAAACTAAAACTGGGAAAACTAAAGCATGAACTGTACAAGGAACCGAACCACGGGGAGAATTACACACAACATGAGGGAGAACGCGACGCCGAACAGAGGGAGACTCAGACAGAAATACACAGAGGGTAAACGAGGAAAGTGGGCACACACGGGGAACACAGGTGACACTGATAATCATAACGAGACAGGGCGGGGTGAACTGAACATGACACGTACAGGCACAGAGGTTCAGACAGGAGGAGAGAGAGCACGGGGAAAACACAGACATAACGGGCTGGGGAAACATGAAACAACCACAAAGGGAGACGAGGGCTCATAAATACATAGAGGGCACACAGGGGGGAGAGAGAGCACGGGGAGAACTTAGACATAATGGGCAGGGGAAACATGGAATAAAACATAAGGAGAGACGAGGGCTCACAGATACACAGAGGGGCACACAGGGGGTAAAAGCCATGAAGGGAAAACACTTAGGGAACAACACAACAGGGCAACTCAGAAAACATGGTCTAAATAAGGAACGAAATACAAAAATACAAGGAACTAAGAATACTGGGCCCACATGGCCCAGGACCATGACAGGCTGTGGCTACAATGTAGCTTGCCATCACCAGTGCGTGAATGTGTGTGTGAACGGGTGGATGACTGGATGTGTAAAGCGCTTTGGGGTCCTTGGGCACTAGTAAAAGCGCTATACAAATACAGGCCATTTACAATGGAATGGTTTAAAACAAAACATATCCATGTGTTAGAATGGCCCAATCAAAGTCCAGATCTAAATCCAATCGAGAATCTGTGGCAAGATCTGAAAACTGCTGTTCACAAACGCTGTCCATCTAATCTGACTGAGCTGGAGCTGTTTTGCAAAGAAGAACAGGCAAGGATTTCAGTCTCTAGATCTGCAAAGCTGGTAGAGACAGACCCTAAAAGACTGGCAGCTGTAATTGCAGCAAAAGCTGGTTCTACAAAGTATTGACTCAGGGGGCTGAATAATTACGCACACCCCACTTTTCAGTTATTTATTTGTAAAACATGTTTGTAATCATGTATGATTTTCATTCCACTTCTCACGTGTACACCACTTTGTGTTGGTCTTTCACGTGGAATTCCAATAAAATTGATTCATGTTTGTGGCTGTAATGTGACAAATAGTGCGAAAGTTCAAGGGGGCTGAATACTTTTGCAAGCCACTGTAGTTTAGCAGGCAGACTCGTGGT
This sequence comes from Diplotaxodon limnothrissa, assembly GCF_057381915.1. Lineage (NCBI taxonomy): Eukaryota > Metazoa > Chordata > Actinopteri > Cichliformes > Cichlidae > Diplotaxodon > Diplotaxodon limnothrissa. The sequence goes on along the minus strand of NC_140610.1, from coordinate 6,169,195 downwards.
GTCTGCCAAGCATTTTCTGTGTCCCTTTGGAACGTTTTTCTTCTTTGTACCCAACTTGCAAGTTGTGTGCATGCTTCTGGGCCACCCAAGATCACATCAATGCTGAGACAAGGGAGATCTTTATTGATTTTTTTTTCATTTATTTATTTATATGGGGTTTTTTGGGGGGTTTTTTAATGTCTGGCCTCTATGAATGAATATAATGAAATAGTTGGTCCATTGGGGAAAATATGCAGATTTTCTTTCCTGGAAATAGAAAAGAAGATCAAGATCCCATATTTGTCCATATGTTACACAGCTGGATCTCACAGCTGCTTTACAGCATGAGGATTATCTGGATTTAGTTACCCTGTCCCCAAAGGGACAAAAAAGAGAGAGAAAAAAGAAAAAGGAAAAAAACAACAACTGCAGTTTTAGCTTGTCGGTAATTGAACAGAAGATACAACATGTTAAACAAGTCTTTATGAGAGCCTAACTGACTGCTTACTCTAGCTTCACGGAGCAGACGCATGTGACTGTGACATCAATCTCCTCGTCTAGCTGTGAACAACACAGTGAATAAGTGCACTATCCAAACTGTCAGACTGTTCCTTTCTTAAATGGATTATTTAAAGTCCTTAAACTATTCATGACCTAACCACATGGCTTTTTTTAAAAGAAGAAAAAAAACAAAGTGACATGCTGATGTGGCAGACCTTGATGTGACGTGTATTTTGGGTGTTTCTGAACAGATACAGCAAATCTCAGCAAAGATAAGGATATCTGTTAAACACATCTCCTTGTAGTCTATAACTTTTCTTTTAATACAAATGAAACACACTCATTGTTTTGCAGTCTTTCCTTTCTAGATCGCTTTCTTCTTTATCTTTGCAAGTTAACGTGTTGCTTTTTTTCATGACGTAAAAATGTGTTCTGACAGTTCTTGTTTAGTCTGCATTATCCATTGAATGCTGATAAGAAACATTATTAAGAGACATGTTGTCTGAAGGAAGAGGTTAGCCGAGGTAAAGCTAAGATAGGCCCAAGTAATAATAGATAACAGGTAAGGTGTAAATGAATTAAAATGGCAAAATAATTTGAAATTTTCACTAGAAATTCATATTTTGTTGATATTTTATTCCAGTAATGGAAATGGTTACATAGCAGCAACTCTCAGTTTTGTCAAAATGTGATATTTGCCGGCAACAAACAGGACAAATGGAATGATATTAAATACCACCTCTCTGCTGTAAGGGGTAACACGCCCACGTTACAAGACTGACGTTATGCAGGCAGGGGAAGGACCCAAGATGCAGATTCACAGACACGGGGATAAACTCAAAAACACAGCTTTATTGCTGGCCACGGGAAGCAATACAAAATAAACTAAAACTGGGAAAACTAAAGCATGAACTGTACAAGGAACCGAACCACGGGGAGAATTACACACAACATGAGGGAGAACGCGACGCCGAACAGAGGGAGACTCAGACAGAAATACACAGAGGGTAAACGAGGAAAGTGGGCACACACGGGGAACACAGGTGACACTGATAATCATAACGAGACAGGGCGGGGTGAACTGAACATGACACGTACAGGCACAGAGGTTCAGACAGGAGGAGAGAGAGCACGGGGAAAACACAGACATAACGGGCTGGGGAAACATGAAACAACCACAAAGGGAGACGAGGGCTCATAAATACATAGAGGGCACACAGGGGGGAGAGAGAGCACGGGGAGAACTTAGACATAATGGGCAGGGGAAACATGGAATAAAACATAAGGAGAGACGAGGGCTCACAGATACACAGAGGGGCACACAGGGGGTAAAAGCCATGAAGGGAAAACACTTAGGGAACAACACAACAGGGCAACTCAGAAAACATGGTCTAAATAAGGAACGAAATACAAAAATACAAGGAACTAAGAATACTGGGCCCACATGGCCCAGGACCATGACATCACCCCCCCCTAAAGGGCTGGCTCCCGACAGCCCAAACCCGAAAAACAAAACAAAGACAGAAAACAACCCACCCAGGGCGGGAGGCGGGGGACCAGGACGGAGGGACCAGAACGGGAAACAAAACAAACAACAGAAAACACAGGAGCACATGACCATAGTCCAAATAAAGTTCAGGGGGCCGACCCAGAGCCCACAGGCACAAGAGTTCACGGGTCACACGGTCGGGGGGCCGACCAGGCGGGTGGCACAGGTGACAGAGTTGGTCCGGAGGCCGGCCGCGCGGAAGGCAGCGGCGGCAGCGAGGGAGACGACGGAGCAGTTCAGGGGGCCGGCCGCGCGGAAGGCAGCGGCGGCTCTCCAGTTTCAGGCGTGCTGGCCATGGCCTGGTGGGCACAGGACCAGACGAGGCAGGACCAGCCGATGGCGATGCGGGGGCCGGACCAGGCGTCGCTGCAGAGGCTGAGGCTGGACCAGGAGGAGCAGAAGCCAAAGTTGGAGCTGGGCCAGACGAGGACGAAGACTCTGAGGCTGGGCCAGACGAGGACGAAGACTCTGAGGCTGGGCCAGACGAGGACGAAGACTCTGAGGCTGCGCCAGACGAGGACGAAGACTCTGAGGCTGCAGCAGACGAGGACGAAGACTCTGAGGCTGCAGCAGACGAAGCACAGGCTGGAGCTGCAGCAGACGAAGCACAGGCTGGAGCTGCAGCAGACGAAGCACAGGCTGAAGACTCAGAGGCTGGACCAGGCGTAGCAGAAGGTGGCTGGATGGGCTCCTCGGGCCCTCCAGCTGATGTGGCATGGTGCTGGATGGGCTCCTCGGGCCCTCCAGCTGATGTGGCATGGTGCTGGATGGGCTCCTCGGGCCCTCCAGCTGATGTGGCATGGTGCTGGACGGGCTCCTCGGGCCCTCCAGCAGACGAGGCGTGAGGCCGGACGGGCTCCTCGGGCCCTCCAGTGGAGACAGGAGGCTGAACGGGCCCCTCGGACCCTCCAGCGGAGACAGGAGGCTGAACGGGCCCCTCGGACCCTCCAGCGGAGACAGGAGGCTGAACGGGCCCCTCGGACCCTCCAGCGGAGACAGGAGGCTGAACGGGCCCCTCGGACCCTCCAGCTGACGAGGTAGATGGCGGCGTGGGAGCCGCGGAGTCCTGGATGAGCTCATCCGAGCTCCCAGCAGGAGCTGATGCAGAGCCAGAGAGATTTGAGACCCCTGGCTGAATGTTAAGCTGACCAGCGGACCGTACTGCTATCGGGGACTGGGCTACTGGAGACGCGGGGAGCTGAGCTACTGGGGCCTGCGCTACAGGCGGCACTGGAGCTACTGGGGCCTGCAATGCAGGCGGCACTGGAGCTACTGGGGCCTGCAATGCAGGCGGCACTGGAGCTACTGGGGCCTGCAATGCAGGCGGCACTGGAGCTACTGGGGCCTGCGCTACAGGCGGCACTGGAGCTACTGGGGCCTGAACTGAAAAGGACACGGGGGACACTGGAAACTGAACTGAGGGGGACACTGGAAACTGAACTGAGGGGGACACTGGAAACTGGACTGAGGGTGGCTGCGAGGGAGCTGACTGAGCTGTGAAGGGCTGCGAGGGAGCTGACTGAGCTGTGAAGGGCTGCGAGGGAGCTGACTGAGCTGTGAAGGGCTGCGAGGGAGCTGACTGAGCTGTGAAGGGCTGCGAGGGAGCTGACTGAGCTGTGAAGGGCTGCGAGGGAGCTGACTGAGCTGTGAAGGGCTGCGAGGGAGCTAACTGAGCTGTGAAGGGCTGCGAGGGAGCTGACTGAACTGAGGGTGGCTGCGAGGGAGCTAACTGAACTGAGGGTGGCTGCGAGGGAGCTGACTGAGCTGTGAAGGGCTGCGAGGGAGCTAACTGAGCTGTGAAGGGCTGCGAGGGAGCTGACTGAACTGAGGGTGGCTGCGAGGGAGCTAACTGAACTGAGGGTGGCTGCGAGGGAGCTAACTGAACTGAGGGTGGCTGCGAGGGAGCTAACTGAACTGGCCTGGGAGGAGAAACACGAGCAGGAAAAGGAGCAGGCTCAGAAAAAACAGTCTTAGAAACAGCAGGCTCAGGGTCGACAAAAATAGATCCATCAAAAATGAACCCGCCGTCCACTTCATGTTTTGCAGTCTTAGCATTGTCCGGTTTATGGCGGCGGGCGCGCCGCCTCCTTCGAGCAGAGGAAGCTGGCGCGATGGGCGCTGATGGCGCCAACACAGAGGGTGACGTGGTGGTGAGTTCCCTGTCGTCCGCCCCCATCCTTGCCAGAAATGAGACAGGCGAAAAATAGCCTAAGCGGATCGGAGACGGCGAGCGGCTGGTAGGCTGTGCAGCAGGTGAGAGGTCCTCCTCCGGGATGAGCCAGGGTTTCCGCCGGAGCTCGTCCTCCCGATAAGCCCGTAACACCTGCTGCCGCTCTTCCTCGCCAAAGTCTATGGCTTCCGTTGTCTCCGTGCGCCACGCCGTGCGGCCAGACCGCGGTGAAGACGCGGAAGCCGGCGGGGTGCGGGCGGAAGGTGTGTCTGTGGCGAGCCTCACCGTTCCAACTCTGACCGCTACTGGCTCATGAGACAGCGGCGATGACACCCGTTCACGGGACGGAGGTGTGGGTGCTGAGGCGGCATTCAGGACCCTCTGGGCCAGCGCACGGGCACGAAGCTCCTCCTTAAGGGGGCCCAGGGAGTCAAACGCCTCGACGAGGTGGGGGAGCTGTCGCAACCGTGGCTCCCGCAACAAAACGGCGTCCACGGCCGCCAATCCTGTGGAAACCACACTTGGATCCGCGCATCCGATGATGCGATCCATAATGCGGCAGAGCCGGTTCAGCTCCTCCCCTACCTCCTCTGAAATGTCCGCTGAGTCCGACATGGTCGTGTCGTCCTGGAGGTCCGCGGAGGGGTTGTGAACTGCTGGGTCCATGTTGTGGTCGCGTTCTTCTGTCATGATACGTTGTGTGGCAGGCAGGGGAAGGACCCAAGATGCAGATTCACAGACACGGGGATAAACTCAAAAACACAGCTTTATTGCTGGCCACGGGAAGCAATACAAAATAAACTAAAACTGGGAAAACTAAAGCATGAACTGTACAAGGAACCGAACCACGGGGAGAATTACACACAACATGAGGGAGAACGCGACGCCGAACAGAGGGAGACTCAGACAGAAATACACAGAGGGTAAACGAGGAAAGTGGGCACACACGGGGAACACAGGTGACACTGATAATCATAACGAGACAGGGCGGGGTGAACTGAACATGACACGTACAGGCACAGAGGTTCAGACAGGAGGAGAGAGAGCACGGGGAAAACACAGACATAACGGGCTGGGGAAACATGGAACAACCACAAAGGGAGACGAGGGCTCATAAATACATAGAGGGCACACAGGGGGGAGAGAGAGCACGGGGAGAACTTAGACATAATGGGCAGGGGAAACATGGAATAAAACATAAGGAGAGACGAGGGCTCACAGATACACAGAGGGGCACACAGGGGGTAAAAGCCATGAAGGGAAAACACTTAGGGAACAACACAACAGGGCAACTCAGAAAACATGGTCTAAATAAGGAACGAAATACAAAAATACAAGGAACTAAGAATACTGGGCCCACATGGCCCAGGACCATGACAGGCTGTGGCTACAATGTAGCTTGCCATCACCAGTGCGTGAATGTGTGTGTGAACGGGTGGATGACTGGATGTGTAAAGCGCTTTGGGGTCCTTGGGCACTAGTAAAAGCGCTATACAAATACAGGCCATTTACAATGGAATGGTTTAAAACAAAACATATCCATGTGTTAGAATGGCCCAATCAAAGTCCAGATCTAAATCCAATCGAGAATCTGTGGCAAGATCTGAAAACTGCTGTTCACAAACGCTGTCCATCTAATCTGACTGAGCTGGAGCTGTTTTGCAAAGAAGAACAGGCAAGGATTTCAGTCTCTAGATCTGCAAAGCTGGTAGAGACAGACCCTAAAAGACTGGCAGCTGTAATTGCAGCAAAAGCTGGTTCTACAAAGTATTGACTCAGGGGGCTGAATAATTACGCACACCCCACTTTTCAGTTATTTATTTGTAAAACATGTTTGTAATCATGTATGATTTTCATTCCACTTCTCACGTGTACACCACTTTGTGTTGGTCTTTCACGTGGAATTCCAATAAAATTGATTCATGTTTGTGGCTGTAATGTGACAAATAGTGCGAAAGTTCAAGGGGGCTGAATACTTTTGCAAGCCACTGTAGTTTAGCAGGCAGACTCGTGGTGTCTGCCAAGCATTTTCTGTGTCCCTTTGGAACGTTTTTCTTCTTTGTACCCAACTTGCAAGTTGTGTGCATGCTTCTGGGCCACCCAAGATCACATCAATGCTGAGACAAGGGAGATCTTTATTGATTTTTTTTTCATTTATTTATTTATATGGGGTTTTTTGGGGGGTTTTTTAATGTCTGGCCTCTATGAATGAATATAATGAAATAGTTGGTCCATTGGGGAAAATATGCAGATTTTCTTTCCTGGAAATAGAAAAGAAGATCAAGATCCCATATTTGTCCATATGTTACACAGCTGGATCTCACAGCTGCTTTACAGCATGAGGATTATCTGGATTTAGTTACCCTGTCCCCAAAGGGACAAAAAAGAGAGAGAAAAAAGAAAAAGGAAAAAAACAACAACTGCAGTTTTAGCTTGTCGGTAATTGAACAGAAGATACAACATGTTAAACAAGTCTTTATGAGAGCCTAACTGACTGCTTACTCTAGCTTCACGGAGCAGACGCATGTGACTGTGACATCAATCTCCTCGTCTAGCTGTGAACAACACAGTGAATAAGTGCACTATCCAAACTGTCAGACTGTTCCTTTCTTAAATGGATTATTTAAAGTCCTTAAACTATTCATGACCTAACCACATGGCTTTTTTTAAAAGAAGAAAAAAAACAAAGTGACATGCTGATGTGGCAGACCTTGATGTGACGTGTATTTTGGGTGTTTCTGAACAGATACAGCAAATCTCAGCAAAGATAAGGATATCTGTTAAACACGTCTCCTTGTAGTCTATAACTTTTCTTTTAATACAAATGAAACACACTCATTGTTTTGCAGTCTTTCCTTTCTAGATCGCTTTCTTCTTTATCTTTGCAAGTTAACGTGTTGCTTTTTTTCATGACGTAAAAATGTGTTCTGACAGTTCTTGTTTAGTCTGCATTATCCATTGAATGCTGATAAGAAACATTATTAAGAGACATGTTGTCTGAAGGAAGAGGTTAGCCGAGGTAAAGCTAAGATAGGCCCAAGTAATAATAGATAACAGGTAAGGTGTAAATGAATTAAAATGGCAAAATAATTTGAAATTTTCACTAGAAATTCATATTTTGTTGATATTTTATTCCAGTAATGGAAATGGTTACATAGCAGCAACTCTCAGTTTTGTCAAAATGTGATATTTGCCGGCAACAAACAGGACAAATGGAATGATATTAAATACCACCTCTCTGCTGTAAGGGGTAACACGCCCACGTTACAAGACTGACGTTATGCAGGTCGCACATGCAAATTCAGTGAGTTCTGTCTTTGTTTCTGCAAGCTGTTATTTATCTGCAAATGAGCAAGATGCAATCGTGAGCACTTGAAAAGAGCAGGTTTTTTATTATATGTATTTATGCAGGTGCCCATTTTATAGGCTGTTGATAAAACTCTGTTAGGTATTGTGGACATTCTCAACAAATGTTTAGTTTGATTCTTTACTCTGCCACATATATTGAACCACAGTGAATGTGGAATGACCCTCAAAAACATCATTTCCTGTGATCCTAGAAGTCAGGGGAGAATTGAAAAGATTTTTTTCAAGCATTCACATGGACGTCTTTATCCAGTGAAACATTATCAATAATCCACATGTCACGACCTGAAGACATTTTATAATGTATAGCAGGATTTACCTTATCACAACAATGTCACACTTATGACTCATGCAGTCTGAAATCTTTGCCAGTCAAGCTTTGATAAAGTGAGTAACACGATGGCAGAGTGGATTCAGGCAACCGAATACTATAGTATGCGGATGGTGAATGTTGCTACTTCAGATGACTCTGAATTAGTGGTTGATTGAGGTTGCATAACACACATCAACAAACACAGCATGTCCCGGCTGAGGTCAGAGGAACACACAGGGGCCATTCGGAAATGTTCAAACAGGGCACAAGCACAAACACGCACAGACACGCAAACAAAAGCTGATCCCGAAAATGAAATTGTGAAGAAACTTGTACGAGTGTTTAGAGACACTGAAACGCAGCTGCTCTGATATTAAAAGTGTTTGCGAGCACGCGCACACAAAGTTCCGTTCCAGTTCATGCAGCGTATCATGACGCACACTGAGGGCTGACAGGTTGGCAGCTTTTCAAAAGGGAAATCCAGGGCACAGCAGGGCACACTGCTTTTATCGTGCCCTTCATGGACAGCGTTACCTCAGATGAACTTTCTATTACCTCATTCTCTGAAATGCTTTCATTTTCTGCTCATTACTCGCCACCTGATGTGTAGATTAATGTATGAGTGAAAAATAAAAAGTGGAAAATGCATAAAAGTATCACACACTTTTGCATGCACAATGTGAATTTTTTTTATCTAAAGTGCATTTTAGTGACTTTTTTGTTGTTTCTGTTTATATGTCATCTTCAGTATGGCTAACTTGACTCAAACACGCCATTACTTGTTTCCCTAGAAGGAGCTGGTTTGGTCATGATTCAGGACCTTTGGAATTTTAGCACATCCTACTAGACAATGCATGTTTTAATAGCTAACGTAGGCATACTCAAAACACACACTAAGATGCTGTTACAAAAAATGATTATTTAGAACATATTTATTTACTATTAATCTCAGGAAAGTAAAAATCCTTTTGAGACCATAACATTGATATTCTTTGTGGCTTTATCATTACATTTTGATTTTTATAGTGGTGCAAATACTCTAAATAATATGGTGATATCTTTTGATGTCACTGAGATCAGCGGTTTAACCTGTGATTTACACCGGGGTTGAATAAGGTGAATTCTATATATGGCCCTTAACAGTCACAAGAGCTTCTAATCAGCGGGAGGGCATTTTTCCTTTACATAGAAAAAAGTCAAGGTTATGGCTTGAACAAAAACAACAAGGCCTTCACCTTAAATGACCACACAAACAATATAATCTGTCCCTACCCTCTGTTACCCTCTGTGCAAATGACTTCCATTTATAAAATCTCACACTACAGAACAAAGTGTCACGTTTACAACGCTTTATTAGATTCAGCGCATTCATTTTGACCATATATGGGATGTGTAACTAGGAAGGAAAACAGATTGTGAAATATTTAACCAAAGATTGTCAGGGAATGTCTTCCATTTCCCGTAAGTGTCTGCATGTTCACGCTGCATGGAAATGTGTCACAGTTGTTTTTAAAATACCTCATGTCACTAGGTCAGACCACATTAACATGTGGCATATGTAACTAGGTGAAGTAACCTCTAATAGAGCCATAGTTACAAATGTGACCTTTTGGCCTGTTTTCTTATACTTAAGGTGGTCAAATGCTAATCTAATATATGTACAGTAGGAGCAGGCAGGGTGATAGGATTGTCTGGGCTATTTCCGTTGGCTTGATCAGGATTACACTTGTATACTACACTCGCACAGCATGTTTACCTTGCTTGCCTTAATCCAATCTGTTTTAAGTTACCTGAGGAAGGATTTAACACAATAAGAGCTCAGCTTGATGATCCTGATGAGCAGGTGGTTCACGTTTCTCTACTTTGTCACAGAAACTTTACACTTAAGAGCAATGAGGAGTTGCAACAGGGTTCAGAGACTTAAAAAGAAACTAAAAGAAAAAAACTGTGGCAACCCCAATACCAGTATCTATTTATATTGGCCTAGTTTAAGATGCTATAGTACGTGACACACTAGATTTGTGCAAACAGTAGATTAACTAATGAATGTATACTCTTTACTAACCTTTTTTACATGTTTGTTTCAGTCTATAGATGGTCAGCTCGTGTCCTACTTGTGTGGCTGTTTTCTAGGTTATGGTTACATATTAACACTGCAACAGTGCAAGTATTCAAACAGCAGGATTGGTTCTGTGAGTGCTAATGTGCTCATAATACATCACGTCTAACACATTACTATAGGATAAAGATTATGGTAAAGCCTGAAAAACGCTCAGTCAAGTGAAAGACCAGGAGATTAATAAACCTAATAAACATTTAACTTAACCTAAGCTTAATCTTTGTTTACTATGTGGAGAATAAATATTGAATGGGATTATGGAGGGTGACTATAGGCAGCTTCACATGACAAATAATCCCACGCGATAAAAATAACAGCAACCCATGTTACATAAACTTGCATTTACATGCCAACTCCTAATTACTAGAAAGTTGTCTCTAAATGTCTGACAGTAGTTTCCACCATGATTCCTCAGTTACTTAAAACTTCAAACTAAATATTTATGAAAACAGTGAGACTGACATCCGTTTTATCAGCTGTCAGATTTTATCACATCTATCGTGCGAAAGACGAAGAACTGGGTCGAGAACTTGTCTGAAGCTTTTTTTCCTCCCACTTGTAACAAACGGGAATATTCTCCTCCTCAGAAGCTTTGCCACCATTGGAAACACTCTGGTGTAGACATACAGGCAACAGGATGCATAACACTCGCTCACTCACTGTACATTTACTGGATAATAACTTGCCCGCTTCTCACATGGCCACAAAAGGATATCACGCTGACTTTGTACCCGCATGGAGGGAGGGGGTTGGGGGCAGGTCAAAGTCTGACCTGACTGAACTGCACATTTGACTGCTCACATATAACTCCACCAAGTAATTTGTACTAAAGTTAAGGGACTTATGGATTATGTAAATACTGCAGGATTGAAATCTCATAATAAAAGAGCAGTCCTTCTTGTACACAGTGTGCAGTTGGCAAATACAGCCTTTTCAAAAGAACACTCAGTATGTCTTTTTTCTCATTAATCTCTCTGTACTTGTATATATCTGCTGAGTTCCTGCTGACAATGCCCAGCTCAAGGACTGCACCAGACATGTGCTCCATTATTTATTATTTATATCGCTTTCATCTTCTTTGCATCTTCTTCTCTCATTGCTAACCTAACCCCAGTGTTATGTAATGCCATCTACTAGGCCAAATGAATTAATCTGTGTTCTGACAAGTGTCCTGTGGGTCTAGTTTTATCAATGCTCACAAATACCACAGATCAAGCATTACATCCTGCTGTGTGTTTGGAGCATGTTTGTGTGTCTGTGTGTACAGTCCATGTGCTCTCAAGCACAACACGCAGTAGAGCTTAAATACGTCACCGCAGCTGGCAGCATGACTGGAACTTTCCTCCCACCCCCATACAATCCAGGGCTGAAAGTCACAATCTTTCTTCCTCTTTGCCCCTTAAACTAATTTGTTATTTATGCTGTCCCACCTGCTCACCTCCTTTAACCCCATTCTGCCCACATTGTTTTTTCTTTCTTTCTTCCTGTCACGCATAGCACATATACAACTGTATTCTTCCTTGTATGCAGCAGTTCCACAGAAATACCATGGCCTCATGTGAACCTGAGCTTTCTGCGTATTTTCTGCCTCCATGCCCCATCCCTCCTGCTGCTTTACCCAAGTATCAGAGCAAGTGCCTGCTGTTAGATAAAAAGGCTCTCTCTCATACACACATCCCTCTGCTTTGCAGCTAGACTTTAAACTTCAGTGATGACAAAAAGTTAAAAATGTAGAATTTGAGTGTCTCTGATTTATATTGAATCTTTGTTAGAGGTTTATGTTTTAATTATTCATTTCATCTACTCTAAAATAATCACTTTTAAATAATGGCATCACTTTGAAATGTAATAAGGTGCGTTATCACATATGTAAAATGTGGGAAAACATATGCTAGCATACGTTAGCTAATAACCACTGAATTGATACGGCCTGATTGCACTACCAATATGTTCTAATGAGAATTAGTTGCAATTTAATGAATGTAAGTTTCAAAAATTCCATAAAATGAAGAACTTTGCTTTGTCATATAAAATTGTGAGCTTTTGTCTTTCATTTAGGTTGGTTCTGTGAATGCCCAGATTTTCTACAAACTAAATACCTGCAGTCCAGCATACTATTGTTGCTTTGCCATATTTCACGAGCTTGCATGCTGCCTTTGGGCACTTAGAAAACATTTGCTTCCAATTTGTTGCTCTGAATGTTCAATAATTAGGTCAGCACTTGCAGTCACATATAATGCCATGTTAGTTCATGCTTCTCAGTCACCAATTAAAGTTTAGTTTAAAGGAACTGAATAATGACCTTAGTTCCAGATTAAAAAATTTTTAACTCAAACTGAAAATGTGCTAGTTCACATTAATAGTAATCTTCTGTCTCTAGTTCCTCTATAATTATAAACACCTTTCAAACAAATGGAATTACTGTTATTTACTAGTTGACAACAAAACTGAGTTATTTTAAATGCAAATATTGATTTAACCACCTGATGTGTCATAAAGCCAATCAGCTTGCAGATATTGAACATATACATTTTTTTGCAGTTATTTGCAAAAATTGGTATTGATTTTGATTTCTTATAATTTAGCCATTTGGCAAAATGTCAAAACCAACTTATTGTTTCAATTATTTGTGGGATTTAATATTTGGTGCTGGTGTGGCTGACATTCAGATTTCTTTTAAGGAGCATCCACACAGAACCTGACTGGACACTATCTTCCTCCACTGTTTAACGCTGAACGCTTGATGCCCCACTCCGTCATCGGGGCTTTCTTTGTTAAGGTTCTAAAGGAATTATTAAAAAGTTCTTCACATTACATTCTAACTCCTGCAGATCTTATATGTTGGTGATTAGTGAGACAAAGCTGTTGATAAATGATAAATCAGAGTGGTCATTTACTTGCTAATTATAGCTCTGTTTCCATACAGGCAAATGATTTCAAAACAGTAAAGGGTGAGCTAATCCAGCGCCAGCTTTTCTAGCACAAGTTGGCACTGGTCCCACCATTTTTCAGTAAAAGACCAGAGATTTATCCATGATGCACTTGCAAACACAACCAGAACAAGCTCCTGATCGCTCAGCTTGACAAGCTCAAGTTGACACAGTTGCCCATTAGGTCAAGAAGCAAAAAAATAAATGGTGGATAGCAATATTAAGCCTGCTTCCAGAGACAATAGCCAATTGTAGTGACAGGATGGCAGCAATTCAATCCTCTGGAGTCAACAGAGCAGTGCACTAAAATCACATCATCAATTTAACATGGTCTAGCAGCCAAATCCAAACAGTGCAGTTATGCAGATTTTATTGACAGTTTGATGTATATAAGTCCTACACCATATAAATGACTGAAGCCATGGTTATGCTTTTTATGCTGTGGACACATCTTACTATAAATAAAAAGGAAGACTTTCAAACCTTTTATGATATGATAATGATATTGTTAAACTATAGAAAAGAAAAGAAAAGCAAACATGTTCTGAATCACATTTAATTTTATATTTTAAATTGTTTCAGTAGACATTTGGGATTTAGGTATTTGTTTTAGTTTGATACTGAAAAGCACCATTTGCTAACAATGGTTGGTGCAGCTCTCCCAAAGTGCGGGTGGGATAAGGGTTAGGGTTAGCACATATGATTACTGGTTTGCAGTGATTGTGATATGTAGTAACTCCACTGGGTAGCTCGTGCTAGAAAAGAAAACAATCTTCATGACATTACTGAGCAGGGGCCTGTCAGATAATTTTTTGTCACCAAGATAAACTAAGAACATATGAGCAAACAACAAATAGGTAAGTGTATATGTTTTGAGCAGCATCAGAAAAAAATCATGGCATAGCAGTTATTTTATTAAATATAAAATTACCAAAATATTGTATAGTATGTGCCGATCATTACATAATCTTGAATAAACCTGAAACTATATATCCAGATAAACTCCACAGGACTATTCAGAACATCGAAGGCTACGAGACAACACACACCAACACGCTCTAGGTGGTTAAAGCACACTTCTCTTTTATCCTCAGAAGGATGAATTTTAAACTTTATTATATAACAGAGAGTGGAAAGGCATATCTCCATAATAATAGTTGTTTAAACACTCTGTAGCTTGGTGTTGTGGTAACTGAAGCTGTTTGCATTCAACCCCCCCCCCCTCTGATTTTATAGAGGCACTGATCTAAAGATGCAGAAGCCTGAGGGTCTGAAACAAAGGGTGATCGTAAGAAATGCAAGTTAAAGTTTTGTCAGAGGTTTTCTGATGAAAGGAATTGAAATCAAACAGAGAGGATGACACTGCTGTACATCACTAAGAACCTTAATAATGGATTGCATTTATATAGCACTTTTCGGGGCCCTCAAAGAGCTTTACAGTTCCACTATTCATTCACTCTCACATTCACACACTGGTGGAGGCAAGCTACAGTTGTAGCCACAGCTGCCCTGGGGCAGACTGACTAAGAACCTTAAGCAACTCTCTCTCAGATTTACCACAATATGTGCCAGTATAAGTACAGTATGGGTCTAGAAGCACAATTTAACAAGCTCCTGAATAAAAAAATTTTAAAAAAGCAAAGTGGATTGTCTGAAGAAATGTAATACATATTTTTGCAACTTCAAAGGGAGAGAAACCCCAGGACATCTTCAAAGGTATGCCCTTAAAAATAGACCATAGAGAAGTCCAACTTGTTTTCAGACAAAAACACAAATACAATAAAGGTAATGAAACTAAAGTAACAAAATAGAAGATCCACATACACAAATAGATTATTATATAGATCACAGCTTTAATTTTTTTAAGGCGTGAATGGCTTGCATTTGCTAGCCTCTAATTTTATTCAACTATTGCACCCAAAACAAAATGACACATCAACCATCACTGCTTTTCCTCAGATAAAATAAAGGCTCTATCACAAGTGATGTATGATTTTTAGCAGTTTTAAATGTTATATATTGCAATTAAAATTCTCAGAAGAATTATGTGCACTTTGTGTCAGGTTTTCTGCAAGATGTTGTAAATCATGTATGTTATTATGGTTCGACCTGAGATTGTCATCCAACGTCCACCATGGTTTTGAAGACTTGGCTGATGAGATATAGTGGTGTTCAAAACATCAACTGTCCTTTTATTTCGGCTGGGACACATATTGTTCTTACATTTATAAATCTTACCTATTCATCAAATATCACTGCAGACTTCTTTACAGGGCATAAATATATTACTGAATTAACATATTGAAATATACACCAATGAGCCCCAACATTAAAACCTGATTTGGCTCTGCCGACTTCTTGCAAAACATGCCACCATGTTTGCCACCCCTTGATTTGCAAACCCCCATTTTCAACTATTGTTGAACTGCATACCAGTTGTTTTACCAACTATATGCCATTCAGAAATTGTCACTAATTGTTTTTTGAAATTTGCATTCTTTTATCAATGTGTGCTCAAATATGGGACTTTGCAGAAATGCTGGACCAGAAGGGCTGGATATATACAGTAGCTACAGTCAGCTTCTTCAGCCAGTAGGTGGGAATCATCTCGGGGCCTAGTGCTGTCCAACTCTTCATACTTGAGACCTTTTCTTGGATATCTGCCATTGTGATGGTTACTGGACTCTATTCAGGGAGGTCGCTGTGGTCTGCTCTTAGATCCATTAGCCACGAGCATTGCCGTTATGTGCTGCGTCCTTCTCCCATATGCTCTTCCAGTGTTGCTCCATTTCCAGACTTGGTGGTGCGGTTCTCATATTGTTCCCCTGCCACTGAGAGTAAACCTTGGCTGGTTCTTTGGAGAACATCTGGTTTATTCTCCTGCCTTCTGTCTCTCTGATTTTTCAAGCGGTTGGCCAAGGCTGTGAGTCTTTGCTTGGCAATTTCCAAGGCCTCAGGTATGGACAGCTTCCTGTACTTCTTAGGATGGACAGCTTCCTGTACTTCTTGGGCACCTTCTTTATCAGACCTTTCTGCAGCTATGCTCCTTGTGGCTGTTTAATTTGTGGCTAAGCATCTCATCTGTCAATGCTGCTATAGTGTAGATCAGCTGATGAAAAATGGTTAAAAAAGAAAAAAAATCCTGTTTTTTTTCATGGTTGGATCTGAACAAGTTTCTAAGTAGAGCTTCAACATGCAAGAACTGGGAGTGAGACAAGCATTGAAAACAATGCTTAAAATAAAAACAGGCTGTTTTACAGCTGATCAAAAGTTTAGGACCACATGCCTTTAAAAGGCCAAATCTGTGCAAAAATGTGGATTCACTGTCATTTTCTGTCAGGTAGCCACACTGTCATGATGTTCTGATGGCAAAGGCAAAAAAAAGTTCCCTTTTTGAAAGTGGTCGGGTTGTTGAACTACATAAGCAGAGTTTTTCGCAGTGCAACATTGCTCTGGAGGCAGGACGCAGTAAGACAGTAATTTGGAATTTTTTTAATAATCCTGAGGGTTATGGAACAAAAAGGTCAAGTGGAAGACCCCAAAAAATTTAACTAGCACTGAGCCAGAGGATCCAATTGGCTGTCCATCAAGGCACTGGACGATCCTCAACCCAAATTAAGGCTGTTACTGGTGCCGACTGCAGCCCCATAACCATCAGCTAGCACCTGAGACTGAAGGGCTTCAAAATCAAAAAATTCCTTGACTCATTAAACGTCACCGAATTAACCGTTTGGACTTTGCAAGAGAGCATCAAACATGGGACAAGGTAGAATGGTGGAATAAAGTTTTGTTCTCTGATGAGAAAAAATTTAACCTTCATGGTCTTGATGGTTTCCAACATTACTGCTATGACAAGCAGATCCCACCTGAGATGTTTTCTACGCACCACATTGGAGTGGGCGCGTCTGGTCTCGGATGCTTTTTCCTTCAGTGGAACAATGGCGCTCCAGGAGGTGCAGCTGCTGGCTATATCCAGATGTTGCCAAGAGCATCATGACTGAGGGCCCTCGTCTGCGTGGTAGCGACTGGGTTTTTCAGCAGGACAATGCTACAGTACACAATGCCCGCAGGACAAGGGACATCTTCCAGGAGAACAAAATGGTGTTCCCATGATCTAAATCCAGAGAACCTTTGGGGGGATGGCCACTGAAGTTTACAAAAATGGACAATAGATGTCCTTCAGAAATGCTTGCATCAAGTATGCCGCAACAAGTTTTTGAAGTGATCAACAATAACGGAGCTACGCATTACTGAGTTCATGTTTGTTACTTTGGCAAAAATTAAATCTATAAAATAACTAACCACTAATCATACATTTTTGAATGTACTGTATGTATCCCTAAATTGCAGATCCTGTTTCATTTTGATGGTGAGAAAGACCAGTGAAATTTTCAAGCTTTTATCTTTAACAGTCTTTGAGATTTTTTTTTTCAAACATAAAATGGAGATGATTGCCATCTTGGTGTTTTGAAGCATCCATTGTGAATGCAAGGTTGATCTGATTCATGATCCTTATTCTTGTATAGTAGAGACTTGGCCAACCCTAAAGCTTCCTCTTCTTTTCCACTCTATTTTTCTTTACACAATTAACAAAAAAAATACCGGTTTAGACTATGAACTCATTACTCAGTTTTCAGATAAAGTGAGGCGGAGGTCTACTTCTAGCCAGTAGAAAAAATGCAAGTTTAAGTCCATGTTTTTATTGCTGACACTGACCACTGATGTAAGAAAAAAATGGGCTTGTCAAAGATGCCAAAGGCTTCCAATTGCTGTTAGCAGTTGTCAGGTAACAAATAAACAAAAACAACACTGTTATACAAAACCCTATGCAGCAGATCATAAATTAGAAAGCAGTAATCTATTTTTTTAAATTATTTACTTAGTTTTGTATTGCAAAACCCCAGTGAAGAGTAACTGGTAGACCAGGAAGTGCTAACTTCCTTTTTTGCTTCTGTATGTGAAGTATGTCAATCATTCATACAAGGAGCTGTGTGCATGCACAAATAATAACCTGTCACCAAGACTTTATCACTTCACTTCTCATGTGCTGGTCTCCTGCTGCATTCTTCTTAAGACAAACAAGTCCACATGTCAGTACTTGTTCCACATTGTACCCATTTGCTGTAGTGTTGTCTTAATGAGTAAGACAGTTCATTTCCTATATTTTCCATGTAATCAAGCTCAAACCCATCACTGAATTTCTCAATAATGTTTGTGCATGTTTCTGTCCAGAAGCACAAATGTTCTTAAAGATGCAGTCAGTCAAATTTAATTTATTTATTTTTATTGAGTGTTTAGTTGTTTTAATTTAGATGGAGAAATTTGTTGCAGTTTTATTATCTGAAAAGGGGCCCCTTTTATCAAAGAAGGGAAAACATGAAGGAAAGAGAGAACAGAATCGGCATCTGGATAAAATGTCTGTTTTCTTCACCTCTAGCCTCATCTCCTTCACTGAAATTAAGGTTATAACAAATGAAACTACGTATAAACATTTTTATTTATTCCCAATATGGTAACAATTACTAAGTCTCCCATCTCTTGATAGCTGACGACAAGCCAGTCAAACAATAATAGCTGTTTTTCGGCTAAAACTATGCCGGCTAATGTTGGGCTCAATTGTCCAACAAAATTACACTTTCTAATAAAAAAAAATATTACATTCATACATTGTCTGAGAGTTTATTTGCTAAATGTTAAACAATTTTATTTTCTACTTTAAGGATAGTTTCACTAATGGTGGTTAACGTTAGCTAACAAAGGCTCACAGCAGATAAGCCAAGCTAACAGCAGCTAGCTAATAGCTGCAAAAATAGCAGTCCTTACCAGCAGAAGTCCAGAATACCCTCAACAAATCACCTCAGTATCAAAGTTATGGGACAGAAATTAGCTTAATTTACTTATTGACTTGTATCAGACAAAATGTTACCGCCTTTCCAGATGATGACACATATTTACAGACTGGCAGCCTGCAGTCACCACAGATGAATGGGAGCCACTGTAGCTAGGATTGTGCACTTGAACTGAGAGGGGTAAGAACACAGAAATCAGTTGACTGTTATCTAATCTACTGACCTCTAATGATGAGATTTTACCCACTGTACTGTTAAAAAAATTTAATTTTTTTTTCTTTCTCCAAAAAGCATTCACAAAATCCCATATTGAAATGCCCAACTTTACATTATGAATAAATAATAACGTACAGGATGCAGTACATATAGAGTATATATTAAATGTAGAGGAAGCTTCTTAATCACAAGGGTGGTGCAGCCTATTTAAGTTTATTTTCTCCAGTTTTGTTGAATTAAATTCACATATTTTATTAATATATTAATTTGCAATAATAAGCACGTATATGTGACTCTGTGGTGTCCTGTTAATAGTGTTAGCTCAAGCTTTAGCACTTAATTGTTTCCTCTCATCAAAATATGGTCACTTCTCTTCTGGATCCAGAAAAAAAATGCATGGCCACGGCCTAACGTTGAAATTTTGAAACTGAGCTTTAAAAACCAAGGCTCTCATGTCGCTATGTCTACCTTTTATATACAATTTATGCTCTAGACCATAGGTGTCAAACTCTGGCCCGCAGCCTAATTACATTTGGCCCGCGAAGCCACACCAAATTACTATTAGAGCTGGCCTACTGGTATTATACAGCTAATATTTATATTGTTTAGTATTAAGCTTTGTTTGTTCCATATTCAGTTTTCCAGCAAAACTTATTTGAGTCCATAAGAAAAGATTCATTCTTATATCTGGAGGAAGATTTTTTTTTTCAATAAATATTAATGTTAGCCCGCGACTTTGTTCCAGTTTTGAATTTTGGCCCACTGTGTATTTGAGTTTGACACCCCTGCTCTAGACACTTGAGAACAGGTAGCACAGACATAGCTTTGTCAATAATCAGCTTGCCGCCCTTTTAGTATATTCTTTGCAGTCAACTACAACAAAACATTGTGATATTTTAATTCTATTTTAAAAAAGTAATAATCTCCTTGCAGTCTTGTCTGAGTCACTGGAAACCCCCACGTTTTGGTGGCTTGGTATTAAGTCCGTATTAACTGAGGGAAAGTCCCGTAGTGGTTTTATTTGGTCTTAAACAACACCTAGTCATGGCTTGATACCACTTTTGTTAAAAAGAGAGAAAAAAAAGACATAAATAGTCTGTGAAAACCAGAAGATATCCAATTAAGTTACACTTTTAGTGAAAGTACAATACTGCCTTCCTTTTATGTGTTAAATAAACACTTTATATTTAGACCAGAAGATATATAAGATATGATTAAGGTTCATTCATGTGTGTTCATTCAAAGTGCTTTCGTATAGAGGTGTGTGTGCATTTTCATAAGGATCTTTATTGATCTCTTGATTAAATAAAGTCATGCTTAGGAGAGAAAAGCATACGGTATATAAAATACTACCATTTTACTATTAATATTTAACACTTAACTAGCTGGGCCTTATAAATATAGAACCGAAACATAAACTGCTTCTGAGAACTTGCAAGCACGGAAAGGAATTCTCTGTAGGCGGGACAGTTTAACAACTCGACTCTGAGTCTGTGATCTACCAGCCAAATAAACCGGTTTGCAGGTCATATGAGGTGAAAACTGTTCATAGGGGAACAGGAAAGTGCACTCTGAATAATGCAAAACTTTGGTCAGCTCAACTCTTTCCACATCATATCAGCATTTAAAGTGCAAAGGTTTCTGGGAGCTGTATACGTATCTTGTTGTTTATTGACAGGTTAGCATTCCAACATGCTCCATTACGGTCCTTGTAACTTTTCAGACAGATAGCAGTGCATAGGTTGAGCTGATACTGGTGAGGGGGTTGGACATACATTGGCAAATATTTGCTCAGGCATTCTGAGGCAATGGCTTAAACTTAAAGCATGAATCCAAAAAAGGGGGGGGGAAAGTGTAAGGAGAAACCATTTTTCAACATTTTGTTTTATCGCAAATACACAGAAACACTCAGCAGAGTCAGATACATTAAGTGTGTAACTGTATCAGGTTGAAGACTGAGTCAAAGTAAATCTATGACACACGATATGAAGTAATAATATAATCGATTCAACATTAAAAGAACTATTTGTACATATGTAATCATTCAAACAAAAAATTTAAAGCCAAATAAGTGATAGTTGAAACTTTGTTACTAATAGCATTGAATAAAAAATAGATTAAGTATTACAATAAAGTCACAAAGTCACTTATTCAAAATAAAATAATTCTGAAAATGCAAAAACAGTGGAGCACAGTAACACTTCCTCTTTATTTTAGCACAATAAAGGCTCACTTTAAAGTATTCCATTTTGTTAACTACTTTTAACATTTCTAAAAAAAAATTCCAACCATTATCTGAAATCACACAGTGGCATTTACTTTATCAAAAGAACCTGTAAGCAGTGTTGGGAAGGTTACTTTTAAAATGTATTCCATTACAGAATACATGCCCCAAAATGTATTTTGTAACGTATTCCGTTACATTACTCAATGAGAGTAACATATTCTGAATACTTTGGATTATTTAATATATTATCAAGTTTTTTACAACTACATGAATGTACTATTGCTGTGTGATTTCTTACTATTACTGAAGGTTATTTGCCATACCAATACCAACTAGATTTTTAAATCTTAATATAAAACGAGTAACAGTAGGGTGAACATTAGATAAGGCTGCATTGCATAATATGTCGTGTAGCCGAAAACTAGTTTTACTTTGCTGTCTGGGTCAACTTTACTAGCGAGAGACAGAGAGAGATAGCTTACTTTTAACTGGGCTACACTGCCCATAAGGCTATGTCTGTAACACTCTGCCTATTGCCTTCATATTAAATAATTTTTTGAACATTAGAGCCTCTTAATGCGTGTTTTGTTTGGGTTTCCACTGGCGTGGAATTACCAGAAATAGAGAGGGGACAACATATGAAACAGGAAAAGACCACCGCCTTTATTTCAAATAAGTAACTGTATTCTGAATACCAGCTTTTTAAACGGTAACTGTAACTGAATACAGTTACTCATATGATTGTATTTTAAAAATGTAATGCCGGTACAGTATTCCATTACTTCCCAGCACTACCTATAAGTGAAGTGACCTTTAATGCACAGGTAAGTATACACAGGAAATATTTGTGGAAACATTCATTCTTTCCAAGAGTTAAATAATACCACTCATGCCCCTATACAGTTACAACGAGCAGACTGAGATTAGCACAAAGACTGAAAACAAGGGGGCGGTATCACAACACACCTACTGGGCAGAAATGTGCTCAGATTATCTGCACTGTAATCTGTACACGAATAATGTTCACAAGAATACAAACTCTGCGAAATACTCACAGTCTGTGTTCACATGCTATAAATTGAATTAGTGAATTAGTAAATGAGCTTTAGAGGTGCTGCCTGCATGGCCTTTGTCAGAAGTCATAACAAAAAATCAAAAACAAACCATAAATCAGATTAATGCTGCTGCATTCTTTCCAAATGGTATAGTCTCGCTTTATGTGCACTTTATGGAGAGGGAGCCTGCATAGGCATGCAGCGACCTATAGCTGTCCTATATACTCTCTAAAGATGTGAGCTTCACAAGCCAATGCTGTTTGTTTCTGGTGAAACATGCAGGCAATGTGGGAATTCTGTTAATGGCATTTTATGTTCCATGTTGGTTAAATAAACGTTCAATTCCAGTAAGACTTATCCCAAGAAGTCCTCTCTTATCATGCCTTAATCGCAGGAATCTCTGAAACACACTAAAGACTGTCTTGGGTGAACCGGGTGAAATGAACAAAATATGAGTGACATTCCTGTCTAAATCAAAATCACATTAGTAGATATGGAAATCTCTTCTGGATAATAAATCTGTCCTTTGACATTTCAAAATAAGTCTTTCATTTTCACGCCAGTGTCGCTGACGTACTTTGTTCTGGCTTTATCTCTTTTAACTTTTGGTGTAGCTTCAAGCTGAAAAGTCAAAAGAGGCAGCACGACTCATTTCAGAGCACGCTGATAAACGGCGGCACACTGTAAAACAGACCTATCTTCTCGCTGCTGACTCTTTATCAATACAACAGATTAGTTATTCTTCACGACCAAATGACCAGATATGTGTTGCGATAAAGAAAAGAAGTCACCCTCTCTAAAGACCTCAGCAGGTGTATCAAAGGATGCTGCGGACAAAGGATGCCGGTGATCCAAGGTGATGTACCATTGTGCATCGAAGACTCCATGCAGCCAAAGTGGCCTAGACGGATTAGCCTGAGAGGGACTACATGATGGTTGCTTAGTAACTACAAACCTACTCAAATGCTTGGCGAACATTATGGGCAGGGCTGCATTTTGACCATGAATAATGAATAGTCAAAGGTGCTTTATGTTCCAGCCTTACCTCACCTTGAACTCCACACAGCATGATGTAAACATATGTGCCAAGAGAATCACCTCACAGCCCTGAAACTTCTGTTGCAATAATCGGTGTACATACGTACCTGCGGCATGTGTATTCAATAACTTTCCAGTGGCCGGTGTACTATAGTGGTTTCAGCTGGATCTCTGCCACCTTTAGTGCTTTGCTTCAGGCTCTGTCCAGGCTGTTTTTCCTATTCTGGGATGTCCTTGTATGACCCATACTCCCATGCCAAGATCCAGGCGGTGTCTAATGAAAGTAGGGTTCCAGCAGTTTATTTCAGAAAAAAAAAAAGGGAAGAAAAAAAAAGAATCAAAGCTCAGGACAACAGTGTTTCATTAGCAATACTTGTCAAGCCAGTAGTTGAGAATTTGAAAAGTAGATGTGGGAATGTGATAACAGACTGGAAGGTTTAAAGGAAAAGAAATATTTTCACAGTGTAAGGGGAACCATTTTGTTCTCTAAATTATTATTATTAAGCGAAGATGAAATTTTTTTCTGGTTAGCATTGAATATTGTAAAGTTTTCGCAGTGAAATGTAAAGTGGCTTCAGATTGCTTAGAGTAGGTTATAAATTGTTGCAATCTAAAGAAAATGAAGAAGAAAAGGTGAAGTGAATCAGAAAAACCCTAAAGACATAAAGGAAAAATTACAATTTTACCTCCATTTTTTTGGGTATAATTTATTGGAGTATTCTTCTTGTTTGTTAAGCTGCAATAACATGGACTGGTATTTATATAGGGTTTTTCTACCCTTACTACAGAGTCATTGCACCAAAATCAAACGTGGACTTTCTAAACACAGACCAGCAAAACATCGGGAGAGAGAACCATCCAGAAGAGCTAGTGTAATCAAGACTCAATACTTGAAATGTGCAATTCACTTGTATTTTTATTTTTTATTCCTACTTATTCTATTTATCCCCTTTGTATATTTTATTTATATTTGTCTCTGTATTTATATGTGTGTGTGTGTGTGTGTGTGTGTGTGTGTGTGTGTGTGTGTGTGTGTGTGTGTGTGTATATATATATATATAACAATTCTGTAACTGTAACTTCGGTCGTTGCTGTGCTTTTTGGAAGTCGAATTTCCCAGAGGAACCCACCCGAGGGATTAATAAAGTTCTATCTTATCTTATCTTATCTTATCTTATCTTATCTTAATCTAGGAAGTGAAAGTGAAGGTAAGCTCTTGTCCTGCTCATCCTATTGCATTTGTAATCAGGTGCTTAGGGTTTTCAGAGGTCACAGTATGTGTGCATGTGTAAGGCCCGTGATTTGAGCGACCCATGTTGAGTGGTTTTAAGTTGACAATCGTCGCTAGAGTTAATAAGCTTAAATGCAACAGTATTTCTGATGACCTCCTGGGCTGTGGAGTCACACAAGGGTAAACCCTGTCTTAGAAGTCCTAATTATTCCATGAAAATCTGATTCAGCCAAAGACACTGGCCGAGGGCTCCTTGCAAGCCAGCACACATGCTCTTTTCCTTCTTTAGCCTTGATGTAAACAAGCAAAAGACTTAGTCCAATAGAGTAATCCAGATCACAGCGGCAGTTTCCCAGAGTGATGTGGAGAAGCCAAATTCACAGTAACTCCTGATCTTCTCGGTGTTTCAATTGCTTCTCTCTTACAGAAGCGGTTAAGAAATCCTTCTGCTTGGTGCTGTTTCCTTTATTAATGGCGAACACCTTTTTAGAAGCATTTAAACAATATCGTATGATATAACATTTGATCATCTCAGGTATTGTTTTTTAATGATTTGCAACTTCTTGTTAAAAGTCCACATGTGCACATTGCATAATTTCTCAAAAAGCATATTTTTACATCGTGCCCTTTTCAGGCTATTCACTGGCCAAAGCTCATTACTAGACTGACATGAATTGAATGGCAGTTAGATCAGTTAGCCGATTATGTAAGTGTTTAAACTAATCAAGTGTCGGTAAAGAATAAAGACACAAGAGTGTCAACATGTCAGCAGCTATTATGTTAGTAGCAGCATCTGAGTCACTTCGCTTTAACTATGTCTTTTTTTTCCACTTCCAGTCAGCCTTCTTTGAATTACAAATGGTGAAATTGGACTTGCAGGAAAATGCGTTTTGCAAGTTCAAGCACAAATGTTATTCCCAGAAGTATTTTTTATGGTGATTTTGAAAGTTGAATGTATTTGAATTCACCAGCATAACATTCAATCAATTACATCAATTTACTGAAGTCTACTCTAATGCTTTTACTCTTTTTAATGCTTAGATTTAGATAAAGAGAGGTGCCGGAATTGTTTTTGATTTTTTTAATAATGCTATAAACTACTTTTAATATCGCGCTTATTGTGTTCATTCTTATTCATTTTCCAAATTGCTATTTAAAACAAAGAAGGTTCGCTTTCATGTTTAATTATAATATTTAATATACTTGCAATTAGAATAAACACTGTTTTAAAGGTGAGTTACTGGATGGAAAGCATGTGCCTAACTTATTGATAACATGTCTGTTTGAGTAAACACTGCAGGTTTATGGTCTTCCGCAGTGTGTGGCACCTGGCATCTCTTTCCACCCCTCTTTTTTCTAAACAAACACACATCTGGCTTTGGGAACATCTGGTTTATTACAGCCATTTCTCAGCAGGTTGTCTTCTGTTCGTTTTAGAGATTTTGCAAAACATCATCAGAGGCCTCCAGTGCAACAGCTGCTAAACAGTTACAGGTGCTTTCAGACAGCCAGGGCGTCTGGGCTGTATTTGCAGGTGTATACTCAGCTGCTAACAGCAACTTTCCAGCTGCATATTTTTATTCTTGGAGTCTGAATGTGGTTTTGTGGTTAAAAATAAGCTTTACTTTCTTATATTTGGCCTTCTTCTCAGGTCATCCACTCTCTGAAACAAGCTGTTTGACCTCCACTTGCTTTAAAATTATCTTTGGTTTAAGATAAATTCCTTTTGATTGGTTGGCCCTCATAAACAGAAGCAGTTATGTACTGCTGGAATACTGGATTGTGTTTTTCTCTTATATTCACAACAGAAATTATGGCCATAGTAGACAAATCTTTATGCTTGTTATTGGATAGGTGCAACCCCAGAACGAAGAATTGGTGGAGTTCTAGTTGTTCAACATGCAACAAATGTAGAAAGAAAGCAAATATGATGTTTAATCAGTGTTGTGGTTTCTGTATTCACTAGCATGGGATCCTAGTGACATAAATACCATTATCAAAGGGTGGTCACAAGGTTTTCATGTTTTTTGTTTTTTGTGAGTGCTCACTCATCCCTGAGGCACTACACTACAATTCTCCAACTGTACATCCGTGTCAGCTGGCAAGAGCTTGCTAACAAACAAGTTTTCTAGTATCTAGTATTGGTCAGAGGAGAATAGAAACAGTTAATTCAAATTTCTACTCATTACAACCAAGGTATAGAGTAGAGCATCTCTGAATGCACATCTCAATGTGAAACCTTCAAAGAGTGGACCATAGCAGCAGAAAACCCCCATGTTAAATCACTTGGAGGGTATGGTCAGAATTTGGCATAAACAGCATGAACGCGTGGATGTATCCTGCCTTGTATCAACAATTCGGACTGCTATTGGTGATGTAACGTGTAGGGTGAATACACCTGGCACACTTTGAGCCTCTTAGCTGAGCATCATTGAAATGCAATAGCCTACCTGAGTATTATTGTTGACCATGTCCGTCCCTTTACGACCACAGTGAACAAATTTTCTGACAGCTGCTTCAAGGAGGTAAATGCACTGATGCAAAACTAAAACCATTTCCAGTTCTGTTGTAGCATACATACAGAGCTCCGTTTGATGTAGGTGGCAGTCAAAAATCTGAACTGGCGAAACTAACAAAAAGCACACTGATAACAAAACAAACAAACAAAAAAAAACAAATCAAATACAAAATAGGAAAGCAATTCGAACTGTCTAGATTTTGTATCCATCTTTCTGTGCTAAAGAAAATTAGAGCAAGTGAGATTGACAGGACAACAACAAAACAACAGCATCATAAGGTGATTATAATTCTGCAAAAGTTTAAATTATGTATGAACACACCCAAAGAGAAAATGAATAAAGAAACAGTGTTGCAAAGTTAGCAAGCTAGCTTCCTGGATCAGCTTTGACTGTTGCATCTTTTTGCACTGTACTGAATGTTGCTATATGTTGCATAAAAAATTAAAATGCATTAGAAAAATTGGCAGTTAATTTCAAGCAGGTGCTGCCTTATATTTCAAGCAATGAAACTTAGAAATAACAAGTACAAGCAGGAAAGAAAGGAAACTTTTATTAAATTAAATGAAATTGAATCATTTCCTTTCTTTTTCCAATCCTTGCAGAGGGTTTTAAAAAAAGCTATGAGTACAAACAAAACCACAAAAATAATTTGGCAGCACACAGTTAAAAAGAGATGACCCATTGCTTCCGTTCAGGAGGGTAGAGGAACCACTAAAGGACGATTTGCTAACTAAAGCTGAGAAGACTACCTACGGGAAATGTGTCTCGGACTAATAACGTCTGATGACAGATTCAACGGGCTGTGAACAGGTAGTGGCTGAGAATTAAACTAAGCAATGACTTGTAACAAAAGATTGATAATGATATGAAATTGAGTGTAAAAATAATGGTTCCACAGTGGCACGAAACCCAGTCTCCTGGGTGAAGGCCATTGGTGGGGGGGAATGTGCTGATGTTGTTTATAAATAACTTGATTTAATGAAGGAAGCAAACTGACGTCAGACGTGAGTAAAATGTATTTTATGATTTTGAGTTGCACTTTAAACATGAAAAGGTTCAATAAACATAAATCGTAAAGGTCAAATTTTCTAGTAATTTTTTCATGGTTCAGGCTTTAACCTCCTAAGACCCGAACTCTGTCATGGCATGCATTTTTAAGTGCTATTTGGGCTGATTGTTTTTACATTCATCAGGTCCCAAAGAATTACGTGATTACGTGTTTTGTTTGTTTTTTTGTTTTTTTTTACCTGATTTTTGTTTCTGAGAAAAATGAGATCCACTTATGAGGACATTCGCTTTAAATTTCGATAGCACACTGGCAGTATAATGTCCTTGTAAGCGGATATCAGGCCCTTGTAGAGCAAAATTTAGTATTTTGGTCTAGCCAACCCAAAATGTGATGACCACATATGTGGACGCCAGCTCAATTTTCCTAGGAAAGTGGGAAATACATGCAATGATTTACTGAAACAAGAGCAAGCATTGTGGAAATACAGCATATCGACACAACCTGAACTCTCTTAGTCAACCTTTCTAGTTACCTTTCTTTGTCAGCAACAAACCAATCAACCTTCCCATTGACATCCCGTTTTTCAATCGGACAAGATGCTGCCATCAGTCCATCCAGCCAATCTCTTCCACTTGTCCTTATCAGAGTCGTGGGGGGGCTGTATTCTATCCCAGCTATCGTAACACTGATTCTAAGAATCCAGCTTCACCAATAGTGTTAAATCTGAGACTCCTTTTAGCGTAAGGCTCCATGGTGTAAATAACCTTTAATACATGTAGTGTGTCATGTCCAGTAATAATACATTACATTCAGGAAGAGTTCTCCAGGCTTTTTAGAGGACATTCAAAGCTCTGGGGAGGCCGGTCCACAACCTGCTGAGATCTATTCTTATAATATTCACTGAAAACTGGACTGGATCGCAGAAGCAGCAAATTGTAAAATTACACACCAAAAAGATGTTAAGTCAAGTTTTCCACATCTCTTAACTACTAACAAAACATGAAAGGTTTGAGTCTTGAAAGAATGCGTAGAAAAAGATGTATAAACTCACTGAGCAGCTTCTTATTGAATAGATTTAAATAGTTTGGAGCTGTCCAAACTAAAATCAGGCAAAACTGGCTTAAAACAGAGTCTGTTGAATGTCCAATTCATACTAGATATTATTTGAATGGCCATATTTTAATAAATAAATAAATTCACGTTAAATTTGTATAAGTAGATTCGCACACACTCATGACCTGACTATAATAAATCCCACGCTAAACCTATTGTGCTAAGGAGCCCCAGTAGTCTAATGGGGTGCAGTCATTAGGCAGTATGATAACCCATTATAAGCTTGATATAGTGCACATCCTGAAACAGACGCATAGCTTACATATGCACATACAGTGCCATGAACATGCATTTGTTAATTTAAAATGGGCCTTTGTACACTACCAGTCAAAAGTATGGATACACCTTCTCTAAATGGTTTTTCTTTATTTTTACTACTTTCTACATTGCAGATACATACTGAACACATGAAATATATGAAGCAATATATATGGATTTTTGTAGGAAGAACAAAATGATAAATAACTCTAAATATGTCTTATATTTTAGGTTCCTGAAATTAACCACCCTTTGCTTTGTTGACAGCGCTGCAAACCCTTGGCCTTCTCTCAATAAGCTTTATGATGTAGTCACCTGAAATGGTTTTCACTACACAGGTGTGTCTTGTCAGCATTCATTTGTGGAATTTCTTACCTTCTTAATAGGGTTGGTACATCAGTTGTGTTGTGCAGAAGTCAGGCTGGTACGCAACTGACAGTCTTATCTGATAACTGTTAGAATTCATATTATGGAAAGAACCAAAATCAGCTAAGTAAAGAGAAACAACAGCCCATCATTAGTTTAAGGACTGAAGTTCTGTCAGTCTGGAAAATTGCTAAAACTTTGAATGTGTCCCCAGGTGCAGTTGCAAAAACCAGGAAGCGCAGCGGCTGGCTCATAAAAAACTTTACACTCTGCTTTGGCGTAAAGTCCTTTCTATAATTATTTGAACATTTCACATGAGGACCGCCTCAAGAAATGAAGACCAAGAGTCACCTCTCCTGCTGAGGAGTCACCGGCCTCAGAAATCACAAGTTAACAGCACCTGAGATTAGAGCCCAGATAAATGCCACACAAAGTTCCAGCAGCAGCTGTTCAGGGGAGACTGCGCGAATCAAGTCTTTATGGTCAAACAAGAAACGACTACTAAGGAAAAGCAACAAGCAGGAAAGATTTGTTTGTGCCAAGAAACACAAGGAATGGACATTAGACCAGTTGAAATCTGTGCTTTGGTCCAAATTTTAGATCTTTGGTTCCACTTGCCGTGTCTTTGTGTGATGCAGAAACGGATGATCTCTGCATGCATGGTTCCAACTGTGAAGCAAGGAAGAAGTTTGATGGTATGGGGGTGTTTTGCTGGTGAAACTGTTGGGAATTTATTCAGAATTGAAGTCACACTGAACCAACATGGCTACCACAGCATCCTGCAGCGACACGGCATCCCATCTGGTTTGTGTTTAGTTGGATCATTTATTTTTTTAACAGGACAATGACCCCAAACACACCTCCAGGCTGTGTAAGGGCTATTTGACCAAGAAGGACAGTGATAGAGTGCTGCGTCAGATGGCCTGGCCTCCAGAGTCACCCGACCTACACCCAATTGAGATGGTTTGGAATGAGGTGGACCGCAGAGTGAAGGCAAAAAAGCCAACAAGTGCTAAGTGTCAAAGCAAAGGGTGGTTATTTTGAAGAATCTTAAAGATGCTTAAGGAGCTTAAGAATCTTAAGTTCATTCATAGTTTTGATGCCTACATTGAAAATCTACAATGTAAATAGTCGTGAAAATAAAGAAAAGCCATTAAATGAGAAGGTGTCCAAACTTTTTACTGGTAGTGTATTTGATAGGGACATTCTGTGGCCATCTGGTAACAAAAAATAAAATATAAAGCCTATTGAAAGAATACACCAAATCTTTAATAAATGAATCAATTGATATAAAGGTGGGCTATGGTTACTCTACTGTAGAACAGGTTTGAACTAGAGATACCACTTTTTTTTGTCCGATACTGATATCATAAATTTGGATATGCTGATACCAATGTGAATCCGATAGTCTATTTTATAGTCAATAAAACTGTTTTCTTTTATATCTTGCTGCCGTTCGTATAAGTTCATACTCAAATTTGAAAAGACAAAACACTAAAGCTATTCTATTACAAAAAGATATGCTGCACCCAAAATATTTCGCAGTTCAGCAAAACTAACTTTTTATTTAACCATTTAGCGGAGCTTTAAATCTTATTTAAAGTAATATTAAAAAAAATTTAAAATGCAGTTTCACGCAGATTTCAAAAACTTTGGTTCTGAAAAAAGCGCAATCTGCACAAAATAAAATTGAATTAATCAATCTTCAAAAAGAAAAAAAAATAGTTGTAGAATGGACCCTTTTTTCAAGTTTAACATAAATAGACATCCAGAGTGGAAAGCAGTGCAAATAAATCAGACATGGCTTCATGACACTCATCTTTTATCAAGATTGAGGTCAGTGTAAGCCGTTTCTGTGATGTTTAACCTGAGACTGAATTTTGTGTAATTTCTATACAAAACTTAAGACAAGTATGAAAATAGGTGGTTTTCATAGTTTTTTTCTTGAAACCACAGAACTGTTTAACCTGCAACACAGTTTTTTTTCAAAGTAAAACTTGAGTCCATCCATTGTACAGTCATACTTAGCGATGTTAAGCTTAACATCGAATGCTTTACAAACATTCAGAGATTAACTTACACTTGCTTTACTTCTCTGGGATAGCTTGCTCAGAGATGAAATGCTGGTTTGGTAGCACGTAACGAGGCTCTAGATGCTTTCAGTGTAAAGTACCACTGACAGGTCTCGCACGCAACAGCCGCTCTATCACGTGACGCATACTGCTCCAATATGCTAAGGGCAATACCTGGATTACGCCATGTCACAAGTTTTGTAAGGTGCCTTTGATATTTAATCCGGTGTCCTTTTTTATGTCCTAGGTCAGGATTGGACCGATACTATATATTGGATCGATCCTGTCCCTAGTTTGAACAGCAGGTCATTGGGTCTTTTCTGCTCACAGTAAGGGCTGTATGGTACAGATGACCATATTAAATATATCCTCTCTTGTTGACATCATGTAGCTCTGAGAGGAGAGTGTGAAATGGAACGCTTACAGCAGTGTGGAGACCATTTGATGCACAGGGATTATTTGCACATACAACACTTAATCACAACAATAGTCACGTCAATGTACTTTATATTGTAAGGTAAAGACCCTAACTACAATAATACAGAGAAAACACCAACAATCAGACAATCCCCTATGAGCAAGCACTTGGCGACAATGGGACAGAACACCTCTGTTTCAACAGGAAGAAACCTCCAGCAGAACCAAGTTCAGGGCGGGGCAGCCACCTGCCATAATCAACCGGTGATGAGAGAGAAACAATGCAAAATATATACCTGATCCAACCCTAACTATTATTAAAAAGTGAAGTTTTAAAACTAATGCTAAAATCAAAGATTGTGTCTGTCTCCCATGTCAAAACTAGCAGCTGGTTCTAAAGAAGAGGGGTCAGAAAGCTGAAGGCTTCGCCTCCCTTTTATATAGCCTAGGAAACACAAGTAACCCTGCAGTCTGTGAGTGAAGTACTCTATTGGGGTGTGTGACAAAGTGGGTGAGAATACCATTTGTCCATATTTGAAGCTTGTTATTCTTAGTTAGCATTCTTGGTTTGATTTAGCCATACATTATTTTTTTTATTCTGTTGTGGGCAAACATTTACTATACCGGGTTTGTTTTTGTTTTGCACTTTCACCATTCCTCCATTCCTTCAAATCGCGGTTAAAAAAACAAAAACAAAAAACAAAAACACTTATTTAGCCTTGCCTTTTCTACCAGTTGCTTGTTAGTTAGCTTAATGCTTATTCTTATCTTCGGCTTATTCTTAATTACTTTTAATCATTTTCAATTTTTTGACTGTTTTATCCTTTACACTTAGTTTTCTTTTATGCTTTTATATGAAATTCTTTTGCTTTTGTGTTTTAATGACATTCAACCTGCTAGCATGTTTTGGTACCTTGCCATAGCCCTCATCCTTCCCTGTTACTTCATCCTACTCTCTTGCATGTTAAGCATTTTGGTACACCACTGGTTTTTAAATGTGCTATATAAATAAAGTTTGTTGTTGTTGTTTCACAGATTATGTAATGTAACATATTGGTTTAAATCAACTCTGACATGTTTGTTAAGTTAACGTATTATTTATTCCAGCTTGTCTAGTTTGTCGAACTCACCTTACTTACCTATGTTCCAGGAGTAGAAGGAGGAAGTGCTGCTTCACTTCCTGTATTTATAGCTTCCTGTTTAGTCTGAGGTCACAGAAAGGGACCAGGTGAAGAAGGGGGAGAATTGGTGTAATTTAATAAAGTCAAGTTTATGTTGTTTGTTGACAAATGGATGCATTGATGTAATATGTATTGGTTACACCTTAGAGTGTTTTTATTGCTAGTAAAGAGTAGTATCATAAGTTTATGAGTATGGGAATGTTTGTCTTACCTACTGAATGGAATAGTCCAGAGGAGAAATTGTTTGGATAGCTGACTATTTAAGCAGAAGAACTCAAGTGTTCAAGTGGAAAGGACCAGGTCAGTGTAGCTGAGTGCACGTGACCTTAATTTTTGTTGGTCTAAGTTCAGTTATGTTTATTTGTACTGGTGTTACGTTCTGTGAGGCTGTGGGAGTGTGTGGGT
Source organism: Diplotaxodon limnothrissa (assembly GCF_057381915.1). Taxonomy (NCBI): domain Eukaryota; kingdom Metazoa; phylum Chordata; class Actinopteri; order Cichliformes; family Cichlidae; genus Diplotaxodon; species Diplotaxodon limnothrissa. The sequence continues at coordinate 6,135,312 of NC_140610.1, read as the reverse complement.
GGGGTGTTTGCCCACTCTCCCCGCCTCCACCCCTCTTGCCACTCCTACCCCTCTCTGTCTCTCTCACTCTCCGCTCTCCCCAGGACACAGCTGCTGCTGATTAGCCTCGTTTGCCACCTGACTCCAGTCAGCAATCATCCTCTGAGGCTATTTAAACTGGGGATGAGCTGTGAGCAGGGTGGCTTTTTTCCTCGGTGGCTCTACGCGTTTCGGTGCTAGATGTTGGACAGACAGCCTCTTTCTGACCAGTGAGCAGACGGGCTTGTGGGCCCTGAGAGTGTCTCCCCGTGGTGGGGAGTAGGGTGGGAAGTGCCGCCTTTTTTATTGTGTTTGTTTGGTAGTCTTCCTGCCTTTCGTGGCTGCGAGCGTTTTCTTTGTTTCTTTGACGTTGTTGGTAAGACGGCGTTGCCGGCCCTTTAAGTTAATGTTAATGTCGTTTGTAATCCACCTGTACCATTTTGTAATAAAGTTCTATTAATACAGAACAACTCTGTCTGTTTTCCTTTTCATTCTGATTCCGGACTCATTTGTTACTGGTCCCCTCACTCATATGCCTAGACCCCTTCGGGGGGAACGTAACAATGTGGGGGCTCGTCCGGGATATGAATGGAAGGAAAATAGAGTTTTTGTGAGTTGTTTGCCGGTGGCCTGGTTAGTTGTATGGTATCGGCTGCGCTCCCTCTCCAGTTAGCAAAAGGGGAGTGTCTAGCTGAGCGTAAGCTCCTCCTTCAGGCACTCATTTTTTATTTTTCCTTTATTATTTTCGGAGTAATCCCGGGTGGGGATTAGTTCCCTGTCGGGGGTAGGCTTGTCGGTGCTTTGTGCACTTGATGCTTAACCTTTAAAGTTGCCTCGAGCCTGGTACACTCCAGAAGCTAACTAGGCTAAGATTTTAGTAGGCAGGTCTGGGGAGAGGGTCGGCGGTACTTTTATTTATTGGTTAACCTCTGGCCACACTTTTCCCGCCTGTTTTCTCATTTGTGTATTGGAGGTGGTGCTTCTTTGTTGTTATTGTTAGCCTCAGGTAGTTTTTTGTTTTTAGAGTTGATGGCTACCTTTGATATTGCCGTGTTTAAGAAAAACCCCTCGCTTGTCCAACTGGACGCCTGTAGGAAGAGGGATTTGCATGAGGTGGTATCAGGTTATAGCATTTCTGTTTCCACAGCTCTGCGTAAGGCTGAGCTGAAAGCTGCTCTTGTGTCTGGCTTGGTGGAGAAAGGGATAGTGGCCTTGCCAGTATCTGCCAGTCCACTTGAGCATGGGGCAGCGTCTCAGCCTGTTCCGCAGGCGTCAGCTCAAGCTGTAGGTCCATTGGTGTCGACACCTGTTGATCAGGGGCTGCCTGAGGACAAACCCATGACATTGCCTCGCTTCGAACCCCTCTCCATTGAATCAAGTGAAGGCTCGAAGCAGGATGCTAAGCTCCGTGTACGCCTGGCTCGTCTCCAGTTAGAAAAGGAGGACCGTGAGAGGGAGTTCCAGCTAAAGAAACAGCTGGAGCTTAGGCGTTTAGACGCAGAGCTTGCTAGAGCCAGAGAGGTCGAATTGAGGAAGGTGGAGGTGGAGGCAGAGACAGCTGTGAGGTTGCGACAGCTGGAACTCCGGCAGGTTTCCCTTCCTCCGACCGCCTCCATTCGTCAGGCGGACACCCCGTTTGACGTAGGGAAAAACAGTCGTCTGGTTCCGATGTTCCGTGACACTGAGGTCGACAGCTACTTCGAGTCGTTTGAACGAATAGCCACGGCCTTGCACTGGCCACGGGATTCATGGGCCATTTTGCTCCAATGTAAGCTGGCGGGTAAGGCTCAAGAAGTTTGTTCCTCGTTGTCAGCTGAGGACAGCTTGGACTATGACAAGCTGAAAAGGGCTATCCTGCTGGCCTATGAGCTGGTCCCAGAAGCCTATAGGCAGCGTTTCCGGGGGTTGAGAAGAGGTCAGGGTCAGTCCTATCTTGATTTTGCCAGGGAAAAAGGTGTTCTTTTCGATCGGTGGTGTGCGGCCTGCAAAGCCACTGACCTGGCTTCGATCCAGGAACTAATGCTCATAGAGGAATTTAAGAACTGCATTGCTGAGCGCATCGCGGTATATATTAATGAACAGAAGGTTTCCTCGCTACAGCAGGCTGCGACGCTGGCTGATGAGTTCGCGCTCGTCCATAAAACCAGTGTCAGTAGGTATGACCGGCGCGATGCCCCAGTGAAGGCTAGCGAGGTACCAGTTGCACAGCACCCAAAGAGTGAGGTACTTGTGTTTCGTCCCAAGGCAGACCGAAAGTGTTTTTTCTGTTTTAAGTCTGGCCACCTGATCGCAGATTGTGAAGCTTACAGACGGAAACAATCAGTCTCGTCTTCACGTAAACCAAAAGGGGTTGGGCTGATTAAAACCATGCCCCCTGTCAGTAGGCCCCCTTCCCCTGAGACCCCGGATGAGTGTTTTAAGCCCTTCATTTTTAAGGGGATAGTTTCGCTTTCTGGTAAGACCGAGGATAAGCGTGAAGTGACCATTCTGCGTGATACTGGTGGCTCACAGTCCCTCACACTAGCTAGTGTGCTTGAATTTAATGAGAAGTCTGACTGTGACTCTAGCATCATTGTAAGAGGTGTTGGGATGAGCTTTGTGCCTGCTCCCCTCCATCGTATCTGGGTACAGAGTGAGCTGGTGAGTGGTTTCTTCTCAGTGGGTGTGCGGCCTTCTCTCCCGATTAATGGGGTGGATTTTATAATGGGAAATGATATCGCGGGTGGGAAAGTTTACCCTACCCCTGAGGTGACCAACAATCCTGTTATAGAGCCTGTGTTAGATGCCCTCAGCCTGCAGCACCCGGATGTGTTCCCGGTGAGCGTTCTGACTCGTTCACGTGCCCAGCAACAAGGTGGGGGGGGTTGATTTGTCAGAATCAGTGATCGGCTCTATTCTAGAGAAGGATGTGATGCCCTGCACCGATGAGCGAGATAATGGAGCCTTAGAGTTAGCTCAGTGTGGTTGAGCCAGCTCCTGTGTCTGGAGCTCCTTTTCTGCTCACCCGGGAAGCACTTGTGAAGGCTCAGAAAGAAGACCCTTCATTAGTTCAGTGTTTTACCGCAGCAGCTCAGGATAAGGGAGGTGAGGGGAGCAAGAGGCAGACATTTTTCGTTTGGGAAGGTTTATTGATGCGCAAGTGGACCCCAAGGCCTGGAGAAGACTGGAGCGTAGTGCGGCAGTTGGTGGTTCCGACCAGTCTGCGGTGGCATGTGCTGCAGTTAGCACATGATCACGCATGGTCAGGTCATTTGGGTGTCACTAAAACATATGACCGTATACTGCAGCATTTCTTTTGGCCGGCAATGAAAGCAGATGTAGTGCAGTTTTGTAACACCTGTCACACTTGCCAGCTTGTGGGTAAACCGAACCAGGCGGTGCCCCCCGCCCCCCTACGTCCTATCCCTGCTGTCGGTGAACCTTTTGAGCATATCCTGGTAGACTGTGTTGGCCCCTTACCAAAGACGCGGGCAGGGAATCAGTTCTTGTTAACCATAATGTGTGTGTCCACTCGATACCCAGAGGCGATTCCTCTGCGGAAAATCACGACAGCAAGCATTACCAAAGCACTAGTCAAATTCTTTACCACCTTTGGCCTCCCGAAAACCGTGCAGACAGATCAGGGTACCAATTTCATGTCCAGGGATTTTAATCGGACTCTACGGTCCTTTGGAGTTTCTCATTCTGTGTCTAGTGCTTATCACCCAGAGTCACAAGGTGCACTGGAGTGGTGGCATCAAACTCTCAAGGCGATGTTGAGTAAGTATTGCCACGACACCGGAAAAAGCTGGGATGAAGGGGTCCCTTTTGTATTGTTCGCTATACGTGATGCGAAGCAGGAGTCTTTGGGGTTCAGCCCAGCTACCCTGGTGTTTGGACATGACGTGCGGGGTCCGCTAAAGGTGCTGAAGGAGAGTTTTCTCAGTGGTTGTGTGCCTAAAACTACTGTGGTGGAGTTTGTAAAAACATGCAAGGACAGGTGGCAACGGGCTACTTTGTTAGCAAAAGAGGCTCTCTGTGTATCCCAGGCAAACATGAAAAAACGATGTGATCAAAAAGCAGTGGAAAGACAGTTCCAGCCTGGGGACAAAGTTCTTGTGTTGTTGCCCGTGCCCAGTTCTGCCCTCATGGCTCGTTTCTCAGGCCCCTATGTGATAGTGAAAAAAGTGTCTGCACCAACTATATTCTCAACACCCCAGAACGCAGAAGGAAGACTCGCCTATGCCATGTCAACATGTTGAAACCATACCATACCAGAGACACCAGCATGACAGAATCATCAGACACTGCTGGGACGGCTGTCCCCGGTTCAGTCCCTGTTGCCCTGCTAAGTGTTGAAGTTAAGGGTGATGATGATCTGGGTACCCTTTCTGAGGGACAGCAATGTGGGCGGTTGTCAAATTCTGTTTTTTTTAGCTAAGGCCGAGGCCAACCTATCTCACCTTCCTCCGTCCCAGTGTAAAGAGGTACTTGACTTGCTGCACTCCTACCTGTCTCTTTTTAGTGACGTACCCTCGCGTACCCACGTTTGTGAGCATGACATTGACGTTGGAGACGCAGTCCCAATCAAGCAGCATGCATATCGTTGCCCCTTCGCCAAACGTGAGGTCATGAAAGAAGAAGTTGAGTACTTAGTAGAAAACGGCTTGGCACAACCTAGTTGTAGCCCCTGGAGCTCCCCATGTCTACTAACACCTAAGTCTGATGGCACACCCCGTTTCTGCACAGATTATCGGAAGGTAAACGCTGTAACGGTCTCTGACTCTTTTCCGCTTCCTCGTATGGAAGATTGCATTGACAGCATCGGCCCTGCCAAATTCATCACCAAACTCGATCTCCTTAAAGGCTACTGGCAGGTGCCTCTCACTCCCAGAGCTTCAGAGATTTCTGCATTTGTCACCCCTGACCACTTCATGCAATACACAGTAATGGCCTTTGGCATGAAAAATGCCCCAGCTACTTTTCAACGACTGATGCAGTTGGTGTTGGGAGATGTGCCCCAGTGCAATGTGTATCTAGATGACGTGGTGCTATACACAGACACATGGGCAGATCATATGTCCCTTCTGAGGACAGTGTTTCAGCGGCTAGCCGAGGCCTCGTTGACCCTCAATCTCGCTAAGTGTGAGTTTGGTAAGGCAACCGTCACTTACCTAGGTAAGCAGGTGGGGTTTGGGCAGGTCCGCCCAGTGGAGGCGAAGGTTGCTGCAATCCTGGACTACCCGAGTCCAGCCACCAGACGGGAACTAAGGCGGTTCCTAGGGATGACCGGATATTACCGGTGTTTCTGTAAGAACTTTTCTGTGGTCGTGACCCCGCTAACCAAACTGTGTAGCCCAAAGGTGCCTTTTGAATGGTCAGTTGAATGCCAGCATGCCTTTGAGTCGGCAAAATCTCTTCTGTGCAGCACCCCTGTATTGGCAGCTCCAAACTTCTCTCGCCCCTTTAAGCTAGAGGTCGATGCCAGTGCCACCGGAGCCGGGGCAGTCCTGCTGCAGGATGATGAGGAAGGTGTGTGCCATCCGGTCTGTTATTTCTCTGCAAAGTTCAAACCCCATCAACTGAACTACTCTACCATAGAGAAGTAAGCCTTAGCTCTGCTTCTAGCTCTGCAGCACTTTGAAGTGTATGTGGGCTCCAGCGCTTCCCCGGTGACCGTGTTCACAGACCACAACCCCCTTGTTTTTCTGAACCGGATGTACAATCACAACCAGCGACTGATGCGCTGGGCACTCCTGGCCCAGGATTACAATCTGATGATAGTGGCTGATGCACTCTCACGCAGCTCGCAATAGGGTGTTGTTGTTGTTGTTGTTGTTGTTGTTGTTGTTTTGGTAGGGCTTCAATGTAAGGGGGGGGGGGGGAATGTTACGTTCTGTGAGGCTGTGGGAGTGTGTGGGTGGGGTGTTTGCCCACTCTCCCCGCCTCCACCCCTCTTGCCACTCCTACCCCTCTCTGTCTCTCTCACTCTCCTCTCTCCCCAGGACACAGCTGCTGATGATTAGCCTCGTTTGCCACCTGACTCCAGTCAGCAATCATCCTCTGAGACTATTTAAACTGGGGATGAGCTGTGAGCAGGGTGGCTTTTTTCCTCGGTGGCTCTACGCGTTTCGGTGCTAGATGTTGGACAGACAGCCTCTTTCTGACCAGTGAGCAGACGGGCTTGTGGGCCCTGAGAGTGTCTCCCCGTGGTGGGGAGTAGGGTAGGAAGTGTGGGAAGTGCCGCCTTTTTTATTGTGTTTGTTTGGTAGTCTTCCTGCCTTTCGTGGCTGCGAGCGTTTTCTTTGTTTCTTTGGCGTTGTTGGTAAGACGGCGTTGCCGGCCCTTTAAGTTAATGTTAATGTCGTTTGTAATCCACCTGTACCATTTCGTAATAAAGTTCTATTAATACAGAACAACTCTGTCTGTTTTCCTTTTCATTCTGATTCCGGACTCATTTGTTACTGGTCCCCTCACTCATATGCCTAGACCCCTTCGGGGGGAACGTAACAACTGGGTTAACTTTGGAGTTGAGTTGGGGGGGGTTTTGGGGGGGGGGTTAAAAAAAATAAAAATAAAAATTATCACCAAGATGGTGAATAAATCACTTGCTGCACTGGACAGCATTTGTCTCCTGCCCTTCTTCAGCCACTTTGGTCAAGCTACCTCACAGGGTGACACGGTACTATTAGATCTTTAAGATAAGATGCAGCCTGGTTATTTGATACCCATATTTGAAGAGAATGATTTTGATTTCTATTCTGGATTTAACAGGGAGCCAGTAAAAAGAAGCCAATGTTGGGGGGGGGGGAATGGTCATATTATGTTTAAAATGATCATCCAACATTGTAACTGTATATGGGTGATGATAAATAGTGAACAGCATAGTAGAATTTCTGTAGGTGACAAGAAACTGTATATTCCTATCTGTTTTTACAGCCGGTGTATGACACAGCCAACACAGTGAAACAAGCCATGGGGTAGAATGAAAAAGGTAGGAGGAGGAAAGAAAGACTCAGGGGACAGACTCAGGGGTGGGAAAGAAGGTTGGACACATGCTGGGAGTGTTATGGCATCAGAGAAACCGATCCAAGCAGTCACATGGATGCCATGTCATCAACGCCCGAGATGAGGAGGAAATTTCATGGTGAGGCAACATGATTTGCTTTGGCCTTTTTGTATCATACGGAATAGGAGAAACTTAAGCATGAGAATACAGTAATTCCACATTTCTTTTTTCTGTGTAATCATCGTAAATAGGAGGAACTTAAGAATGACAATACAGTAAATTCCACGTTTCATTTTCTAGTTTAATCATCTTTTACTAGACCAGACAGTCAGGAACAAAAAGTTGCTGACAAAATAACAGAATTTTATCTTACAATAACCCCAAAGCCCAGCTCAGCATGGCCTACTCACTGTTCATAGCTCCCATAGACGAACCTTCATTTTAATCTCACCTACACAGCACTGCCCAAATGTTGCTCAAAACAGCACAGTGATTATTTCCTCCTTCAGTTTGTCTTTGGGATCATGTTTTGCCATGATCACGGGCACAGACACACGCACTTCAATTTTGAAACTGGTGATGGCAGGTTTATGCTGCCTCCTTTTCCTAACAATATGTTGAGGGGCCCTAGACGAAGCGAATGACTCATCCAGCCTAGATGGTCTGTATGAATCCAGCGCCGTCTAGTGGCCGTAGAGGCCGCTGAAGCATGAAGTGAATCAAATGTTTTGCCTACTTTCTGAACTAACCGTACGAAGTCTACATGCCCAATAAAGTACAAAAAAGAAAAAATAAATAAATAAACAAAACAAACCCCAAAAGATAGAGAACTGTTATGTGTTATCAACATTCAACCTCTCAATATATCTTCCTCTCGCGCTTCCCATGTCTTTGTGGATCTTTGAAGCCCAGAGTTGACGGGAGGTAATCCCCACCATGTGAGTGGGCGGTGCGGGTACCGGAGGCGTGTCCCCCCCTCCTCATTATTCAAACGCTGCTGTACCTATAAAAAGAGTGCCTGCGTGCGTCAGATAGTTTTCTCCAATGGGTAAAGGTGACTAAATACCAGTTGTCTCGTTTGCCGGCACAGTCTCATCCTATCAGCTGGGGGAGAGATGATGGACGACTCCGGCGGTGTCCAAATGGCGAAGGCGCTGAAGCATGCAGCCCTCTGCCTGATGCTGCTGCCCCGGTTCCTTCTGGCCGCAGTTATGCTGTGGCTCCTGGATTTCTTGTGCATTAGGAAACAAGTGCTGCTGAAAATGGGAGAGAGGCAGGAGAGCCCTGACGACCCGCCGGTGTGCGTCTCTGACTCTAACAAGATGTTCACCTTGGAGTCCCTGAGGGCCGTGTGGCATGGTCAGAAATTGGACTTTCTCAAATCTGCGCACCTTGGGCGCCCTGCGCCCAACACCGAGGTGGTGCTCGTCCAGGAGCGGAAGCAGGTGCGAATCCTGGACTGCGTGAAAGGGAAGAGACCGCTCATTCTTAACTTTGGCAGCTGCTCCTGACCGCCATTCATGACGCGTCTGACGGCGTTTCAGCGCGTCGTGAGTCAGTACGCAGACATTGCGGACTTTTTAGTTGTATATATCGAAGAGGCGCATCCCTCGGACGGCTGGGTGAGCTCGGACGCGCCGTATCAGATCCCCAAGCATCGCTGTTTGGAGGACAGACTGAGAGCCGCTCAGCTGATGCTCACTGAGGTGCCGGAGACCAACGTGGTGGTGGATAATATGGACAACTCATGTAACGCCGCGTATGGAGCCTACTTTGAGAGACTTTACATCGTGAGCGATGAAAAAGTGGTGTACCAGGGGGGCAGGGGTCCAGAGGGATACCGGATTTCCGAGCTTAGAAACTGGCTGGAACAATACAGGAACGATCTGCTGAATTCCCAAACAGCGATACTCCATGTGTAGATGCTGAACTGCCCGCTGCTCTGCCCACTCTGCTTAATAAGTATCCAACCCACAGTGCAAAATATCCAGATGCTGCTATCAGATGTTCACCCATGGCACATTGTTGTTTTTCTTGCAAAAAACATGAAGAATTTTTTTTCAGGACTCTTTGTCAAAATAGCCTAAAGTCATGTTGAAGCATAGACCGTAGGCTGTAATTTTGTGCTTGTCTCGACTTTCATTGATTGCGCATAGCGATTCTCTTTATTTCTTCTTTTTGTATGAAAAAGTCTCAATTGGATTCAATTGGTAATCACTCTATTTTTCTAGTGTGTGTGTGTGTGTGTGTGTGTGTGTGTGTGCGCGCGCGCGCTAATATCGCCTTCTGGTGTCTCTGTGAAGTTCGGTTTTTAAAAGGCTCATCCAGAAAACCGACACTGATGTTTCCGACACTGGTAGCGGGTCCATATTAGCGGGACGCCTCACTCGGTGACCGACTGCCTAACGGTGTAACGTTGAAGCAATTGTAACTGAACAAATGTTTTTAATAAATGTCAGATTACACACTGATGACGCACTTTTGAGTGTTGAAAACGCCTTAAAGCTCTTCCTTTGGTCATCCTGGTGCATCCATTTTTATTTTACTGCTTCTGTTTACTTCTAAAAAGAGAGACAGAGAGAAAGGAAAGAAAGGAAAAAGTAAGTCGTCACATTTTCTTGCTGTGTAGTTTTAAAGAACAGATTTAGAACTGAGCTTCATATGATTGCTTATCTCTCTGTTATGACGTTGTTTATTCTCTTTTAATTTGGTACATAATCTGTCCTTGTGGCTAATCTGTAAACCATTCACCAGTTCAAGAAAGGAACTTTTTGTGTGTCAGTGAGAGGGAAAAGGAGGAAACAAAAGGCTACTCAGTTTTATTTAGACAGTTCAAAAGAAGAGGCCTGTTTCATGTTGTGTAAGACGGTTAATGAGAAATGACAGTGAAGAGAAACTGATATGATGATCAAGCAATGAGGAAAAGATAAAAAAAAAAAAAAAGCAAACAAAAAACCCCAAACAAATCTGAATTTAACCGAATTTGTCTAATATTACACATTAATGGAAGTCATGAACATAAATTATTCTCTTTGTTGAATTCATGTAATCTGCATTTTGGCAGAAAAAATCGCTCATCAGAGATTGTCTTGACTTCACCAGATCAACTAATGCACAGAAAAGCAAACTTTATACTCTCAATATGGAAGCTGCATATTAAAAAAAATTTTTTTAAAAATGGGATATTAGTTATTCTAAAGAAACTGAGATAGCTAAGATGCATCTTTAGTTCTTAATAAGTCTCCCCCATATACATTTACACACTGCCACATAATCAGGATTAGGGAGTGCTGTGTAATACTGTAGGTCAGTTGTGGCTAATGTTACTTCTCTGTAGTTTTAATGTATTCAGGTTGATTCTCATGTATGTGCTATACAATGTTGTATGTCCTTAGGCATTAATGTAGTGTACAGCAGCAGGGGAACTGATGTGTCCTTGCTTTCGCTTCAGTGCTAAATGTGGGGAACAAAGTCAGTGTTCGTTTAAACTTCCCCTTTCTGATTCATTCCAGGTCTTTCAGGAAAAACAGAGGGGGAAAAAAAGGTCGGTCAATTAGAAATGTCTGACCACAGAGCTTTTTAAAAACGTCACTGGTCACCTGAGAGAGATTCACGAGTCAAAACTACCAAACGGGCCGTCACTGTCGAGCACTGACTCTAGCATTCAGTTTGTTTGTTTTTTAAAATGACATTTTCATTAGTGTCCCAGTCCTCTTTTTTTTCTTTTGGGTTCTGAATATAATGCAAACAACATGATCAGACAAGACTTAAAAAAAAAAAAAAAAACCACTGATCTCTTGTTGAATTACTTGCTTGGCTACCGTGTGCCATACAGATATTAGTTTCATCTTATCTGGCAAACTGACTAATGAATAGAGAGGCAAGCAGACTGCTTAAGGGCCCATTAGACCGAGGGTTCAAACACCGATGACACATCTTTCAGTTTTATCAGATCACACCACTGTTTGCGTCAGACGACTCGGTCTTCCAGGGAATCTTATTTCTATGGGACCAAGTGATGCTCAGTGACAGTCAGAGGATGATCTCGGTTTAAGTGGTCTCTCGAAACATACAGAGATCCGTGTGCATAACACTGAGGTATTAAGTGCATAATGGATGCAGACCATTTCAATCCCTGTTAGTATAACAGGCTTACAGAGTCTGTGTGTGACCAACATGGTCTAAGCTGATTCCCTTGCTGATAGGCTTTTTTTTTAGCTCATTTTTAATCACAGTGGTGAAAAATGAAACTGGTTCATAGTTGTGCTAAATATTCAATGACTAGAAGACAACAGAATGTGTGTTTAGCAGGAAGCTTGAGAAATAGTTATTCTCCTTGTAAGCAGTAGTGCACTGACTGTATTTTAACAGTAATACGTGAGTCACACAGTGTGACTTGCATGTGTTTGCTTCCTTCAGACTGTGGTTTGTGGCGCTTTGCCTTTCAGAAAGCTCATCCTGCTTTTGGAAAAAATGAACCACGAATAATTCATTTTCACCATAAGTATTCATTCATAATTTCCTCGTTTACTTTCCCTTTCTTTGACTGCCCATTTCCTTCTTTAATTAATCTGATATTTTAAACAACTATAAATTACAAAACTGGGAATGTAAAGGTGATGTAGCAAAGACTGTAAATGTTTATATTCCTATAGGCCAAAAACCTTTACCAGTATGAAAGTTCTTAAATGTTGACATTTTACTCGAGATAGCGTGAAGGTTTGAATTACAGTACGTGTCGGCAACAATTGTCTAAAACTCTGTGCAAAGTCTTGGGTTTTGCTGTTGAGTCAAATTCAGGGAAACAAATCTAAACAGATCAGTTGAAGTTGGCAAAAACAAAAATGGCGACGGTTAGGTTAGCATAAGTACATGTACATGATCTATAGAAGTAGTTGCCTTCTCTTTCCTTTTCTTTTGTTAGATGTGGCTAATTGTGTGGCTTCATTTCTGCGTCTATCTCCCAGACGAACGAGCACCAAGTCAAGGTTGCGAGAATATCCTTGTTTAGACATTTGCGAGTATTATTAAATGTGATTTTGTTTCAAGTTGTCAATTTCTTTTCCGTCTTGGCCAGCGCACAAAAGGTTTTTAATCTCGGCATTACGTATCCTGGTTAAATAAAGCTATTAACAATAACAATCAAATAACACACAAAACAGTCTAAACTCATAATCCCTCCTGTATAATGTTGGGAAATTCCAAGGAGGGGCAATGTGGAACTATCAATTATAACAAAAAGCCAGAGATAAGATCTTCTGGTCACGTAGGTGTTCATTTGTTAAGCTCTGCGAGTGCAGTACCTTTTCATCTAAACTCTTATTGCATCCTCCACCCCAACTCTCTTTACCCCAAGCCGCAGTGATTAGTACTTTTCTATAAGTCCTGCAGCTAAACAAATGTGTCCTTTGTTTCTTCTTGACATTTAAAATAAAATAAGGCATTTCAACTTAAAAGGAAGTGACAGTGAAGTCTGCAGAGGGAGGTACACACCCATCTTTTAGGCAGGACACGAAAGTTCAGGTCCGACCACTTTTAAGTTTTGTTGTCAGCAGATTGCCAGTTTAGTTAGCAAGGTGGATCAATAGACTGTATGAGTACATTTCACAGAGACAGATACTTGTTTCCTGCTACTGTTATTAATTTCATTGACTTGTAAATGACATGTTCAGTTGATCACAGAGAAAGGAATATTATTTGTCTGACAGCTGCATTTAAAAGTTCCCGGAGCCACCAAGACCACAAAGACAGGTGACTCATATTTGTTGAGGTTACATCATTTAGCCAACTGCCTATGTTGAGATCCACCTATCACTCAAAGTCTCAATAATATTCAAAAACATTAATTAGACAATAAATAAATTTTATCCCCAATCATGTTGTGAAAGAGGTCATGAGTAATAAGAGGTGGTATCAGTGTTTAGTTCTACCAGTTTAAAGGTAATGACACCGATGTGGATTTCACCATGTTGCACAGCTTTAAATATATACATTATAATTTGCCCAAACAAATTGTGTTTTTTTTATAGCAAGAAGGTTCACTGGTATAATTTCATATGCTAGTGAACCAGAACATTAAAGCCCCCCTCTGAAGTGAATGCCATTAATAATCTCTGCAGGCATCACCCATCCCAGTGTTGATGCAGACTAGTATAGTGCTGTGCAAAAATTTTAAGACAACAGTCATTTTGCATCATTGCAGAATTATTATAGCATCTAAGGCCAAAAAATGCAGTTTGTAAAATTTAAAAAAAAAGCTTGAAAGTTAACATTTGGTATGACCGCCTTTATTCTTTAACACAACCTGAAGTCTATTAGCCAAGCTTTCTTGTAATTTCTTTACAAAGTCTTCAGGCTTCTTCAAGGACATCAAAAGCTCTTCTTTGGATGTGGGTTGTGTTTAGTTTTCGTTTTCTGTCAAGATGATCCCACATTGCCTTGATAATGTTTTACAGATGGTTGTCATGGTTGTACTTTCTCCCGTCCTCCTCTCTACATATGGAAGACAATTTGAACCAAAAATGTCAAATTTGGATTCATCGTCCTGTGTCAGGTCTTTGCTGGGGGTTTTTTCTTATTTCTTCAAATGACTTTCTGACACTGTTCATGTGTTTTAGATACAGTTGTGTTTAGAAGTTTACATATAATCATCATGGGTATGAAGGGCTTTTAATGATTCCTCTGTGCTGTTATTTTTTCCAGGGTGGAATGATTGTACAGCTTTATTGACTTTAGAAAACACAAGAACTTGGATTTTGTTTAATCCACACAGGGTCAAGAGTATAAAATACGCCCTAGCTAATATATGGGTAATGTTCTTTGGCTAATCGCACCTTGATTAGATCCTTTTTTCAGCCATCAACAAGCTTCTCGCATAATTTTGACCTGATATATGACCACTCTTCTTGACAGAACTGGTAGAGTTCATTTAACATAGTTGATTTGTTGGAACAGAATAAGCTTTTAAGCGTAGTCCACAAATTTTCAGTAGGGTGTCAGTTGGGGCTTTGGAAAGTTTATTCCAGAAGCTTAATGGGTCCTTTCCAAACAGCTGCAGATTCATCAATTTAAACAACTGTATTTTACTACATGTTATTCTGATGCATCCCTACTTTCCAAGGGTCTGAAAGATTACCCAAACTGTCATCCTTAGATGATTTGGTTAGGATGTTCATGAGCAACCCAAGGAACTAAAAGGGGTTCATCCAAGAAAGACGCCTCTGCTCCAAAATGTTTAAGCTCAACTGAAATTTGCAGTTGCAAAAGAACTTTTTAGAGAAACCAAATGCCTTCAGGAGACAGGTTTTATGGTCAGATGAGAAAAAGATTGAGCTATCTGTCCACAATGACAAAAGATATGTTTGGAGGCGCAAAGGTGAAGCTTTCAAACCTAAGAACACAGTACCACTGTCACGCATGGCGGTGGTATCATCATGCTCTGAAACTTTTTTTGTTCCCAGTGGTAGAGGTACGATGTAGAGAGTAAACTGACAAATGAATAAGGAGGACTACCTCTAAATACATCGACTACCCACATGTCAACTGCTGTATATTATGGCTGGAACAACCATTTAAAATTCCATATAAATTGTTTGATGATTATAACCTGCAGGGTATTTCCTGTTGCCACCAGGTGGTGCTATAAGTGTGACATAATATTGGCACATAGATGCCTATGAACTCAAAAATGCTGGCAAAATTATACATTAAATTCAAAATGGCTCACTACCATTGGAGTTTAGTCCATGGCTTCAAGAGTCTTTGTGCATCTTGATCGTCTCTTCCAAATTTTATGATTTTTTTAGGCTTTTCAAGACCTCAACAATTACCTTCTGTTTCAAGACGAATCACCATGGCACCAGGGTTTGTTGTTAAATGAAATCTCCCAATTTTCACACTGTAGCTTCATCAAAGTCTGATATTTATTCATGTGGTCAATCTAGGAGGAGTAGAATATGAAATTAAAACATTACATTTCCTGTTTTCACTAGGTGGAGTTCTAACTATTGTTGACAAGTATCATATCAGTCTATTCAGGGCTGGACTCTCGTCTTGCCAGTGAACTTTGGGAGAGACTGGACCACGTGTCTTTGAGTTATAGCAATTTCATGCTTCATGGTGAAACATTAAAATTCGCAGTGCCACCAGGGTGACGCCCTTTGGCAAAAAATTCACAGAACCCAAGACCAACTTCTTGAGTTATTTTGGGTGGCTCAGGTCAGTCACCTTGAAGCTGTATCTCAAAGTGTAAAACATGCCATTTCCTGTTCCCACTAGGTGGTGCTGTAACCATTGTTAAATATTACAATTGAAATATATTCAAGGGTATACCCTTATCAAACTTTGGATTATGCTTTTGTGAATGACAGCAAATGAAAATATCACGGCGAATGATCAAAATTTGCTGTGGCACCACAGACATGCCCTTAGCCAGACATGCCAAAAACTCAAACCCTTAGCGGAATGCCCAGGTCTGCAGTTAAGACTGACCAAATATGAAGTTAGCAACTAACTGGTAAACTTGCCAGTTGATAGAAATTATGTTTAAGGTGAGCTGTAATGTTTTGCTATAGTGGATCAGCATCGGTTGGTTGCATCCATTAGTTAAGAACTTTAACTAAGTTTAAAAGTTGATTTAGTACTTTTTTATGCTTGTCACATTTTATAAGCAGTATTTCATCAAAAAATAAATAAATTATTAAGCTTTATATCATCGTATTCATTTTATCCCTTCCAGCAGAGGCAAAAGCGTTTTTTAAAAAGATTTTATAATAGATATCCATGTAATCCGTGAGCATTTTGTTAAGTTAATGTTCCAGTGAGTTCCAGAAACCACAGGAACCCATCTTTTGGCATAGGGCCACCTCTTCTGCATGAAGCACTGACTTGGCATTAAAAGAACAGAAGAAATCCCAGAACATACCGATACATGGTAAATTGTAAATGGTAAATGGCCTGTATTTGTATAGCGCTTTACATACCTACAATATGTAAAGTTCCTGATATGTGATGAATCATTATGTTATCTGAAATGAGGTGACGTATAGGAAGACATCAAATCTGTTGGTGAAATTATCATTTTTCATCTTGCCAATCTCATGACTTTCCATTTAGCTGCAAGCCCTTGAAGTCATATGATGTACAAAACAAGGTTTGTGACCATGGGACAGTGTAGCCATGTGAAACGATAGTCTATGACAAATTTTTACCTTACCTTAGTGACCCCACTGGATAACTTTTATCATGTTTATCACTTTTATCAAGCTTTTGATTTGGTACAAGACTAGAATCAGAAATTTTGCTGCCATTAAAGGCAGAATCCAAACGTTTTTTCTTTTAGTGCTGTGAGACTCAAGCTGGGAAACATACCTGCAATGAGCAAGCCATAATTTTAAATAATTAGGTCTGAGCCTTGTAACACACGGCAAAGTCTCATATAGTGTATAGAATTGTGCAGACAATACAAACTGTGGAAACAACACATCATAATAAAAAAAGAAATGGCTAGACAATAACACTAGGGAGATTTGACTCAGTTTCATAAACTATGCAAACATCAGAGGCAATAATAAGATTAAAAGAATCACAGAAGCAGTGAGGACTCATTTTCAGTGAGGAGGTGACCACAGATCGCTGTATGCTGGTATCAGACTTTTATATAAGCTTGTGTCATCACCAGTGTTGGGACTAACGCGTTATTAAGTAACGCGTTACAGTAACTACGTTATTATTGTGGTAACGAGCACGGTAACTAGTTATTATGCCAAAATCAGGAACGCGTTACTCGTTACTGGGATTTAGATAGGGTCGTTACTCGTTACTTCGTGTGGTGGCTATGGCGGAGCTTCCACAGATTCAGTAACATTAGCAAGTGGTGGAGGCCAGCAGGTGGATGAAGGAAAAGGGACGCAGAAGGAAAAGAGACCCCAGGCGGCCGCCGGTCCAAGTGTGAACTGAACTTCAGGTAAGAAGTTATGACCTGCAGTCTCTCTGGGTCAGATATAAACCAAGCTTAGGTGGAGTTTATTTTCGTTATTCTGACTTTTTCCGTACTGCGTGCTAGCTAGCATGACGGAGTTTCTATACAGCTGGGTGGGTGCTATGAAGTTAATGATGTTTAACTTTATTTTGTTCATAAGTTATTAGAGTTGCCAACCGTCCCGTCTGGTATTCAGAGAAAATATTACGCGTTTCTTATTGAGGTGAAAAGGAACAGTTTGTCCCGGACTTCAGCTACAATGAAAAAGGCACAAAGCTGGAGTTACTCTGTGTCTTTACGCTGCACAGCTGCCTCTTCTTCTCTCATTCTCCCCCCTCCCTCTCCCGTTTCTACTTCAATCATGAAAACTGATCAGTGATCAGCTGATCGTCTTTTCTCTCTTGTGTGTTTATCGCCCACTTTGCGCAGAAAGAGGAAACCAGCGGATGTCGCGCTAAACAACAGCAGCACGTTTAAGCTTGATCAGCTGTTGTTAGAATTTATTTAATATTAATTTCTAGTATCAGCTGATGTTTGCTGGAGCCACAGCTGTAAAAAAAGCTGCTGGTCATGATATGGTTTGGTTATGTGGTGAGAGGGAAACATGAAGATGAAACCAGGAGATGTCCTTACTGGATCATCAGAGCTGAACAGGTGATGGAGAAACAGGTTTACCTTTTAGGTGACATGAATGAGTTGAAGGGAAGTTATGAACTGTTTCTGAGAGACAAATAACCCCAGGATCCTTTTCTAAGTAGCTGACAGCTGGTAACTGTGCAGGGGCGGGTCTAGCAAAGTGTTGCCAGGGGGGCATGTAGGGCATTAACAGGGAATGGGGGGCACAAAGAAATACTTTTCTTTCTTATTCTCATTTAAAATGTCTAGCTTTTAAAAAATAATTATCTGAATCTTACAACAAACGATTGATAGATTGATGCATATATACCATCAAAACAGTGTACATCACTGTCACAACAGTGTTTGTTTTCATTCAAAGGCTTTATGATTTTCCCTATAATGGTGGGCCAGTCTCTAGTCAAAATGCCCGGGATGATTTTTTTGTCCCAGTCCAGCTCTGTATGCAGCTCATCTGCAGTCTGGTGTTACCTACATCTTCCTATTCGGAAGGCAGAATTTCCGAGTTCTGAGTACAATCGAAAGCACCACGACTGCAGTTTTTGTGTTGGATGTAAAAGGCGCACATGACTCTGTGACGTAGGCTAGAATCATGGCAGCAGTCAATGACGGTCCAGGCGTGGGATTTCTCTCGTGGAAATATGCACATTATCTTTTTCTTTCTATTGGTAGGTGGCACAGTGCACTTGTGGCAAGTAAGCAAGCTAGAAGATTGGCAAAGTTATGGAAGCAACACATTAACAAGAGAATTCTGAGTAAAACCAAAGTTACTTTCCCTAGTAACTAGTTACTTTGAAAGTAACGAGTAACTTGAAGTAACTGAGTTACTTTTGAGAGAAGTAACTAGTAATGTAACTAAGTTACTATTTTAAAGTAACTTACCCAACACTGGTCATCACATAGTTTACACCTAACACATGACACATAAATGACTAGTTTACTGATAGAAATACCTTATCAAGATGGGAAATGCTTCCCAGACTTCAAACAATGGAAAACCACAGCTTAGCACATAGGCTGAAATTGAGCATTCAACAGTTGGATGAAATACAATTACATAGTGAGACAGCTCAAAAGCAATACCGGTATTTATATATTACAATATATAGGGAGGGTTATGAAGAATATACCAGTTGGATCCTTCACATCCCAGGAAAAGAAGAACATATTTGTGAGCCACACTTGGGACATGCCTTCATTGCCTTCCTAACAAAACTAGTAATCAGCATGGCATTTGATTCACGTCATTTGGTTTCATCAATTTAACACTAACAGAGAGGTTCAAGCTTTCAACTTAGAAGATTATTGCCTCGAGTTTATAATGTCAGCTGATTCATCCAAAATCCCTGTGATGATCATGCTGGCAAATTATTTTATCAACTCATGCAACAAATTTCATATTAATGCAGCATAGCATTGTGCGTGTAGGTGCATCACAAAGTCACAGACACTAATTATAATTAGTATAGTAATTAGTAACCGTATGTCACTTGATACGATATCAAGTGACATACAGATAAAATGTTAGAATTCCACTTCCCAAAACTGGATTACAGACCTCTTGTTCAGTTAATGACACTGTGAGCATTCACCTGTCATTCAAAGTAGCAAACTTGCAATTGTAATAATGCAAATTTACTAAATAAAAATGTAGATAGGTAAGTTCTAAAGCAATTCCACATGAAAGGGGAAACTAACCATACAGTCCATATCTTTTTACATTGTGGTTATTTTGCACTGAAGATTGGCATTTTAAAATGGGAGCCATGGCAACCTTAATTAAACATTTTTTATGCTTTTTTACCACGAGTCCCCTAGGGTCCATTCAGGTCCAAATGACATAAATTTTAGCATCTGTCAGTTAACACCTTTGGTTTTTAAGTTACACCACAATCTATCTGGACCATTGACAACATAAAAGATGGATGCGTGAAAAGTGACGCTAACATGGAAGTGCTTTAAACCTGCATTGTTTTTAATGACCACTAGGGGCTAATTTCTCAAGTTGCAAATATAGCTGTATGGAAGCCTTTGGGGGAAACCCCCCCCCCCCCCCCCCCTTGCTCCTGCTCTGTGACTTCAGTAAAAAAGAAAATGTTGGTTGTTTTAAGACTCAGAAAATATATATATATATATATATATATATATATATATATATATATATATATATATGTGTGTATATATGTGTATATATATATGTGTGTGTGTATATATATATGTGTGTGTGTGTATATATATATATATATATATATATATATATATATCAATCAGTCTTTTGTATGTCTCTCTTTTTTGGGGCCAATGCTCATTCGTGCCTATCTTTGCATGTTTATAAGGATGAACGATTGGGTGTTGAATATAGTTACTGAATGGTCAATGTGATGGATTCAAAAAAGTCTTGCATTTAAATTTCTAAAGCATCAAGTACAACTCATCACAAACAGAACCTATAATCAAACCTAAATTTTAATGATTATTATTCTTTATATTTCAGAGCATGTAAAGAGGGAGAAATGAACTTTTACTCCTGACATTTTAGGCCACTTGCTTGGTTTTGTTTGTGTTTTTAGTGTGCACAAAAAACTTCATATATTCATACATCTCGCTTAGTTTAGTAGGGATTTAGTAGGGATCTACAATTATTTTTAAAAGTTTTTCCAAGTGTAACTTATAGCAAAAACTATCAATTTTTTCAAATGTCTCTGATCCATAATTCAGGGGGTACATCAATCACAGTGAGAGGAGGCTGCTTTGGAGAAATGGTAAAAAGTAATTAAAGTAAGAAGAATAGGCAGGAAATCGTAGGAGGCCAATGATGCAGGCAATAATTTTGGGATGGAAACTAGATGAATCATTCAGCCAAGTTTTTTTTCTCTTATGGAAAAAAATGTCATTGTGGCAGCCAGTTACTCTGCATATCACCTCAGCGTGGCATCTGTATCCTGGTTGCCATAGGAATATGGTTGCTATGAGATCAATTTATCTGGAGATCTGGCGGTTGCAGATGTCACTGGGTGCTGCTTTTAATAACAATGCCCTGGCTAAATTACATACATTTAAGGTTTACAGTCGATACTTACTTTGACAGAAAAGAGTTTAACAAAGACTGAAAGCATCGATAAAGTAGTTGGGACATTTTGGGTACTTCACTCTCCTCCGGTAACTGCGTAAAACTGTGACCCGAATGCACACTCTCGGGTGTTCAATATATCAGATGAATGCCACAGATGCCAAACCTACTCTAGTTTCATTCAGTAATTAATATCCATAAGTGTCATATGAAAATTGCTTTATTGCTCATATGTCTTCATTTATGTCAGCCTGTATTTATCACAAGTGATAAGAGGGAGTGACTGTAAGACTATACAATGTCCTCACAAGGATGTCAGCTACAGGACACATTTGGGCAATCTCACCAGCAATGTCCTGGAAAAAAACCCCCACCAACAACAAAATAGATTCCTGCTAAGGAATTTTGAGGCAAATTACTTAAGTGAGCCTGAATTATTTTACTTAATTTCATATGTGCTCTGTCAGTGTATGTACTCTGTGGGGTATGTGGCACAAGTGGGAAGGTAGTTTTCCAATGTGCGGCCTTTGCTTACTTAACTTAATATAAAGTTCTGAAAACACACACACACACACAGTTCGTCAGCAATGTAAAGGATGTGAAGCGGTTAAAGGCAAGAGCAAATCGCCTGCTGTTTGTGAACAGTAGCTGAGCCTCATTACAGTGTTAGAGAGAAGCAGTAATGGGCTACAGCCTGAAGGTACATTAGTATCAAAGCAGGCTGAAAGTGAGGTGAGCTGCACTAAAACCTCAGGTAGCCGTAAAGTGAAACCAGTGCAGAGGGGCCATGAATTCTTCTAATGGCCAGCAGGGGACCCCATGAGCACTTTCCTGATGAGTTTCAGTCTGGCTTAAGTCTTAATGAATGCCACAGTATCTTCTTTGTGTCCCATTTAGAGCAAAATAGATGATACATCAGGGTGGGCTATTGGGTGTGACTGATCTGACAAGTCATAAAATGTTCTCAGTGGCTGCGTCAGAGCCACTGCTTGTGATTTGTGATTTAAAAAAAAAAATCCAAGCAGGCAATGACTCGAAAAATGAACCACGAGAGAACATGAAGTTTTAAAACAAATTTAAAACAATCTGCCAGAGAAACCTGCCTGTAAATGTCCTTTCTAGATTTAATTACCATGAATCAAGCAAAGGTGTACAAATATTTACTATATGCTGCCGTCTCTGGGACAAGAGATAATTGAGTTGTGTCTCCTGGGCAGAGATGTGAAGCAATGAAGTACAAATACTTGTATACTGTACTTAAGTAGAATTTCAGTTTTCTGTACTTTATTTACTTTTTACGTTTACTCCCTACATTTTTACACAAATATGTTCTTTCTTCTCCTATCTGCCAGAATCAGCTGCTTCTCAGGGAGAGAAAATAATGAGAGCTCACTTCACCCACAGATGGAGAAAGATATACGAAGGCCATAAAAGACAGGACAGAGAGGAAGAAGAGGTCAGATTTAAAGTTAAGGACTGTTCAGTGGTACTTTACAGACTGAAAATTTAAAGCTGACATGTAATGTCATCATTTTAATCAAATACTGGATTTGTATGTAATATGTTTTGATGAATCAGTATTCTAACTTTATGTTATTCAATTTTGCACGGAAATACTGGGTAGTTTTGTCCAGTATAAACATGTCAGCTTGCTGTACTGTGGTGAGTTTGAACATCTGTGCTTAAGTATAGAATGTAATATCTCTGCTCCTGGGTAGCTTTCTTGATTGAATGACTGTCTAGCACTTCAAATGATGGTTAAAAAACATTTAAAGAGCTCCATTAATGAGCAATTAAATGATGCTGTGGCCTCAAAAACACACTATGATCACAACATAAAAGATTGATTCACTTAATTTAAACGTTCTTCACCTTAAATGCTTCATTTTCTGTAAAATGCATGTCTTAGCTCGCGGGCTTAAATTTGCCACCTGCCTGTTAAACTACATAAACGGCTTGATTTTATTGTAAAACAGCAGTTTTGTCATTTGTCACTTGAAAACAATAAGTTGTGATTTGATAAAGAATATGATACAAATGTTTACTCACTGTTTTCTCACAGAGCATATTTTGTACTGCCCAGTGGCGTCGTTAGGCCTATTTTAGGGGTGCTGAAGCCTCCCTAAAATATTCTTAAGCCCCCCTAAATAATTTGGTGGGGGGTTTTTTTGGGTTTTGTTTTTTTTTAACTTATTCGATTTTTTTTTTTACAGAACTTGCAGACAAATTCAATATAAAGATGCAGGAATATGAGTTTAAAGAAATAATAATATAAACCTGTCGCTATTCACACAAATATGATCATAACTCGGTTGGTCCCTTTCGCTTTACATTGTTAAGGTAGCGTCAGTGCTTCGTTATCCAATCCGTTCCAGTTGTTCACAGGGGACATCCACATGACTGAAAATCCAGTCCTCGTTTTCACTGCTACTTTACACTCCGCTCGTATACACCTGCGGACACACTAGCGTACATGTGGCAAACGGCAAGAAATCATGGATATACGCAAGTTTTTCAAGAAAGTAAGTCTTCATCACTGGCTGGTAGTAACAATTAGTTAGCTCCAGCTAACAGCAGAGAGTCCCATGTAAATAATGAACCAGGTGCTCCCCATTTTGTAAATAAAAACCTGGCTAGCGCACTAAGTTAAATTGTTAGCATAATTTTAATTTCTGTCACTCGTTTTAGCTCTGAAAAATCCAGCTGAGCTCATTCAGGTATGGTTATCATCAGTGGAAATAATAATAATCACTCCATCCCCATTAACCTGTAGGAGTCAGGGCAGAGGAGCACAGAGAGGCAGAGGGGAGAGACGTCTGCTGGAGAGGTGAGTCAAAGGATGGAGTCATTTGTGATGGAGACAGTCTGATTAGAATTTTATGGGACTCAATATGGATATGAAATATGAAACATTTCAGTCACGGTACAACATATAAGACCTGTTTAACTTGAGCTTTTATTTAGGAGAGTCAAGGTTAGAAAGTGGAGAGAGCAAAGAGAGAGAGATATATATAAGTCAAATTAGCCTGACTCACATATTTTTGAGGGTTCTATTTTAATATTACTTCAATTCAAGTAATTTAGTAATATTTTTCAGGGCTTTAAATTGCAACCATTTTAGTCACATGCGTGCTCAAAATATAATGTTTGTAACTTCAAAATATTTGGGAGCAACAAATTACTGTGGAGCGGGAGCAGAAGTCATGATATTAGCAATTTACATTACAATTCAGTATGTTTTAATGTATCTTGAAGGGTGAGGCAGAAGGAGTGGCTGAGGGAGAAAAAGGTCAACAGGCAAGTTCAAGTCAGAGAGAGCAAGGAGAGACAGAGGAGCTGCAGCAAATAGATCGAGAGGCAGAGGAAGATCAAGTTATTACAGAGAGAGGAGAGCAAACAGGCCAAGAGAGGGAAAATGATGAAGCAGCTGCAGCAACTCATTCTACTACAGGGTTTGATTTAGGTGACAAAGACACAGGGCCCAGACAGGTGAAGCTGAAGAGCTATCCACATGATACGTTTGGTACACAGAAGCGAGCATTTAACCACAGCTGGTTTGAAAAGCACAACTGGTTAGAATATTCAGTCAACCAGAGTGCAGCTTTCTGCTTCCCATGTAGAGTGTTTGGCAAAAACATCAAACATGATAGTTTGGTCAGTAACGGTTGCAAGAACTGGAAGAACGCTTTAGTCATCTTTGGCAAGCATGAGATGGCACAAACACATAAGGACAGTGTTGTTACATGGAAAAGCTACCAGGGAACTAGCAAACAGGGAAACGTTGCACAGATGATAGCAACTGCAAATGTGAGTGAGATAGTCGAAAGAAGAGAGTATCTCAGACGAATTGTTGCAGTCACCTCTATGTTAGGGAGACAGGGACTCCCTTTTCGTGGCCATGATGAAGGTGAAGACAGCCCAAACAGAGGGAATTTTCTTGCGTGCATGGAGCTTTTGAAGGAGTTTGATCCTTTTCTTCAAAAACATAATCCCCCATCAAATGCACAGTATATCTCACCAACATCCCAGAATGACATGATTGACTGTTGTGCCCAGGAAGTTACTAGTGTCATTGTATCTGAAATGACAAAGTCTAAAGTCTATTCCATCATGGTGGATGAGGCAAGGGATAAAAAGGCAGAGCAGTTAGCTGTTTGTGTCAGGTACGTGTCAGAGGGGGCAGTGAAGGAGCGTTTCCTTGCACTTGCAGAGATAAAATCATTTGATGCCCAGTCCATTGCAAATGAGATTCAGCAGCAGATCCAAAACTATGGTCTTGCAGAGCTTAAGTGTGTAGCACAAACATATGATGGTGCAGCCGTTATGAGTGGCTCCACTGGAGGTGTACAAGCACATTTTAGAAGGCTCCATCCTGAGGCTATCTATGTGCATTGTTATGCTCATCAACTCAACCTGGTTTTGTGCAATACTTGCAAGGCTGTCCCAGAGGCTGTGGAGCTTTTCAGCTTGTTGGAGTGTGTGTATTCTTTCTTCAGCACCTCCCTAGTCAATCATCATAAGTTCATGGAGACTCAGGCAAAGCTTGGATTGACAAAAACTGAGCTTGTGCAACTTTCAAACACTCGCTGGGCATGTCAGTTGCGATCAATCAGTGCAGTTCTTGAGACATTGCCTGCCATTTTGGAGTGCCTATCTGCAATTGGATCCCCCATAGCTGTTGGTCTCAGAGCAAAGCTCTACAAGTTCTCAGCAGTCTATGCACTACTGATGTTTCAGTCGATTCTGTCTGTAACCGAAGGACTCCACAAATTCCTGCAGAAAGAGACTTTAGACCTGGCAGAAGCTTTTATCTGCAAACAAGCTGTGTGTGACACACTTAAGGGCAAACACTCAGATGCATTTGCTACAGAGCTGTATGAGAAAACCAAGGCCCTGTGTAACACCCACAGTATCCCTGAACCAGGTGCCAAGACAAGGCACAAACAGAGGAAAATGGAGGATTTTGTCCTGGAGGCAACTGTGGGTTCACGCACTGAATTGAACAACTCAGACACATTGAAAAGAGAGTTACTTTTCCCTTGTGTGGATCGGATGGTTGGCGAGCTTGATCAAAGATTTTGCAGTGTAGATGCAGGGCTGCTAAAAGGCGTCCAGGCATGCAGTCCTAAATCTGAGAACTTCTTGAGTGAACCACACTTGAATGAACTTGCAAAGCACTACAGACTTGACCTGAAAAAAGAGGAGGTTCTGGTGGCCAGAAACTTTCTTACCCGGAAAACAGAGGCTGGATGTCCACCCAAAAATATGTTGTCTGTGTACAACCTCCTTGATTCAGACATGTTTCCCTCTCTGAAGGCAACCATCCAAGTTGCCCTAACAGTGCCTGTCAGCAGCTGCTCGTGCGAACGGTCCTTTAGTGCACTGCGTCGGCTGCACTCCTGGCTGCGTCAAACAATGGGTCAGAAAAGACTTCACAGTCTTGCAGTCATGTCTATTGAAAAAGACACGCTTCAGCATCTGAGTCACAACAGAGTGATTGACCGATTTGCCACTCTTAAAAACAGACGTCATTCTTTGATGCTTCCACCCACCAAGTAACTGGTGATTGCAGCCAGAAAAATGTACTTTTTTATTTTCAGTTTTTTTCTTGTTATTGATGCGGCAAACACATTTCCTCTGTTTTTTTGTTGTACTGTATTATAAAGCAGACTGAAATAAAACAATAGATCTATTGGTGGCCTAGGATGTTTAATCTGTCCAAAAAAGTAGGAAAACAATTTCTCAGTCTTTGTTTTCTGTTTGTGAAATTTTGTGCTCATTCACTACGTTCGTTCATGTCGTGTGCATCTCTTGGGGGCTAAGCCCCCCCTGTCCTTAAAACCTAGTGACGCCCCTGGTACTGCCTAACGGTGTGTTCACACCGAACGCGATGGACGCGAATAAAACGCCCCAAACGCCCCTAGTTTGACGCGTGTACATTCGCGTCTCAACGCGTGTCCAAGAAAAATCCATCGCGCGTCAAAATATCATATTTTGACGCGCGTGAACCGGAAATGTGGGAGGAATGTGGGAGGGAGTTGTGCCAGACCGGTATCTTTGCAAGATGGCAGCTATCGAGCTAGCGCTTGAAGAGAGAGTCTCCCTTCTCTATGTACTGTGGAGAGCAGAGCAGCAGCGTAAAAGACGTCCTCGCCGTACCTGGGTCCATCAGGTCCTCCAGAGGCGTGAGCAGTTTGGTGAGTTTCACCACTTGCTCCAGGAGCTGCGCCTGGATGACGGCCGATTCCAGCGCTATCACCGTCGGCCAGTTTGAGGACCTGCTTTCCCTCGTCGGTCCCAGCATCGCCCGCCTAGACACCAACTACAGGCGCTCAATCCCACCTGCAGAGCGCCTGTCCGTCTGCCTGAGGTTAGTAAAACTATTTAATACGGTAGTCCTTTATTGATATCTGTGCTAATATGCTAATCCATCCAGTTATACACTGCTAACATGGATGTGCTATGCTAACAGTGAATGCTGTCGGTGTTTACTGAAAGCAAACTGTGGTACAGAGACGACTCTTTATAATATTTCTAGTGATACTCAGAAGGTCTCATCAAGTCCCGATTTAATTCGATTTATGCTGTTATCAGTGTTTGCATGATAGCATGGCTGTGGTGTCACATCAATGTATGCGCTCGGTGTTTGCTGATATCAAACTGTAGCATTAGGACCACTGAGTTAACCTTTGTAGTGATACTCACTCCTTTTTATTTAGACCTGGTTTAATTCTGGGATAGTTGAATATTTGTATATAATGCCTGCAGCTGTCAGACTCTATAGCAGGGGTCACAGCCTTTATTAAAACAGAGTTAGATAAAACTGTGAACAGTTTGGTTCATCTCTAGTTACATGGTTCTATCTTGATAAGCTGTCTTATCACAGATTAATTTTTCAAAAATATTAATGATTTAAGCAAGGAAAGGGCTACATGTCAACATACAACTCTTTATTTCTATTAATGTCTTACTTCATTCCTACCTGATTGACATGTTTAGGAATTATGAGTGATTGGCTCACTGTAGTTGTGAAAGTTGCTACCAATCAAATTATGATATGTTAAAGTTAAAACAAAACACAACTGTTTTAGATATTATCTAATATACATTTTGTAATTATCCTTATAATTACAAAATGTTTTATGTAAGATTTAAGTTTTGTGATTTATATCTGACATCACAAAAGTATTTTGGAATTTGAATAATGTATTTTGTAACTGCAGTACACATAATACTGATTTTGAACAATTTTGTCCAGGTTCCTTGTCACCGGGGACTCCTTCAGGACCATCGCGTTCAGTTTCAGAGTCGGTGTGTCCACGGTGAGCCAGATCACCCCCCAGGCAGCGACGTCCATCTGGGACTGTCTAGTGGACGACTTCATGGCTGTGCCTTCACCTGGAGACTGGCGGTCCATCACAGAGGGATTCCAGGAGCGCTGGAACTTCCCTCTGTGCTGTGCAGCTCTGGATGGGAAGCACATCCAGACAAAGGCACCCCATATATCATATAGGAGACACACACATTGATATACACTAAATATTCATTTCATTTCTTTTTTGTGGTGCCCAAATTGATGCACCTGCTTGATTTTGTTTAAACAATTATTGCACACTTTCTGTAAATCCAGTAAACTTCTTTTCACTTCTCAAATATCACTGTGTGAGTCTCCTGTATGATATTTAACTGACATTTTTTATTGTAACAACCAACGATTTATACAGGAAAATAATGTCTATTAACAAGGTTGCCCAAACTTCTGCATCCCACTGTATCAGTATATTTTGTCATTAGTATAATATGAAATAAATTCTACATGTGTCAAGTCGTGTGCCAACATTTGCTGTGTAGTAGAACTGAGACATTAGTCATTATAAACATTTATTTGAAATAATATTAAAAGTCTCAAACAGAAAAACATTAAACATAAATATATAAAATATAAGAATTTACAGAGAGACAGGAATAAAAAGGACCAGCTGCTCTCCAGAGCAGGAACAAGGCTGAGGAGGAAATGCTCCATTGGAGACTGGTGTGGCCTCTTCAGGGACTCCAGGATGGCCAGCTCCACCGCCGATGGACCGTCCTGGGACCCGTCCCTCATCTGCCTCGGAGCCGTCCTCCTCTGTGGGCCTGTAAAACAGCACAAAACACAAAGAAATGAGAAGGCTGCTACTAGATTTTAGTTTCAACATTGAGAAAAAAAAAAAACAATAACAGGATATAATCAGATTGGTTGTAGATATTTAGTAAAGGTGATCACAAGGGAATCCCACCGACTAAAAAGGTATCAGTGCTTGCTGTACATATCTGTGGGTGCAGCAGCAGGAGCTCAGGGACTGGGGATGCTCTGCTGCAGAATCAGTTGGTTCTATCAATACAGTATTAAATGTTAACAGGTTCGATATAATAATCGTAGAGTAGACAGTGGTCCCTCATTTATTGCAGGGGTTCTCAGAATAACTAGCCCCTGGTCACAGTTCTCACAATTGATTCTCAAAGTGCAAACCTTTGTAGATTGCAAAACGTAAAAGTATTATTATGCCGCGGTTTGTCTTCATCTGCCCGCCACTTTCGTGCGCCTTTTTCCCTCACGGTGCAGGTGTCTATTTCCGAATGAGGCTCATAGTTATGGGTGTTTTTGTGCTGTTTTTTCTATTGGACGCGATGGTTATCAAAACCAAACGTGATAAATTTGGCAAGCGCAGGAGACACGGCATGGAGCAGATTTGTCAATCAGGCTGCAGAACGCAATGCTGTACTGTGCAATAAAAAATCAGCGAAAAAGCAAAGCAGTGACGGATGAACAGCGGGACCACTGTGTGCTGTTTATTAATAAACAATAAAATATATTCCTAAATGATAACATGCATAAAAGCAGAACGGTATTTGTACGTCAGTGGGAAAATAGCGGTGGCTTGCTAGCTTTTGTGCGGCTTCCCCGGGTCAGTGAAAACTTTCAAAAGAGAAATGAATGAACTTACCAGGTTGCCCGATCTCTTCACATATCTTCCTCCAAGCTCGGTCCTTTTTATTCCTGTCTCGGTACTGAAAGCAGCTGGTGTTGTACAGCTCCGAGTTGTTTGCTACCGCATTGATTAGCCTTCCCCTCCATTGAAGTATGAAAGGCTTTGGCTGGATCTGCCCCTTTGACCTAGGTAACAGCCACGTCACCAGGCTCCTGATTGGTTGTCGCGGCGCGATTTGACGCTGGAGTTCAGATTTTTCCAACTCGAGCGGTAGACGCGAAACGCGCGTATGCACAAAATGCAACACAAAAACTCACGCGCGTGGTTTTATTCGCGAGTCAAACGCGCCAGACGCGCTACACTGACGCGCGTTTCACGCGTTTTGGCGTTTTCGCGACGCAAATCTGCTTCCGAATTTTCGCGGGACCCGCAATCGCGCGTCATAGCGCCTTTCCATTGACTTTACATGTAAACCTGACGCTCTATTCGCGTCCATCGCGTTCGTTGTGAACACACCGTAACTACCGGACTATTCACGGTCACTGAACAGCAGTGCTGTCACATGACAAGAATAACATTAAACTGTGCATGATGTTCTTTTTAATGTCTTTTGGATTTTACAAACTTTATTGAATAGGGAGAAATTTAATTAACACTAATTTCATTCATGTGCTGGCAAAGACTTTATCTCTGATATGATGCGTTAGGGTGTTCTAGGATCTATGGCTTAACCTCCTAAGACCCGAACTCTTCCACGGCATGCATTTTTAATTTCTCTTTGATATTTGGGCATATTGGGGCTCAATGAATGTAAAAACCAAGAATTACCAGATTTTTTTTTTTTTACCTTATTTTTGTTTTTATGAAAAATCAGAGCCACATATGAAGATATTCGTTTAAATTTTGATAGAACAGTAGCAGTATAATGTCCTCGTAAGTGGATATCAGGCCCTTGTAGAGCAAAATTGAGTATTTTGGTCTAAATAACGCAAAATGTGATGTCCACATATGTGGACGCCAGGTCCTAGGAGGATAAAAACACCAGAAAACATAAAAAATAAAAGGTCCTGGTAAGGATAAATAATAGTAATGTTTCATTATTTGATTGCCATTTTCTTCACATGACAGGCTTTCAGCTAGTCTTCTTAAAAGAGAAATGTATTTTTCTTATCCAGATCATTTACTGGAGAAATGAGAGGCACACAGTTATTCTTGGTAAGCAAGGATGTTTGGATTTAAGGCGAGTTTTGCACTTAATTCGCCTCAGCTTCCTGACATGTTTTTAACTAAGAGAGATGAGGTGTGAAGCCCCTCTAGGGGTAAAATTGCAAATTTCCAGCTGATTTTCTGGCAAGCTCAGACCCTCCAGTGTGTTAGGGAGAGAAAGGAGAGAAGAAAATGAAAATCCCTGAGTGTTTCGTTTCTGGTCATTTTTCTGTTCTGATTTAAAATGTCTTTCAATCTCTTTGAATCAATGTTCTCGTTGAATAGGGAGCCCCCCAGTCACTCACTCACGCACACACACACACACACACACACACACACACACACACACACACACACACACATACACCTTTCCTTGCAATCCACAGCAGGATGATCATTAAGCATCGTGTATCTTGTGAACAGATTTAGGGAAGCCTGTTACTGTGGCGCTGTGGTCAGTGTGGCTTTGAACTCT
The DNA here is from genome assembly GCF_057381915.1 of Diplotaxodon limnothrissa. Classification (NCBI taxonomy): domain Eukaryota; kingdom Metazoa; phylum Chordata; class Actinopteri; order Cichliformes; family Cichlidae; genus Diplotaxodon; species Diplotaxodon limnothrissa. Next base: position 6,103,971 of record NC_140610.1, on the reverse strand, counting down.
TTGTTTTCAGAGGGGAAGATATCATTTTGGAAGATTCTAGGCTTTTTTTTTTCTTTTCTTTTTTTTTGGAGCAAAGCAATAGAGATCACCCTCTCACTCCAATGCTTTTAGCTTGAAAATGTAGCTATATTGTTGTGTGATGTCTGAATTAGGGTTTGGGACTATGGGCTTAGTTCTATGGCAGGGATGTCAAATTCATTTTATATAAAGGGCTGCATACAGTTCACTTTGATCTTAAGTGAGCCGGACCAGTTCAAAGAAATTTGACTGCATATTTAATCCCTGAAATATCATAATATAATATTAAAAAAAATGCAATTTCAACAGCACATCTCATGTTTTGTACATAAATGTGTAAAATTGTAAAATTACATAAAAAGTTCTGGTAGCTCACTGCCCAGACTGTCCCGTCTATAATAGGAACTTCTGTCATTGAATTGTTTATCTATTACTTTACTACTCTGATGTAGTGTGAATGGCTTTGGGGTGATCTTTATCATCAGCCAAAGTTGTAAACCTATTAGAGTTCATCTACAAATGCCTTGCTATTTTTATCCAGAGGGCCGGAGTCTTTGCCAGGCTGATTCTGGTCCCCAGACCTTCTGTTTACCACCCCTGTTCTATGGGCTTATGGAGCTGTTTAACTGCCTGGTGTCACTGTAAATGATCAGTGAACTACAGCTATTTAAGAAGTGGCCTGGTAAACCATAGCTACTCTAATCTTATCTAACAGCGAATAACATTAAGTAGTTTGATAAACAGCTAATGACTATACATAATCAGCTGTTAGGAATTAAATGCATGCATCCAAGAATGCCTGAGTCTTTTATTTTGTTCAGGATTGGTGGTTGTTTAATTAATATAACAAAGAAACTCAGTTTTGTTGACTGCCTATAGTTAATTAAATTGAATGGTGTTAAGCTGCCAGATTAAAGTACTCTTGAGCAAGATTCCAGTATAATAAAGAAGTATATTGTTTTACTGTTATTGAACTGGTTAAAGGTTTCTGGGTCAGTGATTAATAATGGATTGCATTTAGATAGCGCTTTTCAGGGCCCTCAAAGCACTGTACAATTCCACTATTCATTCACTCTCACATTCACACACTGGTGGAGGCAGCTACAGTTGTAGCCACAGCTGCCCTGAGGCAGACTGACAGAAGCGAGGCTGCCACATCATGCCATTGGCCCCTCTGGCCATCACCAGTGGGTGAAGTGCCTTGCTCAAGGACACAATGACTGAGACTGTCTGAGCCGGGGCTTGAACCGGCAACCTTCCGGTTACAAGACAAACTGCAAACTCAAGCCCCGGCTTGGACAGTCTCAGTCGTTGTGTCCCTGGGCAAGACACTTCACCCGTTGCCTACTGGTGGTGGTCAGAGGGCCCGGTGGCGCCAGTGTCAGTGCGCCCCAGGGTGGCTGTGGCTACAATGTAGCTTGCCATCACCAGTGTGTGTGAATGGATGGATGACTGGATGTGTAAAGCGCTTTGGGGTCCTTAGGGACTAGTAAAAGATTATACAAATACAGGCCATTTACCATTTACCAAACACCACAGCCTATTGTGTCAGTATTGTTCCCGACCATGTCCATCCCTTAATGACCGAAGCGTACCCACGATGTGATTGGCTGCTTACAGCAGGTCCAAAATTTCAAATGACCTGTTCATTCTTGAACATGACAATGAGTTCACCGTGGTCAAATGGCTTCTCTGTGGTGCTTTTTTTTTATGTACCAAATCAAGTTACTGTGCTGTTGCAAATTAACCAAATTAGTTTTGAGATGTCCAACAGCTTTTCTCGTCTTCTGTTTACCCTCTTTCCACTTTTTTATGAACAGGCTGTTGGCTTACAAATTTAAAATATGATATAAAAATGTATATAAAATAAATCATTTCTAATTTTCACCTTGAAATGATTTCCTAATCATTCCAATTTTACCATGTCGTAACTTCTTATGAAACAGACAGAGCTGAATTAAGATTGTTTTGACTGTTTGTTTACTACATACCAATCATTTATTTCCACTCAACTGACAGTTCAGCACTTGGCGTGATTTCAGACTTCTAATAGGATTAATCGAAGCTTCCAAAAACGTAATATTTAGACCAAAGCAGAGGAAGAGAGTCAAATGCGAATCTTTGTAAGTTCTTATTTTGCTGAATTAGATTTTCAGTCTTTTTTTCCCTCCTAGAGTTCTTTGAAAATCTGGTTAGTGATGTTATTAAGATAACTGCGTTTCTAATGTGCATAGATTATTCTTCAAGGGGAATTCCGACACGTGCAAACGGCTGTCCTGCTCATAGTGAAACCATGCTATCAGAAATGGCCCCAGCTCTGTAAGTATGTGCATAATGCAGGTAGAAAATAAGAAATTCTGATTTATGTAAATGCTGTGCATTACTGCACATTTTGGTATTAAAGTGATGTCAGCTAAATATAGGGCCAACACTAATACAGATACTTTTAACTTATATAGTGAGCTTAATCATCAATTTGCGAATTCTGAACAAACTTTAATGACCATTGTGATTTTTACTTTTTGTGATTTTCTGTTTGTTTGATTTTGGAGCCCCTGAATCTAAATGTGACTGTCTCTAAAGTGTAGTGGGCTGCATACTGAGCTTAGGGAACAGAAACAAAGTATTGGTTTTATTGCACTACTATCCATCTGATACCAATACCAGCATTGGTATCAGTACCAATGATATTTTAATTGAGCTGCCAACCTCTAGTATCGGTTAATTTGTGGGTTGAGCAGGTGACTCTGACCTGAAGCCCCATGCTGTGTATCTTCCCCCTGCTCTCTCCGCTTTTCTGTCTCCAATAAAGACAAAACGCCCAAAGAAAATAAGAAATTTGGCAGAAGACTCTGAATAAATAATACCAACTGTAGAGAGAAAGATCACTGAGACTGTTTCTAGGATTTCTTTTCTTCTGCCATCATCTTAATGTTACCCATAAATAGTAACAGCCTTTTTTAGTTTTGTCATTTCTGTTTTCTCTGCAAAATCCACAGTTGATAAAGTATGTTCAGGTGATGGCTGAGCTTTAGATGTGCAAAAACAGCAACAGCAATATGTGTGCGAGGCTGCTTGTGTCACAGCAGCTTGCACATGCAGTGGCATTGCTAAAACCGCATATGCACAATGAGGATGTTTGGTTGTTGGTTCTTCATGATGCATGCGTGCATGATTATTATTTGATTTATTTTTTTATTATTGCTTATAGATGTTAATGGGCAGTTAGCTGACAGCCCTGCATATTTCTTCTCACAGGAGCCCTACAGTTGCTCTAAAGGAAAATCTATCTCAGGTCTACACAGCATGTGCAAACAACCATGTGCCGTGGTCGAACTTCAGAGGTTAAAAAGCTGGTTTAACATTAGAATGAATGTGTACCCTTCTTCCCGAGGGTCGACCTCCAGCAGGCTATCCATCCCCGGCCACATGCAGCAAAAATCAATGAAGTCAGAGCTTTTTGTGTTTCTATAAGAAACTCTGGAGACCAAGCCGCCCAAAATCAGCTTGACCCCAATGCCAACATGCAGACACTCCCACGTCTTTTTTTTGTTAACCATCAGAAGAAGCTTGTATTCATTTACCTTCTGTTACCCTGCACTGCAAGTTGGAAGAGCCTGTGTGACTTTCAAGCAAAGAATCATGTATAAGTTGCAGAATATGCTTTTCCACAATTAAGTCATAGTTCATGCATTTACATCTGCAGACATGCTATACCTGTGTTATAGTTTGTGAAAGATGTGCCTAAAATTGAATTTCTTGCAAAAAAAACCCTGAAAAAAAGAATGCACAGCACGTGAATGCAGCCATGCACATGCTGAGAAAAAATCATTCTCCAGCAGTGCTGTTTAGATAACGCTTCTCATCTGAACATCCTCCTCTGCAGAAGTTTGCCCCTGCATCATTTCAGCTATTGCTCAGCCAAGTGGAAAAAGAGCAAAGAGTGTGAAAAAGCTTTGTGTGTGTGTGTGTGTGTGTGTGTGTGTGTGTGTGTGTGTGTGTGTGTGTGTGTGCCTGGCTCGGGCTTTTTTTCTTCCTTCCTCCAATTTCCTTCGTCCTTTTTGACATATTTCCAAATACAAGTATACAACTCGGTGCTCTGCACAGTCTTTTCTGCCCTTCAACTCCCTCAAGTGTGCTCTGACGTTGTGTGCTGAGAGCAGTGAGGCTCCAGACAGTCAGGTGAGGCTGCCGTCTCCAAACACCGTTCTGGTTCATCTCCCCAGCACATCGTCACACAGTTACCGGTGGGTTCGTCGTACACCACCGAGCCCTTTATGCGTCTGCGTGGATTCAGCAGACAATCAGGTCGTCCCCAGATGCCCCTGAATCCCTGCAAGATAATAAAGGTTCTGTGTGTCTCAGACAGACATGGAAGGCTGTCCTGGTACGACTCTGTTGTGCCCAGAGTGGCAGGCTGCAGGATTACTGCTGGAGAGGTTAACGCAGTTTTGTCTCCAAAACGCACATACACGTGCATCCATGTGCACGTGGAGCAGGCAGGAAACTAGTTGTGGAGAGAGAACAGGCTAATAATGTCAAGACTCCGCAGTCTTCTGATCAGGCAGATGTGGGGTCGGATTTCGACTCTGGTTTTATTGATCTGAATTCAGACTTTCATACCTTTGCTTTTTTTTTCCACATCAGTTTTTTTCCAGGCTCATTATTTAAACCTCACACTGTTTTTAAAGACACACACGTGAATGCTGTCCTCAGGCCACAGCTCTTAGTCTGGTATTATTTATTTTATTTTTTTAAATGTCCCTTCAAAAATACTTTGAAGATTAATTCAATTTTTGGACTCATTTTCTCAAACCTAATTTAAAAGCAGCACTGAGAGTACACAGTCAGTAATCAAGATAATAGAAACATGACATTTTTCCTCTTTTCAGAACTAATAACATCAATATATGTTTAAATTTGACCACAGCTGAACCGAGCCTCTGTGTTTTATTCATTAATCAACTAAACATTGTTTGCTTTTGTGCTTAAAAAATAAAGAAAATAATAACAGTAAAATGAAGTTTTCATCTTTTTTTATTACTGACAGCCAAGAAAGCCAGCAGCCTGCGTTTTCAAATGGAACGCTTTGATTCCAAGTGTACAACATTTATGCATGATTTTTTTGAGACTTCTACATCATCAGTGTGATTTTCTTCCGCCTTAACGAAACCTGATGTAGGCAATCAGATACATGCGGTGCTACTGTGAGCCCTAAACTGCAGAAAAATGCGGGATTTTTTGGAGAAATTATAGAAATGAAAACATATATATGCAAATCGATATTTAATGTGTTCATTTTTAATTGTTGAAACAATTAAAAATTTCTGGGTTTACATGGTGAAGTATGGTTTAAAGTAAAAAGAGCAAATAATTTGTTTCAGGCCAAATTACAAATCCCGTTTTTGGCCCTTACAGGTCTGGACAAACTCATCATTTCAGTGAGTAAAAGCAGCAGAAGTTCCTGAAAATGGTCAAAGAATCATAGGTAAGAGTTTAGAGTTGTGTTTCCAAGGTTTCTTGTTCAAGTTTGAAATCATTTCTGTCAAATAATGAATGGATTTCTCCCAAAGAATGAGCTGTGAGTCATACTGATGAGGTCTAACTTCATAAATAAAAGTCTTTACAGAACATGAGGGTTGTTTCTAGTTTCACTGGCAGGGTTATATCTTCAAACACTTAAGCAAAGTGCTGTTTTACCAAACTTTGTGGTGTCCCTGTAAGGAAGTTTGCTTTGTTCAAGCCGGACGAACCTGAAGTGAAGTTGTCTCTGCCTGTGTGTGTGCACGAACGTAAGGATACTGGGCTGCTCCTGGGCCTGATCCCTTTGAAGCCGGAGTGTCGAGCATCAAAGAAAGCGGGCCTGGGCTGCACCCCAGCTCTCCATCCTCAGGGGGAGAGCGGCTGGAGTGCGAGGTGTGACTCGTCGCTTTCCAGAAAAAGACTTCAGGTGTTGCACAGCACCAGCACGAGAGGAAAAGATGAAGTGGATATAAGGACACAGAGCTAAATCCCAGACCCCCTGTGTGATATGATGAGTCACTTCTTGGCTTGCAAACATCACACGCACACACACACACGCACATATGCACGCACATATGCACACACACACAAGACACACGCAAGCATCACTCAGACGTAATATCTGGTCCACACAGATGTGCCCACAACAGACTTCCGATTAAAGTAATGCACAGCCGAAAGCTTTTCCTAAAATCTGATTGGATATAGTCAAAATGGGGGTCGACGCTCCAAACTTTGGAGCACTGTTTCCATGGCAATAGGTTCTGACATTTCCTGTCGTGACGAGATGCTTTTTGGTTGCAAGGACTGGGGGGGGGGGGGGTTCGCACAACAAGATTTGAGCACTGACAGTCAAGGAACGCTGTCAGAACATCCTAATAAAAAAAGAGTGAAATAAAAAGGGGGGGGGCAACACACCATATTTGAAGTCGAGACGTGTGGTACAAGAGTGTGACTGCAGGCAAAAACAATGAACCCATGTGACCTCATCTGAGATGAGGGAGAGAGAGATACACAGAGCCTTTTAGCCACCCACAAAACCCACTGATGTATTTTGATTTTCAATGACGCACGCAGCCCTGAGGAATATTTCCTTAGATAATTGGAGGACAACGTGTTGACAATGAGCCCAACTGGGATTTTTTTCTAGTTTTTGTTTTTTCATCCTCATTAGGGCAAGCTTTTAGGAACAAGGGTTATTATGCCCATTCAGAGTAAATATAGAAATCTGTGAATAATAAGTTTGCTGACTGCAACAAGGGCGCAAGATCAAACGCCAACAAAGCGAGAAATAAATAAATTAAATAATTGACACACTTTCCCTTCTGCTTTCATGCCAGCAGCCCAACAGTTGTGTGTTTTTGGAGCGAAAAATATGCAAGTCTATTTGTTTTCCAAATCCCAGCTGGTTCATTTGCACTCAAAAAACAGATTCAGGTCCTCCTTTCAAAGAACACATGCAAATTCTGATAGTTGTTCACAAATGCAATTAAAAAATACCAAATTAATTTGATTTTCTTTGTGTAAACCTAAAATTATTCAAAACCAGCAGAGGCTGATTCTGAACACAAAATGAATGAGTTTGTTGGGGCACTGGGGGTAGGAGGAGTACATTTTTGCACTTAAGTATTTGTAAACTCAAAGAAATCAATTCAAGCCCCTCTTTAAGCTTAAACATTATTTTTAATCTCATTCAACGCAAATGTAGCACTCCAGCGTTACTGCAATTATTATTCGTGTGGTGAACCTAAATTATTTTCTCTCAAAGCAGTCTTTGTCACAAGAACACAAAGTTACTGAGTTACACAACGGTCCGCCTTCTTTGAAAATTTTGCGCTCTTTCAGGATCACCTAAATGAATCCAGCTGCTCTTGGCCTCTCTGTACTTTTTGGATAAAACTACACCTTCAGGTAAGGTAACATATTATTTTTCCATATATCCAATTGTGTATTTCTTTATCAGCTAAATCTATAATGCTATTTATCATAGAAGCTTGTAACAGTTGTTTTTTGAACTTTTGGTGGTGCTACCATTCTCTTCTCTGCTTGAATACTTTTTTTTTTTTTTTTGACAATATAGCCAGGTCTTTTCAAAAGTGCCTTGTTTTAGAGGAGAAATTGTGTAGCTGCCAACTTTTAAGTCGGAGCGTGTGCTAGCTTATTAGCAGCTAGCCATTGTGCTCAATGAAAGATGATGTCCTATAGCTAACTTCTTTCTTACTGTTTTCTTTTTATAATCTAAAAATATGGTATTCTGTGTTTATTATTATATGCCATTTTCTAGTAGAAAGTATCGTTTTGAGGTGTCTTTAAAAGCACTACATAGTTTACTGAGGGTGCTACCAAAAGCGAACCATGTGGCCGGAAGAGTAACTGCAGGCAGCACAATGCGCACTCCCATGACGTTCAAACCTATTTATTATTATAAAAGATTTCGGCTACGTCCACACTTACACAGGTATTTTTGAAAACGGAGATTTTCCGTTTTCGTTTTAAAAAATAATCCCGTCCACAGGTAAACGCAAAAATGAAGGAAAACGCTGCTAGGAACATGCCAAAGCAACAGGTGGCGATATATTCCTAAACTCAGCTAAAAACAGTTTAGGTCTTGACAAACTTCACTGATGGTTCAAATGTTTAGCAACTTTCAGTGTGTTGATTCAGCAGTCTGTATTTAAACTTCTAGTTTATTATATTTGTGTATGTTTTATTTCCAGGTGAATGCAGACTTCCTGCAGATCACTACAAAACCCCTGCAGGCGAAGTTCTTGGCTCAGCTGGACAATTTAACAGACAAGCTGATGCAAAATTTTCAGGGGAGCAAAGGAGCAAAGGGCCAAAAGATCAAGGATATCATGGCGATCAGTAGTTTGGTCGGTACTAATGATAAACCCATCAATTAAATGCAATCAATCAATTCCATTTTTTTCACCATTTTTTTTTCCACCCTTGCATTAGTATGATGACATCGACATAAAGAGGGAGCATACTCTTAAAAGCCTGGTGATCTACTTTAATGAAGATCCAGACCTACTGTTCAAGGAGTATCTGGTACGCTTATCACACCTTCTTTTCTAGATTCAATTTGAGTTAGGTTCATCGCACACAAAATCCTCATATATTCAAAAGAGACAATATAATTGTGAAATAGTATTATTCTTAATAGTCATTGTTGAAACTTGCACTGGAGAGCACTTTTTAAGGGGATAGTTTCAGCAAAAATTCAATTGTTCATTCTTTTGGTGCTGCCATGTAGGTATCTACTGCCTCTATAAACACAGTAAATGTGGACAAAACATTCATCCATTTTCTGTCAGTGTTTCAATTCAGTTTATTTATATAGCGGTATATCACAACAACAGTCATCTCAAGGCACTTCAGAAAGTAAACACTCCAGTGGAGTTCAGTTTATTATGCCAATTAGTAAAAAGTCTTCATTATAAGGAACACAGCAGATTGCATCAAGACACTAACTAGTGTCACTGCCATTACAGCAATCTCCTGGTTTCAGGAATAATGTGCATAAAACAAGCTGTTTCAAAAGGTTCCCAATTGTGATGAAATAAGGGAAATTGACCCAGCCCACACACACACACACACACACTGATAGACACTGGAGGAGCTCCTGCTCTATATCAAGCCCCTCCCAAAGGGAGGTACATAATACCTGAACCCAAACTATTGATAGGAAACAGATTGACGGGTTTTATTTATGTTTGGAGTGTTTATAGAGGCGGTAGAGACCTATGTTTCAGCACAAAAGGATACAAAAGCTGAGTTTTGCATAATATGTCCCCTTCCAAGTGACAGAGCCCTTAAACCTGAAACAACCTGTTTTTCAGACCACCTCCACTGAGGATGAACGGTTGAGGTCCACTGCAGCAACTGTCACTGTATTTACACCATCAGAAGAGAAGGGATTCAGGAGCCAGAGGATGTTGGAGTTGTCATTGAAGGTACTACAGTTATGAACAACCTCGGTAGTGTCATCATGGCATTCATCGTCCTCTTTGGACTGATTTATGCACTTGATCTGAGCTATCCAAATGACCACAAGTACACTTTTGAGTTCTGTCAGAAGATTTTGATGAATCTGGATGGACAAAGGCTCAGTACAAAGATGCAGCAAATGAAAATGAAGATGTTTGCTTAGGCAAACAAGACCCAGCACAAAAGTTGATTTTGGCCTTTTTATATCTTTTGTTCAAACTGTGACCTTTTTTTCTTTCTTTTTTTTGGCCAAATGGAAGTTGTCTATTTTTGTCTGCTGTTATGTTGTGAGTGATGTGACCTTTAATCTGTACTACTATAGATGGATGAAAAGACTGGGGATTTAGCTCAGAAAAAGTTTCATGGTTGTAACCACCATTTTCTTTTTGATTGCTTTTGGGATTTGCAAAGGTAATAGAAAAATGTTGACAAGTTTTGTGTCTTCCAGTGTTTTAAAGTTGGTCTTCCCGTTCTTATAAGCTTGTAAATGTTTACATGTATTTGGTTTTGGAGAAGTAAAGTTGAAAGATTTTTTTTTTATTAAAATACCTCCCCCTTGGTAACAGAAAAATGTTCGTCATGAAAACACACACACACACACACACACACACACACACACACACATACATATATATATATATATATATATATATATATATATATATATATATATATATATATATGTGTGTGTGTGTGTGTGTGTGTGTGTGTGTGTATTTATGTATATGTGTGTGTATTTATGTATTGTTGGGTTGTTTCAAATCTTCAGTGACTGCCATACTATGGTGTGAATTGCAATGTTTAGTAGGTTATCATTGTGAATTTGCAAGTGTCACTATAAATATATACAATGATTCTGAAGTGAAATCTGATTTTACAGATTCCAGTTTGTTTTCAGTATTGCCTAGTAGTACAGAGGTGTGTGCTATTCAGATTTGACATTCATTACAAATGTACGTCAGCACTTTTTTGTGAGCACTTTGATTTTTGTTAAGGTTGATTTGACCATGTGACATGTATGTTTATTTACAAAATATTCTGTTTCTGCTTTTAATTCAAGTGAATAAACCTGAGTTGTAAAAACAAATTCATTTTGTCATTATTTTAATAATTAAATTAGTTTTCTGGTAATGAAAATTATGATTTAGTTGAACTCAAAATAATGATTTCAATGCAATGAAAATCTAGCTCAAGTGAATGACATTGTATTGAGTTGGACCAACCAAAACCTTTCACATCATTTTAATGTACTTTTTTTCATTTTAGCAGTATTTACGAAATTGTGTTCTACTGACTCAATTTAATTGAATTGTCATGATGTATGTAGATTAGGTTGGACCAAAATAGATGTATTACGTGGAAAACCTGCCATCAGTCCAATTGAGTTCATCCAATGACTTATTTTTTTGAGTGTGGGTTCAGCAGATGAATCCCAGCAGGGGTGCTAGACACAAGAGGGTGGGTGCCAAACCTCACTGTTGTCTTCAAATGAATAGAGATTGGAAATGTGACGTCATTCAGGGGCAAAACCGCAAAGGATTCTGGGAACGAGTGGCAAGCGGTACTAGCGCACGCAGGCTTTCACATGAAAACAGTCACATAGCGATAAAAAGAAACAAAAAAATGTCAAGAAGCTGTTGTATTATTAACTGCAATAGCCGGTCGCATGACAGCCACGGGAAGCCGACGGGTAAAGAGATCGGTTGTTATCGGATTACGTCGTCGAAGAGAAATTGTTTAAGCCACGTTTCCGAAGTAACAAAGAGCCAACGGATGGCCTGGATTGCTGCAATTTGAAGACCAAATATATCGTTTCAGAACACTGCAGCTCACATGTTAGTCTGCTCCAAGCATTTCCACAAAGGCAAGTCTTCTGTTGTAGTTGTTACGTAATTTATCGTAACATAATTGTTGACGTAGGTTACAAATAAGTCTATATTGATTTGAATTTAATTCGTTGCGCTATGCTGCTTTGTTCACTGTGGCTTTGCGGGCCAATGTTTGCCAATTTTTTGATGTGTTTTATAGAAAAAAACAGCCTACAAAATGCTGGAATGTGATCCAGACTGGGCCCCCTCTATCAACCTGGGTCAGACCGAGTTTAAAGCTGCTACCACAGCGAGATTTGATCGGTTGAAAGAGAGCGAGATCAAAACAGCCACGAAAGGTCTGCATATATGTGTCCAAGTGTTGTATTGAAGGAATCAAGTGATGAATAACTGTTTTCCAGTATGTTGTTGTTTTTTTTCATTGTTGATTTGTTTTTCACCGAAGCAGCTAATAAAGCGTGATGGAATACAATTTGCCTCTTTCGTGTAAGATTCTATAATAGAATGAAACAATAATGCCAGTTATAAATAAAGAAAAACTGAATTAATTACAAAACACTCTTTTTTTTCTATTAGATCTGAAAATGTTGTGTAATACTACAACCTGAAACAACAAATAGATTGCGTTGGCCTGTACAGGAGATAAAGAACAAAAATGTAACAACAGCGGTGAAATGACCAAAGTAAACTAGACCTGGGCTTGTTGCAGGGATCTGAAGTTACTAAACATTTTGTGAGTGTTGCACTCACACTTCACTCAGGATCATATAATAATAAATATGTGCGTGATGAAAGTTGGGCAGCACGCTAACGTCTTTAGTCCACTCTGTATGCTCGTATGGGTCTCACCCTTTCACTCCTTTGATTTTTTTTTTCCTCGTACTTTTTTTTGGCTTTTCGTTAAGTCTGTCTTTGTACGGACCTGCTGTGTTCTCCGTCGTTTTTTACATAACTGTTTTTGGGGCAAATAAAATGAAAGTAGGGATTAAAACTGCAGAATTGATGATTACTGGTGCTGGAAATGCTAGTGTTTGATGCAGTGTCTTGATGTTGTTGCCACGTGTACCCACAATGCAATGCGCAAAAGTCACGTGGTCTGTCAATCTCATAGGTGAAACTTGAGTGACCTCAGACAAGCCAATTTAGAGAGCGTTCAGGCAATTGTGAATGGCCGATGGAAGCACCTAGCAACACTCGAAGACAAGAGGAGAAAAAGAAAGCGGTGTCCTTCAGATGATACCCGAATGAATATCACTGCTTCTGATCTGAAAAGAGGATATGATCACATTTTAGGCTGGAACTGGTTGGTAAAAGTACCATAAAAAAAGGATGAAAACAGTCAAACATTCAGAAAATGCAACATAGATTACTCTTATTGTAATCCAGCGTAAAATTATGAAACCTAACTGACTGGATTATATACTTTTTCAGAATGATAAATAATTAACGGGAACGACAACAACAAATGAGATTCTATTTTGAAAATGAGCTTTTAATGTTAAAAATAAAGGGCTGAAAACATCAAAGGTGGCATGCTGATGTGCATTTCATTAGTGTAATACTTTGCGCACCCCTCTTATTTCTTATTTCTGAAATGCCAAATCATCTTTTAATTTGGAGGTAGAAAAAGTCTGCAGAGATGCATGAAGTCTGCATCTTAAAAGTGTGAGAAATGAGTGCAGTGAAAGCAAGTGAAGCACCACATCAATTCACGATTAAGCTTCTTGACAAGACAATTAATCTGCGTGTTGAGGTTCAAATATTCTCCAGCAGGTGGCAGCAAAACACTTTATTTCTTTAGTAACTTGTGGATGCATCAGGGTATTTTTTTCAGGATTGGGGATCTGGGGTTCCTCTTTTAGTGTTTTTCATTATTTTTTAATCAATCATTAATAAAGAAGATGAGTTACATTAAGACATGTTAAAAATGTGTGTGTTACAACCTGTCATTGCTAATGTGTAAATGGATATACTGGATAGGCAGTCTTTGGAGACTTTTTAGGCCATGTAATCTAAGCTCATACAGTTTGGCTTATTTGGTTTTCTGACTTCAAATTCAAAGCTAATTTGTTCTTGTCCAACTTTAAAAAATTACTAAACTTTACTAAACTGAAATACATCAATTTCAACACACTCGAGCTGGTTGTCTTAGTTTTACTATAAACACTAAACACACTGCATCAAATTAAGTTCCACAATTAACCCCGACGCAAACCAAAGATTGGCTGTACATTTAAAAGAAATTACTGGCAGCTAGAGTTTGGAAGATTGATCTAAATATCAATAGTATTGATACCACTGCTGATAGCATTGATTCTTTGGATCTATCTTTTAAGTTCAGTATGTAGCCCACTGAATTGTGTTAAATAAACTTCAGGCTAAATTATGATCTTCTAAATCACTGAGATGCTCTCCAGCTTACGAGTTTTCTGCTATAGGGTGATGCTTCTGGGTTCCCCCGTAAGGTTTCCTAATGATCTATAAAGCCCACGTCGTTTTTTGGGCACCACTCAGACAGAATCTTTGTTATTTTAGCTTGTGGAGTGTTAGATATTTACAGAGCAATCAAAAGATGAAGCAGATGAACAGAGCAGATGATCATCTGGATCAAAAAGTTACAAAATGTCAACACTATTTAGTCCAAGCATGAACTTGTGACCATCAGGAGCACTGCAAGGAAAAAAGATGACACACTGGTTTTTTTTTTCTTAGGATGAAAATATAAAACACATGTTCTCTTTATTTGCTGTATATAGATAGATGTACACCACTGGAGATTTGGATAAAAGCACACACGAAAAGCTCATGTATGTAGGGTCAACACATCTGGAGGTGAAAAAAAAAAAAAAAAAAATGGAAACGATGTCAAAATTACAAAGATAAAAAACTACCCAAATTCTATATGGTTTCTAACTGTAAATAGTTACATGTGTTGAACTCTGTCCCACATACCAACTGTCAGCAGTTGCTAATAACCTCTGTAATCTGTACACGGGATATTTTGTACAAAATATGAAATCTACCATTTAATAATAGTTATAACACAAAAGTACATTGTATGTACAATATTAGACAAAGCCATTTAGTATCAGACGCATACTAAAGGACACTTGCAAATATAACTCTTTTCAAAGAAACAAAAAGCTTATGTCAAATGAAGAGAGCTCCAAAGAAGCCAATATTAAAGCCATCTGAAGAAGAACAGCAGTCACCAATGGGAGCCAGCACTGCGCTTCAGCCAGGATGGAATCGCTTTCCTTTTTGTCGGGTTTCGGTGAAAGCCTTGAATGACTGTTGTTCTTCAAGACAAACATGGAGAGAACTGAACAGTGTGGTTGCAGTACTATTTACAAATTTGCACATTCAGTTGAAAACACTGACAGAGAGGTTCTGCGAGCAAAGGAAGAATAAAACCATAACAAAACAAAACAAATTTTTAAAAAAAGAACTTGCAAGCATCCAGAAGCAAACACGTGCTCAAATAACGAGCCCTACAGGTTTTGTTTCGTGTTTTTAAACTGAAGAGGGCGTGCACCGTGTGGGCACGCAGGTGGAGGGCGGGACGAGAGAGGATCAGACTATGGGACAAATCAGAAAAAGTGGAACGGGAATAGAGGGGCCACAGGATGGAAGAAGAAAAGTTGGGATGGGAGGTGATTTTCCTCTCCTGTATAGGCTAGCTCTTAACAACAGGCACTATGGGGAGGGGACTCAAACACTCAAACAAGCGCACACACACACATAGACACACACACACACACCAAGACAGACAGCATCACGGATTTCAAATGTTTACTAGTTTGTTTTAGTTTCAGTTGTGTTGCGAGTGTCTTTCAAGTGTTATCAGGAAGTGCTTCTTTGCTGAAGTGGTTTGGGGCAACCACGCCATCTCTGCTCTTTAGCCTTGAACTCAAAAAAACAAAACGGATCCAACTACGTAGCTTCAACAAGGCAGAAGTCCAACAATGGACCTGAATACATTTTTTATGGAAACTACTGTTATAACCTTTGAAATCATCTGACATTTTATGTCATGCTGCTACTCTGTTCTCAGTTGAGTAAATACCCTCTCCGACTACAAAAGGCACTGTGAAAAGAAAGGCTTATGTTTGACCTCTTCAAACCAAACATGCCTCCTCTACGGAGCAATCTATTCTCTACCAATTGTTGTACAAATAAAAGGATCTTGCTTGAAAAGATTTGAAAAACAAAAAAGATAAAGTTCATTATCGGCACGGTTTCTGCCCCTGTTTAACTTCTCTCAACACACAGTAACATCGTGTTAATACCAAACAACCTAGTACATCTCTTTAACCTCTCATAAGCCTTAAATGAATGATAGTGACTTGTACTGAATGCTAATAACCATGTTAAACACACAATGGCTGGACGTAAATAGGAAACTAAAAATAAATCGACACAATCCGCTCTCATGTAACCGGGCAGCCAAACATGCTTGGGCCGCGGACTCATCGCTGTGACCGATAAAAAAAATGCTCTGAACATGTGGTAAACTTTAAGCCATAGATGCTTTGGGAGCCGTGCTAACTGACTGCCTTCAAAATTAAAAGATCTTTTTTTCTTAAAAACAGGAACTAAATGAGAAAGTTGGCACCGAACTAGGTTTCTACACGGGAATAATGATGTGCAGAAGAAAAACCTGGAACCTCAGTCGGGTTGGCCGTGTTTGATGAACAGCACTGAGTTAAAAGGGTTTTTTTTTTTCCCCAATCCTTAATACACACCCCTGCTGAATTCAGGAGTGGCCCAGTCCTGATGAATGGAGTGAATGAATGAATCCTAAAATAATAGCAAGAAACAGAACAGTTCTTCAGATAGGACGTGATTTTTTAAAAATCTTAGAAGAGCTCCTAATATAGCATGAAGGGAAAAATATAAACAGCTATCTAGTTTAAATTTTATGAGAAAAAACAGCCAATATTAAATATACAGAAAGAACTGACACAGTCTCACCCCACTGTAGATGGCCTCCATTGAAGTTATAGTTGGGGGCTCTTATTATTTGTACAAGCACCTGACGTTGATAAAGAAGAGACGAGAAGAAGACGGCTCATACACACACACACACACACACACCAGAACAGAACACCTGAGAAAAATGACCGGAAGGGGGCAGCACAGCACCCCAAAACACAAGTTGAGCGGACAGGGGGAGGAGGAAAAAAAAAAAAAAAAACAGAAGAAAAGGAGATTATGACAATTTCTTATTTGAAGTTCAGTATACGGCGGGTTGCTGTGGTCATGCAGGACATCCCAGCACCGCAAGCAAGAACCAGGTGAAGGGGTGGGGATCAGTAAGGACCGAGCACCGCTTGTCTCGCAAAGCCGGACCTGGCTTAGATGTGTGGCTTTAGACATTTTCTGTGTCAGGTGGAGCTGGGATCGTTCATTTCTGTGTTGCACTGGGCTGGACTGAGATACCACAGTTCTGTTTTGTTTTGGGGGGTTTTGTGCTGGCCCTCCGTGGGTTTGTGATTCCACTGTGGATGCTGCTGGTTTATGGTAGGTCTGGGATGGTCTCTTAATGGCCATCGTGTGGCGTCAACATTTCCTCTGCTCTTCGGTGCAACTCCAAAGCTGTGACTGTGGAGATGTCTTTGGGGAGCTCAGATTTCCTCCGCATCAACGGGCGTTCTCTGCGCTGGTCTTTTTGGATCTAGACACAGACACAAAGAGGGATCAGTAAAATCAGAACTAATGCATTTACAGCCCCACTTCATGAACCTAAGCTTCTGCACAGAGGCCCGTTTTACAGGCCGAACAAGATTTTAATTCCTGCAATTTGCTTTCCTTTCAAACCTTTTTCTCACTTACATGACAAAACTGATAAGCTATACAATTCAAAACTGTATAATAAAGAAAAATGTGATAGTGCAGCATGGACAAGTCTCTGGCAATATTGTCCTTTAACACTCTTTGTTCATCCCGTCTCTGTTGTTTGGGTTTGGAAGGCAGACAGGATGCTCAAGTGATTTATGTAATCTGTCTCCGTTTCAGCAGCTGGAATAACCATCTTTGCTCAGGAATTACTTGTGGGGCCAAACAGCTGAGTCATAAACCAAGTTCATTTGTGATTCTGAAGAAATATTTTTTTAACCAACAACCTGCAAATTCACTGTATGTGTGCATTTTATGACCACTGTTTCAAAACAATACAAATGTGAAGATGCTGTCTGCAACAGTCCTACACCCACATACTTTACACAAACAGGAGTGTGCAGACAGCTTAGAGGTTCTGTGCTGCTCGGTCGACAGCATTCTTCATTTTAGCATTTGACAGATATTAACAAAAAAACAAAGTGATGACAGGACGCATTAGGAGCTGCATCGATCGCGCAGAATTGGAACATCCGCATTCGTCTTTGTGCTTCTGAAAAGCTGCTGGTGGCAGCGGCAGTTGCACAGTAACCACTACAAAGTCCCCTGATAGTGCTGCTGTTTTCACACGCGCCACACAGATATTTATGGGCCTGAACGTGGTTTTTATTTACAGCACAGCTATCGCTAAAACAGTACAGACACACCAAACTGGACGATTTAGGCAAAGTGACTGGCACACGGCATGAGAAAAATGTCGCTAAGCCTGAGCTGCACAGTTCACAATTTTAAATGTCCTAAAATTGCTTTTGTATTTATGTCAACTAATGAGAGAGGCTCCACAGCATCCTGCAAAATGAGCTGTGATTAGTGGAATTCATTTCATATTATTAGCTTTTTTCACTTCACACATTTTCTTCATTATTAACATTTCTTGTAGTTTTCTGCTGCTTTGAAGCAAAATGAAAGAAAAAAAAAACGGACTGCTGGACTGTGGCTGTGTGGTTCCACTTAACATAACCACATTTATTTGTTTTCAAACAAAAATAAACCTCCATTCCTGGCGCCAAAGTCAGTATCAATAAATAAATTAAAGTGTCCAGATTTCTGCTTTTTATGACCACGTATATGATTTCATTAAGACTGAAATGTAAACAGGTCTCATATTAAAGCGATATTCATCAAAGCTTGTGCACATTTCAGTGAGAACGTGTGGTACCCCTCAGATATAGGCATGCATATTAAATGTTACACACACTGACCTGTGTGGCTTCCTCAACTACTGCTTTCTTTAGCATGTTGACATCGTCTAGCAGTGGCCCATCTGTCTCCATGTCCATCGGACTCCCTGATCCTATTGAGTCCACATACACGACAAACTGCAGCACAGGAAGAGAAAGAAAAGTTAACCACAAAGAATCGCATTATCCAATATACAGGTTTGTGAGAGGTGCTAGCTTTAAGCAGAACTTTTCTCAATGACTTTAATCCTCAGCTTTTGGACATACATTTCCCCACAATCCATCCTGTAACTTTCCATCTGTTGCTTCCACACATACACAAAAGAAAAAAAGAAGAGAAGAAAAACTAGAAACTCTTTTTCCTTTTTTCCCCTCAGTTGGAGTGTTTGTCAAAACACCAACTGATGTTCATCACCAAAACATCAAACCCTGCTTGATTCGCACTGAGATACCCTGCAAACCACTGAGAGGGTTGCAGCACTGTGAGAATTGCTAGGTTACTATTTATTTGCTCACCTGTGGGTTTGCCTTTGCTAGATTCTCAATCTTCACCCATGCTTCTTCTCTCTCTTTCCATTTGGCTTTCTCTCTGACACACACAAACACACACAGAGTCCTAAGAGACTTCTTCAAAACAGAGAAGATTTGCTGAAAGATAAACTCATGTTAAAAAAAAAAAAAGTTATATACCCAAACTCTTTCAAGTTAAGAGATTGTGGTTTTAGTTTGTATCTACTTAGTCATCTTTTCCACTTCTAATGATGTTTAAACAATGTTTTCCATGACGTTTCTAACACTGTAATGAGAACAAGGAAACTGTAGCTTGCGCTGTATAAATGGGTGTGATGTCTCCCTGCATTACTTACTTGCTTTTTTCTGCCCTGAACTGCTGGGTGCAGTCATCAAACAGTTTCTGGTTCATCTCCATAAAGAGCTTCAGAGCATTGTAAATCAACCCATGAATCGTCCTACAGACACAAAAAGGTTACCACAGGTCACTTGCTTTGCTTACGTACTATCCTCATACACTTCATCATAAAGATAAACAGATAAATGGAGGGGGGGGGGGGGGAGCCTCACTTGTTCCAGTGGGTTTTGGAATTGCGGTAAAGGGCCGGGAACATGATGGGGAGGATCTTGGCAGCGTTGTCGCTGATCAGGCTCATGATATACTCATTATTCCAGTAGTACAGCGCTCGCTCTGCTACCTGACAACACAGTTTTTCACAGGGTTACGTGCGTACACAGACAAACAGAATGCACACTGTACGATTAACTAAAACACGCATCAAAATAAACAGGGATGTGGTTCAGACCTGAAAGTGCGGGCTTGACACACATTTGGCCAGCTGTCTGAAGAGGGGTTCCATGACTTTGACGAACTCCGAAGGCTCAATGACATCCAGTATCTCCTCCAGTTCGTTGAGGAACATAACTTCTTTTGGACTGTGGGTCTTTGGCCAATACTTTAACAATGCCATTACCGTCTACGCACACAGACAGGATACCAGGCTTATTAAAGAGGAAGCAGGAATGTTTGGACAGCCGATTTTGGTCAGCTATTAATCTGCTGATGGTGGATTACATGAGCTTACATTACAAAAACTATCAGTAGAAGCAGAAACAGTAGTCAACATATTCATAAAGTAGTTTAGTTGATCTCAGGGCCTTAATGCAAGCACACAAAATCCAAAACACCTTCCAGCAGGTTTGTGAGGACTTGTGAGCGCGTTTATGTTTGCTCCGACCTTACCCACCATAAAACAAACAGAGAATACTGTCTTGAGGAGTTTGAATGACGTATGTCTGAAAAGAGCTTGAAGGTCAATCGATAATAAAAAATAAAAAAAAGCCAAAAAATCAATATCAAAATAAATAAATCTTACCGGTTCTGTAAGGGTGCTATCCTTCTCTAAGAACTGTACCACACAGTAGGCCAGCTGGGAAATAAAAGGGAAAAACAGGAAACGGCATTTGTTTTCATTTTGACAAAATCAGAAGTATCATAAATATTATTGGGAGAGAGATTGCACTCAACAAACTACAGAATCTACATAATAAAGTAACATCAAAGATGGCGGCTGTCCTAAATGTTCTAATCAGGCAAAAAAATGTTGCTGCATTGGCACATGAGCACAGATGTCAGTTTTTGCATGTGTACGCTATTTTTAAACATTAGTTAGGGGTAAAAGGACCAGATTGTTAAGTTGAAATGTGCATTTTTATCTGGTGAACATTGAGAGTTAAAGTTGTGACTAACTCCACATTTTTTATCATTGGATACACGCTTCACTGACAAAATAACTGCTTTGAGGCATTACCTGCATGTCTGCCAAGTGAAAAGACTTTGCTCGAGACATACTTTTGTTACAGCGTTTTGCTTATAGCAGAGGAAGGCAGAGCAAGGCATAAGAAAATTCCTACCTGTGGGTGATACACACTAAGGGACTTGACTTTGTGCAAAGGCAGGAGGACTTTCAGCAGGAATATCTTGTGCTCTTCTTTCAAAGGTAATGCAAATCCATTGATTATGCTGTGAGAAAGACCGTTATTAGAGAAGAAATTACTCCAGTTTACAATAATTCGGCATCTAAATATTAATAAAAGTCTTGAGCCACCACTAATGCTCTTATACATTTCTTCCAAGGAGTCAGCCTGTCATTTTTGAAATGGTCTTGAACAATAGTTCTGCAGGATTTCTGAAGCTCTTTCAAAGACTTTCTTTGGACACTGTTCTTTCACTCATTTTCAGTCCTTGTACTTGAACATTATCAGAGAAATTTTTTTTCAGCACAGACCTACGAACACAAAATAATCTCTCAACTCATGGGATGAACCAGTAATATGTCCATACATAGCAACTTTGCAAATACCATGTGGCCTTTCAGGTGACCCATTATCTGTTTACTGAAGCCTCATTAGAAATGTTCTAATGAAAATGACAAATCACACAAGGACTGGACTGAAATCAGTGGCAACAAGTCTTATGGAGTGATGGCACCGAAATCTGTATCCTCCACAATACAACTCCATCTGGAAAGCATCTGATTGCCAACAGCTTCATTTTTCAATTGCATCCAGAGAAGTGCTTTGAATGTCCTTCAAGAAGCCCAGAGAACTATTTCTGAAGACAACTCAAAGAAATCACAAGAAACCGCAGGCTGTGTTGAAGGATAAAGGTGGCGTTACTAAATATTGACTCTCAAACTTACTAAAACTATGCAAACTCACTTTTTGCCTCATATACTCTATTTCTACTTAAATTTGCAAATGGTATAAATCACTGCACCCTTTAGCCATTATCCTAGCAAACTACAAAGAAAAAAAGAGGTAGCTCAACACTTTTGCACATACTGTGTGTGTGTGTACGTACACACACATATATATACACACATATACACACACAGGGGTGTACATAAGTGGTCCGCAGGTGCACTCTCGCTATCAAAATAAAAGACGCGCACCAGATCAGAAGTTGCAACGCACGTTTGCGTGCATAAGATTTTCTGGAGGAGGACAGACATTTGTTTAGAACTCTTAAAGATGTCGAAGAAGCTCCTTTAAGCAATTACTTTGGTGTTCCTTCACCTCCAAAGAAATGTCAGAGGGAGTCCGCAAAAGAAGCGCATATTCTCGGAGAAGTGGTTGGAGGAGGTGAGTTGGCTTCAAACAAATGATGAACGCACAGAGATGTGGTGCAGAATATGCCATGAAAATCCCACTCTAGTGGACCAAAACAGTGCCTTTAATATGTATGCAAACGCATGTTGAAACTTCTTATCTGGTGCGCATCTTTTATTTTGATAGCAAATGCGCACCTGCGGACCACTTGTGTACGTACACACACACACACACACACACACACACACACACACACACACACAAAAAACAAACCTATATTTTGAGCCCTATACTGCGAACAGCAGCTGCTTTAACAAATCTAAAAGTATCTTACCTGCCTAGTATTTCCAGTAGTTCTGCAATTCCATTATGATGCTCAGTCTCATAAATGAACCTGAAAAAGGGCAAACACACACAAGTTAGCAATAATGTTCCTTTAACCCTCAGGCTTTGTTAAAAATCACCACCCTTTCAGCTTGTTCGTGGCCACAAGTGGCCAGTATAGAGCCCTGAGGGTTAAAGAAAACCAAAAAAAAACCAAAAAAAAAAAAAAACCCATAAACAAAACAAGCACCATTAATGTAGCTATAGAAGACACACACTCACCTATAAAATATGTTATTAATCTGTTTTCTAATGTATGCTCGAAGGCCCAGGAACTTCCCATAGATGCGATGGAGAGTGGTCTTTAAAAAATCTCTTTCTCTGGGGTCTTCACTGTCAAAAAGTTCTAAGAGCTGAAGAAACACACACACACACACACACACAAAAGAAGGTTACTGGGACAATAAAATTAAACGTAACCAAGTACTACATACAATGCTCTTAAGTGGGCATGTTACGGTTTTTATTGTTTTGTCACATTGATACTATTACAGAAATGCAGAAATGCATGCTCATACTAAACATGGCTAAAGCTTCAAACAATGATTTCAGTGTATGTGCAACTAATCTGAAAAAGCCAAAACTTCAGGCCTTAGGCTGCTTTAGTCACTAAACTTCAGACAAGCATTGGCCTCAAATGACGTGTAGGAGAGCAGATATCCTCAATATGTTCTTTCCAGGCATCTGTGCGCACAGTCAAAGCTGTACACGCAGATGCCTCACCCACATGCATAAAGGCAGAGGAGCTAAAACAGCTTGTTTTAGACAGTGCACGAACAGAGGGGCTGGACCAAGCACTGGTATGCGATAAACAAGGATTATTTTGAACTATCAATCATGCAAAGCTTGTCTAGTTAAGAATAAAAATATCAAGGTGGAAATGAGCATCATAGCTCCTCTTTACAGAGAAAGAAGCTGTGCTCTAGCAACATGCTCACCTGCAATACAAACCTCTGGTCAATATACTTTTTGGCTATGTTTGGTTGAAAGTCCGGTGACTCTAAGAACCGCAGGAAGAACTCGTAGACGAGCTGTGGAAGAGGGGCAAAGACTTTAAAACAACAGAAATAGGTGAACAGGCTCTTTCTGACTAAACCATGTATGTGGGTGTGATGCATGTACCTGTAGATGCGGCCACGCAGCTTCTAGAGTGGGTTCATCTTCCTCTGGGTCAAACTCTGCACCCGTGGGGTTGGATGACGGCGGCAATGCCCTAAACATATTCACAGCAAACTGGGAAACAAAAACAGAGGACAGACAATCGGACATGCCAGATAAATATAAACTTGAAAAAGACATTTCCCCCACAGAAATCCAAACCGCTCAAGGAAGCGGTGGCCTCTGCCCTTTTTACTTGCATAAAAACACAATATTTAAAACATCACCATTTCTTTGTTTACGTAGGCTGCCAGTAACCTGTAGTAACAAATAGATCAAATCCATTGGACCATGTACTGTCCAAACTGCCTTTAAAAGACAAGTAAAATATTTCTATCAGCATAAACGTGTTTAAATGTTGCAAAATCCACTTTTTGCCATTTTTTAAAAATTGTCTAGATCCACAAATTATGAGTTGACTACATCCTCTCCTTCCTTTTCCTTCTTGAGCCCTTCGAGGTTAAAACCAACTGAGACGTCAAAACCTGATAAGCACCGCCCCCGGCTGTGAAGGAGACCTGCCTTATTAAATTCAGTATGAGCAGCTGCTGTGGCTAATGTTACCTTTAGGTTTGAGTGTACTCCTACGAGCCACAGTTATGTCAAAATTGGAATGCTGTAATGTAATGAAAATCAGATATTATGAAAAGCAATAAACAAGAACAGAGTGTAGGTTACTGTGTTTCATTTTTAATCAGCCTTTAGATTTGTTTGCTTCTCTCTGTTCTCTGAGCTCGTATCTTCCTCTTTTTAATATTTCATACATTTAACTACGATGAATCTGTGTATCTGTGGACTGACTGTGCTTTGAAATGTATCCATTTTTCATGCTACATCCACAGCACATATTAGGTATACTAGGCAAAACAAGGCAGTGAGCGTTGATTTGGGGATTGGTGTATATTCGTTTCTTCAGATTAAGAGCAGTGCTGTGAAACTGATTCATCACCAAAAATGTGCAATATGGATAAGTTAATATCTGCAAAATACAGCAGACTCTGTAAGGGGCAAAGACGTTAAAATGTTGTGGAAAGAAAGACCAGTGAAGTATTTTGAGATTACATTTTAAATACACATTGTGCAAACATATCAGACTTAAACTGTTTTTTAACAAGTTCAGTGTAATACATCAACTTTGAGGTATTGTTTGTATTAAAGAATTAATAAAAAGGTGGTAGGTGAGTGGATATCAACAGTCTCTTGCGCTAGTTGTCCATACTGGCCTATTTCTGTGACTGTACAGACCCCAGACTGTGAAGAATCTATTTTGCCTCTGAGACGGCGCATTCAGAACTCCTTTGGGATTCCAGTCGATCAGAGGTCAAAACACTCATTCACCATCAGGTTATTATTCCAAGCAGAAATCACTCCTTACTTTCAACAAATAGATCAGGACAACGAAACCACTGTTACAGTGCCATGTAGTGCAAATAATGCCTGTTTAAATAATGATGCTTGAACACTGAGATGTCAAAAATGCTCTGAAATACAGAAACCTTACGGAAGTAAATAATGTGCAAAGTTTTAGCATCAGAATACACTTTATTACCATAAAGGAAAATGTCGTGTCACTCTTTACTTACTTTGATCATAAAAGCCATCAGTGGACTTCAAAGAGCCCTTGTCTTTAAGGGGGTACGGGGACAGGCGCTGCCAGGAGTAAGAGTATATTTTTATGCTGATTTGACAGCTCAGTTGCATTTTCTGCCGCATTGATCAAATAAAGCCCAGGCAAAGGAGGACGGGGGGAAATTTGCACCTTGATCATCTGCAGTTTACCATGTGGCATTGAGGCCGGCCTTTGATTAACATCAAAGGCTTTTTAATTTGGCTTGGGAAAGCAAATCTGGCACCAGGAACACATTGAGACCACGACCTAAGAGGAACACCTCTCCAATCTACAGCAGGAGCTCCAACACAGCTGCACTGGCAACACCCTGATTAAACGAGCAGTTTTCAGACCTACACCATTGAGGGGTACAAACAATTTAGGGTGTGCAATACACGAACAATCTTTAGACGAATT
Organism: Diplotaxodon limnothrissa; assembly: GCF_057381915.1. Lineage (NCBI taxonomy): Eukaryota > Metazoa > Chordata > Actinopteri > Cichliformes > Cichlidae > Diplotaxodon > Diplotaxodon limnothrissa. The sequence goes on along the minus strand of NC_140610.1, from coordinate 6,078,343 downwards.
CAAACAAGAGACATGCTGAAGAAAACAAACAGATCACCTGGTTGCATACGAATTATTTAAATGATCTTAAAAGATTTGTGGCAAAAAAAAAAAACTACCAAAATAAAAACTAAAATGGGTCAAGTGAAAACCACAAAATGTTCGTTCCATGCTGCGAAAATGAAACTGAAGAAAACAAATCAGCTTCATCACAAACATGAAAAAAAGAAAGAAAAGGGAATCTACCGGGTGAGATGGCTCTCCGAGGCCATGTGGCTTCCACTGAGCCTTTTTTCACAATTACAACTTACACAATTTTACAGTAAGAGAAGTGACACGTGACATCTCGCTAACACGAAATAAAGCAATTATAAAGGAACAATGCAGAGTTTGTGTAAGTGAATATTTTTAGACCTAAACTACTAAAACATTCCCCAAACCATATTACACATTGCATATTCTATGGGATAAAAAGCTTTATGAGAAATATCATCAGCTATAGAACCACAGCACTAGTACATCACAGGACATTACAGATTTTAATGTTCTATTCTAAATCATTTAAAGCTTTCATTCATGGAAACACTGGTGGCAGAGTTTCCTCACACTTAAACCTGACTTGGGTGGGAGTCCCATGTATCTTGGCAACATACTTTGCATTTTCTTCTAATTTTTTCCTCCATCTCCGACAATGATGTGACCTATTTACAACTGGAAAATTCCCTTACTCTTATTTTGAAAGTTAAGTTGACATAAGATGTAGCCTTTCGAGACAGAAAGTCCACACATACTTTTGCAATATGAGTAACCAAATCGCTTTTTATGCAAGGCTTTACTTTTTTCCAGGAGTTGAGTGATACAAAGTACAAAGATGGCTAACTAAGTTTAGTTAATTATGTTCACTTATACTCTCTACTTATTAAACATTTGCCAGGTCAAAATAAAATAATAAAATAAAAACAACTGGTCCAAGCTTCTCATTTCCACTGTTTACTGTAACACTGACCATGTGAACCACTTCTGGGTAGATCGGTTCGGTGATGACGTTCCTGTTGTGGGTGATGTACTCCACCATCTCGCTCAGCGCGGCTCGTTTCACCTCCTTCCATTTCAGGTCACTCAGTGGGTCTGAGACAAAATCGAAGAGAACGCAGCACTGACGCAACTTCTGGATAAACAGCTTCTCCTGCTCTGCAGGGGGAACATCTGTGAAACAGAGAGAAGAAAGGCTGGAATTAAATTCAAATTCTCTTCACAAAGCAAAATGTCAATGATTTTTAACATTAGAGCAGCAATGATACCGACAGGCTGACTTACTTTTAAATGTTTTGCTAAGCAATCTCTTCATTTTACAACCATATTTTATTTTGCTGTGATCCATCACAAAGGACTTATAATGTTATAGACTGCAAGGCATGTCTCTGAATAACTTTAGGTTTACTGAGCTGTGCTGTGCTTGTTTGAGACAGAACGGTTGCAGCTTTTGTGTGTGCGTTTTCATTTATTTGATAGTTCAGGAAATGCTGGATTTCCTACTGAAAACTCTTGAATAAAAACACCAGATACACATATTTTGTGCTTCTCCAGAGGAAAGAACATTTCGACTTGCTGGCTTTATTCTGGGCACGACTGCATTGTTTCTACAGACTTCACTGGAACTGTGAATTTGTGCACAGCAGCTCAGCTGTTTGCTTGGAGATAAGCATTTTGGTTGATAAAGCAGAATATATCCGGGTGGCACGTCACATGATAGATAATGAAGTTACCAGTGCCCCATGCATCAACTGTGCACAGCAGCTCTCTCTGTGCTGCCAGTGTACCCGGTGATGAAAGCCTGCTGACAGCCAAATAACAAATCACAGCTGCTTAAAGCAATAACCAATCACAGAGTAGAGCAGCCCTGCAGCTGACGTATCCGTGCGCCAACTGTTGTGAAATCCTTTGGTAAAAAATGAAAACTGTTCATCCAAATGATTTCAAACTCAACTCTGCACACACATACACACGTTCCTCTAGTTATTAAAGCAAAAAGCAACCAATTCAACTTAGTGAGGTAATGACTGCTATGTTATCGCCACATCAATGATGCACCCTCTGGGAATGTGGGGCCACACCTACCTGTGTATCATTATTAGCTTGCAATTAAAAAAAATTACATGTTTTTGCAGCCAATGAATTTTGCACAATGAGCTAACCTCCAATCAGTGTCAGTTTAAATGATTTATAACCACTTGACAGCTTCCTTAAAGATATGAATGATTAGAGAAAAGTATGAAAACATTTTTTGTCTGCAATTAAGTAATTAAGTGACAATAACAAAGCTTCTAAACAGAATTATTATATATTAAAATAGATCATAATTTCAATCAACTTTCTGGACTGCTCAGAGGGAACCTGAACAGAGCTTGAAGGGTTTGCACACTCCATACATCATAAGGTGTGCAACAGTGCAAGGTATGAAAGTACGGACGTTTTTATAAACAAGACCTACTCTAAATCTACAGGTAACCATTTTAGCAATTTTAGAAATAGCTATAATGTGTGCTCTCTCCCTTTATCAGCACTCAGGAAGAAGAGCTCTGAATAAAGTGCAACTTACTTTCACCTTTTTTTGACAAAAGTAGAAAGGACGCCATTACTACAAGCAGCCTATATAGCACCAAATAACCCCAGCATTATGCACTCTACTGTGATGGGGCCTTCACTAGGACACAGCTATTTCCCTTTTCTTTACAATGATCAAAACTGTCAGTAGCAGCCTGTAATAAATGACACGAGTCACAGAAAGGAAGCTTCTCCTCTGAATTAGCCTGAGCTCATCCGATTCCCAAGCTCCAGAAAATACCATGAAACCAAGAGAAGTGGATTGGTGCTCATTCATTTTCATCCAACACGGGGATTAGTGTCTTAAAACAGAATGTCACCTTATAAAACCTACCTATGGGGCAGCATTAATCTCTTCATCACAGTCTGTGATTCTTGAGTCTTTCTTTTCTCCCCATTAACAATCTGCATGTGTACCCTACATCACCATGGTGACTGCAGGCAGAGACAGGACTTTGGACCAGGGGGTGACCACTGCTAATCAGAGACGCATGTCTGCTGCTTCTACACTGGAATCAAGAGACCGCTGAATTGCTGATCACATCAGCTATGGCTGAAAAAAGTGTCAGCCAAAGGCATCATGCAAAACATGAATCATGGAGTAAAATAAGTCAGTCAGCACTCCCTGCTACACTCAGTAATCTTACAGATACATTTATAAGCGTCCAGTGGCTTTCTTGAACACTTTGGAATAAAGAGTTAAAACAGCACGGTAATCTGTAATTATATATCTACAGTATTTTCTGTGCAGACCCTGCTTTGCATAAGTTGATACCAGACAAAATGTTAACAGCTGGCACCAATAAAATAGGTCAATTCTAAAAGATTCAGTAATGGAGGCAATGCTCACAGACTAGAACCTCAAATTGCGACTGACAGCACACCTCCACATTAGTCACAGAGGAAACGTTAGCATTTAAAACAGCATGAAACAAAGCTGTCCTATGAGTTCTTTTAGGTAGACTACCCTTTTGAATCAATAATGTATTTGCTTTATAATTCCCCAACACTGTTACAGTGTCAAAGCTTTGTGGTGAAGCTTCCTTACTTTACTGTTGCTTCCTTTCTTATCTAATAGCTCTTTGTTGGCTCTTGTTTTACATTTGTCTGTTTTTATACAAATAGTTATACATGCCATAAGATATTTGGAAAAAACTGGAAGATTTTTGAATTTATATTTAGAAGACTAACTGCCATATTCAAACTACTATCCGCAAACAGGATCCAATTGAGCACAGTAAAAGGTCAAACATCAGCCAAGCTCTTGAGCTTTTGCCACAACATCCATTTTGTATTTCTGGAGCAAGTTTACATAAGAGTGTCTTCCTTTCCAGTGAGGTGCACTAACTGTGAAAGTAAAACTCACGACCACTTTTTGTGTTCATGACTAATATTCAGCTTGCTTCTGCTTAAGTGCGTACAGTGTGTTTAAAAAAATATATATATTAAGCCTTGTTTGGACAGTGAGCACAAATACTTGTCAAAATGATGAACAATCCCCTCTAAATGCATGCAAGTTAATAAAAATATTTATAAGTGTTAAGTTAATATAGTAGCATCTGTTTTACTAGGAAGTCTCAAAATTTTACCCTTAACTCTTTAACGCTTGAAATCCTACAAGGACCCTTTAAGGTCTTTTCTGAATTGAGCTGCTTATAGAACAAAATGACTGGGTGTGCAGATTCGTGAGGGTGGTCTCTGCTTATTCAGCTACCCTTTGAAAAACCCAGAAACTATCATAATGGTCATCAAACAACATCTTTACTGATAAACACTGAGGTGTCAAAACTTGTCATTAAGGGTAGAGGGGAGGTGGTCAAATGTGGTGTTTATAGCGAAAAGAGTAAGATGAATACAGAAAAACGGTTGCTGAGTTATTTGAGGCTTGGTACACCTGCATCAAGTTTTGTTCCTATTACTGTTACAGGCCGACTCATGAGCACCTCGACTCATCAGCCTCTGAGTGCTGAGAGGTCTACCAGCTCCTGTTACACAACAGCAGTAGGGTTTCTGAACAGACCTAAAATATTAAGAGACCTGCTGTGCAACTGCAGACTTCACACACGAGCGTCTCTGCATGGATCAGTGAATAACCTTTACTCATCTAAAAGCTCCAGCATGCATACAGGAAGCCAGCCACGAACACAAATTGCTTCTAAGCACAACTCTTGACTCAGACATTCTGTACTACGGAATATGAAAATAACTGATTAATAAAGTGTCCCTAATGGCAAATGTGGTGCGCTTACCATCTGTCCCTTCAGACACAGGATATCCGAAGGAGGGACCGGTGGCTTTCTGCCATAACTTGCTGTAATTATCACTATGCATATAAATGTCACGAGACCATGTTAACAGCCACATAAGCAACACCATGATACTGACATCACTGTGACAGCAGCAAGCATATGAAATAATTGGCTGCATGTTAAACACACACTGCCACTTCATCTAGAGACAGCTTCCAGCTTCCTTAAGTTTGTCCGAATCAACGTCAACTCAAAAAGAACACTGGAGCTACAACAACATCAAACAACCTTTCTACTTATGTTAGTCACATTGCAACAATACAATGCAGACATATACAAACTAACAACAAGCTTTGACCTCACTTCCTATGACATCAATAGTGTTGATGGGGGAGGGGAGACTCAAAACTACCAATCTTACACCCCCCCCCCCCCCTAAACTAAAGCTAAGCTTTGCAATGTCTTGGCAGAACCCTTCCTTGCTGACATACAAACACAATCACCTCCTTTCTCTTTCAAAAACCCTCGTGCAAACAACACTAAAAAAAACTCTTAAACTCGCCTCCACAACAGTAATGATACATATAATATCAAGCTTTTTTTTTTCTTTTCTTTTTTTTTTTTTTTTTTAAATCACCAGCTGTGGCTGCTTAACACTCAAGCCCACCTCCTCTTTAAACAGACCAGTACACAGCAGCAGATTTCCTATTCTCACCTCTAAAATGCATGAGGGCCACAGGCTGGAAAGGCCCATTGGCGCTCGGTCCATCCAGAACCATCCCGCCGGCAGCTCTAGTACATGCCAACATCAGTGAGCTGAGGCAGGAAACAGGAGAGAAGAGGGTAGCCCAGGCTAAGGCGAGGAGCCAGCCTCCATTTTAGCACGAACACTGAGCAGAAAATGAAGCTCCCCTGCTGCTGGAGGGAACCAGCTAGTTAGTGATGTCATCCCACACAGAAGCAACCTGGTTGGTTAGCTGCAATCACATGGGCGGGCTGTCAGAATAAATAAACATGAGGAAAGAGACTGGCTATTGGAGTGGGGAGAAAAGGGGTGGGCCAGTTACTGTGATTGGGCCAAAAGAACCTACATCTGTCAAGGAGTTTTTAAAGCACAAACAACTCGCCTGAATTCCATTTAACCGGTTCTGAAATAACCACAAATGGAATAATAATACCATGGAATACAAATAACTGTACAACATGTAGGTTGCTTGTAAGAAGCAGAGGACAAAGGAAACCATTTATTTCTCTTTTAGTCTTTAACTCCCAACAACACCCACATGGAAAAGAAATAAGAAAAACTTATAAAAGACTTGCATCAGCTTTAGCTTGCTTCATATAGTGAATCATATAACGCTTATATGATATACTCATGAAAGTGGCCACTTTCTCATTACTTTCATATATTGTTTTAGGAAGTATCCAAAACATGGAAGTTTCATTTATATAATTTTTCAAGGGATCTTATATCTGTTTTCACTCTTATATGCTTTTCATACAAGTTTCACACAAGACAGATACAAACTTTAGAAGATTTATATATATATCTTTTCCATATTGGCAAACCTAAACAAAACAAAATACAACAAGGTGTTCAATGCTTAATGTCACCTTACACTGGTCATCAACTAGTGGACCTTTTTTTAATGTCTGCTGCCATTTCCAGCATGCGTGCCAACTTTGTGCGCGTGTGTCTGTGTTTGCATGACAGATGGCTCTTCAGCAGCACAGCCTGAGCCCAGGTGTATGTGACAAGAGAAACAGGAAGGCAGGAAGTCTCAATGTGAGCAACACAGGATGTGCATATGCAGAAAGCCACATTTTGAATCAGCAGCACTGGGGAACAAAAGCCTGCACTGTAAACCTTTGCGGGCACATTGGTGACACAGACAATTAAAAGCAAGAAATCCATACTCCCAGTCACTGGCGTAGCACTCCCAAATATAGTAACCACTGCACCCTTAGAATACAATAGGGCTCTGTAAAACTCTGCACACAGACAAACACAATCAGAACATACACAGACATTTTTTTTTTTTGTGCATGCCATATGTGTCATCATACTGAAAGTACAGTAAGCACATACAGACAAGGTGTCGAAACAGTGATTCAGCTAAAGTCATAAGCATTCCTATGCACGAAGAATAACCACGCAAATACAGTGTAGATGGGTGTGAATTAAACAGATTTGGACTACAGTCACATATAATCTAATAATTTTTGCTGCATAAGAAAGCCACCGAGGAGAAAAGACTGCACAAAAAGACTTTGCTTACCCCATTAGAATGAACATTTCATAACCGTAGCTGTGTGACAACCCACAAACATTTCTATTAAAATGTGTGTATGGCATACTAGCCTTCGCAATTACTTCTCTTCTGTGAAGGACAAAAAACGACATTATTTTTTTGCACTATGATTGCTGTCATTTCAGTGATTGGCAGCGTTAGCTAAGATTACATAAAACTGGCCGAGCAACTACAGCAAGGCAACAGGGTTGTTTTTTCTATGCAGTTTCTGCATAATGTGCAAAGAAGGAAGACATTGATATACTCTTGACTGCTTAAAAGTAATTAGGGGAATCATTATTTGTGGATAATATTGTCCAGCAGATGTAACTCTATACAGAGGTTTGGTTAAGCTCGGGGCGATCGTGGCTCAAGAGTTGGGAGTTCGCCTTGTAATCGGAAGGTTGGACAGTCTTGGTCGTTGTGTCCTTGGGCGAGACACTTCACCCGTTGCCTACTGGTGGTGGTCAGAGGGCCCGGTGGCGCCAGTGTCGGGAGCCTCACCTCTGTCAGTGCGCCCCAGGGTGGCTGTGGCTAAATGTAGCTTGCCATCACCAGTGTGTGAATGTGTGTGTGAATGGGTGGATGACTGGATATGTAAAGCGCTTTGGGGTCCTTAGGGACTAGTAAAGCGCTATACAAATAGAGGCCATTTACCATTTAAGCTCAAAAAAGAAAAATAGAATACATAAAGTGTTTTGGAAGTTTCACACTTTCAAAAAAAAAAACCAAACAAACAAAAAAACAAACAAACACTGTTTTAGGCCAATGTAATGTTTGTGCAAAATGCATTTTGTGTGGTATTTCATAAAGCACATAATGGTGTCACGGTTCCTCCCTGTGGGTTTGCACTTCTCCGCTGGAGGTGCAGGAGGTGTGGTGTGGTTCGAGTCCGGCTGCTGTTTGTTCTTGCACACTTCTTGTATTGCCACTGTTGCTCCTGCTACACAACCTTGAGCTTGTATACGTGTTTGTCTGCAGGTTAGAGGATGTAAAAAGTCTTACACTAAAGTCAACTGTACAAAATGGGAACAACTACACCCCTAATGGATGTAATACTTAACATCTAGTTTAGTTGGTCCTAATATATACGATAATGGAGCACTTCATCAGCAGGAACTAATCTGGGCATATAAAGGGCTCTTTCTTGCCATTTTGTACCTTAGGCATAGTGCATCCATGACCATGAGAAGAAAATACTGGATTACTCATTACAAATGCTACTTTGGCACATGCATTCACCAAACTCGAGCTTTCTGCTGTGTCTGTGCTATTTTTTAAATGCGAAGAAACTTGTGAGATTGCTATAACACAAGCATGGTTTCAGAGCTTTTTCTAAACGTATCATTGATATCAGCAGCACTGCCTAAAATACACAACGAAGTGGTTCATTCACAGGTCTGCTGATCTTCAATGTCACGGTCCTCTGTAAACGCTTAAGGCTCAGATCTATTTGGAGAAACAGACTGATCGACGCAGCTGAGGACACAGGCTCTTTCAACAGTGGCTGAACTTAGGCAGCTTCCAATGATAGGGACATCTTTATCAAGATCCAACCTATTTTTTCTTCTTCTCGTAACGCAAAGATGAATCACAAAGCGATGATACATGCTGATCTCTATTAGTCACATTAGAAGCAGATATATTAAGAAACAAAGCCCAGATTTGTTCAATGTGCCACTAAAAATGTTGCACAAGTGGAAAACACCTGTGGCTGATGACTGCAAGATAAACACGCTTGGAGATCGCATTTAATGTTGCAGCTTAAACCTGGTAACTTGAGGAATGTGTTATTATAATATGTACAACAGTTTAAAAGCTTAAAACGTTTTTCAAAGTTCAAAAACAAGTTTTAGACCTGCAGATATAGTAAACGTGTGTGAATTAATTAAATACCATTTTCAATATTTACTATTCTTCCAAACAAAAGACCACCAATTCAGATACAGTGTCATGTTTTTTAGTAGGATCCTGTCATTTCTGAATGTTGCTGATGCATAAATGAAATATTCACTGCTTAAATATAGCAATGTGTCTGATTCTCTGACTTCTAGCTACAAAACCCTTCTAGAAGCAATGCTGAAAAGTCCAATCGTGCAAAACCAGTGCACAGCTTGAGCAGTTTTAACACCATGATCACTGCCAGTGACTTTTTTTGTATTTTTATTCATATGAAATGTCTGACCCGGGAAGTTTCTGTCATGAGTTGTAGGGGCCTTTTTCTGCTCCCACATGTATTCAAAGTTAAAGACGTTTCTCTGACATGACATGACAAATAGTGATTTAACGTTAAGATTACTTCCTGGAAGCTTTAGAATGTAACTAAAAGACAACCACAGTAAAAGCAACATTTCGATTCATAAAAATAAAAACTGACTGACGTACACTTTAGTAGTTTGACTTAGACCTGTGTTTTCTGCTAACAGTCATTGACACCTACTAAACAACTGTATTACAGGTAGCAATAACAGAACTAAACACACAACTTATTTAGTTTTAACATCTTCACGTTTGCTGTCATTATCCTGTCTCCCTAGTGCTAGGCTGAAAAAATGCTTAAAAAAAAAAAACATAACTGCTGACCATATAACTTCTGTCATCTTTACTGTTTATCCCTCAAAATGAAGATGACTGTACACTGAAGAAGTCAAACATAACTAGCTGTTGGCACACAGTGTGACACCAAAAAAAAAAAAATAGTCAGAACTGTCAGAAGCACTGCAGCTTATTAGACTTGGGACAGCCCACTGTCTCCAGCTGTCCCTGCTCCGTGCTTCGTCATTTGTGTCCATTGTGTCTTTGACTAGTGCTGAAGCCCGTGTACCGTTCTCACTGATAAGATTCATTTCAGACAATTAATAATTTACAATGAACTACGCTCATTCAACAGGAGAAACACAACAACGGGAGAAACATAACAATTTGTGACGCATAAACTAAATCCAAACTACTTTGAATACTAGTAGCTACATGTTTATAAAAGAGCAGAAATGTCCCAACTTAACCTGTGACAATAAAAATAATATTTTAGTACCCACCAGAATCTGCCGTGACATAGGCATTTAGCCTCGTCACTATCTGTAACATTTTACTCTACACAATTTCTCTCTCATCCAACTGTTTACTCAATAAAACATATCTCAGAGTTAGCACGAACTACTGTTCACAGACTAATAAACATTCTCGGTCATTATGATTTCATTATGTTGTTTTTGTAAGGCTTTTCCTGGTGTCCTTCTGTTTAAGTGTTTTATTTTCCTTATGTTTTCTTTTTTACATTGTGTACAATGTTTGCATATCTGCGGTCTGCCGACTGTTAGTTATATCCATTAAAGTGCCCCTTAAAACAGTTTCAACTTATAAAGGAACATGGGAAAGTTTTGCATTGCCATTAAGCATAGTCTCATTAAAAAGGTAAGGACTGCAAATTTCATACACTATGTTAACTGTACCCTCAATTTAAAAAAAAAAAAAAAAAAAAAATCAGATTAAAAAGTATTATCTGTTTTTAAACTTTGGTTACAAGTAGATATACTCATGTCCTTCAACATCACCTCTCATATTTGACACTCTAGCCACAAGGTGGCACCAAACCCTGTGAGACCAAGGCTCCATGAAGGAGAGCTCCTGCTTTAAAAGAGAACCCATACAGAGGGAGCAACTGTTGTTGTTCTGTGCTTTTTGGCACATGTATATAACACTTGCAATGAGACAAAGAAAGACGAATTAATCTCCTGTTTACTTGCCTCAGTCAGACAGATCTCCAGCTGAACATTATGCCAAACACAAAAAAAACAAGTTTGGATTTGTGTATTTTGTCTTATAAAATCTACACACAAAAAAAAAAACGGCAGCTCACCACATCGGGTTTCAACAGAAACCAAACTATCGTCCAAACAAATGCAAAAATTTGAACCATACAGTCAAAGAAAGCACACACGAATCTGGAAGTTCATGGGAAAGGCCTGCTTCTGGTCAGGGTTTTTAAGTCTCGCCTCAACTTTGCGGCTCTGCGGGACAGGCTCACGGACATGTGTTTCCATCAGGAGGTGGTGAACATGCCTGGAATGAAAACAGGCCAAGCGAGGAGCCTGTTTGGACAGGACTAAGTGATAACATCTACTTGGCCACTGTGGGATAATATTTTGCAGAATGTTATCAAAGCTCTCATTGGGGTGTGGGAAGTGAGCAGGCTGTATCAGAAATGAAGTTAAGCCTATTGGTTTCCTCACACGTTACAAAGGTAACGGCTAGCTAAGATAAAGACACAATCATTTTTTTATGGCAGAGCATAAAGACACAATGAACAATAAATGGCCTGTTATCATGTTGCCACCTTAGGAAATCCAACTTTGCTCTACATGCCAAGGTTTCCATAGACAGAAATAACATTCGTAAATTCTCCTTGAAGAACGCTGCCTTTGCTCTACTGTGAGCTTACAAGCCTCCCACCGATGACGAAAAACAAAAACAAAAGCACTCTTTTCTGCACACACGGCATCAGTGCCAGAACGTCCACAATATCTTTTACCAAATACAGAAACTTTTGAGCAAGTAACCCAACGAGACTGCATTCACCACCATTCGGGGTTACATCAGTTCCATAAACTTTACACTGCTGTTGCATCAACTGTAAATAATCTAACAATCCAGGAAATATCTGTCCTTGAAAGGAGATGGATAATTCTCCCTACCCACTCTGAAAGTGTCGGGCACATTTCCAATGTCCCAACTTTGTTTCACTTACTAAACAGAATAGTCATCTGGGGACCACTAAAATACCCTTTTCCTACGAGATTCTTATTTTTCCTGAGTCTGAATATTTAGAAAGAAACAGAAACAGTATAACCAATTCCTGTTGTGCCATTGCCACTATCAGTTATAAAATTGTTTTTGAAGTTTAATTACATGATTATTTAACAGCCAACAATGTCAATATAACTGTCTGTAAAGCATACCACTATGTTAGGTAACTATAATTAAAGTACTGAGAAATTATGCGTGCAGTCATCCATGTATACACAGGACAATGCTGACAATATGCATTTATTGTGTCGCAGCAGTGTTTGCTCGTTGCTCTTGGATCTGGCACTGAACTTGGACACTAAATATCCATATACATCTGTAAAGTTCACGAGGAAAGACAGGAGGAGGAATAGTAATAGCTGGCAGACATGTCTTATCTGCTCACTGGCAACATTCGGAAACACAAGGGCCGTGGAATTAAAGCTTTATCTCTGGATTATCACTAAATATAGATGCTTGGGTTAAATCCAGAGCAAAATCCATGCCATGCATGTCCTCTGTTTGTTTCCACATATTGCATAATGTCATGTTCAGCCTGGTATTAAAATGGGGGTGATGCAGCAAGGGATGCTCATGGGAACTTCTGTGGGGAAGGAGTGACTAAATAATTGAGTACGTGCTTGTTAGTACATATTTCTGTGAGGTGTGCACTTATCTAGATCTGCATTTGAGACATTTCTTACATATTAAACATACACAGGCAGACCAGGTAGTTTTCTCCACCTGCCAAATTTGGTTGATTTGATTTTTGAATTCTGTGCAAAACCCTGAAGCGTGAAAACATTACCTCAACTCCGTTCTCTATGAATATATAACAAATGCAAATTCTACCAAATCGAGCGCACTCTGTAGTTCATTATGTGATTACATAAAATGGATTTCAGACTGTCACACAGGTGAATACCTTTAAAAGCAGGAAGTTTCTGCAGTTCCCTGTTGTTGCTCAAGCTGAAGCGAGAGGAGCTCTGCCTCTTGTCCTTTTTGACAGGTGTCTGGGAACCTGGCTGCTTCCCCTTTAGTAGCTGAGTTGTTGGAGGAACACTATTGCTAGCCTTCCTGTTAGAGCTCTGCTGAAACAAGAGAAAACACACATTAGTTACACGGACATAAGAGCAAAGACACACTAAAAAAAAAAGATGCAGGTATAAAATATGGGCGAATGAACCTCTGCAGAAATCTAATAAAAATGTGTGCATGCAGCCACCAGCCAAGGAGCACAACTGGTACTTTTAATTATATACACTGAGTTGCCATCCACTTGACAAAATGCTCATTAAAAAAAAACAAACCCGTTTACCAAATGTACAATTACTCTTTACAATAGTGCATCATCCTGATGTGGGATCACCTGAAAGCAGCAAGTTCAACTGATCCAGCCTTCCTACTAGGATCCATTTATCAGTGTGGACCTGATGACACAGAGCTTAATTCACCTGATGCAGCTGTGGAGTCTGAGTCACAAGAGATTTATCAAATTCGCTTAAGACCCAGACAAAGTTGGCCACAGTCTGAGCCACACTACAAGACAGACAATCAGTCTGTGCCACTAGAAAGCTGTTGTGTGAAGTGGAAAATGCCGCTGTGCTGACTTCTGCTATGAACTCGATTACATATTAATGTACTGGAAAGATCTGAATTAACTCATGTAAGTATATTAGGCCAAAGTAGAAACATCTGTCATCTATGGTTCTTCTCATTTAATGCTTCAAATTTTCATTTGTCAGTTATGGTTGCTGACAACAAGCCAAATGAAAGTTACATATATATTACATAACAGCCTTTACAGTTATGCATTTCTGGTTGACAGAGCATATGGGAAAAAAGGAAGGGTGGGGGCAGTGACAACAGCTTGCAGCCCAGCGATTTTAATTTGACACAGGTTGGTGCACTAGCAGATCTAATACATGGCTGCTGACACGCAAGTCTAATGCTGGCAGAGCCTGAAAAAATAAATAAATATATATATATATATATATATATATATATATATATATTTATTTCAGTAGGTCGGCAAGGATGACTAATATATGTAATTGTTAGCCAGCTGTTAGCCAGCTGTTATTAAAGGACAGGTTTTAAAATAGAACAGATAAGGCCTTTATTGTAATTGTAAATGTACAACGCAAATGTGGAAAATAATAGGGATTATATTAAACTGGTAACTACATAAAGCTCTGAAATAGATATAAAGCTTAATGAAATTATCTGCTAACTGACAAGTGTGGATTTTATAACTCAATAAACTGGACTGTGTATATAACACAAGGCAATAAAATAGTGTGTTTCCCACAGATTTAGCTTGTACAGTCATGGCCTAAAGTTTTCATTTCATGTTTTTATAATATGGTAAAAACATAATCATAGGCATTTGATAAGCTTTTGTTGTCAGTGTGACATGCTGGATGTCAGCTTCGGGGCTAAGTCCAGAAGCTCATAAAAATGAATCTGATCTCTTGGCACAATAACTCTGAACCAGTGTGAATGACTACTGTAAAAACTCAAGTTGCATATTGTATACAATACAAAATTTGTGCCATGACTATAATCTGTGTGTATGTGTGCCTTTGTGGTTTATATGCAAATTGGACACGGGGGGATCTCTTGAAAGGATGAAAAGAAAAATATGTAAATGTTAAAATGAGTCAAGTGTACTTGGGCAGACTTCAAAAGACCTTGCCACCTAAACTCAGTCCATCTGTGGTGACACCGGAATACAGCCTGGTTGAGAACATTGTAATCTGTGCAAGAGCAGGACTACCTTTTGCTTTCTAGGCAGCACAAACAGCTGCCAGCTCTCATTCCACACGCGACATAACTGCATTCAAATGCTTGCCTTCCTTTAAAAAAAATTAAAAAGCCTCTAGTTGTTTGAGGAATGAAGGAAGTCAGATCTTCCTTATCTTCCTTTTCTCTGCTCAGTGTGGGTAGCTCCTCCCCACAAACACACAATAAAACAGCAGAAAAGAAAATGTAGTCAGATCATAAATGACAACTGAACAAAGTAATGACTCTCACACTGAGCTTGAAGTGAACTTTTGCACATATAGGGAAACATTAAACATTGTTTAAACTATGCTATCTTCCTGGTGCCACAGAATTTCCTCATATTTTATTTTATTTTTTACAAGCAGTGTATGACTGTGCAGCACAACAAAGCAATGATTCACATGAGATGCCAGTAATGCAGATGGACAAACTCAATGTTGAACAATTTTGTTATGAGGGCCAAAGATAAATTTCCCCAGATGCGTCCTAATCCAGATGTAAGCAAAAAGGTTTTATAGCAAGTCACAACACATCACTCCTCAAAGGAATTTTATTACTGAAAATCATAGATCAATGCATTAGCAGCAAGTGGTTTATGAATAGCAATAGCTATCCTACTTAAGAAAAATCACAAGGCAGCAGTTTCATGAATGTTGAATAAAATTTGTGTTTTGAAGTAAAGCTCTCTGCTTAAAGCCGCTGTATGACAGGTCAACCATGTAATTATGGGTGAAATATTGATGAACTCAGACATGCCCTAAACTGGTGTTAACGACACATTTAGCAACAGGGTATCAACATCAAAAAGAGAGCAGCTCGAGTCACATGAAGTCACTCACCGGTCCACTAAAGATCCAAGGCTATGCGGCTATGAGATTATGATTTTAAAGTTCAGTCATTATCATCATCCCATTTTACTAGTTTTATTAGTACAGGGAGGTCAAATGTAAGGCCAGCAGACCAGAATGAGCATGGCAAAGACTCCAATCCTGCACGCCAGACAGCTTTAGAAAATATGAAAGAGTTCATAGATTCCTATTGATTAATCACTCCCTACTCCCATTCATACTCCTACAAAGCCATTAAGTAAGAGATAAACAATTAAATGACAGAAAGTTCATGTTTTTCCAATATTACAGTAAGTCCACAGTTGTGATGGACTGAGATTTTCAAATTGAGATGGCCAACACAAGTAGTCCATACTCCCATATTTCACTATGGTGTTCATGTGACTCACATCCATCATTAGTTAGCTCGCTACAGCAAATTTGGTCACAAAGAAGAATTTTCCCCTGATGAGTTCAAAGAATCATGAGACCTAAAACAGAATAAGCTTTTCTTGTTCCACTCCACAGGAGGCTTCCTGTCCTTTTGCATGAGTACTTGCTGTCAAGTGAAAAATATACAATTTCTGCACAAGTATATAACATAGGCATCCTGGTTTGTGGAGGCCTTTGTGATGCATTTAAGTATTCTGAATCGGCACTTCAGGAGCAACATTATAAATTGTAATCTGCAAAACACTGAATTGATAACAAGACAATAAACTAGATATACACAATAAAACTTAAGCTTTATCGTGTCCCTCTTCATTTTTTTTAAATTGAAAAAATAAGTTCAGCATGTACGTTCATTTGTATTGCAACCACAATCACTAATACTGGAGACCACTATCATGCAGTAATAATCCAATTATAATGTAATACTCCTCTTGCAAAGCTGGTGTCACTAAATTCCATTTAATTTTAAATGACTTGGAGGTAATTACATCAAGTTGAAAAGGTTATCCCAACCCTTGCGGTCTCTGTTTGATCTGTGATGAGTCTAGGGTGTGTTGGGTTTTTTTAACTGCTTGTTTAGCTTTTAATATATCATTTACAAGTTTCTATTTCCTCTATCTAATCTAATGTTATATATCGCTTTGTGTTTAGGGTCTTTGGTAATGTATATGCTCATTCTATTTGAGTTGTTCTCTTGGGCAGGGGACTATCACAAACGAGATCTGACATCTCAAAAGTCCCAATTTGAGGGTTAAATACATTTTAAATAAAAATAAAGTTATGTGTTCTTAGAGTGGTTTTCCTTGTTAGCATACCTCATGTTCTGAATTCTCCTGTCCTCCACTCTTCCCCACTTTGCCAGACTTGGGAGACTCCTGCAAAAACATTTTCAATCAAAAGATTATAAACTTGATTTAATTAAATGAAGTTTATATTGGTTGACAACATCAGGTGAATGCAATTGGTGAATGCCGCCTTGCACAAATCCAAGCTAAATATAGCACGCCTGCCCACCCAGTCTCGCACTCCTGTTTAACCACACTGTAAAGTCTGCTGTTAGCTAGCTCACGTTACACGACCCGAGGTTTCAGCTTCTAAAAGTCCTTAAATTTACACCAAAATAACACACACGTGCAATGTAAGTATCACTTTAAGATAAGGGTGCTCTATTTACATAACACTGCACAACGTGCCAAGTGCTAACATGACGGCAGGATAGGGCTAGCAGGTAATGATTGCAGGCTGGCTAACGTTTGTGTGATGGGACACTGCGCTGGTAGCAAAATGTCGTATTATACACCCGGCACGTTATCAATAAATTCAATGAAATGTAACTCGTGCAAAGTTTGTTCACTATGGACACGGCCTGCTAGCTTTTGTCTAACTCACCTTATCTTTTTTCGTTTTATTCGGCATTGTACAAGCGTAACCGCCCTTGCTCCCCTCACGGATACTCCACAACCAAAACCTTGACAACTCTCAGGACAGCACACTGCAAGGCGGTTCAGTCTGCCCTTACGCTGTGATTGGCTGTTTTCAGTCAGCTGACTCTGGCGCGTCACGCTAACGATGGCCAGTGTAAAGGCACCGAGAGCGCACCCTGCCGGTGACAGGACAGCAACACATAGGATTACAGGCTCCCGATACTTTGGATTACAGCCATCGACAGCATACTTCCTATGGTCATTCCATGGAAAATCAATCAGTGCCTCCCACATGACCCCCTCATAATGAGTTGGCAGTGTATATATATATATTTTTTTATTACAGATACATGTTCAGGTACAGTTTTTATTTTACTTATTCCTTTTCATTCAATTTTTCGTCTAAAATCTTTGAGCATCCCAATCCTGGCACATACCATAGTTTCAGGAGCGAATCTGCTAAAAACTCGTCTCCATAGTTGTGTTTCCTTAATGTTTCTCCCAGTGTTTTTGGCTCTTGTTCTTCTAATGTGTTTGAATATGTAGAATTATCTTTAATAAGTGATTTTATCCAAACTGTGAAGCAATTTGTAACTAGGTTTAAAAAATCCTATATAAATAAAGTTGTTATTATTATAGTAGTAGTAGCAGTAGAAGTAGTAGTATTATATACTGCAGAATTTTGGGTAGACTCGGATGGTGAAAACAAATTATAACATTTTATACCAGGCTGAACCATCTTCGTTATGTGTCAAAATAATTTTCCTTTATAGTTATATTTTTGGCTAAATATATTCACGCACCTGTAAAACCAGTGGTAAATGGCCCGTATTTGTATAGCGCTTTATTTAGTCCCTACGGACCTCAAAGCGCTTTACACTACATTCAGTCGTTCATACACTGGTGTGTGGCAAGCTACACAGCTGCCCTGGGGCGCACTGACAGAGGTGAGGCTCCGCCACCTACCTTCTTCTTTCAGCTGGTTGAGACCCCTACTAGGCCGGAGCTTTCTAGAATATTTGAACAGCTTGGTAGAACCTTCTTTGAATGCACAACGACTGCCATCTACTGGTAGTTAACAGGAACCCACACGTGTAAAATGACTTGGACATATAGGATAAAAGCAGTGCGGAATGCATGAAAATATCTAAATCGATGTTTAAGCTTATGAGTTTAAGTCTAAGGAGCTTGGGGAAAAAAGCGTCTGGACTTCTTTAGGTTGCTTGAAGACGTTTCACTACTCATCCGAGAAGCTTCTTCAGTTATAGGGTAAAATGGTGGAGAGTCCAGACTCTTTTCTTCCCAAGCTCCTTAGACTACAATGACCTGGATGACTGAGAACCTTCACAGACTTATGAGTTAAACATGTGCCTTTCCACAAATAACAAAATGGGTAAGCCTTAATTTGATCATTTGTATCTTAGAAGAAGCTTAAA
This sequence comes from Diplotaxodon limnothrissa, assembly GCF_057381915.1. Lineage (NCBI taxonomy): Eukaryota > Metazoa > Chordata > Actinopteri > Cichliformes > Cichlidae > Diplotaxodon > Diplotaxodon limnothrissa. The sequence goes on along the minus strand of NC_140610.1, from coordinate 6,059,508 downwards.
GATAGATAAGCAGAAAAGTAGAAGAGGAGACAAAAAAAGGAAGTTATTTTTGGATGAATCTGACTACAGCAATGATGTATTATATAAACCTTTCCTTCCTCTTTAGGAGTTTCTCTGTCCACTTTTACTTTTTCAACACAAACATCTATATCCTTGTAGCTTCAATCTGGCAAGAAATATCAGTACTGTGGAAAAGACTTCAGTGAGGTTACGTAAAAATGAACAAATTCCCAAATTATAGCCAAAAAAAGAAGCCTCGAGTTCTTTTGGCTTTTCCCCGTTTGTCTTTCTTTCAATTTGTTCCCAATAAAGGCATAATTATCAGACTTATCTGCTATTTCTTGACTTCCCCTCAAGCATTTTGCTTTTTATTACACAAGATTTTTTGCTTTTTCCATGGAGAAACTAAAAAGGCAACTGGAGAGCAAACAATCTGCCCAAGGGCAATGCTTCATTCATATGAAGCAAAGAAAAAAAAGGGGTGGTTCTTCTCTTTCTTTCACTCTATGTTTAAGCAAGCATTGGTTTGGTAGCTTATGATTCATAAACAGTTTTGACTTCACTGGTTTTAAATGAAAACAGTATACTTCAAACATGGAAATTACAATGTCACATCATCACTTTATATTTATCAAGATATAAATTTCTGTCAAATGATGGATAAAGAATGTCTTTAAAAAATCCTGGTGAGAAAAAAAAAAAGGTTCTAAAATAATGTTTGTACTTCATTTGAGCTGAATTAAGAAACCCTTTTGACATTGTTCTCAACAAGTAGAAAGCTAAGTCTAAAGCAGTTCTTCGACTACAAGTGAACACTAAGTTTCATTGATTTTCTCGATAGATAGAAAGATAGATAGACAGATAGACAGAGTGGACAGGTTAACCCACCTGTCCAATCTAAAAATGCAGCATACTATACATAAAACACGAGACTTGTGTTCACTCATCAGTAACAATGACCAAATAGCTTAACATGGTAAACCTTTATTAATGGTTTTTGCACCGTTTCAAATAACAGTATCGTGTTTTGTTATATTTACAATAAAGAACAAACTTTGGAATGTCAAATACAAAAAGAACAAATGCATCAATACAACTCAATACAAAAACAAAAATAACAATCTGAAAACTCTAAACATCTAAAGGAATGACTGAACTGCATGTGGTCAACGCAAGTGGAAATAAAGTTACGATGGTCATCAAAAGTGTTTAGGAACAGACATTCCAGGCTCATTTACAACATTTAACATTAATTTTTTTTTTATAACATTAGTTTTGTTTTTTTAAATCTAAACAGGAAATGGAAGCTGATTAGTCCACCTCTTCCATCCTAGATGTGTCATCATCTTCCCCTTCAAGAGGGGGCATGTCCTCAGTGGGTGCAGAGGTGTTATCGTCAGATGTCACATCATCTTCATCAATACCTGGAAGGAAAATAGGAGCAGATCAGTCAGCAAAGCAGGGTTAACTCATTTACTGGCAAACATACCACCAAAAGATACAAGATTTAACAGATACTCACCAAGACCTAGTTTGATCATTCTGTAGATGCGGTTGGAGTGGGTCTGTGGGTCATCCAGTGTGAATCCTGAGGAGAGCAGGGCGGTCTCGAAAAGAAGGATGACCAGATCTTTCACAGACTTGTCATTCTTATCGGCCTCTGCCTTCTGCCTCAAGGTCTCCATGATTGGGTGGTCAGGATTGATCTCAAGGTGCTTCTTTGCTGCCATGTATCCCATGGTGGAGTTATCCCTCAGCGCCTGAGCCTTCATGATCCTCTCCATGTTGGCCGTCCATCCATATGTGCTGGTGACAATGCAGCAAGGGGAAGAAACTAGGCGGTTGGAGACTGTGACCTGCAGAGGAAAACAAAAGCCACCGGTATCAATCAGTTGAACAAGAAAACAAATTCCGTTGTTATATTGTCATTTGGTTTCATCAGCTTACCTTTTCAACCTTCTTCTCCAAGATATCCTTCATGATTTTGCATAGGTTCTCAAACTGAGATTTCTTCTCCTCCTGCTTCTTCTTCTCCTCCTCATCCTCAGGCAGCTCCAGGCCTTCCTTGGTTACTGAAACCAAGTTCTTGCCCTCAAACTCCTTCAGCTGCTGGACACAGTACTCGTCGATGGGCTCAATCATGTAGATGACCTCCAGGCCAGCTTTGCGAAGACGCTCCACAAAGGCAGAGTTGGCAACCTGGTCTTTGGTCTCACCTGAAATGCAGGCATGATAATGTTGTTCATTCATGCCATATTGCCCACATGAGACAAGTTTTGTTTGCCGAACGCATGCTTTTGATTGGCAGTTTTAAAAGTGTCCTCACCAGTGATGTAGTAGATGTGTTTCTGGTTGTCCTTCATACGTGTGACATAGTCCTTCAGGGACACCATCTCATCTCCAGAGGCTGATGTGTAGTACCGCAGAAGCTCAGAAAGCTTCTTCCTGTTCTGGGAGTCCTCATGGATGCCAAGCTGTAATAAGGAAAACAGTCAACTGTTATCAACAGTGCAGATTTATTCAGCTGAATGTGCAAAAAAAAATTGCAGGCGCTACCACTGGCTGCATTCAATTGTTGTTAAGCTACTTTATAATATTCATACTGCTAGAGCTAAATTATTCAAGCAAAAGAATTAAAGACAAGATCTGGTAACCTTGCACCTCACTCAGTCAAGGCTGTGGATACTGACCTTGATGTTCTTGGAGAACTGCTCGTAGTACTTCTTGTAGTTGTCCTTGTCCTCAGCCAGTTCTGTGAAAAGCTCCAGGCACTTCTTGACCAGGTTCTTGCGGATGACCTTCAGGATCTTGCTCTGCTGCAGCATCTCTCTGGAGATGTTCAGTGGCAGGTCCTCAGAGTCCACCACACCCTTGATGAAATCTGATAGGAAGCAGAAAGGAAACTGTTAAAACTCTAAAGATTCCATTGTGTCATTTTCATTATGATAATTCTATTATTGTTAGGGAAATTGTAATCCACACTTTAATACTCACTGAGATACTCTGGGATGAGCTCCTCGCAGTTGTCCATGATGAAGACTCTGCGCACGTACAGCTTGATGTTGTTCTTCTTCTTCTTGTTCTCAAAGAGGTCGAAAGGAGCACGCCGAGGCACGAAGAGCAGGGCACGGAATTCAAGCTGACCCTCTACTGAGAAGTGCTGTTAGGCAAAAAAATAAAAATTAAAAATTAAAGTGATTATATATTGGACTACATTATATCAGACATAATTTTCCTCCTATAAAGTACTGCTACATTTTTAGGTATTTTTAAAATAACATCTCAAAAGCCCAACCTTAACAGCCAAGTGGTCCTCCCAGTCATTGGTGAGACTCTTGTAGAACTCTCCATATTCCTCATTCGTGATGTCATCTGGGTTTCGGGTCCACAGGGGTTTGGTCTTGTTCAATTCTTCCTGGTCAATGTACTTTTCCTTGATCTTCTTCTTCTTCTTCTTTTTGTCCGACTTGTCATGGTCATGTTCTTCATCTGATCCAACATCCTCAATCTCAGGTTTGTCCTCATCCTTCTCCTCATCTTTCTCCTTCTCCTCCTTCTCTTTCTCCTCCTCTGCCTCGTCGTCACTCACCTCCTTGTCCCTCTCTTTCTCCACCTGAAGGAAAATACATTTGGTCACACACTAAAGAATTTCCCTACACCTTAGCCTTAGGCATAGCTGGACAGGCCATCAGGCATACAGGGCATTTGCTTGGTGGGCCGATGGTGATTTTTCGTTTTTATGGGCCGATGATTTTTTTATTTATTTTTTTTATTTTTAAATAACAGTATAAACAATGAAAGGTGATGGATTGGCCAGATGCTGGCAGATGTGTAAAAAGAACTCAGTTGTTTGGTGGTGGCTATGGCGGAGCTGCCACAAGAGGCCAGGTGGATGAGGGAAAGGGGAGGCAGGAGGAGCAGAGACCCGAGGCGGCCGCCCGTCCGAGTGTCAGGTGAACTGAACTTCAGGTAAGAAGTTATGACCTGCAGTCTATCTGGATCAGATATAATCCAAGTTTAGGTGGAGTTTATTTTCGTTGTGCTGAGTTTTTACCGTCAGTTACAATAACTTGTACTGCGTACTAGCTAGCATGACGGAGTTTCTACAGCTGAGTGGGTGCTATGTTACTGATAGTGAACTTTATTCTATTCATAAGGTTAGTTAGTAGAGTTGCCAACCGTCCCCTGAAAAATGGAATTGTCCCGTATTCAGAGAAAATATCACGCGTTTCGTATTGAGCTGAAAAGGAACAGTTTATCCCGGACTTCAGCTAGAATGGAAAAAGACACAAAGCTGGAGTTTTTCTGTCTTTACGCTGTCAGCTGTCTCTTCAGCTACCTTCACACTGCAGGTCTTAATGCTCAATTCCGATTTTTTGATCAAATCCGATTTTTTTTGTCTGCTCGTTCACACTACAAATAAAATGCGACAGCGAACGCGCTCTAGTGTGAACGTTCAAAGTGGCCCGCATGCGCAAAAGAAGATGTCACACACAACGCGCTCTGTTTAGACACAGAGCAAACAATATCGTTTGACTGATGGCCCTTAATATAAAGACTTCGGACTTCATGTTTCCCAATTTTTGCTTTAAGTTATTTTGTTATTTCCATAATAATGTAAATAACTTAATCATTATCCTTATTGCTGTTTTAGAGGAGCGGTGCTTCAAGGGATAGTTGCAGATTTCTGTCAGAATCTGAAGATTATGCAGTACAAATAAAATGTTCACGTTTCTCCAACGTTGTCTTCCCAGCAGTTTCACCGGATGGCCAGGAAGCGTTCGCGATGTCTTATCGGGCGCTTCTCCGGCACTGATAATTGGCGTCTGTCTTGTGTCAGTGACGTAAAAGACGGATTTAATGTGACTTGACCGTTCACACAGCAGTCGCTTTCTGAAACATCGGATGTGTATCGGATTCAGTACCACATATGAAAGTGACCCAGATCGGATTTGAAAATATCGGATTTGTGCCGTTCACACTGTCATACCATGATCGGATATGGGTCGCATAGGGTCAAAAAAATAAAAAAAATAAAAAAAAATATCGGATTTGATGCGCTTTCGCCTGCAGTGTGAACGTAGCCTTCTTCTCTCATTCAATCTTGAAACTGATCAATGATCAGCTGATCGGCTCTCTTGCTTGTTTATCGCCCACTTTGCGCCAGAAAGAGGAAACCAGCAGATGTCGCACTAAGCAACAGCAGCATGTTTAAGCTTGATCAGCTGTTGTTAGAATTTATTTAATATTAATTTCTAGTATCAGCTGATGTTTGCTGGAGTCACAGCTGTAAAAGCTGCTGGTCATTATGTCGGTTTGGTTATCTGGGGAGAGGGAAGCATGAAGTTGAAACCAGGAGATGTCCTTACTGAATCATCAGAGCTGAACAGGTGATGGAGAAACAGGTTTACCTTTTAGGTGACATGAATGAGTTGAAGTTATGAACTGTTTCTGAGAGACAAATAACACCAGGTTCCTTTTCTAAGTAGCTGACAGCTGGTAACTGTGCAGGGGCGGGTCTAGCAAAGCTTTGCCAGGGGCCCAGGTGGGGCATTAACAGGGAGAGGGGGGCACAAAGAAATACTTTTCTTTCTTATTCTCATTTAAAATATCTAGCTTTTATTAAATAATTATCTGAATCTTACAACCAAAGTTTTTATCTGATGTACAACGTATTGAAATCATACATATACCAACAAGACAGTGTACATCACTGTCACAACAGCGTTTGTTTTCATTCAAAGGCTTTATGGTTTTTCCTATAATACCTGGTGGGCCGGTCTGTAGTCAAAATGCCCGGGCCAATTTTTTGTCCCAATCCAGCCCTGGCCTTAGGGAGTCACTATTTTATAATATCAGTGTTTCCGAGATTAATTGAGCAACTTTCTCAGAAGTCTTAAGTGCAGAAGCTATCTGCAATAGTTACAAATTTAATTCTTCTATGGGATCATTAAATATGACTTAAGTACTTACAAATAGCGTAATAGGGTAGCCAATGAACTGTGAGTGCTTCTTAACAATCTCTTTGACCCTTCGCTCTTCAAGGTATTCTGTCTGGTCTTCTTTGAGGTGCAGGATCACTTTAGTTCCACGTCCCAGTGGTTCAGCTGTAGAGGAAGACTATAGGTCAGTATACTTTATAACCACTGGGTTAAATGATTAATAATTCACTTCAAATTCGGGGTTATATCACTTACAGTTGTCTACTTTAACTGTGAATGAGCCACCAGCAGATGATTCCCAGGCGTACTGCTCGTCATCGTTGTGCTTGGTAATGACTGTCACCTTCTCGGCTACCAGGTAGGCAGAGTAGAAACCCACACCGAACTGACCGATCATGGAAATGTCAGCTCCAGCCTGCAGAGCTTCCATGAACGCTTTGGTGCCGGACTTTGCAATTGTGCCCAAGTTGTTGATCAGGTCGGCTTTGGTCATGCCAATACCTGTGTCAACTAGGGTTAGAGTACGCTCCTCTTTGTTGGGAATGATCTCAATTTTGAGGTCTTTGCCAGTTTCCAGCTTGGAAGGATCTGTGAGACTCTCATAGCGGATTTTGTCCAGTGCCTGACAGAGCAAAACAAAATGTTAATTGTTTAAACAAATTCCAGAATTTATTCTGTATTGATAATAATATAATTAAATTTCTTAAGGGAAAAAAAGCATGTAATTTAATTAATTAATTTTTTTAAATAATAAACACAGCAACACAGACTAATATTGAAAACCTACATCTGAGGAGTTGGAAATAAGTTCCCTAAGGAAGATCTCTTTGTTGGAATAGAAAGTGTTGATGATCAGGGACATAAGCTGAGCAATCTCAGCCTGGAATGCGAAGGTCTCTGCCTCCTCCTCCATTGGTTGGTCATGCATTTCAGGCATCTGAGTGAAGACGGAGAACAAATATTGTTTTTTAGAAAACACATTGACTAAAGTGACTGGAACACAATATAAAATACTATTTTTATGACACTAAATGTTTGCATCCCAGCAATGTACACTTGAAAAACACTGCCAATCCTTCTTATGTAAGATGTTGCAGTTACAGCTTATCCTTATTAAGTAGCCTCGATGTTACATTAAGGAATTAACAGCAGTCAAACGAAAGCAAATTCTCTGTAGATGTGTAGTATATAGTGACTTTCCCGGGTTTCTTTCTTGCTTACTTTCATAATTTTGTATTAAAAAGGTACAAGGACCTTTTTTTTCCCCTTCTTGGACTGTGAATTTAATCTCTGCTTGGTTATTGGCTAATCAGATTAACACGTGGCTTGAATTGCATATCCGTGTCAGCAGAAATGACTCCACCTGCTGGTTTCCCAGGTGAAGTGCAGGTTTCTAGAAGGTACGAGGAGGCAAGAAGAACTCTCTAGCAGTTTCCATAGGAATCAAAAGCTCCGCCTCTCATACAGCTGACGAGATTAAAGGAATGCACACTCTGTACCTACTGATTTTGCACTGAATTAAAACCTGGTACAAGGATAAGGTGGCCCAAAAATCTTGCAGAAATTTTAGCACAGGAAATTTGATTAAGGTTCAAACAGTTAAACCCCTGCTTAACATAACACCTTCCTCCCAAATGCATCACTAAAGCATCCTGCCATGTGGCTACTGTCCCGCAGGTTTGAATTCTGAAATGAGGCACAATAGGAATCAAATTCTTATTACCGTTTATGAAGCTGACATTAATATTCTCAGAGCAGATATTAATACTTTTTAAATCAGTTTTTAAAGACCAAGTGCTGTAACTAGACTTCACCCTTTCTTCACTTTAGCTTCACTTTTTATCCAGACATGACAAAAATGTCAGCTTTGTTTATAAATTAATGTCAAATAAGCTAACATTTAGTACTATTAAATCTGAATTTCAGGGAGTGTAATATTTTCGTATCCCAAATGTCTGTGGTAAGGCTGTTAATGTATTTACCTTGGTTTGCAGTGTGCCAAAACCTCCTGAGGAAGATGTGTAGAGATCCTTCCTTATTCACAGGTTCGTTGACTGCTAATGCTCCTACGGAAACTGGTGTAACGGTGCGGTTTTTATACCCTCTATGACCATTCGAGAAATCCTCCTGACACAAGCTTCCAGAACCGTCTGGAATCCTCCTGCTCGGTGGTGGCCACTCACTGGCCCGGTGGCCTGTCAATCATGGTGCGTGTACATGCCTCTCTGCCTTTCTTGGCAGAAGGAGGCGGGATTAAGGGAGGGGTCGCTGAGCCTAATGAGTAAGGCATGTGAGAGCAGAAACTAAAATGAACCATGCTGTATTCACTGAAAACTCCAGAATACATGATAAATCAAACGATGTAATTGATAAATGTAAGCCAGCTGTATAATGCGCTTCTCTAATACAACTTTTCACCTTTCAGTATTATTGTTTGCAGGAATCACTTTTTTTTTTTTTTTTATTGTCACATCAAGCAAGAACAAGTGATAAAATAAAGTGCAGTAGATCAATAAAAAGTGACAGGTGTCATTTTTAAAATATATTTTATTACAAATTTGATTGCTTTTCATAAAAAATGTTACAAAAGAGATACAAGTCAAACCCCCAGTGACTCAATAATACTCTTAGTGATTGTCAGAAGTTTTACAAGTGGCTGATACAATATAAACTAAAGCCACTGTGGTCTGTATTAATTCCATCAACTTTTTCTGACTAGCACATTGTTTACTAACAGAAATTCTGCTAAAAAATAATGTACATTTAAATTAGGAACATAAATTACAAAAATAAAAATGAAAGCCAGAAAAAGTCTAGTAAATAATTTAGTCAACTTCCTCCATTCTTGATGTGTCATCGTCGCCTTCCAAGACTGGCATATCTTCATCAGTGGGCTGAATTATGTCTTCAACTGCAGAATCATCATCATCAATTCCTGTGTATAGAAATACAGCCATTAAAAAACAAATTCCTCAATTAATGTATAATAACCTAACTACTACCTGAATGTTTAAAGGAAAAGATATACATACCAAGACCAAGTTTGATCATTCTGTAGATGCGGTTAGCATGTGTCTGTGGGTCTTCCAGTGTGAATCCTGAGGAGAGCAGAGCGGTCTCGAACAGGAGAATGACCAGGTCCTTCACAGCTTTGTCGTTCTTGTCAGCCTCTGCCTTCTCCCTCAAGGTCTCAATGATTGGATGCGAGGGATTAATCTCAAGGTGCTTCTTTGCAGTCATGTAGCCCAAGGTGGAGTTGTCTCTCAGTGCCTGAGACTTCATGATCCTCTCCATGTTTGCCGTCCATCCATAGGTGCTGGTGACAATGCAGCAAGGGGAAGCAACCAAACGGTTCGAAACCACAACCTGTCAGGATAGAAATTCAGTATTTTTAGTATGTTTGAACACAGTCAAGCCAACTTCCCATCCCTAACAATGTTAACTAAAATAACTGTATCATTTTCTGAAGGAGAAAAATTACCTTTTCAATCTTCTTGTCAAGGATGTCCTTCATGATCTTGCAGAGGTCCTCAAACTTAGTCTTGAGCTCTTCCTGCTTCTTCTTCTCCTCCTCATCCTCAGGCAGCTCCAGGCCTTCCTTGGTTACTGAAACCAAGTTCTTGCCATCATACTCCTTCAGCTGCTGGACACAGTACTCATCGATGGGCTCAATCATGTAGATGACCTCCAGGCCAGCTTTGCGAAGACGCTCCACAAAGGCAGAGTTGGCAACCTGGTCTTTGGTCTCACCTGTTAAAGTTATTTCAATATGGTGTTTAATGAACTTAAACTACTGGGGAATACTTGAAAACAAAGGAAAATAAACCACACTGAATAACTTACCAGTGATGTAGTAGATGTGCTTCTGGTTATCCTTCATACGAGAGACATAGTCCTTGAGGGAAACCATTTCATCTCCAGAGGCTGAGGTGTAGTAGCGGAGCAGCTCAGACAGTTTCTTCCTGTTCTGGGAGTCTTCATGGATTCCAAGCTAAACATAAAAAAACAGCGTGTCATTTCGTGGTATTAAAATCCATGCAAGATGATTGGTATCAGACATTTTTTCTGAAGTTTTAGAGTTGAAGAAATTCAGATGGATGAACCTACCTTGATGTTCTTGGAGAACTGCTCATAGAACTTCTTGTAGTTGTCCTTGTCCTCAGCCAGTTCTGAGAAAAGCTCCATGCACTTCTTGACCAGGTTCTTGCGGATGACCTTCAGGATCTTGCTCTGCTGCAGCATCTCTCTGGAGATGTTCAGTGGCAGGTCCTCAGAGTCCACCACACCCTTGATGAAATCTGAGTAGGGAAAATAAACTGGTCAGCTTCCCAAAGCCAGGAGTTGAGTTCCAAAAACAATTACTAATAACTATGAATTTTGAGAGAATGCGTCAAGATTTATGCGTTACTTCATTGTTACTTACTGAGGTATTCTGGGATCAGTTCTTCACAGTTGTCCATGATGAAGACCCTGCGCACATAAAGCTTGATGTTGTTTCTCTTTCTCTTGTTTTCAAAGAGGTCAAATGCAGCTCTTCTGGGTACAAAGAGCAAGGCGCGGAACTCCAGCTGGCCTTCCACTGAGAAATGCTGCGGGGGTAGATATGTATTAATTAGCATAACATTATTGCAACTGGTGTTGGTAAATATGATCATCACAAGAAGATTTAGCTTACCTTCACAGCCAGGTGGTCCTCCCAGTCATTGGTAAGACTCTTGTAGAACTCGCCATACTCTTCATTGGTGATGTCATCAGGGTTACGGGTCCAGATAGGCTTGGTCTTGTTGAGCTCCTGGGCATCAATGTACTTCTCCTTGACCTTCTTCTTCCTCTTGTTCTTGCCATCCTTTGTATCTTCATCCTCATCAGAGCCAACGTCCTCAATCTTAGGTTTGTCCTTGTCCTCAGCAGCCTCCTTCTCAACCTCCTCTTCCTTTTCTCCCTCCTCCAGGTCTACTTCCTTCTCTCTTGTCTTCTCCACCTTAAATATGCAAAGGCATATTTACATTTTGCTTTGCCATGCCATTATCACAGTCAATGTGTGGTTATTATCAAGTATTGATTGAATAATTGTTCTTACTGTGTAATTAAAAACTTACAAAAAGTGTGATGGGATAGCCAATGAACTGTGAGTGCTTCTTCACAACTTCTTTGACGCGTTTCTCCTCGCAGTACTCTGTCTGGTCTTCCTTGAGGTGAAGGATCACTTTTGTGCCTCTGCCAATTGGCTCTCCTAAAATCAACAACAAAATTAGAACCGTGGCAGACAGGGTTAAAATGACTGATTCAATTGTTCTGTAAATGAGGGGACTAAGACATACCTGTATCAGGCCTGACTGTGAATGAGCCTCCAGCTGCAGACTCCCACACATACTGCTCGTCATCGTTGTGCTTGGTAATGACTGTCACCTTCTCAGCTACCAGGTAGGCAGAGTAAAAACCCACACCAAACTGACCGATCATGGAGATATCAGCCCCAGCTTGCAGAGCCTCCATGAAAGCCTTGGTGCCGGACTTTGCGATTGTGCCCAGGTTGTTGATCAGGTCAGCTTTGGTCATGCCGATACCTGTGTCAAGGAGGGTCAGGGTGCGAGCATGCAGATCAGGCCTGATTTCAATCTTCAGGTCCTTGCAGGACTCAAGTTTGGTGGGATCCGTCAAGCTTTCATATCTGATTTTATCCAAGGCCTGCCGAGAATAGATAACTCAATTAAAATACTTTTTTTTGGCAAAAAATATAAGGGCTTGTTTTACATTAAAAAAAAAAAAAAGGAAAACATGATGCGGAAGTGTTTATTTCCCTTACATCTGAGGAGTTGGAGATGAGCTCCCTAAGGAAGATCTCTTTATTTGAGTAGAAAGTGTTGATAATAAGGGACATCAGCTGAGCAATTTCAGCCTGGAAGGCAAAGGTCTCCACCTCCTCCTCCATAATGTGTGCAGAGCTCTCAGGCATCTAAAGGGGGAGAACATATTGGGTAACATTTTTCAGAAAAACAAAATTGAAATTGTACCTCTATATTTTTTGTGTTTTCAAATAATTATATTTTCACCTGTAGTTTAAATTTATTTACTCTGAACTTCTTCGGTTACGTTTTTCTCAGGCAGCCACATGGCCTGCTGATACGCACATGTTCCTTCTGTCAATCAGAGAACTGGCATTTTGGGGGGGGGGGGGGGGGGGGGGGGCTAATGCTACTGCATATATTTTTTAGGCCTTCTAAGAACATTTCATAGATTAAACAAAAGCTTTAATCCAGAATCAATAATTCCTTTACAGTTTACTAAGCTAAGATGCAAATGTGCTGCATCAGCTGTTAGAATAGATTCTGAGAAGCCATTGGTCCCATACTTGGGTCACCTTGCTTGCCATGTGCTTCATGCCTGTAACAGTCCTACTTAGACACTGATAGAAAAGCACATACACTATACCATTCTGATTCTAACCGATAGTAAAGGTTAAAGTTAATTACATTATATCACAAAAGCACCCAATATACTGTAAAAAGAAAAAGTTGTTTTAAATTTTCTAATTCTTACCTTGAATTCTAATTCATACCTTGAATATAATCTTTATTTTTTGTTACTTTGTATAGTTAAATCAATCACTGAGCTTGATTTCTCTTCTTCAAGAGCTTCAAGTGTGTGCTTGGCTGCTGCTCCTGTGAGCAGTAAGTGTCTTGTGAATTAAATCACTCACTTTACATAAAACCGTGCAAGCACCCAGTATACTCTAAAATTGAAATGATTGTTGCATTGATTCCATTCTTACCTTAGATTTAATCTTTGTCTTCTGTCACCTTTAGTAGACAAATGTATCACTGAGCTTGATTTCTCTTCTTGGAGAACTTCAAGTGTGTGCTTCTCTGCTGCTCCTGTGGGCAGTAAGTCTCTCTTGGTTGTGTTCTAGTGAGCGTCTTCTGACTCTATGCAGACCACACGACATGACAACGTGTTTTTATACTTACGGGATGGTTTCTCGAAGCTCCCATTCAGAAGCTTCCAGATTGTATGTTCACTACAGTCAGGGGGGTGCTGAGGAATGGTCTGGAAGGGGGTTGCGATTGGGACATTGGCGCTCTAAAGTTGGTGTGCCCTTATAGGGTTGCAGAGTCACAAGGAGTGCCTGTCAGTCACAATGAGAGCTTCGCTGATAGCTTGTATAGCTGTTAGACAGCATAACCCAGCACCACAGCTGTGCATTGCCTTTGCCATCAGCAGCTGCCATGGTGCCCCACTGCACCCACATATGCTCATATTTAAAGCCATTTGGGATGCTGTTTGCAACTTGCTGTCCATTCACAGTTTAGATTAGGCATGTTAAATTCATTTCATTGTGGGACACATACAGCCCACTTTGATCTTCAGTGGGCTGGACCAGAGAAAGACATTTACCTAAACATTTAATCCCTGAGATGTCTTTAATGCAATTTTAACAGTGTGTCTCAATTTTTCCACATCACAAACACATTTAAAATGGACTTCTTGTAAAAGAAAAGAAAAGAAAAGAAAAGAAAACTAATAAAAGAAAAAACAAAAAAAACAAAAAAAAAAACCAAAACAAATTTATATAGTATATCACAGAAACAGGAACTTTTCTGCAATTTAATTGTTTATCTATTACTTAACTACTTTCGTATAATATGAATGGCTATGGGGGAGATTTTTATCAATAGGAAAAGTTGTAAAAACTAATGAAAATACAGTCAAAAGTTCAAAATCTGTGTACTCATTCACATTTCACAATCAGAGTGGTGTCTTTACTGGGCTGGGCCTGGTTTAGCTCATACCTTCATACACTTCTGAATTTGTTCTGGGCTATTAATAAATTTATTGATTAATACATTCACCAAACAGAAACCCATATGCTGCCTTATTTACACATCTATATATGCATATTGTCAGAGTTTAGATTACCTTTTCTTTATTTGCATAATGCATATTGCAGACCAACTTACTAGGAATGTCTAGAACTTTCCATTTAATTTCCTGATTTTCATTTGTGGATTGCAAACAGAATATGCCATCCAAAGTATTTGGTGATAGAGAGAGACTTATAGTGAAGCAAACTGAATTTTGACTATGCTCTGTGGCCATTGGCCAAACTTAAATTCTCGCAGAAATCATAAGCTTCCCTATAACACATTAATATGTGTATGCAAAGACACAGTGTGTTGATGAGAGCTTGTGATGGTTTAGCAAGAGGTTGCAAAAACCCATTCATCCCATAACACTTGGAATAGGCTGCACTTACATGTAAAAAATAATTAAAGTCAGACTTGTGTAAGACAGACGACTAGAATACTCTGGTCCGATCTGAGCGGTAATGGCTTTACTTACCAGAGGAGGGCAGTGTATCGCACTTTCTAGGGATCAGTTACATAATCTAAATGTTTCCAGCTGGTAGCAGACGTTACTAGAAGCTGAATACTCATGTACCTCAGTGTAAACTGATGAAAGAGAGAAGCCAAATTTCTCGGTGTTCCACTATTCTGTTTGAGTAAGACAGTGAGTCAGTCCTTTTTTTAATGAAATGGAAGAATGAGAATAATAGCAATGTTTCTGGAACTTAGTGCCAGAAGGTAGTTTTTACATCCTGGGATGGTTCTTACTTTGGTGCTTTGATTACAGAAGTGACCATGAGTTTCAGTCTTGGTTTTCTGTTTCAGAACTTTCTGTCTTTGCCTTGACTATGGAAGATTTTATTGCACAGAGAGATTTTCCCCCTTTGTTTTTATTTACTAATAATATTTATTTTTGTTTACTCTGTTTATACTCAATTGAAAGCTTTTTCACCATAGGTTTTCTTATTATTACATAGAATTTTTATTTGTATTCATTCAAAATAAATATAATTTATTTATTGCTTTGGTGGTCCATAAAAGTTGTAAAAAAACATTGATTTTAGCAATAAAAAATATTAAATAACAGCGAGTTATTTTAAGTCGATGTGTTTATTGTTTAAATTAATCGCGTTTTACACGCGCATACACTTCTGTTTTTCTGCTGGACTCTATAATTCACTGTACGCATGGCTGCGACCGCAACGGTTCAACGCATGCGCTCTCGCTGACATCCGGGGCCAGGACAAGGATGAACGGCGATTTCCAAGATGGCGGCGGAGGGAGGAGGGAAGGAGATGAACGAAATTAAAACTCAGTTCACCACACGAGAAGGTGTCTACAAACTCCTCACGCACTCTGAATACAGCCGCCCGAACAGGGTGCCTTTCAACTCGCAGGGCTCCAATCCCGTCAAGGTCTCCTTCGTCAATGTAAACGACCAGTCCGGCAACGGCGACAGGATCTGTTTCAATGTGGGCCGGGAACTCTACTTTTATATCTACAAAGGCGTGAGAAAGGTAAACAGTACTGAGCGAGGAGGCAAAGTAACCGCTGTTCGGGAGCAGTCCGTTAATTTGACATATTTAAATGCGTTGCAAACCAGCTGTCAGCTCTCTCGGCTTCTGTTATTTAAGTGCGCAGATTATCAAGAGAAGGCCATGTAGCAAACCGAGCTAAGTTAGAGACTGATTAGCATTCTTAGCTAACATCGCCACAGTTGTTTTTGTTGTTGTTGTTGCTTCGATTAGATTTGTGCGCCCTCCAAGGTTCACTAGTTAATTCGGCGAAAAGCTGTGACATGAAATTACCCAGTGAACTGTGCTATACGAGAAAAGGCTTCTCCTGTTCTGTCATGTCATGTGGTGTTTGTTTATCCTCGTTTCTTTACGTGGAAAGTGCACCTCTACACTGTCGGTGGCAATACAGACAGGAAACAACTTTGTTGTTCCTGTTAAAGAAGCCACTGACTGCATGTAAGCTTTAGACTTTGTAAGCTGTGGGCATGGAAGTGAACAGTGTTGTTTTTCATGGTGTAATGATGTGTGCACGCTACTGTCAGGACTGGGTTGTGATGCAATGTGATCCACTGTTTAGGTTGCGTGCAGTGGTGATGTCATTGCAGCAAGACACGTTTAAGCAGAGATGGTGACTGTGACAGCGGTGATCATGCTGGTCATGTGCTTGACCCGTAAGCTGGGTGTAGCGGCCAAGCATCCTAATAAGGACTCACACTTGTGTTCGTGTTTTGGTTTTCCACGAAAACTCTAACATTGCATATTGACGTTAATGTTAGAGCTGTTCTTCTGTCGTCTTTAACAAAAGTAAAGTGCAAAGAGGAACACTTATTTTGGATAATTCTAAGTTAATATGGTGTACTACCCTGCAAAGGGCAACCTTTAGGTTTGAAAAGTTATGAAGTCTGTTATTTGACAGCAAGTTAAGCTACAGAATTGTGTGGTTCGATTTTACATTTTTTGAACCCCGAGGCTAGTGTTTGACGTTTCCTTATGATTAAAAAAATCTTCAAATTGACTGAGCAACCGTAAAACTGCAATGTCAAAACATTTAACAACACTGCTGTCTATGGAAAAGAGATCCTAGAGAAAATTTTCGAATAGTGATAAAAATGCTGATACTTTTGCTACTTAATCAAAACTGCAGGGAGTAAATATTAGCCATTATAACTGTTTGCCAGTAAACAGCAATGTTAACCTGTTGATACAACAAAATTGAACCAGAGTAAATGCTGCATTAGCTTTAGGGACAGCATTTGTATTCAGGTTCATTTTCCTGATGTAGGGACGTCTCGGGTGGTTTTTAACATCAGCAATTCTCAAAACTTCCTCATCAAGTTTTGGAATCCCAGAGCACGGACTGAACTAGTGCAGCCACACACACACACACACACACAAAACCCCGTTCAGCTATCTTAGTGAGGACCTTCATTGACATAATGGTTTCCCTAGCCCTTTATCCTAACCCCAACCATTAAAAATGATGCCTAACTCTAACCCTTACCCTAAACCTAACCATAGCCTAATTGTAACCCTGACACTAAAACCACATTTTGAGCCTCAAAAAGGCCTTCAAACTTGTGAGGACCAGTGTGTGTGTCCTTACAAGTGACTGTTGGTTCTCACAAGTATAGTAGAATGCAGATTTCGGTCCTCACAAAGATAGCTAACATAGATGGATAACACACACATTACAAGGTGAAGGCCTGACTATCTCAATTATTTTGGGGTTAAATGTCTTGTTCAAAGACCCAGTGATGTGCATGAAGAAGGAGCTAATGGTCAAACCACTAATCTTACAATCAATGGGATTGCCACTTAACATCTCAAAGTTTTTCAGCCATATACAGGACAGTGGGTAAAAGAAATTGAAGCACAGCAACACATTTTGCACAGTTTCAGATTAGTGACAGATAGATCAAAATCACCATTTTGTCTGTTGACAAAAGTGAGTAAAACATTTGTCACCTGAAACCCTAACCAGGGTATGTCAGGATGATAAGTCACAGTGAGTTGTTGTACATAAAGTTTATTGTTCAAGGATTAGACAGATCCACTGCAAACAGTTGGGATCAAGCAAGTTTTGTTTGAGGTATTTATTTCTCTTTAAACTTAATATTAGCAGCTGAACATCCCTGGTAATATGTCTTCTGTGTCTAACCCAGGTGGAATATGAAGCATCCTTGTATAAATGATTTATGACAGTCTAGCCACAGCATCATCGTAGCACTTGTATTGTCAGGCAGCCATAGATGCTTATTTTATCTCATTTTATTTTGAGCTGCCTTTTTGACAACACTGATACCTTTAGAAGCGTTGCAACTCCTAACCTTTCTCTCTGACTTGTTTTATGCCCCAAAATAGACCTGAAGAAAGCGATAGACATGAAGCTATCACAAATGTTAGATTTGCATTAGTCAGGCTTTGTTGCTCTTTCTTTCTATTTCGGAATAATGACTTTCTACATGTAACAACATATCACAGTTTCTTTAATTTATTTTTAGTCATGTCAATGTGTTTGTAATTGCAGGCTGCTGATCTTAGTAAGCCCATAGACAAGAGGATATACAAAGGAACGCAGCCTACGTGCCATGACTTCAACCCCCTCACAGCTACAGCAGAGAGTGTCTCTCTGCTGGTGGGCTTCTCAGCTGGCCAGGTGCAGCTCATAGACCCAATAAAGAAGGAAACCAGCAAACTCTTCAATGAGGAGGTGGGTAGCAGTTATCATTGTTTTGAAGACAACTTGCCTCTCTTGAGCCTTGTACTATGAAGAAGGATTTGAGGCTTAGTAATGTAACTTCGGCTTTAACCCTGGATTTTCAGTGTTCCAAATGTGGTCCACTACTTACCAGGGTACATCGCCAACATAATTTGTACCGTAGACCTAATCTGCTCTACAGGTTATGTTTGACGTAAGAGATAAACAGGTATGTTCAGTTTTCTGGAATGAAGCATCACCATTCCTGGATGATCCTTGTGATCCAAGTGTGTAGATAGTTAAAGGTTGTTAAAAAAAAAGAAAAAAAGAAAATCTAAAATCTTTGTTTTTCTCTGGTGAGCATTAGTAATAAATATAAATTCTTCCTTTTGTCCAAGCTATCTGTAAGTCATTTTAAAACTTTTATTGTACTTTGAATAGACTAAACTTTATTAATATTGCTTTTTCAGTCTAGCTGGCCAAAGAAGATGAAGCTCACACATAATCAAGCAGCATCATGAATGCTTCGAAACAAAGGAACTTTATTTTTGGTTTATGAAGAGTTTCCCCTCTCATCGAAGAGGTTTCGTAAAATTCTAAAACAACTCATGGAGAATCTCAATGACTTAATCCCTAGTGGGGGTTGTCCTGAGGTCTTGTGAGCCATTGTTAATTATGTGAGTTGTCACATGAGCCAAGGTGTGAAACAAGGCTTTGGTCATTATTGTAATCAGGGCCAAGGTGGGAATCCTCTATGAGTCTTTGCCTCACTTTATCATAATATGAGGTATTTGGTGTTGTCCTGTCCTTTTCCTGTTGAGGTGGCTCTGTTATGTTGTGTAATGCATTTGTGGAGTGAGTGTTTGGTTCCTCCCATGTAAAAATCTGAACACTGCTTACTGAATTACACTGTGTTGTTTAGCTTATGTTAGAGTATTTTAGCCTTGGAATGTGCCAGTTTTTGTCTTGAGGGTTTTCCATGGTGAAACGTGTACTAGGATGTTAATGGTTGGAGAACATTTTTTGGAACTTATCTAAAAAAACTTGCCACATACTGGACAACAGTGTATTTCCCTTTGTTGTTCTCTATCCCTGGTGGATGTCTGAGGTTTGTTCTGGTGCATTTATTCTCATATTAATAAGGTGTCTCCAAAAGTTGATTCTGTTCATCTGGACGTAGCGTTTTCAGTGGGAGAAACGCTTCATCACTGATTAAAGTAGCTTCTTCAGTCTCAGCTGACTGCAGGTTTCCCCAATCTTATAAACAGTACATTTGCATAATGACTGAAACGACCTCCCAGCCCATTGTTCCTTCAGTGGGCTGGTTTCAGTCATTATGCAGGCTTCTGCTTTATAGGTTTTCTATTGTGACACAGGTGTCATCTGCCCATCTGATCTCTGAAGGCGATCAGACAGTGTTACTTTCCACTTCCTCTATGCAAAAATTGGTTACACTGGGGAAGCCATGGCGCATATTTAGTCTGTAGCAACCTTCATATTTGAATTATATGGTGGCTCATTTTCACAAACCACAAAAGATACCAGTTGCCTTCTTCTCAAGCAGTCCAGACTCCCATGACCTGGACATTCTCTGACTGAGATAACTACATAGACATATTTAGATGACTCTTTTTTTTTTTTTATTGTACTTTTGTCTCAAACACACAAACTCTCTGGTGTAATAGCTTTAGCCCTGATGCGCATGTGTGTGCGAGTGTGTGTTCATGCACGTGTTAGTTTAATTTTTAAGCCTCTATTATGTCTTTAAAATCTATTTTTATAATACCATAGTGTATATCACTCTGCTTCCCTTAGTCTTACCCCATTTCTGATTGGTCATATTCTTTCATATGAACATCCTCATAGCTAGATCGAGAAACCTGACTTAGCATGTTGTTAATCACCTTTGTGTGACCCCTTAGCTTGACTGCTGATTTTGGGGTAAGTGGTGACAAATAGAAAAAAGGTGTCATGGATATGATGAACTTTCCTTGTACAGGCTCCCAATAATGTGTTTATCAGAATCAGAATACTTTATTAATCCTTAAAGAAATTGTGTTTATGTTTGATCTAGTCCACTAGCTGACCTGTCTCCTTGTTTTTTGCTTTGTTTTTCCTTTTTTCTATTCTTCTCTTTCCAGAGACTTATCGACAAGTCGAGAGTAACATGTGTGCGATGGGTTCCTGGTTCAGAGAGCCTGTTTCTTGTGGCTCACTCCAGTGGCAGCATGTACTTGTACAATGTGGAAAACACCTGTGGCACCACAGCACCTCACTACCAGCTCCTTAAGCAGGGTGAAAATTATGCTGTGCATACCTGCAAGAGCAAATCGGCTCGTAACCCTTTACTGCGGTGGACAGTGGGCGAAGGGGCGCTCAATGAGTTTGCTTTCTCCCCAGATGGAAAGTTTCTAGCTTGTGCGAGCCAGGATGGCTTCCTGCGGGTTTTTGGCTTTGATGCCGCAGAGCTACACGGAACTATGAAGAGCTACTTCGGTGGCTTACTGTGCGTGTGCTGGAGCCCCGATGGACGGTATATTGTGGCAGGAGGGGAGGACGACCTGGTGACGGTTTGGTCATTTTTGGACTGTAGAGTCATTGCACGAGGGCATGGCCACAAGTCATGGGTGAGCGTGGTGGCGTTTGACCACTGTACCACCAGTGTTGAGGATGGCGACTTGCCTGCGGAGTTTAGTGGCAGCGACGAGGACTTTCACGAGCAGAATCACTTCAGTGCAGGCAGAGACAGAGCAAACAGTTCTCATTCTCGGCTTTCTAAGAGAAACTCTACGGACAGTAGACCGGTTAGTGTGACCTACAGATTTGGCTCAGTGGGACAGGACACCCAGCTGTGCCTGTGGGATCTCACAGAGGACATTCTCTTCCCTCACCTCCCTTTGTCCCGCACTCGAACACACACTAATGTTATGAGTGCCACAAGCCCTCCAGCAACAGGACAACCTCCTTCTACTCTGTCCACGACCACCAGTTCCGGTGGCACCAACAGTAAAGACAATTTGAGCAATAGTAGCACTAGCGGCAACCCAACTAACTCCCTCCCCGGCACCTTGCCTCGGTCCAATAGCTTGCCTCACTCCTCAAATCCAGCGGGGGGCAGCACCCCCAACAGTAACACAGGCAGCAGCAACAGCAGCAGCAGCACCACCGCCACAACCAAGGCCAACAGCATCATTGACAGCGCTTTCATCGCCACCAGCGTCAGCAAGTTTGCAACACTGTCGTTACACGACTCGCGGAAGGAGCGCCACGAGAAGGACCACAAGAGAAACCACAGCATGGGTCACATCAGCAGCAAGAGCAGCGACAAGCTAAACCAGCTCAGCTCGTCAAAGATGGCGAAAGCTGACGCTGCTAAGACTTTAGGCACTACTCTGTGCCCACGCATGGAGGAGGTGCCGCTCCTGGAACCGCTGGTGTGCAAAAAGATAGCTCACGAAAGACTCACTGTGTTAATCTTCCTGGAGGACTGTCTGGTAACAGCCTGTCAGGAGGGTTTCGTTTGCACCTGGGCTAGGCCTGGGAAAGTGGTGAGTGACGGGCCTCATGAGAATACTCTCTTGTGACACTTTAAAGTTATGTTTTGTTGTTGTTGTTGTTTTGTTTTTGAGTAATTCTTGCATTCAGGAGCAGTTGGGTTTGGGTTTGTTTGGGTTTGAGTTCACACCTCATATATATCTATATCTATCTATCTATCGCTATATATATATATATATATATATATATATATATATATATATATATATATTATAAACATTATAAACCTGCATCATTTTTGATTATAAATAGGACAGTTTGTTTAAAAAAAAAAAAAGAGAGAGCAAACCTCACGGCCTCACTGTTCTACCTCTCGTGTTACATTTGAGTAAAAACCTTTATTATCAATGTGTGTTATCTGTCTCTCCACAGGGATTGCTATCATCTCAAAACAACCCAGCCAATTCCCCCAGTGGAACAGTAGTATAGTCGATGCTGGTGCTGCTAATAACAGCTCCACGCAACAGAGACGTGGGGACGACCACGACCGAGGCCCTGCAGCGCTTCTTCACACACAGTCACACATCACATGACCTCGAGTGTTTCCTTTCATTCTCATCACTACAAGCACCCAGATGCTCTCTTTGTGTTACTGTTCATGTTAAGAATTTTGGCCAAGGCCAGAGTTAGAAACTTGACCCCCTTTGTTTTGTGTGTGTGTGTGTGCGCGTGCGCCTGTGTGGGGGAGGTGGAGTGGGTTTAAAGGGTGCTATTGGAAGTTAGATGGCAAGTTTTAAATCATCCAGGAGGCTTATGGGAAGGTTTGACTGGCTTCATTATTGCATCTATGCTCATATCAGAACGTGTCTAGTCTAACAATAACAAACTAATCCCCCAATCTCTTGTACCTGTAAATCTTCAAAGACTAGATACGGTGTAAGCATTTGTGATGATGCCTCAACCTGACCTTTTTGTGTGGGTTTAATTAAATCCCTTTTTTAAAAAAAAAAGAAAAAAAAAAAAGAAAGAGATAAAATAAATGTAATATATTCACAGATAAAGGGAATAAGATGAGGAACTGTTTTGGAGCGACAGCAGCATATCCCCAAAGCGAAGTCTCTTATTTTTCACCTCCTGGGTGATTCCTTGTGCAGTCACGGTTGTCAAACACCTGCCCAAGAGAGACTGCCTTTTACTTCCTTTTGAAACGTTTTTAAGTCCGAGTTGTCAAACTCAGGAGTTTATTTGCACAGTTTTGTTTTTCTTTCATTCTTTTTCTTCCCTTGTATATTTTGAACTCATGAGGGTGGAACAAGTTTTTCAAAACGCTTTGAAAGCACTTGGGGAAACGGCTTGTTATCGTTCTGTCTCAACGCTGGATGCTGCAATCATAGTTTTTTATATAAAAAAAAATTGTTTGCACTTAATAGTTAGAGGAGTATGGCTTTACATTTTGGAGTGTGTAAGGACTCCTTGACAAGGTTGTTATATAAATAGAATTTAAAAAAACAAACTTTGTATCTATTGAGCATTTATTTTAATATTGTTTCGGATGAAATGGGCTCTGTAATATATGTAAATATTGTACATCAGTGATTTATGAGTGAAATGATCATATTACATTAATTGAAAATCCTCATTTCAGAAAATAGTGATATTTCTAATACAGAAAATCTATACCTAATATTAAAACAAATCTTGAATATGCAGGTGAAAATGTTTCTTTTCTGTTGTACATAGAGAAATTTCAGGTGTATTTTTATTAATGAAACGTTTGGTATAGGAAATGTCTATCCTTTTGTCTAACAGGTAGTGCTGAATGCTAGCTAGCCTGTCGCTGCAGATTCCTTTTACTACGTAGACAGGTAGGCGTAGAGGCAGTGGTCTATAATTCAGCCATCACTTCGAGCTCAGGTAAACCACAGGAAGACCAACGCTGGCATAGTTCTCCTCACCCATAGGCAGCAGTCCCATCCGTCATAATACTTGTGAAACTCACTTTAACAAATAAGACTGACAACCTTGTTCTGCACACAGGACTGAAATCTGTGACTTCTGTTATATTGCCAGTAACTGATGCTGAACTTGTGAACAAACTTGACACTGTGTTGAATTACTAGCTGACATGCGTCAGCACTGGTGGTGTTGGGGGGTTAGGTGCTTGAGGTGAGGGGTGCTTTTTCAGGCACCCACACAGAACTAAGGATTTTAACAGTGGGAGCCTTTTCCTCCATGTGACGCCTATTAAAACAGCTTTGACAGACTACCTGTTCTGTTTGTGTTCACTGTTTATTTACACATGAAACTACGCGTTCATGCAACACTTATTAGTTGGACATGCACCTCCATGCTTTCTTCTGCCTGGTTAAGCGGTCAGGCTCAATACAATGTGAATTTCTTACATTGTTAACCTTTACTTTTATCGCATAGCGAAAGAAGTATTACATTTTTTCACTTCATAATGAAGGACTAGCACAACTAATAATTTCCCATGATGGCTTGGTTCCAGGGCAGGGTTCTAGGGCAAACTCATTTGACATTGTGAGCCACTTTGATCTAAAGCAACCTGGATGAGTAAAATTCCCTTTTCTTTCGATTTAATTGCAGAGATATCTTATAAGCTTTGCAATTGTAACAACATCTCAGTTTTTCAACACGACAAAGAAATCCTGCTGCGGTAAATGAATGAAATCTGGCTTAAATAGTGAGAAATAAATGTGTAAGATAGCAGGAAAACTTCTGGTTGCTCATCACACAGACTGTCCTGTCATTGCAAAACAAAGCTTTTGTTTATTCACTGCAAATGTCCCTTTTTGTGGACCAATTCTAAAAAACAAAACCAAATAAAGAGACATTTCTGAAATAATTTGTGAGAAAATAGGAAGATTTCTGTTATTTAAATGTTAATGAATTACTCTGGTGTAGCATGAACGAATGAACAGCCATGGGGGAGGTTTTTATTAGCAGAAGAATCTGTGAAACTTACGAAAACACAGTTAAAAGTCAAAAATTGATGCCCTCCTTTACATTTTCCAAAACCATCCAGTGGACCGAATTTACCGTGTGAATTCTGGCCCCTGGGCCTTAAGTTTGACACACCTTATATAGGAGATTTCTAAAATTTCCTTTTACTTCATTTTGAGAATTACCTCCCTGACCACTGAAGTATTAGTATTGCAGCTAACCAGCAGGTGGCAGTCTTGTTCAGGCAAATGAGAGCTTTTGGAATGTTTTTTCAATAACAATCACTTGATCAAACGGGGAAATTGCTGTCTATGTGATATGTAGCCTATATCCTGTTGTCTCTCCCTTGGTCTCCCATCACAAATGTATTGCTTCCACTTCATATATATTTTATATTCAAAGAGCAGAATAAAACTGCTTCTCCATAATTTATGAGCTACTTTTAGGAGAAACACAAGCACTCATAGCCATTAAACCGGCAGCCTGTGGCATCGCTGTTATGTGAGGGGAAAAAAGGTGTGATCAGCAGGATAGACTGGCACAATCATCCCGTCAGGCTGTCACTAAAACAGCTCTGACTGCATTACTGATCTCTTCTGGGCTGGCAACATCAATCTTGAGCAAGTGTCAATCAGAATTAGTGAGATATTTACATTTAAAAAACAAAAACCCCACTGATTGTAATATATGTGCTATTATTGTGCTTTCTGTGCTGTTTACAAACCCTATCACCTTTGAATGGCAATCAAACTACAGTAGCGTCGAGCACAGGCTTGAAAAGAGCTGCATCCATCTTACACCTTCAGGGAAATGGGCCCTCTTTGATAGGTATTCAATAGCTTGAAAACGAATCCCACTGCACAATCCCTCTTTGACCATCTTTTCACACTGATGCAATTCCCTCGTCTGCATGTCTCCATATATTGACCCAGAGTTTTGTTTACCTTCAATGTGTGCAACGTCTATGAATGATTAATATTGCCTCTCGGGGGCTAGAAGCCCAGACTGAGCAACATTTCATGTGATGCAGAAACTTGACATCTTAAGATACTGTGAGAAGGGAGGGAGGGGGAAAAAATTAATTCATGCCTTTATGTCAGTGATAGATTTGAACGTACACGTCTAGTCAAGTTGGGGAAAGGATCACATTAATCTAGTTTCATTTTCAAGCTCTGCAGGGATGTTTATTTAACCCGCTGCTAAGACCTGTGGTTAGTTTAGACATTAAAGAATGAGTTATATTACAAAGTCGGGATAAGAGGGTGACAAATTAAATGCAACATGGAATACAAAGTTGCTTCATTAGGATGGCTGTATTGACAATTGGCCTGGATTCTAGAGTGGATAGGCAGTTTTTTCCTCTGCGCCTTTTCAACTGCAATTTAGATAACTGTGTATCGGGAATTTTTAGGAGGGGGAGAGGTATGGATAATGGTCTTGGGCTGTACAGACCTTAAATCCAACACATAACAGTTTCTAACGCTCCAATGTCAGCTAACCATTAGTCACCACGTATCAAGAACAATGTGCCACTTCTTCTATTCTCAGTTCTATTCTAAGCCATGCTTCCCTTGTGGTACAGGCCCAATTTCTGAGTATGCACCATGGGAACAGCTGCACAATTTGCCAGTTGCATGACCTCAGAGAAGCAGCAGCAGTATGACTGCATGTCTTCACACTGCATTATGAATTGAAGTTTACTAATAAGAAATTAACAGGAACTGCTTACCCTGCAGAGATTGCATTGCTTTGTTTTTGTACCGAAGAGGAACATTTGAGAGGCTTTGTGTCAATCTAAATAGAAAAAAATCACACTAAGGAAACAACTTCCTCTACATACATTAAAGTATTTCATCTTTAATTCATGTGGTGCTTTATGCTGAGACTTGTGTCACTGAAAGGCCACCGGCAGAGTCTACCAGAGGAGGCCTTAAATGTGAACTGTTTGAAGAGTTCAGTCACTGATAACTTATTCCAGATTTTGAAAAGTATGCAGAACTGATTGTTGAACACTGCCAGGAGGATGGTTGAGGGATGGAGTGATGGAAAGGGAGTAGGGGATCAATGCAGCCAGAGAAGCCAGTGAGCTCGGGCGTCAGCGGAAACTATCAATACTGAGCTGTGGCCTAAGCACTTAAAATGTAAATGCATCTTCAATAGGAACAACAGAAAACAGAAAGTAGTGTCAGAGCCTTGGGAGCTCTCCAGGTGCATCGCGTTTATTTCTCTGTGAGAATCTCTGCAGATACAGTAGCACAACGTTATACTACATTGGGTAGGGGCAGTGACGCATTGCAACAAAACAATGGCCTGCAGTTTTATTTAGCTGCAGTGCATCACCATCACTTCTGTCAGATATAACACGATGAAAACTGTAGCTCTGCGCGCCCCCATTACTGAAAGCACTGATGGAATTGAATTCCGAACTGCTGCAGTCACTTTAATATCGAGTCTTCTGGTGTTCTCTAATAACCTGTTGAAGCTAAATGGAAATTATTTAAATAGAATGAGGTGTCTCAACGGATCTACTTTGATCTCAGCAAATTTGTGAGATATAAATACCTTCAAACTAATTATGTGAGCACAGCGGGACCTCCGAGTCCATAGTTTCGCCAAACTCGTGACTGCACCAGTGAGCACTTGCCTGCTCTTCCCAATTTACCACCTACTGAGATACAGATGGGTGACAAATTACGGGAACACCTGAATGCGTAAGTGCTATAGTGAGGGGATGCTGTAGCTCAGTTATGCTGCAAGGGTCACTGGTCAACTTAAGAGGAAGAGATCCCTACTCATCAATAAAACGTTGTTCTGAGCAGTCACCTTTATTCCACAAACATTTCCACCCTGATGAGCAGAAATTGAGTGGTCAAAAGCACAGGATGTGAGAAGTTAAGGTTTCTTCAGAGTATTTAGGGCTTGACAAAAAATTTTTGACCGGAGAGATAACGGTGGGCAGTCACCAGGCTTCAACTCAAATTCCTAAGCCAGATTTCAGACATTTTTAAGCTACTGTTAATTTGGACCCAGTTCTGCCTTGGCGCCTTTTGTAGGCCAGATTTTCATAGGTTTGAACTTATCATTTCTTAGTGTGTACTATAAGATGTTGGGATCATTTCCTTGTATGGAAAATTAGGGCGGATAGAATCCGTGGGCTGCCTTTCAGTCCAATCACTGGTATATTTCTTGTGATAGCTCCTTCCATACCCACTGACACCAGTTTTTGGCACTAGCAACAGACGTTTATGAGTTAGAAACTGGCCATTGATCCGTGGAAAAGGAGCACAGGGTAGTGCTGGTCCTAGTTTCGCTTTGGTGCATTTTTTAAACGGACCGATAAGCTGCGTAGGAAAAATTTGTGGTTCTTTCTGTCATAAGAAACTCCCGGCAACCTTTAGGCAATGTTCTGACCTTTTTTCCAGTGTATGTGTGCAGACTGAACAATAGCAACAGGTCAGTGGAAACCAGTGGCTTAAGTTATGTTGACATTACCTTTAATTTGTTTCCCATCAGTATGTTTTTAGACTTTGAAT
This sequence comes from Diplotaxodon limnothrissa, assembly GCF_057381915.1. Classification (NCBI taxonomy): domain Eukaryota; kingdom Metazoa; phylum Chordata; class Actinopteri; order Cichliformes; family Cichlidae; genus Diplotaxodon; species Diplotaxodon limnothrissa. Next base: position 6,031,515 of record NC_140610.1, on the reverse strand, counting down.
ATCAAATGATGCATATAATAATCTTAAAATCTTCTTATAGAAAACACAGCAATATATATTGTTTAGTATATCAATGATACAAAACATTGCAGACTTGTTAGGAATTACTTAAATAATTCAATGTAAAGACATATTTGTGTTAAAGAAGCCAAAAATCCAACATTCGTCTTTATTTGGAACAAGCCAATAAAACAGGCAATATTAAGAATAGTCCATAAAGATTTACTTTTTCTTTATATAGGATGCAAAAGAGACAATAATATATAATAGTAGCAATTAAGGTCACTGTAATCGAACATAGCTCTTGCAGAGTTCATGATCCCTGATGTCTCCCCAGCCCCCATTTTTCACATGTGGGGCCACTCCTCCTGCCCCGTTGGCTGGCAATCTCTTTGTGATCAGGAGGTTTTTTGGGAACAGCTGGTTCCCACTGCTCTGTAGGATGTTTTCTATCTTGGTTTTCTGGTTAATGGGCATGCAAGAAGCCTTCTTGTGGTGCATGCCGCAGTCTCCGGCATGGAAAATCCGTGGTGCCTCGCTCACCATGACCTTCCAGTAGGAGGGCAGGCATGACACAGTCAAGTGTTGTAAAGACCAATCCCAGTTGTAGTCATCATAAGTGCAAAAGGTGTCGGTGCATTGGATGAGTTTCTGGTACGTCTCTCTACTCAGAGCCATCCCCATGTTGTGCTCGGTGGACTTCCAGGCTTTCACCTCCACTTTATTTGCTTTGCTGGAGTAGCCGATGTGGCTGTAGCTCCCCAGTGAGAGGATATCGCAGTCTGTGCACTGCTCCCTTTTCAGAGCAGTCATTTGCTTTAAGAGATGGATAAAGTCCGGAGACAAGTAGTGGTCCTCTTCGATCAGGAGAACGAGACCCTTATGGTCTTTGAGAACTCGAACTCTGTCCCATACAAAGTGAAGCTTCCACCACCAGTGGTGCTTGGTCTGGGAAAACTTGGCCTCCCGGTAGTGTCCAAACGAGTCAGGGTACTCTGCGTTAATGCAACCCAGTTTTAAGGCGTCTTTTTTGGGGATGTCTCTGGGGCAGTCCCTGGGGTCATTTCCAGGGAACTCCTGTGGGTACAGCTGGATGCTGAAGGGGAAGAAAATCTGGAGGACTTGGCAGAAGTCAACAGAGGCAACCACTTTGTTAATCTCAGGGGACCAGTAGTCATGGCTGAATATCAGCAGTATGCTATCCACACCTCTGGCCTTTCGTAAACTGTCTACCAATAGCTTTAGATAGTCTGGTCGGTTATGGACCTGAACTACTACAACCAAATCGTCCTTCTTTCGAGTCGTCTTAAATTTCTCTTCATTTCTTATCGTCTGATCAAAGTTTAGCTGGAAGACAATGCCACGGTAGACTAAAGTGGTATTATCCACATCTGGCTTGGATATTTTGGGTTTGTCCTTTTCTTTTTCTTGGTGTGTGTCATTTGCTTGTATAACAGGTGCTGGGACAGGTGCCCGACTGACCGCTGGCGTTGCTTGTTCCTGGTTATGACTGTTGACGCTATTACTGCTGCTGCTGCTGATGATAATGTTGCTCCTCCGCACCGCCTCCACTTCCCTGGGTAACGATCCACTGTCGTTCTTCTTCTGCCTTCCACTGCTCCAGAAAGCCAGGCCACATATGACAACCACCAGAGTCAGTAACACCACCTTCCTCTTGTAGATTCGGAATCTCATGATAGAGGGTTATCCTCTTGTAAAGGGAGAGAAGTTGATAATTGGGACTCAAGATGCAGCTGTATGGGGGGCTTACGCTTTGCACTGAGAACAGGAGCGATTTAAAAAGAAAGTGCTATCAGGCTAAGTGTTGGCAAAATTAACTGTTGTTGTAAACATGGATCCCACTGGAATGTCACTGGTGCTGAATGAATATTCCATAAGGCATGGCGGTTTTTGAGAGGCAGCAGAGTGGCAGTGTGCGTGCACCACCTGAATGAAAAATAAACCAGAAAATAAAATTAAGTGCATTGTGACAGGTGGGGGTAAGGCAATGTTACGAAAATCTTGACAGAAATTTGTTTCCACAGTATATAAAGCACATTGCCATGCTGGAACATGGAAAAAGACATCAATTGATGTTTAAGCATATACTGTTGCAAATTACGCAAGACCAAACTCGGTGCAGTAATCATCACTCATTAGCTTTTGCCATCCCACACACATAAGGTAGGTCACTTGGTAACAACTGAACCACCTACACGACAAATGCGCAAAACTAATATGGTGATAACTGTAGGAAACAGCATCAATCTCCGTAAATGGCTAATAATCAGACCTGCAGTTTAAGTTACCATGTCAATCGGTTTGAACTTCTTCTATTCAAACATACAGTGCAGTACTATGAAAGTTTTAGGTACTTCATGCAGAACACTGACCAGTCTATCTGTTAAAGTGCTGCAGCTGAGTTTTGACGTGCACATAAAAGAAAAGCATTGTGCTGTATTGTTAGTGATACTTGAATGGCTTTACCTGGCTGTGAACCAAAAATATCTTGGTTTTTTTCTTGTTTTTCCAACTTTACTGCCAGAACCCACTAACTATGGAGTGATTTCACTCTCAGCTCTGACATCTGACTTCCAAACCAAATGTAAAGCAATACTCACAAAATAATGTTATCAGGGTAGGAGATGCCAGGAAAAAATTCCTGTTTAGGAACTATTCCCTAAGAGCGTCTCATTCTATAATCACAATGGAAAAATTTAACATACACATCGCATAACAACCAAGCTGAATTTTTTTTCTTATAATTACAAGTAAAATGATCACTCAGGAGAAAGTTAAATGAAACAGAGTCTATCCTTCTTGAAAATGTTGTACTTGGTACAGAGACAGTTTTTTATCATATAGCTTTGAGATCAGTTTAGTTAGAATTAATCAGATTAGATTATTAGACAGGGGCTACAATCAAGGAAGACAAAATTCAAATGAAAAAGAAGCAGATTTTACAAAGTGCTTAAAACAAGCTACCTGCCAAGTGCCACCAAAAACTGTCAACATAACTGCTGCTGTTTTACAGGCAGAACACTGACCATATCAAATACAGATTTCTGTATATTTACTGTACTTTGCATTGAGCTAATACCTGAAAGCACCTCCAGTTTACTTATCTTCCCTTATCTGCAGAGTACAGTTAACATATCCAATAAAATGCATTTAGTCTGATGACAATGTAAAAGTATATATTATGGTTTCACAGACATTCAATAAATGATAATCACCGAGCTTTATTAGAAATATACATGCAACTGGCTGCCAGCCAGCCCCTACAAAGAGTATCACAAACGCCACAATTGTGATTTCATCCAATCCTCACCCTTACCCCATACTTCATCTTCGCTTATATCGTTAATGTTGGTTAAAGCTCAATGCTTCTAATTTGCCCTCCATTTATTTTCCTCCTTAACTGCATTATCAATATTGATCGCTCATTTCTGCTGAGCAAACCTCCATACTTTATTCGTTATTAAATTAGTAGTCTCTCAGGCTGACTACCTGACCATTTATTCTGTTTTCTGGTTGCCTGAAAACTCTACTTAATGGTAGCATCCAGTCCAGACTGCAGTGTGTCACCGACACTGCCTGAGAAAGGTATCTGATACCTACTAGAGTCTGTGATAACAGAAGTAAACACATTCCCTGTAACTGCCCCACACAGACATATACATTAAAGTAAGCCCCAAACGCTATTAGTAAATGTGCACAGAAATGTATTAATATGTGATGTGTACTTTAAGGAAAGCAGCTAAATGCAGGAGTAAAACGATACAGCTCTCTAACCCACATTCTTCAAATTATTGTAATTTGCATGCCCACATTCGGCTTTTCCGTGCTAAATGCTTTCCACACGCCTCCTGCCAAATCAACTCAAATATTTGGTCTACAGCTTAAAGTATTTCCCATTTTAATCCACTTAATTTCTTTTATCGTGACCTAAACCGGTTTATACTAGCAGTACAAGCGCCTATCATGTAAATGTGCAGTTTCGTCTTGGAGCCTACAGCACAAACCCCATCAGTTTTTTTTTCTGTCCTAAATTGGCCGCCGTTGGACAACACCGAGCCAGCGGCGGCTTCAATCGATTTTTTTAAAACCACGAGATACAGTTTTTAGCATTTCGCCGACTGACACAAAACCCACAGAAAGCAGCCGAAAACAACGGCGGGCGCCTCGGCTTCGCTCTTTTATGACAGCCAGCATCACGGAAATGCTAATAGCAAGTTAGCAACGGCGTCAGCTAGCAACTTGCAAGTAACCCGCCCGGACCGAACCACCGTCAACACCGTGTCGAACCACAACAACCACGCTCACAGTAGTTTACCTAAAACCGCAGAATCCGTGCGGAGCTTTCACTGTGAAGAGTCAGTACGGTGGCTTCCCATTCTCCTCCATACCGTTCTGCAAAATGCACGGCAAACGCAACTGTCGACTAGCTGTGTGAAAACACTGCCTGTCGCTGTCCCACAATGCAACGGGCCAGCGGGGGGCACCAGAGATACCCGCTTGAATCCCCGCTGCTGCTCCTGCTGCTGCAGATACTCTGCTCTCTAAACTGACCTGATGAGGTTTGAGTGGCTAGGAAAAGTTATTGGGCCTGTTTGAAATGTGATTGACCCCCCAAAAGTAATTTCCCATGTTTTTATGTGTGATTTGCTTTTTTTGATGTCTAAAATCTGTGCTTGTTGGGGGTAAATAGTCTGTGGTAAACAAGATTTACGAAGGGGTTATATATAAAATAAAGAAATTACTTGTTTTTTGTTTCTTTGTTTATTACCTTGCATTATTATACCTACATTATATTCAGTCATTTTTGACTTTATAGACTTTATAAAAAATTTTAATGTCAGTGTCATTTTTAACCTGGATGAATAAAGGCTATATCAAAGTTGTTGTTGTTTTTTTAAGTCGCAGACTAGAATGATCTTTCTAGCTCTAAATGACTTGATGTAATTTACAATTAAGTTCAGTTGAATTCAATTCAGTGTGTTTAGTACCAAGTCTTAACAATAGTGTCCTCAGGGCACTTTATATTGTAAAGTCCCTACAATAATAGAGAGAGAATTCCAGCAGTCAGATGATGAGCAAGCACTTGGCAACAGTGGAAAGGAAAAACTCCCTTTTAGCAGGAAGAAACCTCTGGTAGGACCAGGGAGAGGCTGCCATCTGACACAACCTCCTGGGGTTGAGGGGAGGGAGACCAAAAGGTGCACTGTGAAAGAGGGTCCAAGTTTAATAATCACTACTAATAATAGCTATGTTTGACGGATTGCAGGCCAACAACTCATTGACATTTTAAATGCTGGCAATTATTTGTTGGCAAATACCAGAAATCACTTTTTGGCACAACACTGGGATTTCTTGATTATTTATACAATGTGTTGCAAATCTACACAGACTGCCTTAATTGCTACTTTTTTGTTTTTGTTTTTTTCTTCTTCACTGATCACTCACAGTGCAGACCCAAAAAAGGGAAGTGTTGAATTTTGTTAACTCGTGGAACCTATTTCAGCAATACCAACCTCCATTAGATGCTACATGTAGCTCCATGTAGGATGTGTACAACATAGAAGAGGAATTTTGGACCAATCCTCCCTAGAAACTGTTCCCACAATTGATCTTGATTGAACATCCCTCTTCGAGTCATCCCACAGCATCTCAATTGGTTTAAGGTGAACATATTTATTTTATTTATTTTATTTAGGACAGTGCATGTTAATGAACATAAATGTAAAAAAAAAATTACATGAATGTAAACATACCAGATTATAGCCAAGGGCTAATTTCCATCTGTTGTCCTTAAGCATAAAAAATAGACATAATAATTCATAAAAATTCATCATTCATTCATAATAAAAACTCCATCACCAAACTTACACATACACACCATTCTGTTCCCAAATAAAACATTAAAACTATACAACTCATACATGATCACACACTTGATTTGTCCATAACCAGTTTTTAACCTTTGCCTTAAACAAATTGAGTGTAGAGCATTCTCTAATGGGTTGAGGAAGACTGTTCCACAGATGGCCTCCCTTGACAGACATATCCTGACTTTGCCATTCAAAAAACAGTTTCTTATTTCCCAGCTATTCTGCTGAAGAATTACCTGTGCACTTTGGGCCTTTGTGTAGCTATTGTCCCATCACCTAACCTCTCCCAAGATAGGTCATGGACAGCTGCCATAATAATCTCTTGGTAAATTTTCCTGACAGATTTATGCATTGTTCCCTCAGTGAGGACATGGGGTTTTGGTACTAAGATGCAGTGCATTTTCCTTATAAACCTGCTTGTTTCCTTCTTCTTCAGTAGTTCAGTGTTTGTCTCCTTTATTGAGAATAAAAGATGATGCCAAAGATGTTATGAAACAGCAGGGGATCTTCTGCAAATTTGAAACATACTATTAAAAATACAAAAAAAAAAAAAAAAAGATTCTTTGCCATGATAAAAATGACACAATAATTCTGAGTAAAATGCAACTGAAATATATAAAATCAAAGGCTGAATTATTCAAAGAACGAATCATGCAAAAATGCAAGGTGCAAGCTCAATGTACCAATCAATATTTTAATTTAAAGCTGACGTTGTACCTATGTCACGAAATTACTTGGAAGATTTACATATAATGAAATTATTTAAAGTTTGTATTTGCTGTATATTTCTTTCTTTCTTTCTTTCTTTCTTTTATTTTTTAGAATATACAATAACTATGTATCTGTTTGTGAATAGCTTTTTAAGAAACTGGAGCTAAATACATTATTTGTTTAGTCTGATTGCGTTTGGTTATAATCTTAAATGAAGATTAGACCGCATTTTGTGGGTAATCAATGAACAATTTCAGGCATTTGTGGTTTGCATGATTTTTTATTGCAGTACATTTGTACATGTCACGAGTTAATTTGAAGGATTATGTGTGCAACCAGATGCTCACGCTAAACAGAAAGAGCCAGCACTTTGCTGTTTTAAGTGCTTATGGTCAACAGACAATTGTTTCCGAGATGAAGACTGAATAGTTTAATATAACATGGTTTTATTTAAATGCAGGGCTTAGAGCTGTAAGAGGGTTAAATGATGTCACGGTTACCCATTGGGCTGTGGGATTTATTAATTCAAATTGATTAGTTTTGGCGATGTACAAAAAAATTAGTATTTTAAATTTAGTTAGGCGCTAGGAGGCGGTACACAACAACCCGACGCCGGAAATAGAGCACCAGAAAGCCTATTTGCGCACGCGCGCCCGTTCTTCTTCCTTTCCGACACTCGAGCGAAAAGAGACAAGATGGGCCATCAGCAGCTCTACTGGAGTCACCCCAGAAAATTCGGACAGGGATCCCGCTCCTGGTCAGTGTCTACTTTGTTGCGTTGTTTATCGGTTAACGTGATCAAGTTGAGGTGATATAAGGTGTTTCTGGCCTCCCCATCTTAAAAAAAAACGCTACCAAACGTGCACCGCATGTGCCCTGAACCTGAGCTAATATGGCGGAGGCAAATACTCTCTCCTTCCCTATTAGCATCAGCCTTGTGTGTCTTTTGACCGGATTTGGTTTTATAACGGCTAGAGTTACCGAAAGCCCTTAATGCATATGAGTTAGGCGTGTAATTTCTTCCGTCGCTTGATCGGAAGAAATTTAACAAATGTTTAACGTTATTGAGAATAGCATTATTACAGGACTGTTAAAAGTTAGCCCCGGTGTTCAGAAGAGCACACCAAATGCACACCGGCTCATAGTTTACGACAATCGGCGCCAGGGTTTTGTATAACTGGTACATAAAAGCGTATATATGCGTTGACTGATCCTACTCTGATGTTGTTGCAGCCGAGTGTGCTCTAACAGACATGGCTTGATCCGTAAATACGGGATCAACATGTGCCGCCAGTGCTTCAGGCAGTACGCTAAAGACATCGGCTTCGTTAAGGTAAGTTGTATTTTTCTGTTGCCTCTCAAATTGATCATAACTTTACATCACAGAACATCAACTGAATTTCCCACTGTATAAAGTTTCATTAGGACTGGCTTTACTGATTTGAGGATGAAGCCCATGAATTAAATGTTGTTTTAATTTTGCATGAGTTTCATGCTGTTTTGCTTTTTGCTCCTCACAAGCATGCTATATGCCCGTCTCTTTACAATAACTAACACCTGTTTTGTGTTCTTACAGCTGGACTAAGATGTCTTGTGCTGACGTCCTCGGATGGGTCAAGTTGTCAGAAGTCTGGCCATGATGGGATAATTAATCATTGCAAATAAATTTTTTGTCCAATTTGATTGATTTTTGCGTGGTTATTAATTGGCATGAATTTGATATTTTTTTTCCACAATGGATAAAAAGGACTTTTAGATGAGCGATCAAACACTATTAATGACCTTTGGTTTTGCTCAGCAGCAAAGTCATGTTGGTCAGGCAGTTAGAGGTTTCCATTTTAAATAAAATAACTTAGTTGGTCACCTACTTTGAGTTGCTGTTCATTAAGAGTTAAGCAAACAGGTTTTATATAGCAAGAGGTTTTAAATATGAGTAAAACTGAAACTTGATCGATATTAACTGGGGTTATGGCTACTCAGCAGCATTTAGTGACTTCATGTCATTAGATTATAATTGTGTAGTAAACCATGAACATTGAGTTGCAAGCCTTATAGCTTTTTTTTTTTCATTTAGGTGAAATGTAGACATCCTTGTAATAGGTAGATAACTGCAGAGAAATGGTTTGTATCCATGGAAACTGGTGCGTGGGGAAAGACTGATGGGAAGAAAACACAATAGGAATGGAATAGCCTTGATAATTTGATAATGGGGTGGGGAAGCTTTTAGACAGGTCGGCTGTGCCTGTCGTTTGAAAACAAACCAGGAGCATGGAAGTAAAATATTTCAGGTGGAAACTCAATTTTAAGGTTGCTTTGTGGTTGAGTGGTCACATTTCTTTGTTAATAACCTTTAATGGGACATCCGCTGAGCTATTTTGCAAGAAGTCAAGTAGTGCAATTAATCCTCACAGTTGTGCATCATGGCAGCGGCGTAAAGTGCAGCTGATTAATTTTTAATTCAGCGTGCCTTCACGTAAAACAACATACCCCCAGCTTTCATCCAAGGACTGCTAACATGCTGAGATAATAGTCTTGCTCAAAGTTAATGAAATTTGATAAGTCCCCTGTAGTGTGCCTAATTGCTTAGCGCCTCGTGACTGAAGCTACCAAAGTGAAGCTATTTGTTTAAGGCTGTTCCCAGGTAGATGGGATTCTGTGCAATCTGATATTGAGTTGTTTTTCTGTTTCTTGTTTTTTTTTTTTTGCCAGGATTTACTATAAAATATTTGTCATTATTGTTCTCACCTTTAAAAAAAATAGTGTGAAGTGTTAGGCACTAGATGGCAGCAGCACATCATGCTCAGTGCCGTTGATGATGCCACTGACTGCTGGTAATGCTATTTATGCTGCTCCCCCCCCCCCCCCCCCCCCCCCAAAAAAAAAAAAAATCTTTCATTCATCATAATTATATACCTTTTGCCATCAGGTACTAGAGAAGCTTCATGGGGTCTAAAGTGGGCAGTTAAAAGATGTTTGTGGCAGATTGAAAAGTCTAAAAATACATTGTAGTTGTGCAGCTACTTAGATTTTTTAAAAAGCATAGTCAATCTACTCCTTTATGCTCGAGGTTCAGATTTTAATCTGTTTAATCCAAGGCAATAACTAAAATATGGTTGGGAAGTGCTAGCGTATCACAAATAATAAATCTGTTTTTGTTCAGCAGGCATAAGATGAAACTTTAATGCTCCCATTGGGGAAATTGTTAAAAAGAAACAAAATGACAAAAAAATGAAATTGACACAAACACTCAAACCTATAATTCTAGCAACAAAACAAACTGCTTAGAAATAAAAGGATGAATGAATAGTGATAGAGATGTTTAAAAGTAGAGCAGCACCCCTCATTATAAAGAGTCTTCGGAAGTCCAGTACATACACAAAATGAACAAGTGAAACTTTTTAAATGAAGGAAATAAATAAAAGGTACTTCCTGCCAAATGCAGTAAATATATGCGATATAGCTACTTTAAACAAATGTGGCCATAACTGTCTGACTGAACTTTAGAAATGGAAGCACAGCGTGTGCAAAACATTCTGCAAGGCTAAGGCGTATTTTATGGGGTGTATTGATGTCTACCTCAGATCTGTAGGTATTTTAAAAGTAGGCCAATAAGTTATGCATAAAAGGAGCCTGTGTGCAGGAACGGGCAGGCCAGTTTGGAGCTGAACACACAAGCGCTCCTTGTTGCATCACTGCACCATGTTGGCGGGTGGAAGGTGTTGTCTTTGATGTTCAGTTCAACTGCCTTTTTTTCTTCTTTGCACCGCATCAATGTTCTCGCTGTGCTGTCTCCTCAGTACACAACTTCCACGACAACTGACTCAGTGAAAAATCAGTTTCATCCAACCTGAATCTTTTTCAAAAAGTCTCCCATCGTTGTTACCGTTCACTGGCTTTGTGTGGTCACACAGTTTGCTCCAGCTCCACTTTCTGCCTTACACTGTGCTATTTTTATATATGTAGCCTACATATAGTTAGGTTCACATGTGTTTGGGAAATAGCTCTGTTTAAGTCCTTTGTCCTCAGTACACAGTGGCTTGTGAATCAGACAATCATTTTCTGAGGTACAAAAGAATTTGGGCAGTTGACTTAAGTGAAAATAGAGTTGTTAAGAAATTGCCTCCATGTCCTTAAATAATTATAGTTTTTACTTATTTTTCACATTTTTATTTTAGTTATAAAAGTTAATGATTCAGGAAGTAAACCTTAAATCTTATCAAATCTGAAATATTGTTACCAGAAATGCTGTTTTGACATGACGATCCACATTTTAACTTTGACTATCAGTCCTTTGTTGTTAAAATTTGTAACAAACCAACTGAGTGGAAACCTATTGTTGGTCAACTCTTTGTCCAAATGTGTGAAGAGCTGGAGTTTCCCCAGAGACATATGCAGTTTTGGTGACACAGTGAGTAGCAGTAACTGGGTAGATATCTAAATTTACGCATTTATTATCAAACAGTAATGGTTTAGCACATACAGTAGTTCACTTTTCCTTTTGGGCTACTGCTTCAACTTTAGTCTTGCATTTTGTAAAGGGAGGAGAACCACAGAGGCATATTTAACAAAGACAGTGTTTAAGAAATGGACCTGGTTCCCTGGTCTGAAAAGGGAAGCCCATGCAGATGTGCCTTAAAGCTGCATTTATTTCCTGTAGCTGGCAGGGAGAGAATCCTGAATAAGCACAATGGTTATGCTCTGCAAATTATGCTCCCATTTTAGACAAAATAAATGGTAAAGCAGGGTACATACCTACCTTGGGACTTGCACCTTGCTACTGTATGAGGATGCAGTGTCCCTCTGTTTCACACATTTGGCCAGAGGGGCCGATGGCGCGATATGGCAGCCTCGCTTCTGTCAGTCTGCCCCAGGGCAGCTGTGGCTACAACCGTAGCTTGCCTCTACCAGTGTGTGAATGCGAGAGTGAATGAATAATGGAATTGTAAAGCGCTTTGGGTGCCTTGAAAAGCGCTATATAAATCCAATTCATTTATTGCCAATGCTCAAACTTAGACTTCTCAAATCAGTGGTGTTGGCAACATCACAAAAGCTATGATCATCTTTCACATAGATTTAAATAAAATGGAAAAACTGAATCCACTGAAACTGAATGGATGGATGGATAACATATTTAACTGGATCTTTAGTAGCTCATAATCACTGACTTCTTTTCTTCTTTCTAGGGGTTCCCCTTTAGAAATTATTTAAAAAATCTACTCAGCAAAGTTATCAACTATAAAACCAATATAACTAAAATATGACAATAAGGTCAGTTAACTGTTTACTTAGGGGGTAAGGATACGTTTTCTTTTGATATATTGTTAATACAACTAAACTGAATGAAGTTAAGAGTTATGGGTTTTATTAGAAACAATGTTGCAAATAAATTTGTGAAGTCTCTTTTATTTTAGTGACCTGATGAGATAATTGCATCTGTACATGGAGGGGCTGGTCGACAGTTTACTGGGAGTAGCAGTTAATATTATTATCCCTAAGTGATGTACGTGCTGGTAAAATCGACTGTTTGTGGCTATAAAAGACTCTGTGATCGCTCATGTGTGCCATGCTTGTACACACACATAAATATGTTATTGTGTGCACTTTGTGGTCACAGCCAGATCTTAACGCCGAAAGCAAACCTGAATGGAACACTAGTTTGAACAAACCAGAAGGGAGCTGTTGGTGTGATGGCTTGGGACCCAAAGTCTCTGAGCTACTGTGACTGACTGCCAGATACATTGCAGAGGTCTGCCATCCATCTCCTAGATTATAGCGAAAAATAGGTGAATTGAAAACGTTACAGCACACTGTTGGCATGGAAACATTCCTCTGGGTTTACCTGCTTTTGATTGTTAGACCAAGAGGCACTTCTCTCTGCAAGGTTACTCCAAACGGCTGTGGGCAAACATGCAACTCATTCATGCTCCCCCTCTCCCAGTTTCCACAGATTGGGAAAGATGTTGACTGAGGGATGGCAAATGAAAAATATGAAGAAAAGAGCAGCAGCCAGAGACATAAAGAAAAAAATAGATTAATTGAAGAAAGAAGCAATAGTAAAAGCAGAACCTGTGAAATTATGCAATGATTAACAGGCTATTGTGTAAGACGCCCTAAGAATAATAGCTGATAATTACAGGATGTTTTGTTCCTGATATTCTCCTTTTCTTTATGTTATAGTAAGCTGGAGGACTGAAGATAAAACATATTTGTTATTATTTTCCACAGTTGCTATAAAACAGCAATATATTTACCCACAAACATCACCTGACTACATTATTATCTCAGATATTTTTCTGTTTCAGTGTACTCCCTTGAGACGTGAGCTGCGCACTTCACTGAGCTTTATTACAGTCCAGTACGGAGCACCTGGCTGACTCAATCGCTCCAGTCAAACAGAAGCTAATTCTCCAGCCTCCATGGAATAAGCGTGCTGCAAAGCCCCAATTTAGGCTTAGATGACTTCAGCAAACATTAAGTTCTCCATAAATTTCAAGGGAATTGCCTCAGCAATGCAGACTTTGTTTACCTAAAGTCAGCTGTGTGGCCAATATTAGACTTACAGAGATATGTGCAGCCTATAACGTCGGGCAGATATTAAATAAAACCAAAAGTAACATCAGCTGGCTGTGAAAGTCTCCAAGGCTAAATGGAAATCGCATGCTAAGCCCATGGCTGACAAGTCACCACAGGAAATGCGCAGGTGTAATTATTAATGGCCGTCATCCATTTAGATGCTGTATTGCCAGAATCCTGCTGCAGTCTGGCTCAGAGCTGTTGCTTAGTGGGACATTTAAATGAACAAAGCCGTCATGAGCGCCGCTGTGAAAGAGATCAATTATGGTGTTTTTGCTAGGCCAGAGGAGGCTGATAGACATTCACTTTGTTTTCATTGCGAGGTGGGCAAGATCCACACGACACCTCATGAAAGAAGATGGTGCTTAAAATAATATATATATATATTTTCACTTTCGGCTTTCAGTATTTCTATGAACTGGACAACACAAATTCCTAATTAGAAGTCAGTGAACACTGCAGCCATGCCCGTGCACAGCACAGCTCACTGTTATAGAAAGGAACGATGGTTAATGTTATTTGTAACACCTGCGCTTTCCCAATGACAACTCAAACGTGCTGTTGAGAGGAGAGAAGAAGAGCAAGTTGGCCTGTAATGAAATACGTTGAGAAAATAAGACAATTCGTGTTTGAAACGACTGATTTGTTAAAGTTTTGTGACAATCCTCTGAGCTCACTGCTCACTTCAAACATGATATAGCGGAGGGGTTCAAACAGCAGGCAGAGATGCACTGACATGTCAGAGTGGGAGCACCGAATGCTGCGTTTGCCGATGGAGCGCAGCTCAAACTAGCCAAACTTAATCCAATTACATGAGCGTTTCTATAAAGACAATGAAAATCCAAAATCTTCAGGAAACTGATATTTCCAAGCTGAATGATGCACACTTCTGATCAGAAGTTCATATACACTCATGGGTATGAATCCTAATCTTGAGCTTTTAATTTTTTTTTAGAACTATTTCTTTTTCGAGGTGAAATGATTATACAGCATACATCTTTAATGACTTTATTAAAAAGGAATTCAAGACTTAAAGATTCAAGATTCAAAGTGTTTATTGTCATGTGTACAGAAGAAATAGCATTTCTCTGTGCAATGAAATTCTTCCTTTGCTGTCCATACACAAATGCCAAGTTAGGTAGGGTTGAAGGAACAAAGATAAATAAGGATAAAAATAAGACAAGATATTAAGATAAATATGGTAAAAATAAGGGTAAAAATAATGAAAGATAAATAAATAAGCACAAAAATAAGTAAATGAAGACAAATGAGGTATGCAGTTGTCAATGTAAAAGGATGTACAAAGGAGCTTAATGTGCGAAATGAACTTAGTGTGCAAATTGCAGTTGAGGTAGGTCAGCTGTTCAGGAGTCTGATAACAGTGGGGAAGAAGGAGTTGGAGAGTTGGAGAAGGAGGAATTGGGTGCACCCGATTTGCTCTAACCAAACAGGCTCAGATATATATACATACACCCTATGAACATTTGGTTAAATGTCCCCTAGCAAGTTGCATGTCAACACTTTTGGTAGCTGTCAACAAGCTTCTGGCATAATTCCAGCTGGACCACTCTACTTGGCAGAATCGGTAGAGTTCATTTAAATTGGTTAGTTTCTTGGCAGAGACTTGGCTTTTAAACACAGTCCACAAATTTTCAATAGTCTAAGGCTGGAGGTTTGATGGTTCCTGGGTTGTTCCTGAACATCCTAACCAATTTCCTCTAAGTGACAGTTTGGGTCTTCTCCAGATATTGGCAAAGTGGTGACACATCTGAATAACTTGCACTTACCTACAGTTATTTGAAGTAATGATCCTGAAATATGCAGTTATTTAAAAATGTCTCCAATATAAAAAATGAGAATCATATAAATCTATGATTCTCATTTTTTATATATTCACTGAGTTCCTTGGCCTTTTGCTTTGTTCTAAGTATCGGTCAGTCCAATGAGAGCAATCAAACAAATCCTTTAAGACTAGCAAAGAGAAACTACCAGTTGTAATCAATTATAATCACTAATGAAAACATGAAGGGGGTTGTCCAGTTAAAAGACACTGTAGAATCTCGAGCATAATAAACAAGACCAAAATTCAGTCATGGGACAACAGCCTGTTGTTGTAATGCCAGTTACAGAAAATGTGAAACAACATAAAAATAGGCTGGCTGAATATTAATAACCAGGGTCAAGAAATATGTCACCTCTCTGCAAAGGTAGGTGTATGATCAGCACTAACTTTTTTACTTACTCTGTAATTTCAGAGCTGAAATACAGAGCCAGACATGAAAAATGTGTTGCTTACCAAATATGACAAATACAAAAGACGGTCTGGAAAAGGTTTATTGGTATTCAGTCTGTACTGTATTGGCTGGCACAATGCTGCATTTAATGAATTACACTATACATGCATCCCATGGGATTCATCAAACATCTGTGGAGAGTCGGTCCACAGTGAAGGTCATAAGAGGATCTGTCTTTTTGAAGATATGGATGTGGAACCTTTTCCTTTTTTTCCTTTTAATTCTTTAAAATTTACTGTTAGGTTTCCACCAATAAATATAAAAAAACATAATGTGATTTTATCTGAATGGTCATCCTCTCGTGCAGCTCTCAAGCTCTTTCAGGATGACTGCTAAATTTAGATTTCAGTGTGGAAGTCCCATTCTGTCCACTTGCACTGGTGTTTTGGCAGTGTGTCACAGTGCTGACCATTCAACTAGAATTTCACTTGAAGCTAGTATGCATGAATATCATCCCTCAGACACATCAGCATGTTTCAGTGAAAACAGGGTCAATTCAGATTTCTTTCCATGCAAGTTTAACATCGGTGACCTAAAGAGGGATGTAAAAAATTAGCATCTATGAAATCTATACAGTACTGCATGAAAAAAGATGACTCTGATTGGCCAAATTTCAAACAGATATGGTTGTTAGAGCCCTACTGATTTGTCAGTAGGTCGATATTAGCTATTGGTATCAGTATTTATAATGACTGATAAACACACGGACACCCTGTTAATATTGGCTGTTTTACTGAAATTATTATGTTATTGTGTGCAAAAAAAATTATTTGTGCTTTCTAAAGAAAACTAGTATGTTTAGAAATGTTATACTGAAAATCCCTTGCTCTATCAAAAAAGCACTTAGGAACATTTTGATAAAAACTTGAAATGTCAAGTTTTCTATCCAGTAGGTCTGTTCTTCAGTTTTGGTAAGTGAGATTCACTTATTTTATTTCTATGTCACTTTGCACAGAAACATAAACCTGCTAACTGGTGCAATGTGTTTCTAAGGTCTTTTGGTGGTACCTCGTTAACCAGGCTTGCTACTGTTAGCTGATGACTTGAGCACTCCACACCCATCCAAGTATGGTCACTTCTGGCTCCTAATATAACAAATCCACAACAGCTATAATTGAAGCCAGTAAGTGATGTCACCTGTTGTATACAATCTACGGCTCAAATGTGAATGGGTTTGTTGTAATGTCCCAAATCCTGTTAGCTAAACCATTACATTCTAGAGTAAATCTTCTAAAACTGTGCTAAAAACCAATAAGATATAACATAATGTGCAAAACACGGTCTGCTTCCCACAGTTCAGGGAAAAGATGCTGCACATCTTAAATATGCCTGTGGGGGCAGTGCTGCCCCGCAGCTGAGACTGGAAGTGCCAGTCAGAGCAGGCACAGAGCAGTGAAAGGTGAGGTGACAGGAGGTGCTGTGCATCTCTCTTGGGAAGATCTCTCCAGTCACAGCAGAGGAAAAAAAACAAACTATCAAAACCAGAGAGAGAGCGATGCAGAATGTTTAGAAGCAACCTTGATCAGGCTGTCAGCTTGGGTTATACCTAATTGAATACAGCATGCCATTTGAAGTGGAGAGTATGGCTTGAGCAGAAAAGAGAAGCCAGAGTAGGGCAGGCACAGCGGGAGAGTAGCACTCACCAAACAAACAAAAAAAGACAAATCAAAGAGTAAACACATGAAATGTTCAAGCAGACGGCCCAGATCTTTTCTCTGTGTCCAACATCATGTACTGTCTTTACGTATGTGCTGTTAGTACCTGCAGTAGCAGAGAGGCTGTAAATCTCAACAAATGTAATTTGGGGAATAAGTAAAAGGTGAAGGAGACTGCGCCACTTTGTCACTAACCTCATCATTTCAGGCCTGATTTGAAAATGCATGCAAAATAGCGATGGAAGTATTAGTCACAGCTCTGTGTTAAAGCAGGTTAAACGATATCAAACTCTGCTCTCAGGAAACATAATACGGCGATGGAGGTCAGCGGCTGTTTCGGTGTTTGACTGGCCTGCCATTGGTAGCTCAATAGACCGGAGTGCTCAGGGGCAGTGGAAAAAAAATATTACTCATAAATGGAAAAGATCACATATTGGCATTTGAAAGTCTGCAGAGAAATGGTGTCACAGAGGAGACTCATCTGTCATATCTCCTCAGGCTAGAAGGACGTGATGTTCTGTCAGAATTGAAATATTTCTCACGCAGGTCAGTGGCTCCAAATACTTTATTTTACTGCTATAATCCCCCTATTACAGCCATGCACATGCACCATATATATTCACCCACATAGTGGTGTGAATATATTCACAGCTTTTGCCTATAAATGAGGAGATATGACCACAAGCCTTTATGCAGTATGGAAATACCCACTCATAAGCGTGTCTGTCAATCTCTTTTTTACACCGGTTTGGATGTTAACCTTTGAATTGTCAGTGCCCGGCATGAACATGACCAATGCTAACATTTTTCATTCCTCACATTTATAAATCGCCAGCAGAGACTGCGTGGAATTGAATAGTTTAGAAGATTTGCATATAAAATTACACTGCAGTGCATATTAAAGGAGCAGTCCATGCAGGTAGAGAAGAATAAAAACAAAGAAAAACAAAGGGGCAAGTTCATATGCGACGTCCATTTTTGCAATAGTTCTGTGTGATACTTATATAACCTGTATTGCTGATACCAACACAGATACTGATACTTTTAACCTAATATAAACCACATATAATATTAGGTTTTTAGTAGGGGTGCAAGGATACAGAAAATTCATGGTTCAGTTTGGTTCGATACTTTGGTGTCACGGTTCGATATTTTTTCGATACAAAAAATGTTCATGCCTTTTTAATTTGTCATTTATTAAAATTATAAATATATATTTTAACTCAAAAGTACAGTTTTTAAATTGAATGTTGCTGAAACAAAAGTAATTATAAAAATAAATCTGATTGAGGAATCACTCATCTTTGGAAAAGAGAGTTTATTACAGAGAAATGGCTCTTTCCAAAATAAAAGCTATACTATACGCTTCTTCTGGGCTATATTCTCAGCAGCATATTGTAGTGGGTCAGGGCTGTTCGGGGTTCTGTTTGTACAGTTATGTTTTGTTTATGTTGCCATAGTGACGGGTGACGCCCTCTCGCTGCGACGGTGTGTCCTTCCGGGGTCAGAGGGCGCCCTGTGTGTTGTTGTTGCTGTGCTGTTGCCGCGCTGAGCAGTTAGCTAGCGGCAGTGTTCTTCTGCAGATGTCAATAAACGGCTGTGCTCCCTGGCTAGCTCACGGGAAGCAAGACCAAACGATACCTCCGTCTCCTCCTTGTCTAAGCTCGCCACATTGGTGTCAGAAGTGGGATGATGGTGGCACCCCATGTTCTGACCCGAGTGACTTTTCCCCCGCGGGTCGTGACCGGCCGGTGCGCCAAAAGAAGGCACCTGGACATTTGCAGGACTTTGTGTGGGGTAATGGGGTCGTCGGGGACGACTGACCCCTTAGGTGGGGGCTATGTAGCGGGTCAGGGCTGTTCTGGGTTCTGTTTGTACAGTTATGTTTTGTTTATGTTGCCATAGTGACGGGTGACACCCTCTCGCTGCGACGGTGTGTCCTTCCGGGGTCAGAGGGCGCCCTGTGTGTTGTTGTTGCTGTGCGGTTGCCGCGCTGAGCAGTTAGCTAGCGGCAGTGTTCTTCTGCAGATGTTAATAAACGGCTGTGTTCCCTGGCTAGCTCACGGGAAGCAAGACCAAACGACACCTCCGTCTCCTCCTTGTCTAAGCTCGCCACATTGGTGTCAGAAGTGGGATGATGGTGGCACCCCATGTTCTGACCCGAGTGACTTTTCCCCCGCGGGTCGTGACCGGCCGGTGCGCCAAAAGAAGGCACCTGGACATTTGCAGGACTTTGTGTGGGGTAATGGGGTCGTCGGGGACGACTGACCCCTTAGGTGGGGGCTATGTAGCGGGTCAGGGCTGTTCGGGGTTCTGTTTGTACAGTTATGTTTTGTTTATGTTGCCATAGTGACGGGTGACACCCTCTCGCTGCGACGGTGTGTCCTTCCGGGGTCAGAGGGCGCCCTGTGTGTTGTTGTTGCTGTGCTGTTGCCGCGCTGAGCAGTTAGCTAGCGGCAGTGTTCTTCTGCAGATGTTAATAAACGGCTGTGTTCCCTGGCTAGCTCACGGGAAGCAAGACCAAACGACACCTCCGTCTCCTCCTTGTCTAAGCTCGCCACATTGGTGTCAGAAGTGGGATGATGGTGGCACCCCATGTTCTGACCCGAGTGACTTTTCCCCCGCCGGTCGTGACCGGCCGGTGCGCCAGAAGAAGGCACCTGGACATTTGCAGGACTTTGTGTGGGGTAATGGGGTCGTCGGGGACGACTGACCCCTTAGGTGGGGGCTATGTAGCGGGTCAGGGCTGTTCGGGGTTCTGTTTGTACAGTTATGTTTTGTTTATGTTGCCATAGTGACGGGTGACGCCCTCTCGCTGCGACGGTGTGTCCTTCCGGGGTCAGAGGGCGCCCTGTGTGTTGTTGTTGTTGTTGCTGTGCGGTTGCCGCGCTGAGCCGTTAGCTAGCGGCAGTGTTCTTCTGCAAATGTCAATAAACGGCTGTGCTCCCTGGCTAGCTCACGGGAAGCAAGACCAAACGACACCTCCGTCTCCACCTTGTCTGAGCTCGCCACAATATTAAACATATCAGGTCCCCATAAGGAGAATCATGTGCTAACGGCTGTCTAAATGACTCGAGTAAAGTTTGTAGCATGCATGCTTGTTGTTTTTGTCTGCTTCCACTTGTCTTTGCACTAGGATGATGTCGGCGTAAACGCGCAGTCATATTCGTTGTGTTCCCACTAGTGCTGTCAGCGTTAATCTCGTTGAAATGACGTTAACGCCACAACACGGCAAATCTCCGTTAACGAGCTACCCCTGATCGCCCGTGTGTGGGGCTAGACGGCCAACACGTTAACGAGCTAACTGCGCTAACACACTAGTTCCCACCCATGTAATTGAGCATTGCGTGGCACATCCAACATACTGTTTTACTTTAGTCCATGACGCGCTTACCTTCAGGGTCATACCTCACATGAAAACCAAAATAATTCCAAACGCCAGATCTGAATGAGGGTGGGGGAGGTTCAATTTGCAATGTTGCAAGGAGAGCTTATCTTCTGTCTCGCTAGCTTGCCCGGCGCTCTTCCTTCTGATGATGCTGTCTGTGTTGAGCGCTCAGTGGATCTGCGCTCGACAGTGCAGCCTAGGCGGAGTAGTCGAACGCAGATTCACTGAGCGCTCAACACAGACAGCATCGTCAGAAGGAAAGTTGATAAAATAAATTAAAAATTTTGTATTGTTCGATACATATGCGTACCGAACCGAAAGCACTGTATCGAACGGTTCAATATCGATACGAGTATCGTTGCACCCCTAGTTTTTAGGTCGATACATAATATAAAATATAATATAACCTAATACTAATTATTTAACAGTGGGCTACATACTAAACTTAGATGATAGAAACAAACTATTGCGCTAGTATGGATCCAATCTCAGTACTCACATTGATATTGATCCCTCTGCTCTTTTCCAGTAGCAGCAAGTAAGCACTGGTCACGGGTCGCTGCTGAATTGTTCCTACAGAGTTACTGTGAATTCCCCAACTTGTTTGATATGATAAGCAGATGTTCAAGATGACGAACAGCTGCCAGCCACTGATCTTATTAGTAGCTGCTAATTCTTTCTGCTGCGCCTCTAGTTGGGAAGTGTCTGTTTCTTTGCCACCCAATTGTCACACTGTGCTACGGCTCAGGCTCGCTGTCTCTCTGCTCACACGTCAACGCTAGTACTTCTAATCCAGGAGAGAAAATGAACTGTCACACATGTTTGATTGTTAAAAGTGGCTGCTGGTTTCCGTGACAACACCTCCACCGGCTGGGTTTGGAGTAATGGGCAGGCAAGACTTTTTTTTTTTCAATATTTGAAAGTGGTAATTCAAATGGAGGCCGAATTCACAGAGCGACAATGTGACAGATGCAACTCCATTTTTCAAGATGAATGTAAAAATGATGCAGCCCAGGGAGAATCAGAGAAAGCGCCATAAAACCCAGCAGTTCAGACGGAGGCACAGAGAGCAGACTTTCCCCGCTCACTCCACTTCCAGCCATTCGTACTTATTTTTTTATTAACCCCACTCCTACCATAACCATTATCCCTCTGGCTATTACGCACAAGATCCCCCCAGACCGACCAACATGCCAGAAAATGACTGGCATTAAATATGACACACAGTCCTTATACCATCATTGCAGAGAGGGCCATTTTCCTCTTGAGTGAAATGCAGGATGGTGCAGAGCGGATTTTTTTTCTTTTTCTTTTTTCACGACAAACAGGCCTAATGCGGTGTTTGAGTCATATAACTTCCACAGGCTCCCACCTGCATTTGCATTCGAGAACCACAACAAACTGCTGCTTTTCCTCATGCATACATGCAGCAGGATGAAGCCTTTCATCAGGCTGATCACTGTTGTTTTGTGTGGTTAAGCATTATTTTAATGACTCAGTAGCCACTCAAAGCTACATTTGAAATGCACATCAACAAGCATTTGTTTTGGTGATGTTGCCCAACCTGTACTGTCTCTGCCATCAAATGGCCATTCTGTAGAAATGAGTGGATCAATCCAAATACCGATACCAGCGCTTCTTTTGGCATAAGATCAATACTGTTGATGATTGATTCTTTGTTTCTATCTATAATGTTACTTTGGCAATGAAAAATTTACATAAAAAATACACAGTGAAAAATATCAGAGCATTTTTGTGTTGATTGTTACATCTATTTCATTTATAGCCTACAGCACATTTAACATGCAATGAACCAAAAGTCTTTACTTTCTAGGTCTACAAAAAAAGAGTTTCAAAATCCATGAAAAACTGAAAGGTTTGTTGCAAAAGCTAATGGTTTTGGGGAGTCAAAATGATGTAGTGGTCATCAAAATGTGTTTAGAATTTGCAAATTGGTGATGATTAATTTCATAAGTACATATATGTACTTGTGTGTGTAGATATATATGTATGTATATGTATGTGTGTTTGTTACTTGTAGTTATTACTGCCTGTTACCTGTGGTAATGCAATTTATAATTTATATATTCTGTATTCAGTTATGAAGGCTCTAATTGTTGGTTGCGAGCTGCCGCTTAGATGCTTGTATCTGCCCGGGGCTGTTGATGGGTCTGTATGCAATGATGGGCGTAGCTGCGGGAAGTTTATTGTTTTTTTTTGTTGATGAGTGAGTATAGGGGTGGGATTTAATAAGTTTTCTTCGTCCCACTCCTTTTTCAGGCAAGTTTTGTTTTTTGTTTTGTGTATTTTATGTTCAATATAGGTATTTGTTGTGCTTGAAAATGAATAAATAAATGAAATGAAATGAAATGAATAAGTCATGACACACTGCTCTCCAGTACATAAGGTGCCTTGGTGGGGTAAAAGTATTGGTATCGATATTGGTATTGGCAATACTGGCCCTGTATTTACTTGGCATCCGATCGATACCAAATTTGAAATATCACACTACCATTTTGACCTGTCAGAACTTGGTACTAATTATGTTTATTTAAAGCTAGGGATACTTGCACTGAAAGGATGCCTCTGCAACAGTCTGTCCAACAGAGCGGATTCAGTAGAAATGACATATTCTTGTAAAGGAAAATGCTTTAGATAATAAACCAGGTAAATTCGAATTATCATTCCACACCATAACACTCTGTGGTACACATATTCTCTGTAACTTCAGCAGTCTCAAGAGGTTAACTGGCTTGGTTACAGCAAAATAATTTCTTGCCCATAGCAATGACAAGTGTAGGATTAAGGAGTCACACAGAAAAGGATAGCATAGTGCATTGTTGTTTGGCGCTAAGATATGTCCCTCCCTGTGGATGCGCTGTCTGTTTGCCTGCAGCAGCATGACCTGCCCACTCTTGGCTCTCTGCTACTGCTGTGCAGGGATCTCTCAGGATTTATTGATTCCAGCCTGTCCACCCACCAGAGGATCCGATGCTAGTTAACATGATGCAGAGTCCACATATTCAGAGGCCAGAGAGTACTGCAGGCCTGAACTCTGGTTTGAGTAATTGAAAATGATGGTGATCAGTCAGATGCAGGTTGCAGCTGATTAGGTGTGTTTACAAACAGGTAGAGAAATCAATGAAGACAGGTCAGTAGAAATCAGAAGTATCTGAATGAACATCGGTGAGCGGTACCAGGAGTCAAGAGGTTCACTGGATTAATGCAGTGGCCTTACTTAAGCATTATGTAAGTAGCAGTTAAAAACAGCTAGTGTCACCAATGTTTCAGTTAATAATGCAAATAATAATTACACATTTGCATTTGCCTTTTCAGTGCCATCCATCCATCCATTCATTTTCTGCTGCTTATCCAGGTCTCAGTCATGCGGTCTGCAGTCTGATACCCCCCCTCCCCTCTAATTCTTCTGGGAGCTCTTCCCAAGCGAGCAGAGGAACACGATCATCTGTCTGTCCTGTACCAGCCTCAGGGACTCCTCCCACTGAGAGATGCCAGAAATATCTCACCTAGGAGGTGCCCAGGAGGCATCCTAATCAGGTGCCCGAATCACCTCAACTTAGCTGTTATTCTCAACTCGTTTAGATGAGCAATGACTCAACTCCGAGTCCTTCATGAATCTAAAGTTGGATAGAAACTTACAGTTCTGACTGTAAAATTCTATAAAAAATATTCTGTGGACGAGACAACAGGTAATATTTCTGGAAGGTTTGAGTCTTGTTACATCTGGCATAAAACTAAGAGCATTTGATAAAAAGATCATCATACCAACAGTCAAACATGGTGGTGGTAGAGTGATGGTCTTGGACTGCTTTGCTGCTTCATGACATGGACGACTTGCTATAAACGATGGGACCATGAATTCTGCTCTCTAACAGAAAATCCTGAAGGAGAATGTCTGGCCAGTCAGTTTGTGCCCTGAAGCTAAAGCACATTTGGGGTATGCTGCAGAACAATGATTCAAAACACACCAATGAATGTTTAAAACAAAGAAAAAAGAAAAGAAAATGAAGGTTTTAGAGAGGCCGAGTCAAAGCCTGAACATGAATTATATTGAGCTTCTTTTGCATGACCTTAAACTCCCCAGTGTGGCTGAACGAAAACAATTCTGAAAAGAACAGTGGGCTATAATTCCTTCAGAGAGATGTGAAAGACTCTTTGCCAGTTATTACAAACACTTGAGTGCAGATCTTCCTACCAAGGATAGCACAATCGATTAGCTATAGGAGGCAGTTACCTTTTTGCTTTGGGCCAGGTAGTTTGGATAGCTTTTTTCCTTTAATAAGTGAAATAATCAATTAAAAAATTATGTATTTACACAGGTTATCTCTGTCAAATATTATTAATAATGTCAATTTGGATAGCAGACATGAGGTAAATCATTTTGTGTAGGCATGGCCAAAAGATTCCAGCCTTTTAAGTATGTTTATCATCAGTGATTATTCACAAATAACTGTGGCTTTTGCTACTTAAGTGAAAACAGAATCTGGTTTCATTATTTTATCATAGCCTACATAATGCCTTAAGGCCACTGCTGCTGTGATTTGGCGCTGTATGAACAAAATTGAATTGAGATGAATTGAACAACAGCTTTATCCCATCTTAAGGGATGCACCCATATACCAGTCATTTCAATGATATATCAACAGATAATATAAGTAGTGGGTGTATGTTGTTGTGTCGCATGTTCCTCTGGCACAAAAAGAGGAAATAAAAAATCTGACGCAGATACAATGTTGAAATAATTATTTAGACTGCTGATGTTATTTTGGTTGTTAAACATTTTTTAGTTATTTTTTTGGTGCATCCCTTTGAAAATTTGCATGTTACCAGTGTAACGTTGGCATCTCATCATTCATCTTCCCTTTCTTTGATAGCTTGCTCTACATCATTACACTTAGAGTTAACGTGGTACTCAATCAAGCCTTGGGATGTTCATAAATTACGACGGCTGCCAAGATGAAATGAATAATTGCAGTCGAGTATTATTTCGAGCCCCGCCAGGTTGAGCTTCGTGCAACCTCTGTCGTACACAGGGAGGGATCGTGCAGCGACGCCTGCCTATCGAGGGTGGCCGCACGCAGACTTACGATGGTGGTGATGAGGAGGGGAAAGGCTTGGCGTGGCGCAATACACGATAAGGTTTCTGCACCACTGTGGACAGCACTGGGGGATTGTGGGAGAGAGCTTATCAGTCTGCGTCAGGGTCTATCAGCATCTGTCATGTTTACTCCTCAGGTGTGCTGGCTGCTGGCTGACTGTTCTGCCAAGGCTCCTTCATATCAGCCAGCTGAGAGCTAACCGGGAGCACAAACACAAACCCACCCACTGCTGCTGCAAACCAAAACCCTCTCTATTACCTCATCCTATATATAAATCTCTTTTTCTCAAAGTTTAGCTACTTTTCCTGTCTCATCCTTTCCCAGCTTGCCTTTTAGTCTGTAACCACTCTGCCACTCTGTTCACCTGTCTTGGAATGGATATGAAGTGAATCATCCTTTAACAGGATATCAACAGACTTGACCAAATAGCTCTACACCAGCCTGTGTGTTTATATGTGTGTACCGTGTTTATCTATCTTTGTGGGGACAAGAAATTGGAATTTCACTATACTTGTGGGGACCAACTGCCTTTATGGGGACAAAATGCCAGTGTCCACAAGTTTGAAGGCATTTTTGAGGCTCAAAATGTGTTTTTTGGGTCAGCGTTACAATTAGGTTATGGCTAGGTTAAGGCTAAGGGTTAGTGCCTTATTTTTGATGGTTAGAGTAAGCGCTTAGGGAAAACAGTATGTCAATAAGATGTCCCCACTAAGATATGAAAACACAAGTGTGTGTGTGTGTCTTAAAGTGAAGTGACAGAGCAGAGAAGTCATTTTGCACTCTGTAACCTCTTCTCTGCTCTTACAGAAGCTAAAAATGAGGAGGGAGGAAGTGATTGTGTAAGACACAGACAAAGGGTGGCATACACTAAATATGGGAATTTAAATTCTGAAATTTTGTTTGTGCCTGTGTGCCACAGAAAGAAAGAGAAAAGGGGAATGAGAGAAAAGTGAGAGGACAAAGTTAAAATGAAAGAGAGGGAGAGAGAGAGAGAGAGAGAAATGAGAGATTTGAGAGAGATTGTCAAAATGTCGCGGGTAGAAAAGTCAGCAGTGAGGTGAAGAGGAGTCAAACAGAGCGAGAGGAGGTTGAAACCATAATTAGTGTCAGTGAGTCACTACGAGTGGCCCTGTGTGATGTCACTGGCTCCCCCGTTCTCTGTATCCCGCACTGAGGACAAGCTTGGCGACTAGCACATCCTGACCTCTCGCCTTGCTAAGGAACACGCTGTACTCTCTTCTGTTTTACTGCTGCACAGCCTCCAGGCTCCGGTCTCCAGCCCTAGCTGTGTCGCCTGTAATGACCTCATCACTGTTTGCGGGGTCACACTCATGCCTGCTGTGGCTGCTGATGTGTCAGCGTGTGTGTGTATGTGTGTGTGTGTGTGAATGTGAGAGAGCGAGAGAGAGAGAGTCCTATTTTCCAAGCGTGCATCTTTCTTATCACTGGTAGAGCATGAAGAGCTGCTGCATGACTGACAGCAGAATCAAACCAGTGTAGCAAATACCGTCTGCCTGACCATCTCGCTGGCAAATCAATGTAACATTGGAGCAAATCAGAGCAACATATGAGAAGTGGCCTCTGTACATTCCTCCTCTGTGAGGCAGACGACCGTGGCCTGTGTCATGCTGTTTTCTCCTCACTGTGGTATCACAGAGAGGCAGGCGGCCAACCACTGTGAAGGAGTGTGCTCTGGAATGACAAACACCCACTTGATCTCATGAACCTGCATAACAAATGGATCTCAGTGCCACGGACATGGCCAGTGCCGTGAGAGATGGAAAGGTTGAGGAATTCACATGACACACACACACACACACACACACACACACACACACATGCACGCACGCACGCACGCACGCCAAAACCCCCCACTAAACACAAAATAATTTGCATCAGTCACAAAACATTTAAAAAGACAACAGCTTGGGAATAATAAAGTGAAATTTAAAAAATCAAACAGAAACAGAAAAAATATTGAGTGAGAGTAATAAAAGTCTTTTTTCTTTTTCAGCAGAGTATCTATTAACCATAAATAGAAATACATATGACACATAGCCTGCAGGTTTATCTGAGTGGAAGTGGAAATTACTTGAGAAAGGGCTGGTCTAGGCAGGGGTGAGCAATTAATATTACCAGTTCTGCTCAATATTAATTTGATCTCTTTACAAGCTCATTGGTGCCGCCCTCCACAACAGTCCTTGATTCTCATAGGGCCTCATGGAAGCTTAACTACCCACCCCATTCTAGAGTGTAGAATCGCTTTCTTTTTTTATTTTGCCACATGCATGCACGTCTTCCCACACCTACCTAAGCACTACTCTACCGACTTAATGATTTTGCTTCTTGTTGTTTAAATAAAGTAGCCAAATTGTGACAAACTTGCATAGACTTGCTTCTTGTCATAGTCCTGCACTGGTGTGCTCCTCTATCTATGGTCTCTAGAGTTCTCGATTGGGTTGGGCAGGTTCTGTCTCCGCCCTTGGGTGGTAGATTTAGTCTTCCTGTCTTTCAGCCTGATTCCCACTTCCTCAGCAGGACCAGTTTATATCCTGAGCTGCTTGAGCTTCCATTCCTTAATAGATTGCCAAACCTCCTGAGAGTGGTAACCAGGCTCAGAGAGAGCTTCTCTGCATTCTAGTGCTTTCCCCGGTGTTTACGTTTGTGTTCTTCTATGGGTGATGGACAATCTTCCAACCAGATTTGCTCACCTGTTCCAGTTGAGTTCGTCCTTTTTGGTGGAAAATAGCCCCCAATGTCCCCCAGTGGCTTCAGGAAACAAACTCATGTCCCTTGATCCTTAGTATAGCCCGCCCCACCTCTCTAAGTAAGCCAAACTCTTCCAAGCCAAAATCTCCTCAGGATCAATTCTGTACCATCGCTCCACAGTAGCCTTACTAAACCAATGCATATTTCCTCTCTCCCAGGGTTCTCAAGCCCCCCTGGCTGACACTATTTCCTGAATCATGAATATGTTGCAGTCAGTCTCTGATCAAAACCTCTTTGTGTCAATAAATCATTTTCAGTAAAACACATTGTTCATTGGATCTCTCCTTAGACACCACTTGCATTAACACTTTCTGCTATATGTTTAAGCTTTTTTCAATAACATGTAAACATCATTTTAAAAAAGTGGCCTTTATCGGTGTACTACTGTTTAAACCATTTCTGCCCCATAAAACACATCCTTGGATGCAACTGTAAACATTATTATTGGAGTATTCCGGGGTGGTCACGTGTTTCAGGTCTTTGAACTCCTCTCACCGGTGACTCAGCTGTGGCTGACTGGGCCACAGCTTGACTTCAGGTTGGGTCTCCTCTCTGAATCCCAGATGCCTCGCTGATATTCTTGATAGTTCAGGTCCTTGACAGTTCCGTGAAACTGAGTTAGCTCAGGGCCTTGAAGAGAATGCCCCAGAAATCCTCCTCTGCATCCAACTTTAATGGGCATGCATCCTGACACTTTACCCTGCTACTGGCAGACGATGACCAGTTATTCATCCGAGGACCTTTTTCTTTTTACTTTTTTTTTTTTTTTGCACTTCCTCCATGCGATCCTCCCACAGCACTGTCAGTTTCACTAGTGTGATATTTTTGGTGGCCTCTGTGACCAGGAGAATGTCTGGCCTCAGGGCAGCTGTAACTGTGCAGTGGGAACTTCAGATGGGTCTCTAGAGAATACTGCACATTGTTATGCCCACTAAAACGGTTATTTTTGGAAATTATGCTACAGCATGTAATGTTACGTTGACCTTTTGTTGATTCAGATTGCTTCAGACTGGATGGCTCTATAGATTTTTTCTTGCAATTGATTTACACCAGAGCAGGCTGGTTCATAGAGGTGTAAGAGGAAGGCATCTAGATAGACTGATATCTCCCTCTTGCGTCTGAAAACAACAACAAAACAACAATAACAAAGGGAAAGGGTAGTTTATGTAAAGTGGTGTTTGGGGCAGAGAAGGTTTTATATCTCTGGTATAAATTTAATGTGCTTAAATCTGTTCGAGATTTAAAATGAGAATATAATGGAGCATGTCTTTAACCAATCAATAACCACAATAAAATTCTGACATTATGTTTGTATGATGCCAATTCACTAATTTTAGCTTTATTAAGTTAAAAATACTGGGCTTGTGTGTGGAGTATTCGCCTTCTAGCTGTGCTGGTTTCTTCAGCGTCCTCCAAAAGTCCACAGACATGCATGTCATGTTAATTGATCTCAAAATGAGAGAAAGTGTATTGGACAAAGTGTTGTATCAATATATGGGTTAATGGGGCTAAGTGCTTTGAGTAGTCAATAAGCGTAGTAAAGCCAGTGCTTTTCAATTAGTGAGTATAGCCTTTGTTTTTCAAGATTTGCATTTTCTTTTTAATTATTGAGAAGTTGATAGCTACATGCATAAGACAACACAGCCAACAGTTAGCGTGTTGTAGCTGTGTTACAAGTTTTTTTTGCTAAGAAGAATACATTTTGATTTGGGGTGCAACAAGATGAGAGCAGACATAGCGCTCCACTCTGCTGCTTCAGCTGCCTCAGCTGGACTTAGGCGTGCTCGGCTCATGACATTAGATCTGAATTATTAAAAATCCTAGATTCACGATCTGCATTTGTTACCTGTGACCTAATCGCACAAAGGCTTCTAATAACAGACGTTATTATTCATTTCAAGGTTCAAGGTTCAAGGTTCAAGTGTTAGAACCTTTAATGATCTTCCAGAATGGTCTGTTTCTCATTTTGTTCTCTCTTTCTTAATTTTTCTTCATCTCCATTTTTTTCTGCAGGAAGTTACGACACATTAGGCTTTTATTCCCCCCCTTGGAAAATCTGTACCCTGTACCTGTACATGTATTTCAACATGGGAAGGTGCATGGGAGCCTATGTGTTGCCTTCCATCCATTTTTGATGACCACATAGAGTTATCCACACAGCTTCCACCTGCTTCCTCCAGGCAGCCTCCAAGCTGCCAGATTTACTGAGGCACGGTGCCAGAACAAACTGTGTTTTAAAAAATAAAAAAATAACACTGTCAATATTTTAGAAAGACAACACAGTGAGTAGATTGCATGTAATGGGTGGGAACTCAGAGAGTTTTGACCCTTGTATATGCATTTGTGGGAGTTTGCATGTTCAAGGTGAAAAATATGGGGCGAGGAATATTTAAATCAAGCATGCAAACTGATTTAGTAATGCTTAATGTTTGCCACATGCAGTTTACTGCTAATTGTCCCAATATTCAACACTTAAAAAAACGCATGTCTCAATTTTTGCAATCCCTATACTGTAATAAACTTTAAAAACACATTTTTATCTCAATTACATTCAAGCTGAAGACAAGCTGAAATCTTCACCCTAATACAGAAAGCGATGCATTCTCTTGAAAAAGTGTATTCAAAATACATAAACAAAGCAGGCTGTTTGCTATCAATTGCTAACACTACCCAGTCATATGCAAAGTGTTAAGGTCAACGTGTAGACCTGCCATTGGGACACAAACTTCAATACAAAAGCAGTGATTTAGGGTCAGAGTAATGAGTAATATAACTAACTAAACACTTCCTATTATGAGTTTAAATTCACTTTCAACCAAATTTATAAGAATATGTAACTCTACATACTTACAAGTAATTTCAAACTGAATTTCTGTTATTATCGCAGCCTGCATGCAGTATCCTCATGTCCCACTAGGGGGCCCCAGCCCAGACTTTGGAAATCACTGTCCTAGTTGAACGTGTCAGCACCATGGACAGCGCGCAGATGATCGGATTTAGAGGTGAACCTGCATTAATTCAGCTGCATGCAGTTTGACAGTACGTGAGATACATCTTTTTTTTTTAAAATCCAGCACAAAAAATTGTAGTTGTATTTTTAACACTAACAGGCAATCAGACACTTCTGGTTTGTTTTATCCCTTGAAGCGATGCACGTTGTCTTAATACAAGACAAGACTGCTACAGAACTCGATGTGAAAATATTGTTGTACGGCTTACAGTCCTACACTGGCTACCATAGGGCTACATTTAACATACATGTGTATGACCTTTATTTATGTGCTTTTCTGATTACAATTAACAAGCTGCGCTTGCCCTGTTAGTAAATTGCGCGTAGCTGAATATCATCTCTTGGTTTGCAGCCTTGCTCTAAATTGCGGGTCTCTTGGCAGAATGGGCATGCTATTTTGACACCTGTCAGCACTCTTTGCACTCACGCTTAACAAATCTGGCCCCAAAAGGCAGAGATCTGATACACACCTCCGGTCTCTATTTAAGAAGGGCTTACTTTATAACTTAGCCTGGATGTATAAATAGCTTGAGAAATTCAGAACCTTAACCTGAGAGGTGTATTTGTAACATAAAAACATACCAGAAATGAGTTTGCAGGTTACTTTTTGACACAGCAGTGAAATGAAAGAAAATGTGCGATTTCTTTTTTCTTTTTTTGTCTATGGTAGTTGTTCTACTACCATGGCACACTGGCACAGACTGTACTGGGATCTGCTGATTGTGTTAGTAATGCTCCATGTTAAACAGATGGGACAAAATGGAGGGAACAGCGCGGTGCTTGTGTGTCTGACCTAGCAATGCATTTTAACAGAAAAAGCAGTCAGGGAGCCTGAGCAAAAATACCACCCAACTGGTGCTGAAAATAAGCAGCTTCTCTTGCCTGTCAGGTGTAATTCTCACAGTGTTCAGCCTGTCATGAAATTATTAAGTCAAAAAAAAAAATCCTGTAGGGATTTCTCTGCCTTGCCATCAGTCTTTCTCCTGATCAGTCTAGCACAACATGATGTATGTAGATGGTCTTGCAGCTCATCTGTCATTTGAAGAAGAGACTGTCTGATTCCACCTGGCAGGGAAATGCACACACTGTTCTGCATCCATCTACCCCAAGCCCTGCCCAGTACACACCCACTCTGACACACACAAACCAGAGGAAACAAATGGACAAAGCTTACTTTGTGCTTTAAATGAATGTTGCACTGGGGCACGGCTGTCATAGCAAATCACGGTAACACTCAGCATGCCTCTATGCTTCTGTTAAAAGAACACCATGAGCTCCCCCCATTAATCCATACCCTGTCTCAAGCTCCACAGTACAGGAAAATAGGACACTTTTATTGAATCCACAGTTGCATGTTTTTTTATTATGCATCTAGTACACAGCATTTAGTGGCCTCATTTAGAGCAGCTGATGTTATATCATGGTGCATGTGACTGTCTATACTTTATACCAATGGAAAACAGCAAATCAAGGGTGCATATATGAGCGTTTGTCTCTTTGAATGTGCTCACATTATGGAACTTTTATGCGTTATGAGCTTGGTCTCATTCCCAACTCGTCACACATGGGACGCTTGTTCAGAACCACTTAGTGTTAATTTTGAATGCTGTGGGTACAATTTAGCATAATTTCCAACATGCAGGGTTGATTTTTAACACAAACCTTGATCTTTTCCTCATCCTCACCAAACACTATTTCTGGTGCTTTAAATTGAGCCAAACAGAGAACAAAAATAAAACAGCGAGAGAAGACATGAACTGCAGTCCTGGGTAATTTACTCATTCCCATGACAGTTGCATTAAACCCAATACTGTCAGAAGGCCGGGGTTTGTGTCCCCTGTGGGAGCTTTGTTCTTTGCACTTATTTTCAATATGTAATTAATCACTTGTTAATTCTTTTCCCCTTCCTATTTTATTTCATGTTTACTCATTTTTGGGCTAAACACCACAACTATTTGGTCTTGAAATAGATTATGGTTTTGTTACTGTTCATGAAACTGTAATGCCAACAGCTCCTGTATGTGATCATTTAGAGGAAATCTTAAAACCCTTCCAACAGGCTTATATTCTGCTGTCTTTATCTTGATTCATGTATGTCAGAATAAACGTAAAAATTACAAAAAATATATTTTTACCATCCATCCATCTATCCAAAAGCTGTTTAAAGCCCATTTAAAACAAGAGCACTCAGAGAGCACAACTTCTCAGAAGGCAATGGCTTTACTAAAACTTTGATCTTTTATGATATGACGTTAGCCTGTGTTTTTTTTTCAAGGTCAACTTTGACCTTGGACGCTAATAACAAAGGTCAAGGTCTAATGCTAAGCCAACCTAGGTACCCATGTCCCCAAGGCCTAGCATATTGTTGTGAAGTTTGAAGATCATCTATAAAAAGTTATAGGTATTATAACATTCTTACTGATTTTCACAGTTTGTGTGTATTTGACCCTAACCCGAAATCTTGAAAAGCTAATAAAGAGACAGAACTGATGTCAAACTCATACTATTAACCTAAGATCTTTTTTTTTTTTTTTTTTTTTAACACTGTGCAGTTCTGGAAGGTAATTCACTTTTACAGCACTGTCATATATTCAAACCCTACCTACCTTCTGTCACGGTCGGACGGCCCTTTCCAGACGACCCTGCTTGTGTTTATGTTTTCTGTATATGTGTTTGCTTCTCCCTCCCTGGCCCTCGGGGTTGTTTACGGAAGTGCGCGCCGTGGGAGAGGCGTGTTCTGGCGACTGTCGTCATTGGGAGTCCCTCTTCGCTGTTGCCGGCCCACCTGCAGCTGATTACCTGACCAGTGGTTGGTAATCATTCCTCCAGGCTAGAAAGGGGTATTTAACCTGGACTCACGGCGACAGTCGACGTGGGATTATTACTCCGAACTGGTATAGTCTGTGCGAGCAGTGTGAGTGTGTTATTCGGCTAGCGTGTGGCTAACGCTGGATTTTCCTTCTTCCTCCAGGAGGGGCGAGCGGAGAAGCGAGTTGGGGAGCACACACACTAAGGGAGTTACTACACGGAACGCACTGGGAGCAAGGGACGAGCACGATTGGAAAATTGCACTTTTGAATGGATTGTTGGACTTGTCTGTTTCACTGTAAATAAACGCACTGTGTTTCTGTGAGCAAGAACCGCGCCTGGGTCCCTCTTTTCCGTGACACCTTCCTCTGTCTTCCTCATCCTTAAGGATTTCAAATTTTTTCTCACAAGTCTCAATCAACCCAAGATACAAATGGCCATTTTTGCAATTTTTGAGCACAGTGGCAACATTGTCCCTGTTACAAGTCAGTGTACCATTAAAACGCATGTGAATCTGTTATTTATGAGCTGAAATAGTTTTTAAAAAAAAGTTGTTATGAAGGGAAACATCCCACGCAGGGCCCATTTTCCCTCTCCATTCCATGTCTCTTTGATCATCTGAGTTTGTCCTCACCTCTCTCTCCCTGCTTTAGCCTTACCATATCAATCGTTATTTTATATACACTTCATCAAAGCAGCTTCAGGGCAAAAAAAAAGAAAGAAGAAAAAAAGCACAAAACCTCAGCAGAGGCTAGGGTTTGATTTCTTACATAGATCCAAACCTAACGGGGGAGTCTTGTTTTCCTGCTTGAAACAATCTACATTAATCCTACTCCCATGGAGAGCTCTAGTTGAGGTGAGGAGTTTTGTTCCACTCCCTGACCAAATGCCATCATATGAAGTGGAGACCTGCCAGCCTCAAGCTTTGATGTATAAGCAAATTAGTTAGAGCTGCCTTATACTTTTCTAATTCCAGCCAAATAGCAACGTATGTCAGGTACACACATGTAACAGATGTGCCACACATATCTTCACACCTGTCTTTGGACTGGTGTGAATGGTTGTACCAAACCCGGTTTATAAAGTGCCCAACTCTAAACAGCACAGCCATTAGAACTAGGACGATACCTCACAGCACAACTAGTGCTGTCAGTGTTAATCCCGTTAAAATGACGTTAACACCATAACTGCACTATGGTGTTAACGCTAACTCGCTAACGGAGATTTGCCGCCACAATACACATTGGCCAGCACAGGACCACTAGTGTGTCTGCAACTATCCTTGTGCTGGCCCATGTGTGGGCTACCTCTGGCAAACCTGATCTGGGCCACCAAAGGGTCGTCATTCTTTGTGGTATGTGGGCCATGTGTAAGCACATTGTGTGGGCCAGATCGGGGCCATACCAATTTTGCTATGTGGGACGGCAAGGCCGGGATGGTCCATTTGGTAAAGTAAATCCCTTGGGCATCTTTCTTGGCCTTTAGACAATAATTCTGATGGCAAAGGAACCAAACGGGACAGGTAAAAAAAAAAGCAAAAAAAAAAAGCTAAAAACAGGAAGCTATGGCTACAGTTTGCATAAGTTCAACATAATTAGACAACAGAAGATCGCAAAAATGTTGCCTGGTCTGATAGGTCATGATTTCTGCTGGGACACTAAGCTGGTAGGTCCAGAATTGGACATAAACAACATGAAAGTAGGGATGGGTATCGTTTAGGTTTTATCCGATACCGGTGCCAAACCGGTACTTTTGAAACGGTGCCGGTGCTTAAACGGTGCTCGAACCGGTACTTAAAGAATGGAGAACTTTGTCCAAAAACCTTTTATGTTTAGCTGTTTTTTTGTGAAAAGATAACAATGTTAGCTTTTTCTGCAGCTATAGGGCATATATGGTATCACTCTTAGCTGGAAGCAGTGCAATGTAAAAAACACAAACTTTGTCCAAAAACCTCTCATATTGAACTGTTTTCCAATTTTTTCTTTGGTCATTTTAGCCTTTTTGGCCAGGGTGAAGGGAGTATCTGCAATCAAACAAGAAGACAGCCGCATGTAACTACAACGGTGGTTGCTAGTTTACCTTACATGCATTAATGTAATAACGTGGTTAGCGTACTCAACGTAAATTACACACGGACAACATTAAGCTACTCACGCAGAGAAGAATGGCTGCTGTTGCCATCATCATCTGTCATCATTTCTGCTAGAAAAACTGGCAGGGCTAGGGGCCAGGACTCTCCTCTTCGGGTTTTGGGGGATGTTGCCGATAACAGGCACCACACCCGTAGTAGGTATGGTGCATTTCTCGGCTTTAAAAAAAACGCTATGTGTCGCCAGGTGTTTCATCAGACATGAGGCGTTACCTCCTTTGAACAGTATCACCTTAAAGCACTTGTTGCAGGCTGCTGAGTTTGCATCTCTTGCTGTGAAGTACAGCCAGACTTTTGACCGCTTCACCGTGGGCATTTTTAATCTGTAGCTCTGCTCTAAAAGAACATATGTACCTGGGCCCGCCTACTATCCTTGGAAAGGTAAAATGATTGGCTAGAATCTGAAGTATATGATGGTATAATGATGTGGAGAATTTCTTTCACACATTTTGGACCCCTAGAACCAATTGAGCACTATTTAAACACCAAAGCCCATCTGAGTATTGTTGCTGACCTGTTCCATTTCTTTTATGACCATGCTGTACCCATCTTCTGATGGCTGCTTCCAACAAACCATGTTACATGCCTCAAACCATCTCAAACTGGTTTCTTGAATATGGCCAACACAGTCATCAGATCTCAGTCCAATAGAGCACCTTTGGGATGTGGTGGAGCAGGAGATATCATGAATGTGTAACAGACAAATCTGCAGCAAATGTGTGAAGCTATCATGTCAATATGGATGAAAATCTCTCAGGAGGTGTTTCTAGCACCTTGTTGAATCTATGGCATGAAGAAATAAGGCAGTTCTGAAGGTTAAAGGAGGTCCAGTACTAGCAAGGTCAGCCTAATGAAGCAGCCAGCGAGTACATGCTGCGAAGACATGTAGCTTTAGCAGGTGGTAATAAACATATATACATAGACTTTAAAAAAAACAAAAACCTTAAACACTGAGCACCATGCTCTTTTCCCCTGACAACAGACCTCGCTGTTCTCTGCTCTTTTAAAACAGAAGCACTTTGTTAGCTTTCGCTAATGCCTGTCTGCGTACGTCCCAAGAGATATCCATGCCGGGTAAATGTTCACATTTTAGATATAAGACAACACAGAATATCTTTAAATGCCTCTATTAGCAAAATATGAATAATTCAGCACCTGCGGACCTAAGTGTGATATATTTAAAATAGGGTGAAGGCATGGAGTTTATGATTTATGATCACTGGGGTCAGGTGGTGGTGGGTGGGGGGCAGTGTCATTGAATCACCCCTCACTTCGGATGTAACGACTTAACTATGCGTATGACACGTGCTAAACATGATCGCCGGCCTGCTGGCCAGCCTCATTCTAGGGGAGGTCGCAACTTCATTATGCCATCTGAAACCAGTGTGGGAGCCCGCTCAAACAGGCTAAGACCAATTATTTAGATTAATTCGATACACCCTTCCCAACCCCATTCTGCTCGGAGCATCTGCTTAGGCTCAAGGAAATGATGATGTACGAGGCGTAATTTAGCCTTGAGAGAGGGAGAGAAATCACTGTGGCTGATTGTGGCCAAATGAAATTCAGATGAACTGAGCTTATTAAGAGGTAAAGGGGATGGGAATGTACAGGTAAGAGGTTTATCAGTGTTAATAAATGCTATGGCTACCTCCCCTGAAAGCTCTAGAAGAAGAGAAGAAGAGGTGGGGAGGGGTGAGGGTCTTCAGTCGTCCAAATGGACTCGACATCAGCTGTGGCCGAGAAAGATCGGAGAATTATCACATACAGCTCATTTCTAGAAGTTAGTGCTGCTTTTATGAGTGTTTTTCTCAGCACCAGATGGGCAAAATGTTGCACGGGCATTGTTTTACAGTGCCGATGTCATCCTGAATTAACAGCAGTACTTCTCAATAGGCGTCGGTGAAGCATCTTTCTGGAAATCGCCAGGCAAAACACAGCAGAACATGAGAAGAGGCACAAAGCTGTAGCGATGGCGGTTCAGATGTCATTATTATTTATGAATTACACCAAAGCTCATTTTAGCAGCAATGAAATCTTAAATGGGGTTATGAGAACATCATCGCCACTGTGTATCACTGAGCCTTATAAAATAATGGATTTAAATGGAAACTCACTGCCAGCGTTAATGAAGCATGACAAGCATTCCCAGTTTACACAGAAAGAGGGAGAGCGGCAGAAAGGAGTGAAGTGATAAAAGAGGTTCATGGGTTTGTGAAATGAAAGGCCATGGAAGGCAGTGGGATGGGGGGATAAAGTCTGTTTTCACATTTTACCTGAACATATATAAATTGGGTCATTAGGGTTAGGATTGGCTTTAGGTGGAAAGCACTGTGTAGAGAGCTTGAGGTTGGAAACTTTATGGAGATTATATCAGATTTTTTATTTTTCCTCCTACACCAGGTTTGTAAATTATGAATTATGGTCATGACAAAAAAAAAAGAAGAAAAAAAGAAAATCTTTTCATATCCCAAGTGTCCTGTGTGACTTTGTTCCTTGCTGTAAGCTTTTCTTTGATGGAGAGTGAAGATGGAGTGGACCCTAGGATAAAAAGTTATTTTTTCTCTTGTAAGGCAAATGCACACCCCGTTGTTTCGCAACATTTCATATACTTGCATACAAGTCAGAAAGAAGCAATTCTCCCAACTCTTTCAAGTTTGAATTGGAAGACTTTAATACATCAAGAGTTATTTTAGATTGAGGTAGGTAAACACACTGCCTCTGATGCAGAAATCAACAGTCGCCCCAGGATCATCCCTGCTTTTAAAGCCGTTATTTGAATACAAGCCCGTGTTTCTGCATGACTATATTTGTTTGCACTGGAGTCCACTCCGAGCTATAGATTCATGTCTTTGTGGGAGTCAGAAAGCGGCCATGTGTTTTGCTTGCTAATGAAGCCAAAGGATGAGAAGAAAGAAACCTTGTTTACTCAATGAAGATAACAACAGCTCAATCACCCACCTGACCTGAATCCTTAATTGGGATCATTATTATACTCGGGACAACTAAAAGAAGATAAGTTTCCCATTTGCATAGCAGAGCGGAGATGATAACTGACGCTGCATGTCACCTGTAGACAAGGAGCTTCAATCACAGGAGAGAGTAGATTTATCGTTTCTTATGTCACAGCCGTGAACGGAAAGCTTTTAATCAGATCAGTTTTCTGTAAACAGAGAAACACATGCATACATAAGCCCCATGCTCCTACATGATAGCCAAACCTGTGAGTCCTGAATGAGCAGTCCAGAAGCCCAGGAATATCCAAAAATCCTTGCTGTGGATCTCTACACCTGGTACACTCTCATACAAGCTGCGGTAGTGGACATTAGCTAATCTTAGCTGATCCCTTTCTGAGAACGCTGTTGAATCTGGAATATTGCTTCCTGTGAAAGTTGTGATAGGCGCCATCTGATATGCATTAGCATTAGCGACAAGCTTAAGTGAAATGTCATTTTTTTCAGTGAGCCTGATCGCATGTATCAACCAAGCTGGAACTCACCGGAGGTTTCTTGTGGTATAGATATTAATTTCACTCTGATGTGCCCACAGTGAGCCTGAGTGCATGAGTGGATGAATGCAGTCACACATACAGCCTCAGTTTGAGACCGGGCTTGAGATTTCAATATCGCCATGACTTTATTGCCATTATTGCCCTGTTGGCAGCTAATATGTGAGTGAAATGCCAGTTTCCCTGCTTGTTCCTTTGTTATCCTCAACACATACACACATATATGCGCACACAAGTTGCATGCTCAGGCCTGACTGCTCTTTTTCCAGGGGACTTGATGGATAAACTCGGGCTGTTTTGTGAGAAAAATGTGTGAAATGTTATAGGCAGACAATTTTACACCCCTCTCTATGTTTAGACATATCCATTTTTTCTTTGTTTTTTTTTTTTTTTGGCCGGCAGATCTTTGCACAGTTGGACATTTTCCTGGCCATAACTGTAAATACAAAAAAGGAAACAACTTGCTGTTGTTGTGGAAGTTTTCCATTTAAATAAAGCCTGCAGACGAGCGGTGAGCAGTAGCTAACATTCTTTAATCAAAAAACAAAGAACACAAAACCAAGTTGGTGGAGAGCCTGCATGACCGCGGGGCAGACGGTCAGCAGTCTCCCAGAGCCTAACATGGCTCTCAGTTAAATGCCGTCTCCAGGAACAAAAGGCAGTACACAGCTGTTTCACACCTTAAGGTTCACACTCCCTCGAAGAGACAAAAGATTCTTCCTGTGGAGTTTTCTGCTTCCCCCAACTTCCTTACTAGACCCCCACCATTTGTCTGAGTATGAGTGTGAAACATGTTAAAATCCAGTGGCACCAAGGCATTATACAATAAAATAATGTGATTAATACACAAGTAAAAGAAATTCCTATACACTGTCAACACTGTGTAATGTCCCTCAGAGTTTAGCAACGATCAGTCAGGAAAAAACAAGACTTGTCTCCCAACTTGACATTTCAGAAGTGTTATAAATATTTTAAATTAAGGGTAAAGAATTAAAGTGTTATATTTCATTATTTTCTTTATTATGTCTCAGTTGATGAGCTGCTTTTGGACAAAGGCAAAATTTTTATTCATCCATTCTTATCTATCCTCTGTGCCAGCTGCTGGTTGCTGCTTTATATTAACCTACAGACATGCTAGTTAGCGATCCTCAAATAGCTCTCAGCATTACAAGAAATATTACTCAAGTGTCGCTTTGAACAGTGTTGTTTTTGAATATTCTCATCTAATACAACAATTATATTGAAACTAATCAGAATTTGTAAGAGGACATTTAAATCTACATATCTATAATTATCTACATAATTTATAATTTATGATTTCCACTGGACAGGAAGCCTATTTTCAGCAACCATCGCTTCTGTGTTCAAGTGGCACACTGTATTACCTTATGCAAGCTGGTTATTAATTACTAGGAGTCAACTGATCAGGGTTTGTGGGTTTCATTATAGACTCAAAAACAACAAGTTTGATCTGAAATCAGTCGGGAGGATTTTATCCATGAAATGAAGGATATTCGATGCAAGTATTCATACAACTGTGCATACTACTTCCTTCACAAACCAGAAGAACCTGTTTCTTGCAGATACCATTTAATGAAGCCAGCTGAGGACCTGTGAGGCACCTAGAGGCTCTGATGTACCTGCTCTTTTGATCATTTGTGCACAGGGGCCTCTAACTATTTTGGTTAGAGCCATTTTGTACCAGCTTGTTAAGGAAGTACACTGTACTCTTCAATTTTTAAATTTTTTTCCAATTCCTGCATGAAATAGCCTTCATTTTGTTATTCAAGAAGTGTCTGGCAGGTCTAAAAAATAATAAATGCATTTTAGAATACATTTGTCATTGATTTGGTTACTTCCTGTTCATTTTAAAGGTTTTTTCTCCTCATATAGCTTTCCTTCTGTTGTTTTTTTTTTTTTTTGTCTCTCTTGGTATTGTTATTCACCTATGTCTTATCATTCCTCACCATGCTTTTTTTTGTTGGTAATATCGTTTGTGTTTGTCAGGTTTATCTGGTCTTTCTCCAGGTTCTGTCTTTGTTTTCCCAGTTGGCATCCCAGCCTTTGGTTTGGGCTTTGTATTCTCCTTCTTTAGTAGCTGCTGGATTTTTACCCACTGCCAACGGGCAGCTCTTTTTGTTCAGCCTTTCCAAGTTATTAAAGAACATATTTTTGTCTGCATTTGGGTCCATTTTCTGAGTGTTAGTGGCAACATGAGATGATCAACATAATCAATTTGTCACAGTAATTCTAGTTTAATTTAGATTCCGTATTTGTTGTTCTTCATGGTTTTGGTTCTTTGTATTGTTTTCTGCTTGTGTTATATTCTTAGTTCCAAGGCTTTAAGTTTCTGTTACTTTGCCTTCCCTGTGTTCCACGTTTCATGTCTGGTCATCCTTGTCCCCAGTCAGTCATGTCGCCATGTCTCAGTGTCAAGTCTGTGTCTTTGTGAATGTGTCTTGGTTCCTATTTTACTTTGACAGTCTAGCATCCTATGCACAGTGTTTTCAGTTTTGGCTCCTCCACGTCTCGTTATGTGTGATTACTTCCAGCTGTGCTCTCCTCCTGTGTCTCATTCCCTCGTTATCCTTCTGTGTATTTAAGCTCTGCATTTTCCTCTGTCAGTTGTTGTGTCATACCGCATGTTGCTGTGTTTCCGCCATGTGTCATGTAAATTCCTTTGTTTTAAGTTTCCTAGTTCTAGTTCCATGTTTCTAGTTCTCTGAGTTTTAGTTAGCACTTTAATGTTTGGATGATTTACTACAGCAATAAAGCTGCCTCCCTAAGTTCATCCCTCTGTGTCTCATCAGTCCTGTGTTTGGGTCCTTCATCCTGCCTGCCACACATGACACAATTAGCCTTTTAATGAGCCTTTTGCCGAAAATGGCTCTCTGCATGCCCACGCCGATATTCCACTGAAAATCATCAATTATTTGTGATGAATGATTCTAATAATAAGAAAATAGTGCTTACCATTCTTTGGATTAATTTGATGTTATACTCTTCTAGATCAAAACAAATACAATTTAAAGTGACCCTACTCTTTTCAGTATTTTTCATGAAATGTTAAACTATTACTCCAACGATCTCACAAAGTTAAAGCTCCTTGTTCCCATTAAGAGGCCTTTAGTTTCTGCTGCAATCACAAATTCTACAGATACAGTGAAGTAACTGTTTTCAAACTTTTTGATAGAAACAGCGCAAATAGCATTTTTATTTCTCGGTTCACATTCAGGTATTTAAAACACCAACTCAGCATTTTCTG
Organism: Diplotaxodon limnothrissa; assembly: GCF_057381915.1. NCBI lineage: Eukaryota > Metazoa > Chordata > Actinopteri > Cichliformes > Cichlidae > Diplotaxodon > Diplotaxodon limnothrissa. Next base: position 5,988,377 of record NC_140610.1, on the reverse strand, counting down.
TTGGAACCACAGAAAGTCATATAATTGCATGACTTGGTCCAGGTGTGAGTATTTTAGTAGAATGAAGGTTCCTTAAGGGAGACAGGACAGGAAGGCTAAGGGAGCCTTCATCGATGTCCTATTACTGTCAGATCTACCAACCATAGATCGGTTCCAGCCCAACAAGCTCACTCTGGCAACTCTAAATTGGCATGTATGAAAAAGAAAACAGATTTTATCCATCGCTATCCATCCATTACATTTTGCATCTTGCTCCTATACATCAGGCATTAGAGCCCATTACAGCAGGGAGTGGGTGGATAACTATACTCTTAAACTCTATCTTTTCAAAGTAATTTGTAGCAAAGGTGTTTTCTGTCCTGACTGTGGCCTAGAATATTGAAGAGTTTGTGTCATTCTTAAGTGCCACATATAGTGAACGTGTTTACTACCTGAGTACAGATCTATTATGGATGTATATAAAGCACTGAATGACAGCACTTGCTATTCTCACGGTTCAGTGGCTATGAGAGGAACATTTATTGCTATACTGACTGAAAAAAGATGTCTAGATGTGAACAAAGAGGCTTTTCCAGGTAGTATCCGGTGTATTATTAGTTTAGCAAGCTGGATTGCAGAGCTTAGCAAGGACAAGACTGATTGATCATTTCACCCAGAGCTTCTCTGCTTCAAGTCCATGCATGATGACTAATTGGATGGCAAACAATCTGAATGCAAACTGTGGCACTTTCTATTGAGTCTGTTCAGCGGAGTGCATAATTATTTAACAGCATTAACTTAAATGCACTGCTGGTGTCTTCTTCAAAAAGGGAACACTTCAGTCATGCCACAATTGCTCTAGTACTGAGTCTGATTTGTTTGCCTTGGTAAACAAACTGTGCTCTTTACTGAATTCAGCAGATGTATAGGCCATGTCATCCTTCAAAGTTCATTTAATGCCAATGAAGAACCAGTGTCCTCCTAACTGGTAATCTGTTTTATAGCAGACTGTGAGAAATTTAAAACATTAATAACTTAAAAGGTAAGGGACCTATTACGTCTACCTAAAATTCAATCTAATCTTATTCTATCAGTTATCAGAAAAAAACAACCATTCAACAAAAACCAACATGCTGATTCCTATTTAACACAGCGCAATCTAGATCATTATTAAGAAAACAATTTTGCAGTGAAAATATAATAAATAGAATACATGTATTTAGTGAGGGCATTCCTGGCAACTTTCTCTGAAGAATAGAAAGAAATCAGACTGGTCAGCTTTCTAAAAGACAATAAACATTCAGTAGGGAATAAACTTCTGCAATGGATATACTGCATCTGTATTTAATGTTTTTTTATAGTAATGTGGTGTTTTGAATAGTGCTGAAATGTATGTCATTTTGCTCCCTGTATAAAGCTTTACATGCATAATATTAAATTAGTTTGCTGAGTGTCAGTAGTTATGTGCCACTCTACTGTAACACACCTGACATATAACCATTTATTATTTTTAGGAGAAGACAGTGATGATTGTAAAAAAGGTGTTTATATATACAGTCACTTGTGAGGACACACAAACCCTTTGAAGGGATTTAAAGGCGTTTTTTCAGGCTCAAAATGTGGTTTTAGTGTCAAGGTTACAATTAGGTTATGGTTAGGTTTAAGGTAAGGGTTAGGGTTAGGCATCATTTTTAATGGTTAGGGTTAGGGGCTAGGGAAAGCATTATGTCAATGAAGGTCCTCACTAAGATAGCTGAAGTGTGTGTGTGTGTGTGTGTGTGTGTGTGTGTGCGTGTGTGTGTGTGTGTGTGTGTGTGTGTGCGTGTGTAATAAGATAAGATAAGATAAGATAAGATAACCTTTATTAGTCCCACACGTGGGAAATTTGTTTTGTCACAGCAGGAAGTGGACAGTGCAAAAGTTATGAGGCAAAAATTAGAATACAATAAGAATAAATACAGTACACAACTGTACAGAATAGAATAAAATAAAATACTATATACAGTAGAATAAAATAAAATAAATATACAATAAGATAAAAATAGAATACAAATACAAATACTATATACAACTGAGTAAAAATACAACGATGACAGAAAGGATTATTGCACTTATAATAGCACATCTTTCCCTAAGAAGCAATAACCTAAGAATTGCAGAATCAGTTCAGTGTATGGAAACTTCCTCCCTGACCTTGCATGTAAACATTTTACACCAAAATCACTAATTTCCAATATTTTTATATATGAATGTATTTATATTTAGTAGGGAGAGCGGGGTAAGTTGTCACACGGGTAAGTTGTCACACTGTTCATAACTCCAACACTAGAGGCTCTATCTCAAAAATGAAATAGCCACTTTGTGTGACTTCTTCTTCTATAGTCAACCTCCTGTTCACATGTGGTCAAGACTGCTCTAATCTGAGGTGAGCACATCTTTTTTATTTTTTTGACCTAAAAGGAAAAATAAATCACTTTAAATTTTCTTCAGTACAACTTTGTTAGGTATAGATGTTACAGATTATTATTTTACACAAAATAGAGGAGACATTAACGTGTCTTTTGATACTTCAGCTGATGTGCTATGTTGAGCTAACCCTGACATTTAGCCAAAATTAGCATAAATGTCAGTTTGGGGCAAGTTGTCTCATTAACTTTGGGGCAAGTCGTCACATGTGACAACTTGCCCCAGTACAAATAAATGCTCCAAATAATTGTGATATTGTAATTCATTTGTATTTGTAATAAGGTTTTTGAAGAAAGGAAGGAGAGGCAGGAATTAAGGAAGGAAGGAAGAAAGTAAGATGGTTCGAAATTATCAACGAAAGACAGAGCGTGGCAGAACACCACCTGACATTATGTTAAAGGCAGTCAGGCAGGTAAAGATGCAGAACAAATCAATCACAAGTACAGCAAAGGATTTTGACATAAATTACCGCACTGCAATTACTGACAGCGGACTACCAACTCCAGAGGACATCCAGCCATATCCAAAAGCTGGCCGCCGAAAACCATCCAGCAAAGGAAGAAAACGACGCAAATCAGCAATTCTAACCGACACGCCAGTGAAGCAGCAACTAGAAAAAGAAAAGAATAAGGCTGAATCTAGCAAAAGCTGTTTCAAAAGAGAGGGACGTGAGGGGGGAAAACATCTGGACCTATGAAGAACAACGCAGCTAAAAGAAGAAAAATAATTCAAGAGTCATCATCAGATGATGAAGAGTGCTTCTGCCTTGTCTGTGTGGAGCCATTTTCAAACAGTCGTCCAAAAGAGACCTTGGTAAAATGCGTAAAATGCAACAAATGGGCCCATGATGCTTGCACCTCAGGCCAGGCAATTTATGTGTGCCAGAATTGTGACTATGAAGTTGAGTCTGATTAATCAGAAATAAGGCATCTGTTTTGTTCAGAGGATAAACATGTTAAGTAAAGCAAGTTATTTGCAGCATTCCATTCAGTTATGATGGATTTATGTGCAAGCCAGAGAACATTTGAGTTTAAAGTTCAAACTAAAGTTTTCTTTCTACTTAATGTTTTGATTAAAATGTGTATTGGATTGAAATAATTGTTTTTTTCCAAATTCTCTTGGCATAATTGTTCAAATTTCCAGTTTTGGTTTGAATTTAACAATTAAAATCAATAATCATAATTAAGTATTTGTGTTCATATTTTAAGATAATCTAGTGTGACAACTTACCTGCCGATGGGGCAAATTGTCACAAGTGCACATTCTCCATTCAACAGTCTACAACTCCGTAATGAGATAAGATATGAAAATGTAATCAATACATCATATGTGCCCGAGACTTCCGTCTTTCATTTGGTGAAACATTTATTACGTTGTGATGTATGGTGCTCAGTAAAAGTTAGTCAGTGTGAAGAGTGTGACAACTTACCCCGCTCTCCCCTACTGATGCTGCTGAAATTAGGAGTATGCAATTTGTGTTTGTTTTGAAGACTAGTGTCTAAATTGTGACCTTTTAAAAGAGTATTAAAACTATCCCCATGGTGTCAACTAAATACACTACTTAAAGAAATAAAGGAACAGGCTATTTAGAATGTAGCATGAAGTCAGTTAACCTTTTGAGGTATTGATTTAGTCAGTTAAGCAGCAGAGAGGGTTGTTAATCAGTTTCAGCTGCTTTAGTGTTAATGAAATTAACAACAAGTGCACTAGAGGTGCATCATTGGGACAACCCCCAAAACATGAAGTGACATTTCCCCCAAGCCTTTCGGTCTTTTTATTTTTTCACTTTTTTATTTGGCTAGGGTCAGTATCACAACTGGTAGCATGAGATGATACTTGGACCCTACAAAGTTGCAGAGGCAGTCCAACTCCTCCAGGTGACACGTCAATGGCACCAGAAGGTTTGGTGTGTCTGCCAGCACAGTCTCAAAAGCATGGAGGAGATAACAGGAGACGGGCAGTTACTCTAGGAGAGCTGGACAGGGCTGTAAAAGTTTTTAAACCATCAGCAGGACCAGTATCTGCCCCACTGTGATAGGAACAAGTTCACCCTGAGTACATGTGACAGACGTGAAAGGGTCTGGAGAAGCTGTGGAGAAAGTTATGCTGCTTATAGCCGCTCAGCCTGACCAGTCGGCTTGTGGGTCAGGGATGGTCTGGAGGCCTCATCCAGGGATGCACAGATCACTAGAGGCCGGGCAATGGCACCCACATCGCCCTATTGTGGTGAAAAGCCTGTAGGCAGTCTCTGGAGGATGAAAGAATTGGTACCATTGACTGCACTCCATTGTCATCCGACCTAAATCCAATAGAGCACTCTGGCACATTATCTTTCAGTACATCCAGCGGCACCAGAGTATCCAGTAACTCAGTGATGCTCTGGTCCACATCTGGGAGGAGTTCCCCTAGGACCCCAGGACTTTGAATTGAGCCCTTGTTAGGTTAATAATTTTAATTTTCATCATGCAGCATGATATCCATTTATTCTTAAACACATTATCAGTACATGTCAGTATAGATATCCAGCACATTTTATTCCCACTGCAAAATAAACAAATGACACTCCAACAAGCAAGAGCAGCAACATTTAAATATCTAGCTCACACAGTCTGAATATTTACATTTACATGAAAAAGTCTTTGTGTAAATTGAATCAAATCTTCTCATCCTATAAAAAGGCCTTAGGTGAAACAATAATTATCAATAATCTTTTAGAATTTCATTATACTTTCATGTTGCATTTTCTTCAGCAGATTTTTGCTTAAAAATGAACAAGCACCTTCAGTCAATACATAAGATTTTACTCTATCATAGTTTTGATTTTGATTGTCAACGCAGTTTGTCAACTTCTCATGATCCCTAATTTGTTATTTTCTCTCCGGCCTCATCTGTGCTGATTCGTATCCATGTAGAGAACTCCACATTTAAAGGTTTATAGATTTATAGATTAGTTATTAAAAAATACAAAAAAATCATTCATTGCACATCAGATAGGTTTTTGACATTAAAAAAACTGGTTAGTTTACTGAACAGATTTAGAAAAAGATGACGCATTGAATTAAAATGAAAAGGTTGCAACAACTTTTAAGGATCTGGTTGCCATAGTGATGCATGTCCCACTTTGTGATGAAAAGATATTCACCACATATAATATACTTCACAGTTAAATATACTAGCTATAAAATTGTGCTGACTGTTGTCTTCGTGGCACTGGTCATGTCTATAAACACAAACAAACAGATTACTTTTCGTGACCCACGCAGCCAGGTTTTTAATATGAAGTTTATATGAATATTAAATCTTGAACTAGACAGCACTTAGATTGGTGATATAACTAAAGTGAGAATGGATGTTTGATTGCAACAGGATTTGCTGGAAGAAATGAGCAACTGGGGAGGAAAACGGTCTGCTGCTTGCAGATTTTTTGCTTGATTCAGCAAGCTTAAAGGCATCCTGCAACTAAAGAACATGACAGAGTAAATGAAGAACAAAGAGGCTGAATGCAAAACCCTTTTCATGATATATAACACAACTTGTGTAAACCAAAACACATTAAAATAGAAGGGATAACAGAAGGAATGGCACACATGCACTCTGGTTTTATATAAACATATATGTATGTATATGAGTACAACTAGAAGTATACATTTCTCAAATTTTCTATAAAATTGTAATTAGACAATTTAAATAGAATTATAACAGAAAATGGCTAATATACAGTTCGTGGCAAATATACTCAGTTCAATGCCTGATATTGCAAAAACAATACCATTTTCCTTTGGTTTTTTTTTTGTTTTTTTTTACAGGGTAATTAGCATTCATTGCTAGCATTCTGCTTATGTATCATGATTGGCTGGTTAAGAATCCACAAGCACACATGCTCCATGCTCTTTTGATGCTTGATTCAGTTACCGGACAATAACTACAGATGTTGGCTGTAGTGGTTGAATGTTGCTAACTGCTACCAAATTCTCTGTTTTTGCTCATTTGACGTGCGATATTAGGGAGCTAAATTAGACCAGCTGTCCCCAACCTTTTTTGCGGAATGGACCTGTTTATGTCCGACAATATTTTCACGGACTGGCCTTTAAGGTGTTGCAGATAAATGCAACAAAATAAAACCAGTACTAGTACCAAAAAAAAGAAGATTTATTCATAACATCCAGGAAAAGACCTATGGAAACCAAGTTAATGATAAAAAAGATAAAAAAAAATAAATAACGCTATAAACCGATAAAAACCTAGAAAACCATCAATTTCACACCTGAGCCTCAACTCTTGCGGTTTGGTACCAAACGACTCACGGACCGGAACCGGTCTGTGGCCTGGGGGTTGGGGACCGCTGAATTAGACCATATTTTTTGAGGTGACTGATAAATATTGTAGAGCTGAGTCAAAATGCTACATTCTTGCACAGACATATGGTTGTAAAGAGAAATAAAGAAGTACTCAGTTATTTTAAAAATCAAAGTTAAGCATGAATACAAATAAAGGAAAACTCTTGTGGACCTTTGATTTTTTTTTTTTTTTTAATGCATGTTTGGCTTTGCTGTCAAAATGTAATCCAATTAGTTTTGATCCACTTGATAGATCTGAGCACACTCTTCAATTACTCTGCCTTTATTCCATTGCTTTATCAGCAGTGACTGGACTGAATGAAATAAATAATGGTAATGAATAAATGGTACGCTCATAATAAATATTATAATAAATACACATTAAGGCAAAACAGAATCAACACGACGTTTCACAGATGGGGCAGCGTACTTTGATTCGAAAGCTCTCCCTTTTCTCCTCCATGCTTTCTCCTTTTCTGTCATTTTGATAAAGGCTCATTTTCTCTTTCTTCTGTCCTTTAGAACTTTGTTCCACAACTCTACTCTTGTCTTTTTCTGTTTTTTTCCTTACTACAAACTGACCTTTCTTTTATTGAGACTCACCAGGGGTTTGCTTCCCATGGTGAATCCTCTGAGGTTATACTCATGAAGGTTTCTCTTGATTGGTGAAGATAAATCGGTACCTGCATCTTTGTGACTTTCCTGTGCAAACCACCCAGCAGAGCTCAACTCTAACATCAATACCTAGCATGTAAAAAAAAAAAATCGAATGCAATAAAAATGTTAGTGTCTCAAATTATTAGACTTATTTTTCCTTTGAGTAAAGGAGAAATACTGTGTATCTCGTGGTCTAGTTTAATACACACTACTACAATCATGGCCTGGCTTGTATTTTGTATAGCGCTTTTCTAGTCCCTAAGGACCCCAAAGCGCTTTACACAACCAGTCATCCACCCATTCACACACACATTCACACACTGGTGATGGCAGCTACATTGTAGCCACAGCCACCCTGGGGCGCACTGACAGAGGCGACGCTGCCGGACACTGGCGCCACCGGGCCCTCTGACCACCACCAGTAGGCAACGGGTGAAGTGTCTCGCCCAAGGACACAACGACCAAGACTGTCCAAGCCAGGGCTCGAACCGGCAACCTTCCGATTACAAGGCAAACTCCCAACTCTTAAGCCACGATCACCCTGAATCATGGGGAAGACTGCTTACTTGACAGCTGTCGAGATACAAGATGGTTATCATCGACACCCTACAAAAGGAGGGTAAGCCACTGAAGGACATTGCTTAAAAGGATGGCTGTTTGCAAAGAGCTGACTTGAAACATATTAAAAGAAAGTTGACTGCGAGGGAAAAGTGTGGTAGAACAAGCTGGCCGGGCAATGGGGATGACTGCAGCTTTGAGAGAATTCGAAAAGTCGATTTTAAGAACTTGGGAGAGCTTCACAGGAAGTGGACTGAGGTTTCAGTGCACAAAGAGCCACCACACACAGACGTCTTGGTGCTACAGCTATTGCATTCCTAATATTAAGCCACTCCTGAACCAGAGACAATGTCAGACCAGTGTCTTATCTGGGCTAAGAAAAAAAAGATCTGGGCTGCTGCTCAGTCTTCTTTGAGATAAAAGTAAATTCTGAATTTCATTTGCAAATCAAGGTCCTTGAAGGAAGAATGGGAAGATACAGAATCCAAGATGTTTGAAGTCCAGTACAAAGTCTCTGCAGTCTGTGATGATTTGTGATGGCATGTCATCTGCTGGTGTTGGTTACTGTGTTTCATCAAGTCCAAAGTCAACGCAGACGTCCACCAGGAGATTTTTACAGCACTTCATGCTGACCCAGCACCTGCCCACAATCAACTGGTTTGTTGACCATGTTATCACTGTGTTTAGTTGACCAGCTACCTCACTTAACCAATGCCCTTCAGATCATCTGTGGAGCATTGTCACAAACAGAGGAAAAACATCCAAACCCAAAATACAGATGATGAAGGGCATTATCACAGCCACTTGGGCTTCAGTAACACCTCAGCAGTGCCACAAGATAAACAGCAGTTTGTGGTAAAGGAGCCCCAATTAGGCACTGGTGTGTAAACAAGCTGGACATTTCAGTAATGTAAATCATTGTTTATCCTTGTTTGAACTCTTTGTATCATAATCTAATCTAACAGGCATTTTCTTAAAAAACGTATACAGTATACATTACAGTACATTTAATAGTCAGGCTAGTTATTTTTGTACCCTTTTAGTTCAGATGCTATGTTCACCATGTTCACACTTATTATTAGTACTTACTTTCCAGGTTATGTGAGGTTACTTGTGGGAGGAGCAAGGCTTTCCTGGGACTTTGTTAGTATCAAGAATTGTTGAGCCCGCTCAGCCTCAGCCTTTCAATTGCTCAGGAGTCATCAGTCCACAAGAGTTGAATCTTGGACCCACATAGTTAATCTCCACACCATTGTAGTCTGTTAGGATAAGGAACAATACTAAGTCTTCATTTACGTCCTCCCTCATAAATAACCTAATCAACTCGATACGTGCAGGAGAAGCAAGCTGCCAAACACGCACATACAAACAGGCATGTACACAACTAGAATGCACATGTAGTCGGAGACATATATCTTAACCAGAGATACGCTCACATATTCTTGGCCCACTCACTCTTCCTTTCCTTCCACACTGTCACATTGTTTGGAGGTCCAGATGAATACAAATCAGCCTTCGCCTGTCTGTCTGGGTTTAAGGGATTGCAGCTCAGTAAATAACCAGAAACAATGTGTGAGCAAATAGAAGAAGAGATATCACAAAGGACCAACAGATACGAGGATGAACAGTTGGGCAGCTCTCTCATCACGCCATTAGTCATCAGTGGGAAGATGATGCGCAAGAAATCCCACTTCAGCCACAGGGAAAGCAGCTATTTTCTGTGGCGTTGATGCTTATTAAACATTTGCTGTTATTACTGTGTGTCTTCTTATGAATCCCTAAACTGCCCATCCACTAGGATATTGAGAGCGTAGAGTAATCCTCTAAATAAGAAAAATGTATCCAATGCAGGCTTTAGGAATTGGTATATTTTTGTGGCGTTACTCAGTGTGTTTAGTCCATGATTAAATATTTTAGTAGCATGCAAATACATGAAGTTTACACAGACATTCATTCATTCAATTCAATTCACTGAATTAAAAAAATTCAGTTGTGATCTTGTGACTTATCTCTAGCATCTCAAACTGACCATTGTTTTCACAAAATCAGATATTTGTGTGGGGTTACAGAAACAATAGATAAACAACCTTTATTATGAAAACTTGGACGCTCGTGTTGGTGCAGGTTTTATGTTTGAGTGTGTACTTTTTTTTTCCATCAGTGGGACCGTGTTCATGTAGCGTGATCCATTGGAGGCATTCTGTGCAGAGAAGGCGCCTGCCTGCATCAGAGCTCTGTGTTTTCCTTGAACACGATGAGAATACAGAGTGTGCAGTGTCCAATTCCGACACGTTTGTATTCTGCTCATCCAATAAAAAATTTGAAATGGTGCTGATATTTGCTGTAAAAATTTCCATTGGCTGAAAAATATTCTTCTTAACTTTTGAGCCCAGCCCATCAATTAATACCCCAAAGACCTCTCAACCTTACCCATAAAGAGCCGGGGGACATGTGAATCAAAAACAACGAAACATGTTTATTTAATTATTCATTAATACATCAATTATTTATTTTCCAACGGGTCAGCTGGAACAGAAGAAAAACCAAGCAGTATGTGTGTCTCTTGAGAAGAGGAATAGCAGCCAGTGGGACTTTTCATTGTTTTTTGTTGACATTCTTTCTTTCTCATATTCTATAAAACTTCAGTGTTTAAGAATTATCACTTACCCAAGTCATTAGTGTCATTGTAGTGGCCCCTTTAAAAGATAAATTCATTAGAAAGGTGTGTGCAGCATTTCTTACATTTCAAAATCCTTGTTTTGTGTGTGACCGTGAGCCATGCAATCTACCTGACAATTATTTCTTCCTTATTTACTGTGCATCTCATGTCAGACTACTGCAGCAGTAACTCAGTCACTGATTGAGAGTGATATTGGTTGGCGATAATGACTACACTGCTGTATATTCCCTTATGATACTGTTTTTTTTTACCTCCTCAGCAAATTGCTTCCTCCAAATCTACCAGAGGCTCCAAAACAACCTCTCCCATTTCTTCAGAAACAGATATTATACAAAAAGCCAATCTATTGCAAAAAGCCACGACAGAAATCTCATACATTATTTTTGGGGAGTGCAGAGGAAGAGTGAGAATGGTGGAAAACGTAATCCATTTTAATGGAGCTGTCTCTGTATTATTGGCAACTTTCGCCGCGCGCACCTCTTTCAGTTTCATATAAGACGTTACATGCAGTCGGAATGTGTGTGTGTCAGCACAATACTGTAAATAATAAAAGAGCCACAGTAGTGATAGGAAAGTGCAAGTCTTGAAATAGCTTTGAGGGGAGAGAATATTTATTCACTTTAATGATCAAGCCCTTTATTGACTTTTTGGAAAATCCAATATTCAGCCTGCAAGGCAGTGAGAATCGCTCTCATCGTGCTGCAATTTCACGATGGTCTCTGGGACAATAACCATTTATAAACTTCAAACAGACATCACACACTAGCGCATATAGACATCACAGACATGTATGTGCTGACAATAACGTACTGTGAACGTCCACACACAGCTCACACTGGATGTGCACTCAGTAAATGCCTGTCCTCAGTAATTTGACCTTGCGTCATCAACTTTTCAGAGGGAAACCATATTCTTATGCACAAATGTACATGTTTCACATGATTGCATAAGTATATATAAAATAATACATGTATATAGTTACATAATGTATGGATACATTTTAAAAAAATATGTGAACCTCCTTTTGCGTTTGTTTCTGGTCACAACTACCTTTCCTTCTCTTGTTCCCAATGTCATATGCTGTTGGCCCTCATCACATCGCAGTAGCCAAGGATGAGACAAAACATGATTTTGTCTGGCAGCCAGTTTCTGGCACTGCATTGATACATGGTAATCCAGCTGTCAGTGGGGAGCTGGAGGGAAAGAGCTGCAAAAGAGATGAGAGGAGGAGCAGAAAGGCAGGAACAAAGGCAGGAAGATGGAGAAAGTGGAAAGAAAGAAGTAGAATAAGAGACAGTACACATAGCGCAATATAGGTGGCTTACAGTTTTGTGAGTATTACAGCAGCCGTGTTATGAACCATCAAGGAATCCAGAGGAGAACAAGGTCTAAATGCTCAGTATAACAACCTGCTTGTAAAAGAGAAGCACTTTAAAATAGTGCTGTAAAGATGGTAGATACTGATAATCCAGCAAAGTGGTAAAATTGCTGATATTTCCTTGTAAATAAAGATGATTATGTTCTCATGTGCTTATGTCTAAGTATCTGATTGATGGCTGTCAGTATTTTTGAGCAGCAGCATGCACATTTGGTTTAAATGAGCTGTAAATGTGCCTGTTTTTCTTTGATCCCAGTTGTTTTTCCATTTAACTACTTCTCCTTTATTACATTTTAAAATTGAGCATGATTTTTTTTCTTAAGATACAGAATTTACTATTGTGAGTTATTTTGCTGTGCTTACGGTATTTTTTGAACCATAAGCCGCACCGGATTATAAGGCGCACTGTTGATGAACGGGTCTGTTTTCATACATAAGGCGCATTAAGCAAAACAAAACAGTCATATAAGTCAAACTTTATTCAACTCAATCTTCTTGCTTCCTCCACTTCCGTGCCATTGATTCATTAATGTTGAATTCTCTCACAGCTGCTCTATTCCCATGTTGTTGCAGTATATTAATGACTAACCTCGTATTGTGGATGGATTATCTCAGTTGTTCTCCTGACTGAAGTTTCGTCCGTTTACAGCATCCTGCCATGTGACTGCATTTGTCCGTGGATTTGTATCATTGGGAACCTTCGCATTAACTTTTATCGAGTGGAAAAAAGTTACCATTCATCCTCCAGCTTCACTGTGTTTGTGTTATGCTAACATAGCCCTGTCGTTAGCAATCATTATATACCAGCTAGTCCAACTTCAGTAACCCTACAAAAGTCATTGCTGTTTCGTTTTCTGTCTTCATTTATGTTGGAAGTGATAGCAGAGCTGTACGTTTTAATTTTTCAGAAATCTCTCAGTCAGAATTTGCTATATCATGTTTGGCTGGAAACTAGCGAGCTACCTTCATGCTAACTTCTAACTCCGTTAAATTGAATAAATTCTGTTTTCATGGATGCCTGGATGTTAAACACAATCGTTACACCTGGTAAAGCAGCAACGCTGATCCTTTTATTAAAAATGAAAGAATTTAGACAGTTTTTAACTCTCAGCGATGATGCAGTTTTTGTTTGACTTTTGGGACCTGAAGCGGACAAAGTTTTGGACCCAGATTACTCCGCGAGGCTCCTGACTACAGTAGCCAAAATGCTCCGACAAGTGGTGCAGCTTCGTGGCTTACCAAAGTCATGCTGAAACATTTTTTAACAGATTTTTGAGGGCCATGTACCACATAAAATCATTTCGAGGTCAGTAAGCACAAGCCGAATTCATACATAACCAGATTATAAGGTGCACTGTCGATTTTTGGGAATATTAAAGGATTTTAAGCACGCCTTCTAGTGTGGAAAATATGCTAAATTAATGCAAATAAAGACTTCTGCACAGTCTGTACAACACCCTGTATGGACCCATATAGTCAAACAGTTATACCTTTAGCTAACTTATCACAATCCAGTACCATATAAAGAAAGTCAAGGATGTTGCTTCTTTTTTTCCAACTCTTTCTTTTCTTTAAATTTATTTAACAAGTGTTATCTCTGGGACATACATAAACATAATGGAAGCATGCCAGATTTGAATACAACTATTAATGGGAAGGTCAAACATGCAAAAGACGCAGAAATACATTTGCCGTCGCTCACTGGTGTTTACTGAAAAATCCTACTTCCTGCCTCGCAGACAGGTTGGCAGAATGCTGAACCCAAGACTTGATTATCGGCTGAGCTGGCAAGACAAATTCATGAGCTTCCACTGACCGTTCAGAGCACCGAACGATTGCTAGTAATGCATCTGTGGGGAGATAAATATGATATTTCATTAATGTCAGTTGGAATATGTTCAATTCCTCTGTTCACCAGCATTGGTTATACACTATCAATCACTCAGCAGCACATAAATGCATTAACTGACCCTGTTATGATAGTGAGAGACGCTGTCAGGAGACAAGATGTCTGCACTGATGAAATATCGCCAGTCTCAATAATGACTTTGTATTGATTTTGCGGTTAGACGCTGGGCTTGTTTTGATAGAGAATGTCCAATTAAAAGTTTTCATTAAAAAAAGATTTAGTTATTTTTATTTATTTATTTTTTGTTCTTTGAAATGCTTAATTTTAAACTCAGCCATAGAAGGCCTTTATTTGGGTCAAGATAACATTTCAGCAAGGTGTTTTCAGATGTTTGTCTTTTGTTTTACACGATTATTACGTCTGCGCACTTTTATGTTCTTCCTTCAGACCTCACCGTGACAGTGTAAAACGGCTAAAGCACAAGCGTAACTTTACTCGGTATGAATTAATGACCCCTAGAAACTCAATTTGAACACAAATTTTAGATAATTAAAGCCAATATGTCATTGTTAGGGTTGATAAACTTTACTCACTGATGATCCCTTCTTACAGGATAAAATAGTCTTAGTTTGTGACTTTACATCTGTGTGTTTTCTATTTGTACAATTTTAGCATCTGCCTATTTTCAGTTTTGTCATAATGCTTTATTTTTATTTCATTTCATTCTGTCATGTCAGTCCCCTTCAGATGATGGTCTTCCAATAGACTGGGTATTATGTGATTGCGCTCCAAATTATTTGAACTGGATTTCTTGAAATTGTTTGCAAGATCTGATTACAGGTTAGGTATACAAGTTCCATGTGCTGTGGAATAATTTTACCACACATGATTCGGATTATCATAACATGAAAAGCAAGTTATTTGTCATTCATTCTAATTGCTGGATTAAAATAACAAGGACAAATGGCATTCCTGTATGGAACGCTAGGGAAATGAGTGGTTTAGTTTGTTTTTCATGTCACAGTATCTCTTTATAGAGGCACAAGTGAGGCTCTGAAGTGAAATCCTGTCAATGTACTGCAGATTGTAAGATGCTTTTTTTTCATGCTGCATTTGCCATGTTTACTCTAAGGATGAGTCTGCAGTCAGACATGTCTATACAGATTTAAAAGTTGCTATGTTTACTCTGTGTTTCTCGCTGTAGTGGAGAAGCATAGTTGGCATACACAAATATTCTTAGCCGTGCTGAAATCCCCATGGATACATTTTGAGCAGAACCGAAACATGTGGTAGTGCTGGTGAAATTCTGAGGCAGACAAACAAGAACAGCTGCATTTGCAGCATGTTGAACAGTCTGCCTCTTCGTGTACACTGCTTTAATTAATACTAGTCAGTTCAAAGCAATAATGACAACTAATATTTTCAGAACTATAAAGAATCATCTGACGGGAAACATAATAAGCTGGGCTCTACTAACAGTAGTGTAGTGGAGCCCTGAGGATGGCACTGTGGAGACGTGGAGAGAAACAGCCGGTCATAGGTTTAAAGAAAGATACAGTTGAGCAGCACGGTTGATCAGAATGAAACTCAGTTCCAATATGAAGAAAGGGATGGGCTTGTTATGCATATTGATAACTTCCTTTAGATTAAGGGAAAGTATTGTACATGGGCAATAAATATACCCAAAGGCCGCATATTATTACTACAGAGAAAATGTTTGGGAAAATTATATGGATCACCCACATATGAATTTTTACTCACTCTCCCCTTAATTATTTTTTAATTAGGTGAGGTTATAGAGCATAAGGAAAGTGCCACCTCAATTCAGTTTCTAAAAACCTAATTTAGTTTTTTCTTTCATGCAAGTTTGGATGGGGGAATTGTCATAAGATAAAGTATGTGTCAGGATGGGATATTTTGGGATGGGATGTCTGTATAAGGACTTGGGTTGGGTTTTAGGTGAGCGAGTGACTTTGTGAATGTGAGAAGATTGGGGCTGTTGTTAAGGTTTGAATGAGGTTTTAGTGATGATGTCCTAGATTAGGATAGTGTTAGGATGTCTTGAAAAGATGTGGAAATACAACTAAACCAACAGCAAGTTCTTCAGCTTAACTGTCATGTCAATTGTTGCTACTATCTAAATGAAATAAGAACATTTGACTGAAACTACACAAAATGACCCAGATGGGACTTCCACATCGTCCTTTTCCCCGTCCCTCTCCTTCCTTCTTTTCTGGTTGTTTTCAGGTTGAGCACAGAAAAACCTCTCCATTTACAGACCACTATTACCGAATGGCAATTTATTATATATACAGTACTGTGCAAAGGTTTTAGGCAGGTGAGAAAACATTCCGTAAACAAAGAATGCTTTCAAAATTGGAAGCGTTAATCATTTATTTTCATCAATTAACAAAATGCAGTGAATGAAAATTGAGTCAATATTTGGTGTAACCACCCTTTGCCTTCAAAACAGCATCAATTCTTCTAGGTACACTTGCACACAGTATTTGAAGGAACTCGGCTGGTAGGTTGTTCCAAACATCCTGGAGAACTAACCACAGATCCTCTGTGGATGTAGGCTTCCTCACATCCTTCTGTCTCTTCATGTAATCCCAGACACACTTAGTGATGCTGAGGTCAGGGCTTTTTGGGGGCCATACCATCACTTCCAGTACTTCTTGTTCTTCTTTACACTGAAGACAGTTCCTAATGACTTTGGCTGTATGTATGGGATCGTTGTCCTGCTGCAGAGTACATTTGGGGCAAATAAACAATCATTTATATTTCTGAAAGCATTCTTTCTTTACAGTATTTTTCCACACCTGCCTAAAACATTTGCACAGTACTGTATATATGTAAAATTATGCGTATGTGTATCTTTGTGTATATTTTGGTCAAACTGTGTGCTCTTTTGTATGGGTCTCAATGCCTAACAATACCCTAACTACTCTTAGAAGCTTCTGTTTTTTTTTGTTTTTTACATTTTACACAGTGTTTGAACTATTTAGAAATTAGGGTTGTAATGCCGCTGTGTAAATATAATCCTGTCTTCCCATTGTGGTGTTGACACTGATGTGCTTTTTAGGATTTGTCTTTATTTTAGTTGTTGAAATCTGATTTCAACCAAACAACAAGCTCTTTTTGTTGAAACTATCTTCATCTTGGATTTGGGTCAACACCTCTACACTCTCCTCACCCACTGTGACTTTGTTAACGTCCACCCCATCTAAATGCAACAAATGCCCTTGCTGCAAGAACTTACTTTACCTTAAATTGTAAAAACAGCCTGCACAAATGCCAGTAGATTAACTCAGCAGATACTAATTTCTACAGTTGCTGTATATGTTTTAGTTTTGCTGTTATACTTACATGTCTGAATGCGCAGCATGAAATGGTGACTTAAAGAAACGGCTTTAAGTAAGATCATGTCATGTGACCCTACAAACACTACAAAAATAACTGACAAAATAACTGCCTTTGGTTTGCGTGCTAATAATGTGGATATTTCTTATGCTATTCAGAATACCCTCTGTCTTCAGAAAAGGAAGCAGAGAGTATTAATAGCAGGTTGAAAACAATCTGAGCATGATGGCCAATGTGTTTATATTTGTGTGTGCCTGTGTGAAAGAGAGACAGATGCTGAATGCATGGACAACTAATCAATACATGGAGTGCAGAGCAGATGAGGAGAGCAGATACTCATTTCTGAAGTAAATAGCCCCATGCTTATTGTGACCAATTGAGTGTGTCATTGATTAATTATTAGGCATACTCAGAGGAGATTTTCAGCAATAAGCAAGAGCAACACAGAGACAATGCTGTTAGTGTCCTTGGTCCAGAGGCAACATTTGAACAGCGTTACAAAAATGAATATTTTCTTTTGTTTACATCTATTAATATTCTGCAAGCTGGAGATGATGTTTGTTTAGGAGCACTTCCTTTGCCACATGCAGGGCAAAGGTGTAGTGCATATTTAACACATAACAGATCCCAAATTTCTTCATATCAAATATTAAACAGTCACATTTATTATTTAAATTATATGACCATCTGTTTAACAAAGTGAGAATACAGCTAGAATGAAGCTGGATTTCAAACTCGAGAACTTAATGTTTTACTTGCATAACAATGTGACTGGAATGTAGTGGATTAAAAGTTAACAAAAAAAATGATTCGTTCTTTATTACATTGTTTTTTTTTCACTTATTTTGCAAAACAGTTCTGCATGTTTGTAACACAAACATGCAGAGGTTACCAGGGGCCAATGACTATCTCTAGAAACAGATTACTTGGGCTTTATCAGTTGATTTTCCGATGACTGCAAATAAACCTCTGGGAACCACTTGTAACCAGTCAAGGAATATATTCACTTTTCTCTAGCAATAGATTGTTGACTAAGAACTGTTAGTGGAACTGGCTTTGAAATGTCATCCACTTTGGTTAGAGGCTAACATTCTGTGTCGTTCTGCACAGGATATCTGGACCCAGAGTCTGGACACTGACACTCTGTGTCAGGATTACTTACACTCGAAGTAATCCTGTGTTATGGCCCGTCTAGGCACGGCCAGACCAAAACATAAGTGGTGATCCATCACGGTCCAACCCCAAGCAGCACGTCACGCAATTAATACTTTGTGACAGTGATTTATTTACAATGAGTGAATTTAAAAACGAAGGAAGGGAGCGAATTATAACTTCGGGGTGAACCCAAGGCCAAGACAACAAACAAAAGGTAGCCTATCTCAGGAGTAAATAAAACTTACCTATTCAAAAGAACTAAACAAAACGACAATTACTTACCTCCCTACCTAACAAAAACAGGAGAAAACTGTAATCAAACAAAAAGGCGGTCCACCCCTACATGCTTAGTTAAACAGTGAACACACCTGCAAATGCACACTCAGATTTACATATTTAAATTATGACAACAGTCGTGACACCTGACACAGAGAGTGATCTTCTGTAAAGAGCTGCCTCCAGTTGTGATTTGTTACTAAATCATTCTCTCTAAATAAATGCTCTGAACTTTGATGTGAGTCTGCATATTGAGTCTGTCAGAAAACCTTAGACATGACAGGGAAAAGGGAAAATTACAACCAATTTCACCTAGCAACACTTAGCAACCTGCAGCAAACACTTGCCAAATGGTTGGGGAATAAATATCCTTCCCCAGTTACCAATGGTTACCAGGAGGTCCATAAGTGATCTATAGATGCACACGACTGGAGCTTTAATGGTCAATTTCACACTGACTGACAGGAACCAATCATAACCTGTCAGGGAATATAGTTTTATCTAGCGATGGTAGCCAGGCAGTCACCAACCAGTCTCTTAAGGCTGTTAAGACTCTGAAAAGCTCTGAAAAGGTTGCCTGTAAACATTAAAATAAAGCTGACCTACATTCAGGGACACAAAAGTTTCAGGAGTGAAACTGCAGACCACAGAAAGCTTTACAAAGAAAGATTTTTCACTCGTCCCCAGCACAGTTAAGGCCAGAAGAAAAGACTGGCAAAACATTATCTGGCAAGTGTTGTTGGGTCCAATCACAGACGACCTTGACTCTGGTCTCTGTTTGCTGCCTTTTATTGAAAACAGTTACAGTACACACAAGCACCTCCCATTGTAAAACCCCCCAATGGTTACAAAAGATAAGGCACTATGTGTGTATGTGTGTGTGCCCGTGTAAGCATGCGTGTGTATGTGTGTATGCATGTGCAAGAATGTGTGTGTGTGTGTGTGTGTGTGCATGTGAGTGTGTGGGTTTGTGTTTGGGGAGGCGTTTGTGTGACTTCCTGCTCACCAAAAGGGTCATAAAAGCAGGAAGCTTACTAAGCAACAAACAGAACCCTCACATCTCCCTACAATAAAACACTACAGCCTCCCCCACCAACAAACTGGCTGGAGAGGTGATCAGAGACAAAGGAATTTCTTTGATCATACAGTTTGAACTAAGACTTACAAATTTAAGTAACACAATGACAACAATTAACAGTTTGACTCCAACAGGTGTCTTTCAAGTTCAAGGTAAGAGTGAAAACTGCAAGTTAATTTAAAATAATTTAAAGTGCATAAATGCACAGTATGTAATAGGATCTTGTAATAAACAGTTGAGATGTAATCTTGAACCAAAGGAATAGCTAGTGTGTAACCTAAAGATGGAAAAAATACAGAATGATACAGTATGAATGTCTGAAAACCAAGATACAGCATAGCCACTTGAAAAAAAATCATCAGTCAGCTGTCATGCAGGCTTCATCCTTAGGACCATTAAGTGTAATGAATGGTGCCTTATTCATATTTCCAAGTGAATAGAAGAAAAGGTAAGTTCTTTATAGATTTGATCTCAGTAGGCAGCCCAACACTGCAGCAACTGTATCTGCTGAAATGCTTTTGAAGAACTACATTTCATCAATTTTATACTGAAAGAAGAGTTCAAATTGGTGTTTAACGTGACCCAGAGGGTTTTAAAATAGGCCAGTGTATACTTTCCCTGTCATTTCTAAAGGCAGTCTTCTCGTTCAAAGTCTTGGTGGAACCTGAGGACATGAAAGCAACTCATTAAAGAAACAGATTTTTTCACTGGATTTATGGTATCTTTCAGGTTTGGCATCTAATTAGATTGCTTTCTAGGGAAGTGCTGCAGGAAGGTCTGTGATAAAGACGGCACTCCTGTCAAATGTTAAGGAATACTTTAGATGAAACAGACGGATGACTGTTTCTGAGTTGGATCTAAAAGGGGATAATTTTGATCAGGAAACAATGGAAGTGTGCGCTTCTTCCTGTGCAGATATCGTCCTGGTTGGCCTTGGTATTCAGCCTTAGTGTCATGGTCCTGAGTCTGAGGACTCAGTGTTTTGTGTTTCCTTATGCTTTTGTTCATTCCGAGTGTGTATTCTGTTGTGATTTTGCCATTTGTTAGGTTTCTGTTCTTTGCCTGCCTGCTCCCACTTCTCTGTGTTCCCTCTGTCTGTCCATGGTGTTATTGTGTCTGCTCATGAGTCTGCCTGTCATGTTCAGTGTCCTGTCTGATTCTCTGTGTCTGTTAGTTTCCTGTTTTATTCTGAAAGTTCATGTCTCATGTCAGTGTGTTCAGTTTTACCTCTCCCCTGTCTCGTTAGCCTTATTGCTCCCAGCTGTGTCTCCCTCCTGTGGCCCATTCCCTGATTACTCCCCGTGTATTTAAGCCCTGTGTTTTCCTGTGCTCTCTGTTGCGTCGTCTGTTTAACGCCGTGTCTGTCTGCATCATTCTGTGTAACCTGGTGTTTAGTCTGCGTCTCTCCGCCATCTTTCATTGTGTATTTTGTTCCTCCCCCTGTGCGTGTTTGGTTTAAGTTGAGTTCTTTAGTTTTACTCCCCGCTCTGCTCCTCCTGTTTTTGTCCCCTTATCACCTCTGCAAATAAATATTCACTCACACCCCAGTCAGTGCCTGCATCTTGGATCCTTTACTCAATTCACCACACAACTGCTGTGCAGCCGTGACAGTACGACGCGACCACAAGATGGATCCAGCGGCCCTGACCGGGGAGAGCGACCTCACACGGGCCCTACGCCTGGTGGACTGGGTAACCCACACCTCCAATGCACGAGCGAAGGTTGTGGGGATAAATGCCGTTGAAGCAATCCTGGCCGGAAATCCCTATCTCCACCAGGTCCGGGGATTTACAGACTTACTCACTGAGCTGCATAAAGCCCGGGAAGCGGTGCAAGCTCGGGAAGTAGCGGATTGCGCCCAGCAACAATGGACTACGACCGCCACAAAGCATCCGTCTCAGAGTCACCCACCGGAGGTTTCACGGCCCGACCCCCCAGAGGTTTTTCCCTGCCTGTCGGAGCCGTCAACGGTTGGGAGGAAACATTCGCACCACCGGCGCTTCACCCCACAGCCGGATTCAGGGACTCCTGTGCGACCAGCTGTGGTGAGTTTTAAGGATGCTGGTGCTTCTGGGACTGTGTTTTCTGGGGCTGTTCATAGTGAAAGTAGAGACAGTACACGGCGTTTACCTACCTTCGTGGTAACTGACCTCTCACAAGTTGGCATTTTCAAAACATCCATAACAGTAACTGACTGTGTTTCATCCACTCCACCACCAACTCCAGTCTCACTTCAACCAGTACATCAGCCTTTAGCCAGTTCATTAGCCCAGCCTGCATCTATGCCATTAGCCCGATCACCCGTTCCCTCCATACTGGACGCTGTGTCTGTGCCACCCATTTTGAATCCCGTTCCTAGCACCCATTTTAAGCGGAGAGACAAACCCATTAAAACCACTCTAGTTTCTCAGAAACTGGCTAATTTAGAGACTGTTACTCGCCCCAGGGCCTCCCCAGAGGCTGGGTCTGAGCCCCCAGCAGACTCGGGACCCCTGGCGGTTAAGAAGCCAGCTGGGGACGGCACCCGGCCGTCGCTGCCTGAGCAGACTCAATGCTCTGTGCAGCTGCCGTCTGCCATGTGTTTGCCAGAGGCCCGTGCGCCTGCTGGTTCTGTTGCGTCCCTGCCAGAGGCCCGCGCGCCTGCTGGTTCTGTTGCATCCCTGCCAGAGGCCCGTGTGCCTGCTGGTTCTGTTCTGTGTGTGCCAGGGGCTCCAGTGCCCACTGGGTCTGAGACTGTTTTTGCTGGGGGGCCCGAGGAGCCCGTCCAGCCTTCTGCCTCGTCAGCTGGGGGGCCCGAGGAGCCCGTCCAGCCACCAGCTGCAGTCTCATCACCAGCTGCAGTCTCATCACCAGCTGCAGTCTCATCACCCTCGCCTGCTGCGGCCTCAGAGTCTTCGGCCTCGCCTGGTCCGGTTTCAGCATCTGCTTTGGCTTCATCCTCGTCGCCTGGTCCAGCGTCTGCATCCTCATCATCTTCGTCTGGTCCAGCCTCTGCATCCTCGTCTGGTCCAGCCTCTGCATCATCCTCGTCTGGTCCAGCCTCTGCATCATCCTCGTCTGGTCCAGCCTCTGCATCCTCGTCTGGTCCAGCCTCCGTGTCTTCATCCTCGTCTGGTCCAGCCTCCGTGTCTTCATCCTCGTCGCCTGGTCCAGCCTCCGTGTCTTCATCCTCGTCGCCTGGTCCGGCTCCAGCATACTCATCAGCGTTGCCTGGTCCGGCTCCAGCATACTCATCAGCATCGCCTGGTCCGGCTCCAGCATCCTCATCAGCTTCGTCTGGTCCAGCCTCCGCTTCGCCTGGGGCTGCAGGGGCCACGCAGCCTTCAGGTCCCCTACTACCACCTCCACATCGTCGGTCATCTGCCAGGCCGCTTGTTGGGCATCTCCGCCACCGTGGACGCCCTCCTGAACGCCCTCCTGAACGCCGCCACTACCTTCCACGTGGCCGGCCTCCGGACTTGTTTCCACGCCGCTGTTGCCGTCCGCACGGTCAGCCCCCAGAGCTGTTTCCACGCCGCTGTTGCCGTCCGCACGGTCGGCCCCCAGAGCTGTTTCCACGCCGCTGTTGCTGTCCGCACGGTCGGCCCCCAGAGCTGTTTCCACGCCGCTGTTGCCGTCTGCACGGTCGGCCCCCAGAACTGTTTCCACACCACTGCCTACTGCGTGGCCGGCCTCCGGACCTGCCCCACTGCCGCTGCCTTTCACACGGTCGGCCCCCGGAACTGAACTGTTTTGGCCTCCGGGTCGGCCCCCTGACCTTGTCCGTCTGGGCCTTTTCGGACTGTGTCCCTCCGTCCTGGACCCCCACCGCCCGCCCTGGTCGGGTCGTTTTCTGTTTTTTGGTTCGTGGGGGGTTTTTTGGTTTTGCTCCGTTTTTGTGTTTCTGTTGGGCTGTCTGGTGCCAGCCCTTGAGGGGGGGGGGGGGTACTGTCATGGTCCTGAGTCTGAGGACTCAGTGTTTTGTGTTTCCTTATGCTTTTGTTCATTCCGAGTGTGTATTCTGTTGTGATTTTGCCATTTGTTAGGTTTCTGTTCTTTGCCTGCCTGCTCCCACTTCTCTGTGTTCCCTCTGTCTGTCCATGGTGTTATTGTGTCTGCTCATGAGTCTGCCTGTCATGTTCAGTGTCCTGTCTGATTCTCTGTGTCTGTTAGTTTCCTGTTTTATTCTGAAAGTTCATGTCTCATGTCAGTGTGTTCAGTTTTACCTCTCCCCTGTCTCGTTAGCCTTATTGCTCCCAGCTGTGTCTCCCTCCTGTGGCCCATTCCCTGATTACTCCCCGTGTATTTAAGCCCTGTGTTTTCCTGTGCTCTCTGTCGCGTCGTCTGTTTAACGCCGTGTCCGTCTGCATCATTCTGTGTAACCTGGTGTTTAGTCTGCGTCTCTCCGCCATCTTTCATTGTGTATTTTGTTCCTCCCCCTGTGCGTGTTTGGTTTAAGTTGAGTTCTTTAGTTTTCCCCAGTTTAGGTTGGTTTACTCCCCGCTCTGCTCCTCCTGTTTTTGTCCCCTTATCACCTCTGCAAATAAATATTCACTCACACCCCAGTCAGTGCCTGCATCTTGGATCCTTTACTCAATTCACCACACAACTGCTCTGCAGCCGTGACACTTAGTGTTCCAACAAAATGAGCAGTTTTTCTTTTGAGCATTTGATCTGCAGAGTCCTCAAAGGGAATCTGTCATTTTTCATCCAGATATGAATCCTGCATGATAACTAGATTATTCTTCATGCTGCAGCTTACAACAATGTGCTCACACTGACAGGAAAAAAAACACAACTAGACAGAGACGTGAGAACAGATAATGCTCACACAGGTACACAGAATACACATGGAGGCATAGCCAGATGGGCGTGTGCGTATTACACGCGGGCACACATGTGGTGTTTTAAGGCAATGTCGGTGTTTCAGAAGTCAACATGTAAAAGCTGGCAAAATTGCCTGAGGATTTGGAATCAGAGCCGCGCCTGCAATTGATTCTGATGTTTGTCCACTCGCTCCGCATCTAAATGAGGACAGGAAGCGCATGTAAACACCGACAATGCAACCAAGATATTCTCAGCACAGGTCCTCCCAGCTACTCACACTGCATTTATTAGATGCTATACCACACATGTCTCCACATTATGGCTACACGTCTGTGTCAGTGCACATGCATGTGTGGGTATTACAATGCAAATGAGCGGCTCGGCTTCAAGGACATGATTAGTGGTGTGCATTACAGATGCTTCTGCCAGCCTCGTTCTGTGCCTCTCTCAGCACTCGCTGGCTCTGCACAGCCAATTGCTGGCTTATGCCACCTGCATGCAGGACACTCTGAAAATATATCATTTACCTTACATGCCTAGTAAGATGAAAATCGGCAGTCTTATCAGCGCAACTCATAATAAAAAAAATATCAAGAAATCCTGAAAATAGAAGAAGAATTAACAAACCCTTGCCTACAGAGAGTTTCTGCTTACATAGCCACCCTGCACATGGGGGGAAGCGGGGTCGTGACATGAAGATTGACATCTCTTAGCAAGCTGAGTTCGTCTTCAAAATAATGTGTATTCAGTACTTCAGTTCAGCTGTTTTGTGTTCTTCTCCTGCTGGCTTTTTATAACCAGCAGAAGAAATATGCCACATATGGCTACCAATAGTACTGGTGAATTCAGAAGAGCGAGGAATGAAAGGCTGCTCTCAAAAAGAAAGAAAGAAGCATACACAAAATGCCCCCAGTAGAAGTTGAACATTTCAGAAAAACCACAAAATGATAACACTCTACAGGATCGGAGCTGCAGTTGGGTAAATTTTCGTTACAGCAGGGGAAAATTGCCACTGCCAACGGCCCTTTCATTTATAGATAGAAATCATCGGGGATCTAGCAAATGTCAAAAATTTTGACAGGAAAACTCAGCGCTTCTGTTGAACATCCCATCATCTGCAAAACAATACAAAAAAGTACAGATTTGGAACAGTACCATGGAGAATTTGCCAGTTTTTTTTTTCTTTTTTTTTTTCTACACTTAACCAGCCTCATTCCATGTCAGACGTGAACACCAAGTCCCACAATTAAACTCTTTCTACTGGGAGATCAGGAACACAACATTGCTTTCAGTGTTGAGATGTCCCTTTTCATGCATATTTATGTATATGTCATGTTCTCATTACCAATGTTCAATTTGCATGTGCCTTGCACATTATCACTTCTACCTGGCAGCTGGAAATCCTTTTGATTGCATGTTTTCTTTGCATCTATAAGTGAGGTGAATATGGCACGGCACCCTAAAGACTAGTGCATTATCACAGGCTTCAAATCATTCATGCTGAACAGAACAAAACACTTAAGCAAGGTGATTTTGCGCTTTCAATTCCCGTTCTCAGCAGGTGAATCCCGAGTCTCCCCTTAGTGCCTTCTGCTTTTGAGCACAGCTACGGTGTGACGGTGCACTGCCCTCGACTGAGCTATAATGACAACACAGTCACCTGACAGACCTTAAGCATGTGCAGCCACACAGAAGACAGGAAGAGAGCAAGAGAAAGATAGTGGCATTTAAAGGATTCACTTTGCTGAGCATTGAGCAGTGCTGTGGGTGATCTGTAACATCAGAGCTGCTGTTGTTTCTGAGCTGACTTGTGTTTCTGTTTCATTCATCTCACAGGAGCTGAGCTTTTCCAAAGCTATAATGACTCCCTTGCATTGTTAATCTCATGCATATCCTGTTGCTGTTAACAGTGAGAGCCTTCCAGCTGTGCACGGGAACCCAAACCAGGGGAAATCTGTTAATACTGTCATTTTTCTCAGTTTCTATTATTTATTTTTTTGTTATTTAGTTTAATGCCTTTTTATGTTGCACAATTCTTTTGCTGTCTCGCTTTTCAATTGTTGTTAATATCTGTAACAGCCTATTTATAGCATGTTTTGAATCTTTTTTTTTTTTTACTTCACTTTGTTCTGTTATATAAAGTTCATCTGCCACATTTTTACCTCCACCAAGGAGGTTATGCTGTTGGTAGTGTTTGCATGCGTGTCCATTCTTTCTGCCTCTAAACACGATAGATCGAAAAGTTTTAAATGAATTCCAATAAAACTTCGTAGAGTGTTGCGTGGGGTCATGGTAACAATCCATTAAAATTTGGCTTACATCCGCCGAGGTCTTCAAGTTCAACTGAATGATTTATTGATCGTAAATTGACAAAGAAACCCCTTATAAATTAGAAACTCCAATTCCTACAAGTGTGGTGTGTGTTTTCAACATATAGAAAGCACTGTACAAGACGGATATTTCAGGTCACATTTGATCTCTGACCTCTTCAAGGTCAGTAGATTGATCAGAAGCTTAAAGTGATAATAATGTTATACAGAGCTATTTAGTTTTTCTTACAGCCATTGTTTGTACATATAGATACGACATATAGGCATATAGGGATATAATGATATGTGGAGATCCTAAATATGATGTTACTTTGGACCTCTGACTTCTTCTTCAAGGTGAAACAAGGTCAAACTTTCATAAAATCTCTTTTATCTTTAAAACGGTGCTTAAAATTGTTTGCCTTGTTTGTATTGGCAATACTGAGGAAATGATACTGCTATATGGGTTTTTAAACCTCACAAATTATTTTGCATCCAAATATCATGTCACATTTAACATCTGACCTCACTATTACATTTTACATCTGGCTTTCTTTCACGTTTACCAAAGAAGTTGTATCTTAAAAGTATTGTCAAGAGAGAGATAACGAGCTACCTAGTTATAAATAAAGTGTAATGTTATATAATAAACTGAAGTTATTCATGTCCAGTTATTCACATATTAAAACCCATTATCCATTACCTATTCCTACATAATGTTTGTGTAATCAAGGTAAGCATCATGCTATCTGAAAGACCGCTACTAATGAGCTTGAGAGTTAATAATTACTATGACCCTCTTTAATTGTTCAACACAGCCTGAACTCTCTTCGGCAGTTTTCTTGTCATTTCTTCAGGAATAGTTCAGGAATAGTTCTCCAGGCTTCTTGAAGTACATTCAAAGCTCCTCTTTGGATGTTGGCTGCTTTTTGTTCCATTCTCAGTCAAGATGATCCCACACTGCTTCAATAATGTCGAGGTCGATGCTTTTGGGGTGGAAACTCATCCAACCACACCACTTCCTGACATGTTGACCTAAACGATGACAAAGCTCCCACCGTGTTTTAAAGATACTGTTGAAATTCATTGTTGTACAGCTCTCCTGACCTCCTCCACACACACTGACGATGATTTGAACCACAAAATTTGTATTCATCACTCCATAAGACTTGTTGCCATTGACTTTCAGTCCACTTCTTGTGTAACTTGGCATACCATAGTCTTTTCTTCTTGTTTCTCTTCCTTAAGAATGGCTTGTTGACAGCTATTCTTCTATAGAGACCATTTCTGATGATCATGCAGTGGATCAGCTTAAGGTCCAGATGCATCTTCCAGGTCCTGTGTCCAGTTTTTGCTAGATTTTTTTTGCTCATTTCTAAAGGACATGACCTTCTGAACTGCTCATCTGTGTGTGTGTGTGTGTGTGTGTGTGTGTGTGTGTGTGTGTGTGTGTATATATATATATATATATATATATATATATATATATATATATATATATATATATATATATATATATATATATATATATATATATATATATATATATATATATATATATATATATATATATATATATAGCAGCTGGATAGCGTAGTGGTTAGACTACACGCCTTTGGAACAGAGGATCGCAAGTTCGATTCCTGCCTGGGGCGTCTGTATCCAGTAAGGGTCCTAAGGCTAGACCCCCTATGCTAAAGCAAGCCTACCGCAGACATGAGCGAGACAGATAAATATGAAGGCATGCCGGCTCGGACGTCGCCCGGATCAACAAGGTCCGCGTCAGGTGTTGAGGAACCAGGGCACCCTGACGAAAAGTGGGCTACTGGAACAAGAAGGCATCGGTGGGCAAGGGACGAAAACAGGGCGTTGTTGGAATGCTACTACGCAAGTAACCCCGGCGGAAGGGGCTACATGAATAGGATGAGGGACCTATGGATTCTTCGATACCCAACATCCACAATGACGGCGAAACAACTAGTAGCTCAGTGTTCCAACATTCGAAAGAAGGGACTGCTCTCACAGCTAGAGATTGACGAGGTACAACACAAATGCTACGGCAAGGAGGAGTCAGGACGCCAGGTCAGGGAGGAGATATCATCACCCCCACCCGAGATTGGGTACATAGCCCCAAGTGTGATAGGAGAAGGATCGTTGAGTGCGAGAGGAACTGACCTGAAAAATAGGATCATGGCCAAGCTTGAAACCTGGATCCCCCGTAGCCGGTTACCAAGATTACGTGAAGTACCCTCAGAAGGTCTGCTAGATGATGTTAATGCAGCACTACGGGCAATACCTACAACCACGATTACCGACACTAACAAGCTGATCTACAATACGGCAGCAGTGATCAGTGAGATGCTTGGCTACAAGTTGAACAGCCACAAGGGGCAGTACCCTCCATGGAGAAGGAGGCTAGAGGGCAAGATCAAAGTAGCACGGAGAGAGGTTAGCCAACTAACGGAGTTGCAGAAAGGTGCGACGAATAAGGTGCCTAAGAAATACAGCAAGCTGTCCATACCTGAGGCCTTGGAAACTGCCAAGCAAAGACTCACAGCCTTGGCCAGCCGCTTGAGGAGGTACACCAGAGAGATAGAAGGCAGGAGAATAAACCAGCTGTTCTCCACAGAACCAGCAAAGGTGTACTCTCAGTGGCAAGGGAACAATAAGAGAACAGCACCACCAAGGCTGGAGACGGAGCAATACTGGAAGAGCATATGGGAGAAGGATGCAACCCATAACGGCAATGCTCAGTGGCTAGAGGATCTGAGGGCAGACCACAGCGACCTCCCTGAACAGGGTCCAGTAACCATCACAGTGGCAGATATCCAAGAAAGGGTCTCCAAGAAAGAGGAGGGAGACGAGGAACCATCATGGAAGGACAGGCCCCTGCACGGTATGTACCACCGGCAGATAGAGGAGGTGGCTGATATCCAGAAATCCTACCAGTGGCTGGACAAAGCTGGACTGAAAGACAGCACAGAGGCACTAATCATGGCAGCACAAGAACAAGCTCTGAGCACAAGATCCATAGAGGCTGGGGTCTATCACACCAGGCAAGACCCCAGGTGCAGGCTGTGTAAAGATGCCCCAGAGACAATCCAGCACATAACAGCAGGGTGCAAGATGCTAGCAGGCAAGGCATACATGGAACGCCATAACCAAGTGGCCGGCATAGTGTACAGGAACATCTGTGCCGAGTATAACCTGGAAGTCCCGAGGTCAAAATGGGAGATGCCCCCAAGGGTGGTGGAGAATGACCGAGCTAAGATCCTGTGGGACTTCCAGATACAGACGGACAAAATGGTGGTGGCTAACCAACCGGACATAGTGGTGGTAGACAAACAGAAGAAGACGGCCGTAGTGATCGATGTAGCGGTTCCGAATGACAGAAATATCAGGAAGAAGGAACACGAGAAGCTGGAGAAATACCAAGGGCTCAGAGAAGAGCTCGAGAGGATGTGGAGGGTGAAGGTAACGGTGGTCCCCGTGGTAATCGGAGCACTAGGTGCGGTGACTCCCAAGATAGGCGAGTGGCTCCAGCAGATCCCGGGAACAACATCGGAGATCTCTGTCCAGAAGAGCGCAGTCCTGGGAACAGCTAAGATACTGCGCAGGACCCTCAAGCTCCCAGGCCTCTGGTAGAGGATCCGAGCTTGAAGGATAAACCGCCCGCAGGGGCGTGCTGGGTGTTTTTTTTTTATATATATATATATACATTAGGTCTGACACTTCTTTTGTCCTCCATTTAACCAGTATCATCCATTCTTTTTTTAGGACACATTGCATGTCATGATGTGACATGGCAAGTTTTCAGCTAACAACTCTATGAGAATCACCTTGTTGGTGCAAAAAAACCCCAAAACTATTTTATGCTTGTCAGACTGTGTTATCTTTGGCATTTTTCATTGATTCAACTAAAGAAATGGGAACACACGGTGTGTTTTTGCAACAGTTTGTTTTTGTAGAGTTGTGTGATGTGCAATCTGACACAACTGGCTCCTTGGAAGCAAAATACACAGACACGAGTGTTGGTCAAGAAAGTATTGTATTTGCATTAATCCAAATCCAGACTAAAAACACACACACACACACACGCGCGCACACACACACACACACACACACACACACACACACACACACACACACTATTGCTTACTATATTAGGATATTTGCCTCTCGGTTAACCAGCATGAAACAATAATAACTGTGCTTGGAAGAAGCCAGGTGAGATCAACCCTGTTTTACAAATCGTGTAAACCTGACCACCCTGACTGATGCCATCACATTTTACAGTGCTGACATGAGATTCACTGTTTCACCTTGGAGAGACAGATATGAGCCCCGTCAGCTCCACCATGAAACTATCACGACAGAAAGGTGCTGCAGTTCTGTGATACTGATTTATCGATAACTTTCATTACACTCCCATGAGTGAAAGGAGACAGGACCTGATGTCCAAATGCGATCGTCTTAGTTTTTGCCGCGTGTGTCTGGTCAAATTCATTGCAGTGGCTAGCAAAGCTCTTGTGTCAGATAAGGACCCAGTAACTTAGCATTAGCTTCCTGTTTAGGTCACCTGTAGTGTAATCTGTGAATGCCTGTAGTACCTGCAAAGGGTGCTTAGTTTGTAATGTGTTAATAAAGGACTCACTTTAAAACTGCTGCTTTGTGGATATTTTTTATAGATAGGAGTGCAGGAGCAGTATTTTAGTCATGCACTGATGCATTTTTAGTGAAAATAGAAAGGTGTCGGTTTGTGGGAGAGTACTATTGCATTTATATCTGGGCAAGTACCAGCTTATAAGTCAGTGCTTTATCTGTAACAGGAAGAAGGAGAGACTGAAAGGGA
This sequence comes from Diplotaxodon limnothrissa, assembly GCF_057381915.1. NCBI lineage: Eukaryota > Metazoa > Chordata > Actinopteri > Cichliformes > Cichlidae > Diplotaxodon > Diplotaxodon limnothrissa. The sequence continues at coordinate 5,956,634 of NC_140610.1, read as the reverse complement.
TTCATCCATGTAAGAGAAGTTGTTTTTTTCTGGCTGAATGCTGACATTAATTTACATATTAACACTTTTTCTGCATGACATTGTAACAAAACAACACTACAATATGATATCTGTACACATAAGACAATGAGCGGTCATTGGTTTTGGATGCCTCTGATAAACATGTCGACTCAGCAAGCCCCAGACATGTACAGTAGCAGAAATATGACAATCAAATGCTAGGCAATGTTCTTGATCCAGAAATGGTGTATTCTAGTAGCGTGGCGGTGGGTATTTGTCTGCTTAAATAACCAAATGGTGGGGTGCTGCTGCAAGAGTAGCACAGGTACAGGTTACTATTCATTTTCCACTTAGACTATTCAAATCTACGATGGTGCTTTCATTGACGTGCAAGGCTGTGGGAACAGTTTGAACATGCATGTCAGCATACAGCATGCCAACAGCCCGGTCTCAGTCAAATTCAGTCAGTTGCTGCATGGTGACACTGATAACAGTGCTGTGTATACACTGCTTTTTGTTTTGTGAGGCTACTGTCCTTAGAATGCACTGAACCAATTCTGAGGCGTACAAGTGAGTTCATTTGTGTTCGGTACACAAATTATCAATCCCACCACTGACTAAAACCACTCAATCAGAACTAAAAACTACTCAGAGAATATGTTTGTGCACTCTAAGAGATAAAAATGATTAAACTGTGAAATGATTCATAACAAAGATTGTAAATATATTTTTTCACAAAAGACTTGATTTTCTTTTTTTGACTAGTATATTATGATCATAATGACATGTCATCTGATATGTAGTGAAGGAAATTTGGTTTCCGGGTATCATCCAGAGGACTGATTCTGATTATCTCATTTTCTTTCAAGTGGAGAAAAAGCATTGCTAAAATCATAATATACTTTAATAAGTTATCTCTGAAACTGTGTTTCAAATGACCCACAGTGTCAAACTCTCTACATGACACCAAATTTGAACTAGAGATGCACAAAAACAATCATAAAATGATGAGACTCATAAATCCTCTGATGTTTCCTGTGTTGTTTTGTCAGATGTAATTCCTGTCTGAATAAATTTTTTGTGGAGAAATTTATGCAATGAAGACAAAGTCCTTCAGTTATTAAATGTCTTTATTGCTATACACAGACAAGACAGGAAATCAGGGCACTGAGACGCACATCTGAAGTCTAAACAAATTCTACCCACTGCAGACAAAACCCGATCACAATTGCCATTAGCACGATGGCACTCCCAGAATTTCCCAGTGCTCCTAGCAGTACATCTAAGTATCCAGAAAGGTCAAGAGGCTCGAAAAACAGCAAATTTCCCAGGCAAACTGTCTCCACTTACTGTAAATGTCCTAATATTAGTCTCTGAGATCAACTCAGGGTAAATGCACAACTGTACATTTAAAACAGTGCTTTATTCCATATACTTTAACAACTTTATTTGTCATCCATCCATCCATCCTTATCCCAGGGCAATGAAAAGGCTGGAACCTATCCCAGACGTCACAGGGTGAGAGGCAGGGTACACCCTGGGCAGACTGCCAGTCTGTCACAGAGCTAATACAGAGAGACAGGCTACTATTTACACACATTCACACCTACGACTGGTTTAGAATCAGCAGTTAATCTAACAAACATGTCTCTGAACCGTGCAAGGAAACCAAAGCACTCGAAAGAAACACATGCAGACACAGGAAAACATACAAACGCCATGCAAAAAGGCCCCAGCCACCCAACAGATTTGAGCCAGGCACCTTTTGCTGTGAGCCCACAGTGCTAACTACTTCCTTATTAGTTTGTTCAAATAAGGATTACATGAATATGAGGGCCTAAAAATATCCATCACGTTTTCTTTGGAAGAAAACAGAAGAAAACATTGTGTACTGAATAAAGCTTGTTTTCCTCCTCTTATACAATCATCTTCTTACACATATTTATTGTTTTTTCCAGTAAATGCTGAATTATTATTATTTTCTGCTGCTGCTGTGCCTGATTTTGTAGATCGACTCATCTCTTTTGCAGCTGCATATTTCTACGTTTCTGCTGGCTGTCCCTTTTCGTACTTTTGCAAACTACAGCCAATCACAATGCGGGACAAGGAGTAAAAATGCTGTGCAGTCGCCTATGAAGGGGGACCCCAGGTCACCCTGTTATGACATCATCAGCATTTCCCCCCCCCCGTCTGTAATTACAGACAACACAGGGATACGTGGTAGTGTAACACACATTACTGCTGATCACACAGTGTAGCGGTGTAGCACAGTGTAGATGTTCACTTGGCTAAATGTCCAGAGTTAATGATTCATGAAAATCTGCAGAGTGCAGAAATCCAGTGTGCTGCAGCTTCTGTTGTGAACATATGACTATATTAAAAAAATGTATCAGTTTGAGCAGCTGTTGTATGGCATTATGTGACATTTCGAATGTGCCATTATGTGCCTTGGTGACATTGTACATTCATTTGTGAGCGGGAATATAATTTATCACACCATGAAAGCTATAGCTGACCAAAGTTTGCTTTTAATCTTCTGATTCAAGTGAAAAAATGCTCCATATTTCCCCTTGGCTTTTCACATAAATAAATAAATAAATAAGCAGCACTGATTTGATCAAAAGTTTCATGTGCCGTTTTCTTTTTGCTGGCTGTGCAGTGCGGGTCAGAGGTGCACGCCATACTACTATCTAAAGCCGTGTCAGAACATATACCATATGTGGCTGTTTAATTCCCTCTGAAGCAGTTTCCTTGACTTGTCTCGTTCCAGTGTAAAGGCAAGCTAATCCTTCCGTGCTTGTCAAGTCCCCCGCATTGTAATGCTGTATCTTCTGCTTGGAAAGCTGCCGCATTAATTCAGTCTCACCTAGTTCAGTGAATGGGAAGGTATTAAAAAGTCACTCATCCTTTTGTGCCACTCTCCAATGGCAGTGCCTGAAGTATGAATAGAAATGTTATTTCAGTAATTTGCAAGAATCATATTTAAAAAGAGGCCCATAAAACACTCTGCTCTTCAAGAAATCCCGCAGAACAAGATGATTACATATTCTCTTGTGTGCACCGGCTGCTCTTATCAACCTGATTAGATAGTTTAGGCAACAGCTGGCTCATTTTTACGAGGCACAACGGGGGCAATTTACATTTTGTTTTTTGCATCTAAGGGTTATAAATGTCACTTGGGCATGGCTTACTTTAGGTATAACAGTCAAAATAATAAGGGAATAAGGGAAGTTTAACCTTTCAGTGCCGATTTAATATTTTTTAACAGGTTCACACTTCTCCAGATGAGCTGACAACTCACATTTTCTTATTTGGTTGCTTCAATAACAAACTGATCATGGTCTGTATGATGAGTGCTGAGCAACAGCCAGCCCCGAATTTTAGCTGAACACAGTTTTAGACAAAAAGTATTGCTCTTCATTGTCTTGTTTTCCTTTATTGATCTGATATTTTTACAGCAAGGATGAAATGGCTAAAGCACATAAACAACAGAGCTGTTTTTGTCAGCAGCTACAGTGTTATTACAGAGCGATGATCATGCCAGGCACAGTCCCAATCTGGTCAGGTGTACTCAAGGCTGAGAACTAAAGAGGAGGCAGGCTGTAATTTTTGGTCAGCCTAATGGGCTATTTCTTACCTCTGCAGAGCATAACTCTGCCATCTGCTGCAGGGAGTCTCTTTTAGCTCCTCACCCCTCTCTCTGGAGCAGGGAATGGGCAAATGGCAACCTGAGAGCCGCACTTAGCAGCTGAGTACAGGACTGGACACATATGGACTCATTGCTATTCTCCCTTAGATCATTCTGTCTCCCTGCTCTTACTTTTCTTAGTTTGTCCTCGAAGAACACTTACACACACAGTCTCCCTCTCTCTCTCTCACTCTGGCATACACACACACACACACACTGATACATCTTGCAAACTTACATGCGTGTGTTTGTATGAAATTAAAGGCCTAACTAAAATAACATACAGACTTGAGCTTTTTTCTCACTAAAGCAGAACCCAGGTAGAAATCTAAAGAAAAACCTGCAGTACATTCCTTTTTTTTGACAGTTAGTGGGCGTTAATGGGACTTTTTTGGTGAGTCACGTTTGAGTACGTGCTATAAAACTTCATGCCCCTGCAGTCTCTTCCATGAAATTTTCCTCCAGATTGTTAGAAATGTCTAAATGCTCCCTCTGTCCTAGAATAAGCCACGACAGATTAAGTCTGGTAAGTCTTTTGCAGCGAGGGCAGATAAGCAAAACTGGGAAAGATGGTATCAGAGATTTGGGTTAGGGAAACTGACAACTCCATCACCTCTAGTCAGATCAGCAGGGGATTGACGTATGGAAGAGACTCTTTACAAGTCTCTGTATGGCCATTATGCATATCTGTGTGAATATGTAATTGTGCAGGATAGGCTGGGTGCAGTCTTTGCATACGGTACTGCATTTGTTTTTATAGGTAAAGTCAGTGCGAAGAAATAAAAAGTTCAATATTTTACATTAGCACACAGATTAGACATATTAGGGTACAGATTTTAGTCCCTCTCTGACCTGAGGACAGTAGCAAGGTGAAATGCAGAAGGTTACACAAGCATGGGCCAGTCCAGAGGAAGAAAATTACAACAATTTAGCAGAGTGACAAGCCAGGCCTGGAGGCACAAAGCCATATCACTCATGTTCCCTCATGTACGACAGCCAGGGCACAGTGCCCTTTCTCTCGCCTCAGGAATACAATAATGATTGCACGCTGTGTGTGTGCATGTGCATTTCTGTGTTAGACTATGTCTCTGTGGCCATATGTGTGGATCCATACTGTATATGCACAGACTGCATTCATATGCATACATACGTGTGCAGGCCAAGTGCTGCTAAAGCGAACCTCGGCTTTGCCGAACAAGGGCAGTCATGTTTTCTCTGATGAGCAACGCAGTCAGATGATTAGGCTTTGTTTTCGTAATATGGTGGCATTCTGCCTCCAGTCTGTATGCTGAGGTTGAACACAGAGGCATCTGTATCCACGTCCCCTGAGTAATCTGAACGTGTACTTGGTATTCCTGATAGGACAGAGCAGGCTAACTGAGCTTTCCGAGCAGTTTGGCAGATCTGTAGAATGCAGTGGTGTGGTGGCACATTTGAATAGCAGTACAAAAAACACCCCCCATCCAAAAAAACCCCAACAGCAACTCTGCACAGGCTCAGAGTCAACTGAATCGTCTGTGTGTTTATGACAGGAGGAGACAAAGCGGTCCAATTTATGCTGTGTGGATTTATGGCAAGCTGTCGCACATTTGGTACAAGGCGTTATGTGTTTTTTTCCCTTTTCTGATGTGTCATTGATGTGTCAGGGCTGAAATAAACGGGAGAGCATGAACACGTGATGTTTTGAATGCTGCAGTGTTCCTGAAAGAGAAATAGAAAATCTGTGTTTGTGTGTAAACAGACACATTGAAATAATCACAATATTTTGCTTTCGCCATTAAACCCAGTAAAGCAGCCCAAATGGGAAAGATGGAAATGGCAAGGTTGGCGACAGAAGCACAAATGATTGCAAAATACATCGGAATTATGGAGAATGCAACCATGATCACATAATATCAGTGCATCCCAGAGCCAACCCCAAATTTAACTCAGCTGTGTGATTCTCTCTCTTGCATATGCATTGCTTCTTTGTTTGTTTGCTTTTTAACTGTAACGGCGGCCTTTTGCAACTGTAGATCAATGGGACTGTAGTCCACTGTAGTCCACCAAATGCTTGTGTCCATATCTTCTTATGTTAGTGCATTAATGCATCTCTCAGTTCAGCCGTGTCTGAAACGAATACATATAACAAAGACGAGCTCTCATCTGAATTATGAAACATCCGAACAAGTTGCTTTGAAGGTCAGCTGTTTCAGTTTTAATGAAATGCGTGATTTTTATATAAAGTCAATTCATTGTGAATTTATGAAATATGGATTGCACACGCTCTCTGAGATAGAGCAGCAAAACTATACAGTACTTATCTCTTCTTACCTGAGCCTACAATAATCTATTATTCACTTATTTTAAATGTTTTCATGATAGCAGTGCTCCAGTTCAATCCAAATCAAACCGCAGACAATCCAGTGATTCTATGATCGTGCGTGCATTTGCTCCTGAGATGAACATGACGGGTGTCAAGCATGCCTCATCGCTCTCTTATTGTAAACTAAATGGTTTGGGAAATGATTCATCAAAGAGTGTAATGTCTGAGGAGAAATTCGGCACTCTCATGTCATATAAAAAATGGCTCGACCAATAGTTTAGTTTACTGTAGCAAACGGAGCACTGTGTTTGAAGGCTTGGGCACAGACAGCTTCTCATTATGTTTTCACAAATTGAGCACTCTGCCTTTCAGGATAGTGTCAAGGTGGCTATCCGCCAGCTGAAGCTCAGTAAAGGTTCAAGGACGCACCCAATGGGTGACCCTAAAAATCAGAGTAAATGTCCTACAGAAATACTGTAAAGAGTTAAAAATCTGATTCATTGAAAAGCCCAGGCATTAATCCAATATTGCAGGGTGATTTAAAGAGAGTCAATCACACCACCAGACAATCTAAGAATATGGCTAATCAGAGGGAGGCAGTAATAAAGGTTGGATGATGAATGATCTGATCTGCAGCACCTGGAATAGCCTGTTTGTGGTTATTGTTGCCAAAGGATCCAAACAAAAGGATCAGAGAGGTCCACTTGCTTTACTACTTTAGTCATGAGAAGATTGTTGTTTTTCCACACAGTAATTTATATTTGGCAGCACTGCACTGTTCTGGGACCTTCCCTCTCCTTCCACTCGAATACATGAAAAGCCTAAGGCTAAGCAGCAGCAAAGCCCCCTCTGTACAGCACAGAGCAGGCATTAATGTCAACACACCAGATAGTGATTAATAATAATATTAAAAACGTAATAATAATGAAGTTGTTTGTGTAGCAATTGTCAAAACTAGTGTTACAAAGTGCTTTCCAGAAACACAGAAATAAAGAGAAAACTAGGAGAAAATGATAAAAATAATTAGACCATGCAGGACTTGAGTTCAGTGCCAGAGTAAGAATAAGTGTAAGATACAATGTTTTATTACTGATTCTGCAGTAATAAAAACAATTTAAACTAACAGAGCATCTAGAAGTTAAAAGAACAAGACAGAGTTTAGCAAAGAATGTCAAAAAATATTAAATCTATACAGCAAAGTTTTTTTAAAAACCCTCACGTTATGAGTGAGTCTTTAGCAGTGATTTAAGGTGAACTGGGCTTCCCCAGGCAACTCATTCCACAACCGAGGAGCCCTAATGGCAACCACTAGATCGCCTTTTGTCTTTAAGTGTGAGGTGGGAACAATTAACATGTTTCTACCCGAGGATCTGAACCTGCACACCGGTTTTACGGGAACAGCAGTTTTAGTATATATTCTGGAGTCAAGCCATGAAGGGCTTTAAAAGTAATAAGTAAAATCTAAAAATCACTTTTAAAAGTGAGGGGCAGCCAGTGTACAGTCATAAAAGCTGGTGTAATATGTCCAGGTTTCTTGGTTTTTGTAAGAATTCTGGCAGCTGCATTCTTGCACAATCTGAAGTCTAATTAATGCTTTCTGACTGATACATGTTAAAAGACCATCACAATAATTTAACTGAGAGGAAATAAAAGCATGCATGATAGCCTGGGTGTAACTAAAACTCAGTACTGATTCTTTCCTTGTGGTATTGCTTAGATGATGGTAGCAGGACTGGGTGACCTTGCTTATATCCTTTTTGAAGGTCACACTATTATCCAATAACACATCCAGCCTTTTCAGAACTGCTTAACAAATAAGTAAGGAAGGACTTGATTCTTGGATACAGCTTGTCTCAACCAGTGATTATAAATTTCTGCCAGCTAGACAAAATGCAAAGAATGGTATTAAGAGCTTGTGCGGCTGGCGTTAGACTCAGTTATTATCAAATCAAATCTGTTTTATTCATACCAAACCAAAATCACAACAGCAGTTACCCCAAGGTGCTCTATATGGTAAGGTAAAGACTCTACAATCATACAAAGAAAATCCTAAAAAAGGCCAAACGGACTGCAACTTCAGAAAACACCAGTAATAAGAAAAACGCTGCAAAAGCACACAAAACACAACGGAAATAGGAAAAACGACAACGGAAATAGGAAACAGGAAAAAATAAAACAAATAGAAAAAACGAAAATGGAAATAGGAAAAAACAGCAGAAGAGGATTGTTTCTGGGGAGACAGTAACCCGACGGACCACTTGCAGGAACCAAAACATGCTAGGTAAGTGTGTTTTAATCTCATGATTTATATAATACTGATGATGGATTTTTGGCTAATAGTTAGGCTAACACACTTACCTCTCATCTTTTCTTTCCTCACAACAGTGATAGATCCTCCACTTCTTTTAAGTGTCTCACAGCGTAATTCTTAGTATATTTTGGTTCCTGCAGCTGGTCCGTCAGGTTATTGTCTTCCCAGAAACACTTCCCATGTGCTTTTGAAAATCTTTTTTTTCCTATTTCTGTTTCATTTTTCCTATTTCTGTTTTCTTTTTTCATTTTTCCTATTTCTATTGTGTTTTGTGTGCTTTTGCAGCGTTTTTCTTATTGCTGGTGTTTTCTTAAGTTGCAGTCCGTTTGGCCTCTCAGGGCCACCGTACAACGCCCTATTAGCAAGCACTTGGCAACAGTGGGAAGGAAAAACTCCCTTTTAACGTGAAGAAATGTCGGGCTGTAAAAAGTGAAAAAAAAAAAGCAAAAGTAGCATAAAAACACAGAGAGTGCAAAGAGGTGAGTTAAGCTAATGCATTTATCAGCTAATGTACTGCAAATGTGGCCCACCTAAGCTAACAACTTGCTCAGCTTGTTTTAAAATCAAGCACACCCTGTGTCTGTTTATGGGATTTACAATAGACGGGATAGCACCCTATAATCAGAAACACTGAAAACCAGAAATGAGGTATAAATATTAGGAATGAATATCCTTTTTGTCCCAACAGCCATTGTTGAGCAAAACAAATCTCTTCACATAGCGCACAAATTTCATACTACTGATGATCTGGCGATGCTTCAGTTTCACCTGACAAACACCTAACCATCCTATGACAGCTGCAATCATGAAGCAGAGCAGTGGGAGACAGCCTGGGAGCTACTGATGACTACTGAAGTGGAAATCTGGATCTTTCTCTCTGTAGTCTGTATAGGATAAATTGCAGGATTCATACAGAGATTCTCACCTTCGCCCACATCACCGGGGCCAGCTGCTGCTTCCTGTACAGAAGCTCCCTGCATCGATTGCAGTGATATCCCTCTGCGCCCCGATGCTTAGTTGAAAAGGGGTTCTTTTTTTTCCCTGCGCAAAAGATTAATAAGGGGCACAGTCATGGGTCGCATGAAAACAGCAGATAAAAAAACACAGTTCACAAGGAAGGTCGTCTGCAGACCCTGCACACCTTTAAAAGAGCATGTGACGGAGGAATCATACGAGGAAAATGGCAAACCGAGCGCCGGCAGATATATTAATAGATCTCTCTTCCTTCGTTTTTCTGCTTCCTGGGTTAAATTTGTTCACTCATTCCCCAGGTAACTCCAAGGAAGACAAGATTAATCCCAGACAGCTCAGTCTGAGTTCTTTCCATTGTTCCAGCATATCTCCCATTTCTCATGTCTGCCTGTGACCTTTTCCTTCCTGATGGTGCAGTGGTTATTTCAGTAATAACTAGGCATCATTCAAAGCTACGCACTCCACAAACAACACTGCCAGGGCTGTTTCCAAATTGTGGGTGTGGATTCAATAATCCGCTGCATTTCTTTCTTTTTTTTTAAACCATCTTTTCGTTGATGAGCAAGAATGTCAAGATTTAAAGACTGCAGGGTTGTTGGAGGGGGAAGGAGCAGATGGATAAGAGCTGTCTGTTGAGTGGCTCCAGGAAATTAAAACTGTCTTTATTACCTCTTATTCTGATCCACTACCAGACGCCCACCCCCCACACCCACACGCACCCTCACACACACCCACACGCGCCCCACATCCGACTATTACTGCTACAATACAGCCGAGCACAGCAGCTCCCACAGCTCAGAGAGAGGGAGGAAATGTCAGGATTATTTGAAAGCGTGAGCTGTAATGAGATGATAATGGCGTCTCCCATGCTGACGAGTTGACAGAGGGATGAACAGGCTTCTGGGATGTTGCTGTCAATAACCTGCTGAAGCAGATAAAATGACATTACACTCAATTAGCTCTCAAGCTTGCATGGATGCATCTTTTAGCAGCACCACATTGGGTAACACAACATTTGAACCCAACTCATCACGATGGCACTTTGTGTTTTGCTGTCATAAACACGGCCAAACATGTTTTACATGTGGTAAACAAATGATTCTGCTAAGTGCATGTTTGGGGGCAAAAACTTGTTCTAAAGTGATGGTGAAAGATGAAGAATTGCTGGCACCTTTGAGTGTTCATGATATAGGGCATTTTTTTTAATATATTCACAAATCTAATGAGCACCAGACTGAAAATAATAAATCCACTGATGGACTGGGGTACAATATTTGATTATAACGCCTCAGTGAATGCACAGTATCTTGCCCTTCACTTCTGCAGAGGTGTTAACTAAAAAGCTATTTTTTGTTCTTGTTGTTTTCTTTAATGGATATTAGATTTCCACCCCTTGTATCCACATAACAGAGTCCATAAACAGAAAAAAAAGGAAAAATAATGAAAGTCTCATATTTTTGACCCCGAATGTAGAGTCTGTTTCATCTTCCTAAACTCACCTCCACTCTTCTCCACTCCCCTTTCCCTTTTCCGTGTGTCTCTCACTCCCTCCATGCGCTCAAATCACCATCTGGGAAAGCCTGATAAGCTCAGAGGCAGACACCAGTATTCGGGCGTTGAGTTGAAGAGCTGCCTTGAGACTGCTGGTAGGTTAACCCCGACAACCGCGCAACCTTCCGAGCATGGAGGTTAGGAAGTGACACACGCTTCGTCCTCTGCCTGTTTGTTTCTGTGTGTATTGTTTATGTTCCTCTTTGTCTTTATACGCTGTATTTTCAACTAGATCTTTCATTCTGCTCAAGTAAAGAGTGCAGGTGCATCATATTTATGGGAAAGTAAATAGATCTGCGCTGGACATATTTGTTAAAGAGAGCATTGGTCTTCAGCTCATACCCTCGTAATGTCAGGAAGAAAAGCCATCACTAAACAAAGCTCATGCTTATTCACTTGATCATCAAACACGTATATGATTAATACTGGAGCTTAGTCGTCACAGGCTGGAGTTCATTTGTGCAAACTGTGAGCACAATGATTTCTGCACAATGATTTCTGCACAAGCTGCGTGTCTTACAAGGGTAAATACACATAGATGTGATACCATTGTGCTGCCACCAGCACTTGGGCGTGTTTAATTTGGTTGCAGTTTCCTTCATAAGGGTCTGGATTAATCTGTTGCTTCAAGTTTGGCTGAATTTCTGTCTGGCGCTGTCCATGGTCCTGACTGGCTAATACTTATTAAAAACCTATTAACACCTTACACGCCACTGCTTTTGTCATTTCTGCACAAGCGCTACACCCCACCCTCACTGGTCTCTCTCTCTCTCACGCACACACACACAGGGAGCACGAGAGAACACATTTCAGCTAATTAATGACATTCTTGTTTTATCTAAATATAATCTGAGAGCCACTGTGTGAATGTGGCAGCTCAGGGAAAAGCCAGAGAGGAACCCTAGGGCCTGAGCGTTCATGTTTTTTCCTGCGTTGCTTCTCTACCTCCTGCTGGACTGCTCTGCCTCGCTCTGCAATTTATATAACTTTACACAAGAAATTCATAAACACATAAAAATAAAATGTCAACCGTTGACATTTGATCATAATGTCACAACTGACCCAGAGATCCACCACCCACAAAATTTACACATGTAGACCATGTCACGTGGCCCGGGTTCCTGTATGGCTTCTCTGTGTCTGTGCTGGCTAAAAACACTCTTTTTAAAATTTTTACTCATTTTAACAGGCACCAGAAGGCAATGTCATTCTAATTTGTTAGAATCTGTCAAAACAGCTGCACACTATAATAAGCCTGTCTTTATCAGCTTGGTATTGGAAAGGCACCCACACATACCTGTGTGAGACAGACAGCCAAACAGAGGATCAAACTGCAGCGAGTATATTTTTCAGCCTTCAGACTCACTGGTGGCCTACAGGTCAAAATCTCTTTGTGTAACAGTCCAAATAGCCTTTTTGCCTTGTTTGTGTGCTGGTTTGGAACTTGCTAAGAATGTGTCAAAGGCTGCATGTTTCAAATGCAGGCTGAATTCAGAGTTGGATTTCTGACTGATCAGCAATAGGTTTGATTTTGAACTTACATCTGGCTCAATCCCAGTGAGCTTCTCGGCTTTTTTGTGCTTTGGGTAAAACACCAAATCATCATTGCTCTTCTTGTGAGAAATTTGTACAACTTCCATGAGACACACACTGGCCAGGCACTATACTAAAACCACTGACAGCTGATGTGAATAATAAAATGTTATTAGAAAGGCACCTGTCATGGCTTAGGATGTATTCGACAGTGAATGAACAGTCAGTTCTCAAAGTTATTGAGGCAGAAGCAGGAAAAATGGTCAAGAAAGATTAGAGTGACTTTGAAAATGGCCAAATTTTGATGGCTAGATGACTGGGTCAGTGCATCTCCAAAAGTGACAGGTCTTGAGAGGTGCTACCATAATGCAGTGGTTAGCAGAGAACAGAACATTACTGCAGACCACGTACATTCTTTCATGTCAGAGGTAATCCCTGATGGCAGGGCTCTCTTTCAGCTAGAAAGAGGCCCTGTCGCACTTCAAAAACTGATTGAGGATCTGTGGGATGTGCTGGACAATTAAGTCCAATCCGTGGAGGACCCATCTTTTAATTTAAAGGACTTAAAGGTACTAAAATCTTGGAGCCCGTTACCATGAAACACATTCGGGGGTCTTGTAAAGTTCATGCCTTGATGACTCAGAGCTGTTTCACAGACACGAGGGAGACTTACACAATACTGTGCAGGTGGTTTTAATGTTGTGGCTCTTGTGTGTATGTTTGCTCTGCACTCATGTTGCTTTCAGTGCCCTCTGGCAGCGTGTGAACAACTGCTCGGTAATGCCAGCTTTGAATACATCCTTGCTTCTGACATGATTGCAGCTGCATTATGTCAATATACTTATATGTGGCAGTTCTGCCTCCCATTCAAAGTAATATCTACATATTCACATCAAGTGATCCATAACATAACTGATTCAGACTGTGACCTTAATTTAGAGGAATGTGAATGTTTTGAGGCATCCTAATGTCTGCGCTCACAGATGTGTCTTTCTACTCCTGCCTTTCATGGATCTCTTTGAAACGGCTGCCTTTGTGATGTGAGCTGCTTCAAAACATGTCAAGGCATTCCCTCTGAGGACTATTGAGCCTTTTGAATATTGTTTTTTTTTTTTTTCTCTTTATTGGCACATTGAACCTTTGCAGTTATCCTCCCTTGGCTGCAACCAGCATAGTAAACACATTAGAAAGTGTTTTGCTGCAACATCGAGAGTCATCTTCCACCGCTTCACCCCCGATATTTAAACACAACTCTTTTAAATCTCTAGCTGATATGTATCTTCGTTTTGGCACCTTGCTTGAACCATTAAAAAAATGCCCTAATTAATATGCAGTCAGGTCTGCTTGAACTTTTCCTACAACCTTGCTGCCATGTGAATCCAAGACTCCTTAGATGGACTGTGTCCTGAAAGTCAAGCTTGGTCTTCCCAGAGGAATCTAAAGAGATCTAGTCAATCCTTTCTGGACATTCACTTATTCATGTGAGGGATGTGGAAGGAAGGAGGGAAGGATGCGGGGCAGTGCAGTAAGCCTTAGGTTAGGTTATTTAATGCAGTGCGGGATGAAGGTGGTGAAAGGCTCGCAGGACAGATATAAGATTAAAAAAAAGGGGATTTTGCCATCCATCCATTGGATTTAATAAGTACACCATTACGGAAACGTGCCCTGTAACGCTGAAACCTCAGGTTTAGTTTAAGGATATCAAAGGTCTGATGGGCAGTGAGAGTTAGTTGACTGCAGTGGGTGATAATGTCCAGGTTCCTGATTTGAAGGCTGACTGTACAGCAGCCTGATAAGTGCACCGATGGGTTATTTAGAAGATTTGTTCCAAATTCAAATGCAGAAAGGTTAAGGGGGAGGAAAGAGAAGGCAGTTCATGAAAATGAAATGCCATTTCTTGTGCAAATTTCACAGGGTCAAGTGACAACTGTGGATGAGATGACGGTAAGTGGCTTTCAGGGTGCAAGCTACAAAGTCAAATAAAAAGGATATAAATATACATGTGGGCTTTGAATATAAAAATCTAAGCAGCATGAGAAGCGGTAAAATGTTCTCATGCTTTAAAGCAAGTGCATGTTGGGCTGCTATCAACATGCATGACAGTAGCTGCTTCTCCAGTCCTAACCTCTGATTATAATTATAACCCCCATATCATAGAGAGGGGATTTATTCAAATTACTCATGTCATTATCTGCAAGATTACTCCACTAAATATTACTTACTGGTGTCTATTCAGTGACAAAATGTCCTGCTCTGCACCGTCTGGCCGTGTCACCACAGCAAAAAGTTAATCTGAATGCAAACTATGCAAACAGGAGTGAGATGCATCAGAATGTCAACAGACATCTTTCAGTATCAAACAAAGCAAAGGGAATAGATAATCGTGTTCTGTCTTCAAGTTCTACTTTGTTCCCCATAAAGTATTTATAAAGAATGGTTGGCTGGAGATTCATACATGGTATGGTGTGGTGCTTATGTTTAATGGCACATGAGCTGTAAGAAGTACTGCATCGTCCTTGCGCATCTGACTGGTGTCTTCTGTACGACTAGATAACTGGGGTTAGGGTGTGAATATAGAATAATGAACACGGGAAAAGGAAGATGGATCACATTAATCTGAGCAGCAGAACCCCCTCCTAGCTCTTCTTTTTACAGTGAATGCTGCAGTTGTGAAGCTGACACCGCAGCCTTCCTATTTGATGAGCAATTAGCATACCCTCGCCTGAGTTTGTATCGTGATGATCCATTCATTTCCGTGGTGTAATTATGTGTATAAGGCTGCTCATTTGGAAAACATTGAACTCATCAATCTTTTTGCACTCGTTTTCTTTTTTTTTCTTTTTTTTTTTTTTTTTTAATGACATCAGAAACAGCAATATGCGCCATTACGTGATGGCAGAGCTTCAGTTCATCCTTTGTCATTTTTTTTTTTTTTTTTTTTTTTTAATAAATAGGACAGGGGGAATGAATGAGAGAAAGAGGGGGAGAGAAAGAAAGAAAACCAAAGGGGAGAAGAGACGGTGAGAAGGGGGGGGAAGAGAGAGAAAAAAAAAAAAAAAAAAGAACTCCTGGGTCACCTGTATGGAGAAAAAAAAAAACAAACAAAAAAAACAAACAGAGGAGACAGCAAACAACAAAGAGCAACATAATAATAGAGAAAACAAAGCACCATCACAATAAACTAGCTAGCCATAGATATCAATATTTACTAAATAATAAACGATATTGTGCAGCACGCAAGATAGACAGCGCACAGTGTGCTTTGAGGTAGCAGCCAAGAAAGCTTTAGTCCGCGTCTGTGAATACCCATGTGTGCATACCTGTGTGGATCAGCATGCTTGCATTCCAAAGGTTTCTCCATGTAATGATCTGCTAGGGAGTGTGGGGGGGCCACAGCCCCGTCCTCCAGGGTGTGAAGCGGGTATGGAGGAGATCAAAACTCCAGACATCCAGAGGCCCCCAGAACACAAGAGACCATGGAAGACCAACAGAGGGGCAGCCGCGCCACTGTTCCAGTAAGAGCTGAGGAGAGTCCCAGATGAGGGCTCGCCCAGCAGCCGCGGAGCAGAAGTCAGGGGGAGTTGCAGTGACGCGCCCGTGAGCTCCGCCGGCCCCCAGCTGCGCCTGAGTGACCGAGCCCCAGGCCGAGAGGCCGGGGGCACCCCACCTCCAAAGGGGCCCGAGCGAGCCCCAGGCCCCAGGCCCCGACAAGCGGCCGCCAAGGAGTGAGCCGGTGTGTACCCGGACGCCCACCCCCAGACACAAAGAACCACCAACACACCGACACCTGAGGGAGTCCGCCACCGGCAGGGGAAGTGGTGGTGGGTGGAGATAGGCCTCCAAACCTTGGAGGGCCTGAGGTGTCCCCAGAGAGGTGGCGTCTGATACCCAACCTGACATATAGACACAGACATACAGGCACACACAGACACAAACATCCATTCCCACCCTCATGCTCTCATATGCACTCACTCCACACTCAACCAACGTGGAGACAGACATAAAGAGACGCTGTACACACAATCACACTCCCCAAGCGTACTCTACAAACCGGGTCTAGGTACCCTTGCCCCTGGAGGGGGGAATTGCACCCAGACCCAGGTGGTGTTACCCTTTTCCCTGCGGTGGGGAGAGGCAGACCACCCCGACTCCGCAGCAGCAGGGAGGCCCCACACCCCAGACCGCAGTCGGACGGCCAACTCCTCCTACTAGCCCTCCCGCTCCAGCAGGCCGCAGAGAATGGGGGTGGGAGAAGACTCCAAACCTCCCTCCACCCGCTCATTGTAGTGTTGATGCATATGTGTTCTAAGGTGCAATTAAAACCTTTGCACTCGTTTTCTAATTCGGCCCATTGAGAGAACCCTGGGGGACACCAAAACCGCACTTAATTGTCCTCATTCCAGACAGCTTCTAATTACACCCAGTGCTTTTAGATCTCGTTAGAAAAAGTTCAAGATCCTCCTTGCCTTTTTTTTTTAACAGAACTGTTCTCAATGTTTAGGCAGCGAGTTACTGAGAGGGAGAGAAATTCCCTCATCACCTTGCCCTCTGGCAGCTGCGCCCTGGATAAACAAACACGCGTCGCTGCACATCAGTCAGCTGGTTGGGAGCTGGGGCCTGATTAAAAAGCTCCCTCTGCTGTATCTCATGGCTTTCCTCCTGCGAGTGCCCAGATAAATAAATAAATGAATGGCTCCTTTTCATCTAATGGAGGAATGGGATAGCTGTCTTTACAACTTCTCTACTGTATTGTGTTGAGTTTGTGTGATGGAGTGGAAAGAAGGGAACACTGGACCACACTGTAAGTCAGTGGAGTCTCGATTAGCACTGAGCAGATGATTAAGCAGGAGCACTGTTTGTCTTTAACTACTCCAGTCTCAGGACGTAGCTACAGTGCACCTTGCCTGAAAGTCACAGCCCACATTTGGGTTTAAAATAGAGATGAACAAAAATGAAACATATGGTGGATACTGTGATAGCTACTAATTTAGTCAAGCTGAAGGTACTATGGTAGATTTAGTTTGTGTGGAGGACACTGAAAATGGCACTGGTGCCCCTTTATGGGCCATTATACTCGCTTTTCTCACCCTCGCGAACAATCTCACAGCAATAGTGATGTCACATCCGTTGGTACCAGCAATGCGATGTCTGTCTCTGAGCGACACGTCCAATGTGATGACCATAACAGCTGCACCCTGTAAGGTTATAAAAGCTCACAAGGATACAGTTAATCTCCCTGCTGAGAGATAGAGGTTTATAAGGCAGAATTCTTGAAAGGAAAACCTTTTTTTTTCTTTTGAGAACTTATGATACCATGGTTTAGATTTCAGCGTATTTAGTACTGGGTATGTTACATAGTGACATCTTTCACAAGGTGCAATCAAAAAGCTGTGTGAGCTCAACTGCAAAAAGCAAAAACTTACTTAAGTTTGAGGGTGCACGGTGGTGTGATGATTAGCACTGCTGTGTTACAGCAGGGAGAGTGCATGTTCTACCTTTGCCTGTGTGAGGCCTATCCAGTCCAAAGACATGGATATTACCATGACTCAGGACTCTAAACTGGAAGTAGGTATGATTAAGATTACCTGCCTCTGTGTGTAGGTATGATGTACCCCGCCTCTTGCCTCATGACAACTGTGATAGGCTCCAGCCCCTGCCACTGTCCTGAATTGGACAAGCAGAAGAAAATGTACGGATGGATGAAATATAAATTTAATCACTAACCCCTTCAAGAGTATCCCCTAATACACCTTTCTATGACCTGTGGATTTCCCATTTGCAGAGCACGCTTAATCACCTCCACTGTGTCAAAACTGTGACCCTTCAATTTAAATTTCATTTGGTGAACGAAGAGAAATTAGCAGAACACCAAATCTAGGGATGTCACGTGGGTGGTAAGCCAAGATAATGTTCATGTAGCCAAAAATACCCTTTTTCTGATGAATGCTCTATGCCAGGGGTGGCCAACTCCAGGCTTCGAGAGCCGGTGTCCAGCAGGTTTTAGATGTGTCCTTGATCCATCACAGCTGATTTAAATGGCTAAATTACCTCCTAAACATTTCTTGAAGTTCTCCAGAGGCCTGGTAATGAACTAATCATTTGATTAAGGTGTGTTGACCCTGGGTGATATCTAAAACCTGCAGGACAACAGCTCTCGAGGCCTGGAGTTGGCCACCCATGCTCTATGTATTGGTCACTATAACAGTCAAGTATGCAAATGGTTGCACTCTTTACCTGATGCACCACCTCAGAGCTTGTATACTGCTAGACTCTGAAAGACGATCCAACTCTGTTCAGCATGAAATTTATAACAAAATGAGAGATATCCACTTGCGAGTTGTCAAAATTCGATTTTGCAGGAAGTGGGAGTGCTGAAGGTGGCCGAGGGGTGCACGAGTGGACAACCTTGAAGGGGAGATAGGAAAATATAAATTAGGTACAATTTGTTTTTCTGTTTTCATGGGCAGAGTGTTTTTGGCTCCAAATCATACTGACCAGTTTTCATTTGTACTTTTGTGTATCACAACTAATTAACAAATGACACTGCACCTGGTGGAGTGTAGCAAACAACGCATGCAGTACAGCACAATATTGCGTGTGGACAGATGCTTGCAAAAGGTTAAAGATATACTGAGTACTGAAAGTTCTGAGGTTGTCAAGAAAAGTTTTTTACCACAGCCATTTTCATTTAACAGATCAGAAAGAGAAAAACACAGATGTACAAATATATCTGTGTGTATTTCATGACTTCATTGTATCGTGTATAACACTCAAAAATTTAAGGTTATATGTGTGTGTGCTGTGAAAAAAGTCCCTTGTTAAGCATTTCATGCTCTAGAATGTGATAACATTAAAATATAATCTCAACAACAAGAATGACTTTCATTTCCCACTGTTTAAATCAGCTCACAACTTCTGTCACTGAGCTAAAGAGCTGAAGAGCTCAGAATTGCTGCTATGGCAACAGTGCAAAGCTCGGGTGGGCTTTAGATTCAGTGATGAGCTCTCAGCTTTTAACATAGAACTGGATGGAATAAATGGAGATTCATACATTAGATACAGAATCAGAATCCTCCGACCCTTTATAATTTAGACGGTGTGCACTTGTTTTATCCTTGTGGTCATTTGGTTTGAATGCAAACTTTTACAGTTTCTCTCTCTCCACACACACACACACACACACACACACACACACACACACACACACACACACACATGCAGTATTGCTGCCTGCTAAACATCAATGTCAAACCTGATATGTGTATACTTCAGTCAAATCACACAGTTGGACCACTGTGTATGACCTTGTGTAACTCCCTCTTCCCCTAAGGTACACACACTTGCATGCATACAGTATGTAAGTGTCTGTGCTGTGAGCAACTGTACAAACATGCAAACACACATATCATGCATTATTTAGCACATAGACTGTATAGCTGGAGAGAACCTCCAGGTCATAAAAAGAGAAGCTAATGTGTAAGTGTTTTAAACCTGAATTCTTCTCCATGTTTTCAGAAATCTGATAATATAGAGGTATAAGAAAATGACCCTACTGCTCACTTGAGCTATATATATATAAGCAGGGTATGCATGGCTAGATTGCTGTAGCAAAGTTGAAGCCATATGTGCATGCAGTGCCAAGGTTGGCCAGCTGAACAACAGTCGACAAACTATATGGTGATGCATGGGGTACAGATATGTTACATCAACTTTAGGCCCTCATTTAGCAATCAGATGCAAATGTCATGTCAATGTCAAACACTGGTGCTGCTATTAGTATCCTAATCTCAATGCTTCCAAAACATTTGTAGGACCAATACACTTCTAGCTTGCTTTCTAATATTTGCAAGGTGGTCATAGGAGCTAGCGGTGTGCAATACTGTAAATTTTGGTAATAATCTGATACTAAGTAATTGCCAATACTAATACCACTCCTGATACTTATATATGGGAGAGCATTATGTCACGAATCATAATCAATTTGAAAATTCTGAACACATTTTAATTCAATTCAATTTTATTTATAAAGCAATAAATCACAACAACAGTTGCCTCGAGGCGCTTTATATTGTAAGGTACACCCTACAATAATACACACAGAGAAAAACCCAACAATCATATGATGCCCTATGAGCAAGCACTTTGGTGACAGTGGGAGGGAAAAACTCCCTTTTAACAGGAAGAAATCTCTGGCAGAACCAGGCTCAGGGAGGGGCGGGGCCATCTGCTGTGACTGGTTGGGGTGAAAGAAGGAAGACAGGATGTGGAAGATAATTGGTTAACACAATAAAACACCTTTCAGATTTTCATGTATTTCTGGAGAGTTGGAATCCAAATTGACATGGCAGTCAACAACAACAACAACAAAAAAACATTTTTCATAGTGTGTGTTTGAGGTATATATTTTTTTCATTTCCACAAAAATAATTTGAAACAATTCAGCGGACTACATACTGAACTTGGAGGACAGAAACAAAGTATCGATCTTATTGCACTGGCGTTAATCTGATACCAATATCAGCGTTGGTATTGATACTATCGATATTTGGATTGATCCCCCACCTCTCATAGGAGCATAAACTTGCTGTTTGAACCATAGAACCTGAACAGACTTTGAATAAGTGCAAATGCGGAAATGTGCTGTGATTTAGCTGTGTGAACTGCGGGGCAGCAACACAGTATCGCTTGTTTATTCTGTATCTGAGGTTTCATTCCTAGCGAGACATTGTTAGTCATACCAAAGATGTTGTACGGATGCTGTATTCTTCAGCTGCATGCTGCAAGCAGCAGCTAAAATAAAATGCCCCGCTGAGGAGTGTCCAGTACAGTGGGATTTATGTCCAGCTGAAGAAAGTCTCCACAGAGCAGACTAAGCAGCAAGGTGTGCCCACGGGAGAGCTGCTTCATCATTGTATTGATTTGTACGAGGGCTTAACAGACTAGATCGTAGCATGAGGTTTCGTGATTGATTATTGATATCAGGGAGTGTCATCAACCCAAAGCATTAATGAAGCCTCTTCTACTGCCACCGACTCTCTTCCCATGTGAATTGAAAACAAGAGGAGAGCGAGGCCTGACTGCATGGTAGAGTGGGATTGTGTTTTTGTGTGTGTGTGCGTGTGCGTGTAAGGAGCTGAGAGAGAAGCACCTGAATCCTAATCACATTTGTTGTTACAACTGAATGCACACAAGAATATTTAACGACAACTACTGGCTCTGAGGAATAACTTTTCTGCAGATGGGGCAAAACAACTTTGTAACACATTCTCTTATCTTTTCTCTTCTGTGATCTCAGGACAAGTGAGCAAATAACATCTGAAGGATGATCTCTCCTCAGCCTCAAGATTATAATCTTACTTGAATTTGGGCTGCCAATTTGCTTTTGCCAGCTGTGAAACTAATCATGTGATGAAAGCCTCTGTGTGTGTGTGTGTGTGTGTGTGTGTGTGTGTGTGTGTGTGTGTGTGTGTGTGTGTGTGCGCGCGTGCGCGCGTGTGTGTGTGTGTGTGTGTGTGTGTGTGTGTGTGTGTGTGTGTGTGTGTGTGCGCACGCGCACTGTGTCTCTGGGTCATGTTAGTGTGTGTCAGGCTGAACAGATCAAATTAAGGATTTTTAATTACGGAAGCAGTAGCAGAAGTAAAGCAATGGAGTATATGTTGCTCTAACTTTTCACTTAGAATGAAGTTAGGAAATTGCAATCCAATCCAAGGCCAGAGATTTTATTTAATCAAATCAAGTTTTGCAGTTCCGCCGTCAGTCCTTCTTTCTCTTGGCGTGCAACTTCAAAACGCTTGAAAATCTTGGCTTTCGTGCCACCTGTGGTTTGACTGCTCACCCTGCTGTCGTGATAAAGAAGTGTACTTCAGTGCTTGCTGTTTCTGGGGTTACAGAAGCATCAGAGCACAATTCTGACCATGTTGGGTGCCGTCGATAGTCTTGAAATTTTCAAGGGCTATGATCCTGCGCTTTGCTTCCTGCTGTAATGTTATTCTGTACAACCTGTCATTTTAAACAAGTGGTGGAGAAAATTCACATGTCAGATGCACAAAAGAGGCATACACAAGTTAATTTCAGATGCATTTTATTTCCCTGTGAACTTGAATTCAGATTCCAGCATTAGGTTATATTCCATTAAAAAATAGGTGGACCAGTAGTGCAGGAGCAGACAGTTATTATCTGTACAAGAAAAAAGAAAAATCTTAATTCCATAAGCAGAGTGGTAAGCAATCACTTTATCCACAAACTCAATCAGTTGCTTTTCTGTCATGAAAAGGGTTTTCCAACAAATCTCATCAGAGTTGTGGGGACGTTGAAGTTATACCAAAATGAAATATTCAGAATCTCCAGAAAGCCTGTCATCTAGGCTCAAAGCAGTACATCTTACCACAGGTGACACACTATAAAACCATCCTTCAATCTCAAGTGCCGTTTCTGCTCATAAATATAGACATCTGAGACCCTGGCCTCACACAAAATTAATTTTAAAGAATTACCTTTGGTCACTACCAAATGTCATGAGGGATAAGCAAATAAGCTCTTAGTTAAAATGTCACAGGGTGGCTGATGGAAAAGTGGAGGTGGTAAACTACGGCCGAACAAATTAAATTTGGACTACAACTTAATAGCCTGCGGATGAATAAATGTGATTCTTTGCCCTTTCTAGTTTACTTATACGTCCACACAAAACAGCCTGCAAAGTAAATTCATACCGCAGAATACTCATCCACTCAGTGTTACATAATGTTTTAAAAGGGAAAAATCTTCACTGCCCTCAAATTGCATAACCATGTATTACAAAGTTAATCTTGAGGCAAAATTTTCTACTTAAAAGGCACTAGAAGATATTCACTTGTTTATTTTAGTCATAAATTATATTAGCTTTAACTGAGCTATAAAATACAGTTTTTGTACAAAATGAGGGCTGTGGATTTTGTTCTCTGTCACTTATAGTTAAATTTCATTTGGAAAAATACTCAACTGCTCAGCAGGCTCTAAAGAGAAGTAATAATTCCAGCAAACAAAACCTGTTCTGTTGTTAGGCTCTTGTTTTAAAAGACAGGTACTTAATCTGTAATGTATATGTAATGCAATGTATGCTTGTGAATAAAATCACATCACCAATGTAATTTTATACACAAACTATTAGGGATGCCCAAGCCAATACTTGGCATCACGTATTCATTCTCGTACCAGCTCATCCGGCTCAGATCCGTTTTGGACGTGTTCATCGTGGATTACTGATGCCATTGTTGTCAGCTGTCTGGAGCTCTGAAAAACAACAGATTGTAAGCTAACATTATGCTAATGTGAGGCGCAAGTGTCATGGCTTCTAGGTCTGCTCAACAAATTCTACATCCAACAACATCCACAGTATTATTATTTTTATGTTTTCCTAAAACATTTGACCGGCCTGTTTAACAAAGTTGGCGTTGCCACTGTAAAATCAGCTTTTTTTCCATTATATAAATGTTTAGCTAACATAATGTAACTAAACTTAACAGGCTACTTAACCACCCTAACTTTTTTTTTGCCCTATCAACATTTTAAGATTTTGTTAACATTTTAAATAAAATTTCCATGCTACCGCCAACTTTTTTAGTAAAAAGCTGTAGGAGTGCAGGAGCTGTAGCTGTATCACAGGTGCTTTCATACTTTTCAGAATTTTAATAGGGCAGTTTGCCCTCTACCATACACTACAAAGTTTTTCTGTGACGAAAAACACCACATGGAAAAAGAAGTTAAGGGGGTGATTTAAACGAATGTATCTGCAAATGCACAGTCACATTAAGTTGTAAGAAATATCGCCCTCTGTGTTCCTTCATCTGATGATCGACCAGAAAAGCTCTGTACACAATTTAATTTCAAAGCTCGCAGAAGTCTTGGCATCAACTTGCACGTCCGTGCACTTAGACACGTGTTACAGGTGTCAGGTACGTGGACATGAGACAACTATAATGAGACAGAATTATTTTAATACTAATCTCTTAAGAATAATATTCATTTAATGCAACGGTCAGGAAATTAGATAAAAATTACTTTGACTGGCGAGCTATAACTGCTCACTTTGACTTTTATCACTGATCTCCGACATCATGGTCCAGCGCCACAACCCTACTGCATGTTGCTAGCTAGCTAGTCACAGCACCCACTGATCAATAGAGTCCCGCTTTAGTATGTAACATCAAGCTTCTAAGTCTTCCAACATCAGAATGGTGAAAATGACTGAGAAACTGAGCATGCTCTGATGTCAGTCTAATTGTCAATTGTTGGGTTGTATTCGATAAAACGAGGTAATAAGGATATGGGAAATCTATTTTTTCTGGCTCTACAGTATGCTGCACACATTATAGTTTTTTTAGACTCACAGCTGGAAACTCCTGTTCTGAATCATCCTGCATAGATGTTTGTCTTTCCTGACACTCTTACTTTTAAGTCTTTACATTTACTTTCTCCTTTGCAATAAATGTCTGAGCAAAACTGCTTTTTAAATGTCAGTTTCCATTTGTCCTTGCTTGGTGTTACCTGAGCAATGCTAATTCTTCAAAAGCACTCTCTCTTCTGCTTCACTGTTTTTTGTCTTTGATTTTTGAGTTATGGTATAATGAGCTTCATTAGGAAATGTATTATTATTATTTTTATGTGTTCCTCATTAAAAATGGCTAAAACAAACATTTTTGAAGCTATTTAACACTTGTTCATTGACTCATCACTATTGATCTAATGACAAGTCTAGGTTTCCTTAGTTGTGTGACTCTACATTTGCAAAAGGAATATCAATGTCTTCAATTCTCCCCCAAGGATAGAACATCTACATTTAAACCCACTGGCATAATATACACAATAACGTCGTCTTTCTCTTTGACATACATTAATATGCTGCTAATGTATGTCATTTTTTAAAATTTAATACACAATTTTCATAGTAATGTAACAGTAATTAAATAAAGAATTCTGTATCCCTGTGCTGACAGTTTCTCCATTAATAAAATGTCAAAATCAGGTTATCTAATGCATATGAAAAGTCGGCAAGGCTGCATCCTGGCTCGCTGGCTCAAAGCTCATCTCAGGTGGTAATTTGCCACCTATTTTCCATATAAAAGAGACAGATTCCAGTTAATTCATCCACCTGGAAAGCCAGGAGTGTCTACCTCTGATACAGTAATTTGCCACTGTACCTTGAACTACTTTTCATTTTGTGTTCTGGCGTGGTTTCTGACTGTATATCTTCATTTCAGCTTTAACCTCCCATCCACACTTGGAAACTCAAACACTCATGCTCACTTATTTTCATGTACCCCCCCCCCCCCCCCCCCCCCCCCCAGGGGACAGGAAGTGCTGCCAGAGAAAGAGTTGTATGTTTATGTGTGCACCTTTCTTTCTGTTCAGCTGTGCACCGAAGACTGCACCCTTTAAGTCTCTTGGGATTGAGTCAGGCATCATTCACAACACACTAACTAAACCTCAACTTTCTTGCACCACCCTACAAATGCAGAGGGATACGCGTTCACACACACACGCACGCACACACACACACACACACACACACACACACACACACACACACTGACAAGCTTGTACTGAATCAAAGTTTGCAGATGTACAAATGAAAAAGAGAGAATGAAGTCTGTGGGAATATAGACTCGTGGTTCAAATGTGATGATGGGCAAAATTACAATAGCAGAAAATTTTATAGGATTACAATATTAGACAGACGAAGCATTAAATTAATGCTAGTCAACTGAAATGTTGAAGGAGAGATGGAGGAAGTCGAAGGAGGCTTGTCTCACATTTCTATTCGGTCTGTATTACCATACCACAAGAAATATTATGAATGTGAAATTATATCATGAGAGAAAGTTGCCACTCTCTTGCAATTGTTTTTATGCATGAGAGAGTGTCTGTTACTCGACATGTGTAAAGCCAGATTAGACTCAGGAATACAAATTTGCCTTTCCATTTCTCAAACATGCCTGCTTTCAATGAATATATCTAACTATGAATAAATATTCCAGTATGGCCATCGGCTTAGTCCTTTTCGTCGGTCACGTTTGTACTATAAGTGTTCCACGTGCACCGAAATCTCACCATTATCCAGTGTTCGTAATTGGTTGCATCATTTGTCTCTTGCCTTCTATCTCTCTGTGTAGTAATACTTACCATGTAGTAACAGCAACAATGACAATGAGAAAATAGAAAAGCAGTGGTGGTGTGCAGTGGCTTTTACAGAAAGGCAAGCACAGATGATGACCAACCCCACTGCAAATCAAACACCCATTGCTCACCAGGGAGTTAGCCAGTGTTTACAGAAAAGCTGGTATTTTTGATTCAAATTAAAAGACACTGGAGCAATCTGCCAGTGACCAAAGCAACCATAAGGAGCTCTTTGTCAGTGATTTCACTTGTAGACAGCCAAGAACCGCTAATAACCCATCACCAACGCCAATAGGGAATATGCGTTTTTCCTTATCGGAGATTGTGGGGGTCACTTACTGGTCTCTCTGCCTGTGTGACTGAGGCCTTAATGTTTACTGTGGAAGCAGTGCTTGTCCCGTCACATAAGGGGAAAGAAATTAAATAAAAGCAACGTGTATCAGTGGGATAGTAGGTATCAAGGTTTTCATGCCAGACAATCTGCTGGGATGGCAGCAGCTCTTTCATCTTGATCGAAAGGAGCATTTCATGGTGTCGCTGACTTCCATTCCTGAGATGTTCTTTTGCAACAGACAAGTTCTTCCAAGAAAAAAGACCTTTATTCCAGAGAAGTCAAACCACTAAGCCAGCCCAATCTGAGACTGATGTAATTTGTATACAGTCTCACATCATCAAGTAAAAATTCTTTAATCTTGGCAGCCATTTATCTGTTATGACACTTATACCGCAACAGTTCCCATATCCTCAGAGAGAACATGTTCTTGGCATCAAGACAGCAACACTTGCTTTCATTGACTCTATATAAGGATTGTTTCTAAGTCAACAAACATGAGTTGTGGGTCCAAGCGAGTTGACAGATAATCTGCTTCTTTCCCATCGAGAAGAGAGTCTAAATGTAAACATACAAGAAAATCAAATTATGAGCAATCCTGTCACTCTGTGAAAAAACTTTCACAAAATAAAAATAAAACCTCAACACTCCTTAACTGTATTGTGTTTCCTCCAGTGTAGTTTCCCACCTCTCACTATACAGTGAGTTGAGCATGTCTGTGTCAGAGGGAGGATAAGGCACTCTTAATATT
Organism: Diplotaxodon limnothrissa; assembly: GCF_057381915.1. Classification (NCBI taxonomy): domain Eukaryota; kingdom Metazoa; phylum Chordata; class Actinopteri; order Cichliformes; family Cichlidae; genus Diplotaxodon; species Diplotaxodon limnothrissa. The sequence continues at coordinate 5,929,041 of NC_140610.1, read as the reverse complement.
GTAAGTTGTGTCTCATTACAAAATTACTATGGTGGAATGAACTTGCTTGCATAGTTTTGTATTTGTAAAACAGTTTAGTGAATCTGTGAAACTCATTCACATTTGACCAGCTCCTCCAAGATACAATAACACTGTATTGTGACTTTATTGTAAGATCCATACAGCAGTAATTTTCTCCAAGGATTTGTCAGTCCATAATAACTTTTTCCAGTCTTGAGTCGTCCAGTGGCGGTGTTTCATGGCACAGGCAAGCCTCTTTGTCTTATTCTGACATCTTCACAATGGTTTTCTTGCTGCAACTTGTCCTGTCAAACTTGCACCTCAAAGTCTATTCTTCACAGTTGAAACTGAGACTTGCTTACTATGACCACTATTTAAGCTGTATTTGAAACTGTTGACCTGTGAGCCGCCTATCATGCAAGCTGTTAACCCTCCGAAATTTGTCCTCTGATTCAGTTGTGGCTTTGTGTCTACCAGACCTCTTCCTGAGTTTGCCCACAGAGTGCCTTTTGATGGTGAAGGAAACTGTACTTTTTAAGTGGTATGATCGGTATGGTCTGTCTCTCTTCCATTGTTAATTGCCTTTTTCTCACCATTTTTGTAGCAACACGCTACTTTCTACAGTACAGTACTGTTCAACTGATGCTCATGAGGGTATGGTACCACAGTGTGTCCAACACTGCTTTTATGCAGACAGAAGGGGTTGTAAGTAATCCAGAAAAATTGGAACATACAGGGAGTGCAGAATTATTAGGCAAATGAGTATTTTGTCCACTTCATCCTCTTCATGCATGTTGTCTTACTCCAAGCTGTATAGGCTCGAAAGCCTACTACCAATTAAGCATATTAGGTGATGTGCATCGCTGTAATGAGAAGGGGTGTGGTCTAATGACATCAACACCCTATATCAGGTGTGCATAATTATTAGGCAATGTCCTTTCCTTTGGCAAAATGGGTCAAAAGAAGGACTTGACAGGCTCAGAAAAGTCAAAAATAGTGAGATATCTTGCAGAGGGATGCAGCAGTCTCAAAATTGCAAAGCTTCTGAAGCGTGATCATCGAACAATCAAGCGTTTCATTCAAAATAGTCAACAGGGTCGCAAGAAGCGTGTGGAAAAACCAAGGCGCAAAATAACTGCCCATGAACTGAGAAAAGTCAAGCGTGCAGCTGCCAAGATGCCACTTGCCACCAGTTTGGCCATATTTCAGAGCTGCAACATCACTGGAGTGCCCAAAAGCACAATGTGTGCAATACTCAGAGACATGGCCAAGGTAAGAAAGGCTGAAAGACGACCACCACTGAACAAGACACACAAGCTGAAACGTCAAGACTGGGCCAAGAAATATCTCAAGACTGATTTTTCTAAGGTTTTATGGACTGATGAAATGAGAGTGAGTCTTGATGGGCCAGATGGATGGGCCCGTGGCTGGATTGGTAAAGGGCAGAGAGCTCCAGTCCGACTCAGACGCCAGCAAGGTGGAGGTGGAGTACTGGTTTGGGCTGGTATCATCAAAGATGAGCTTGTGGGGCCTTTTCGGGTTGAGGATGGAGTCAAGCTCAACTCCCAGTCCTACTGCCAGTTTCTGGAAGACACCTTCTTCAAGCAGTGGTACAGGAAGAAGTCTGCATCCTTCAAGAAAAACATGATTTTCATGTAGGACAATGCTCCATCACACACGCGTCCAAGTACTCCACAGCGTGGCTGGCAAGAAAGGGTATAAAAGAAGAAAAACTAATGACATGGCCTCCTTGTTCACCTGATCTGAACCCCATTGAGAACCTGTGGTCCATCATTAAATGTGAGATTTACAAGGAGGGAAAACAGTACACCTCTCTGAACAGTGTCTGGGAGGCTGTGGTTGCTGCTGCACGCAATGTTGATGGTGAACAGATCAAAACACTGACAGAATCCATGGATGGCAGGCTTTTGAGTGTCCTTGCAAAGAAAGGTGGCTATATTGGTCGCTGATTTGTTTTTATTTTGTTTTTGAATGTCAGAAATGTATATTTGTGAATGTGGAGATGTTATATTGGTTTCACTGGTAAAAATAAATAATTGAAATGGGTATATATTTGTTTTTTGTTAAGTTGCCTAATAATTATGCACAGTAATAGTCACCTGCACACACAGATATCCCCTTAAAATAGCTAAAACTAAAAACAAACTAAAAACTACTTCCAAAAAGATTCAGCTTTGATATTAATGAGTTTTTGGGTTCATTGAGAACATGGTTGTTGTTCAATAATAAAATTATTCCTCAAAAATACAACTTGCCTAATAATTCTGCACTCCCTGTAGGAATTAGTAGCACAGCTTTCAAGGCTTGATCAACCTTCATTGCTGCAGAACAGCTTTAAATTGTTAACCCATTTTGTGTCCCCTAAAAAAAGGCTTTTTTGTATAATTCTGAAATGTAGCTACATTATTTTTCAGTTTTGGGTAACCTTACATTTTTTAACCTTTGGAAATTCACCACTCACCTTTGTACTATTTCAGGCTATTCATTGGACTTGAATTACTTGAACTGCAATAACTAACTGGAAAACTTCGGCTGTTCTGAAACTTTTGACCAATAGTCTATATCTGTATGTTTGTTCCTGCACTCCTCCTAGATGAGTGGTTCAATCTTCATGAAACTGGTAACATGTACATAGTAACTGACTAATATTTTTACTCTGACTAAAAATTATCTCTTTCTGTGTATTTGTAGTGTATATAGAAATTGTGTGACTCAGGACAGCCCATAAACATATGCCATTTTGATGCATGTAAATGCAACGTATTGCACACTCATATACACATTACATTATGTTTTAATGGTCACCAGACACTTTTAGAATTGGCAAGTTTTTTTTTTTCCCTATTTGGTGCATCTTTACCATACAAACGCCATTAACTGGGGGGCGAAGGTTGGCCATAAAGATGGCAAAAAGGGGGTACTCTTTCTGGATATTTACATGCCATGTCCCAAGAACCACGATTTACACAAAAGGCATAAAATTAGTCACTGTGGATGATGGTTGTGGCTGTTTCTTTCTTTAAAGGTAAAATATTGCCTTACCTTTTCAGTCATATCAATGGTTACAATTAAAAGCCCCTGTTATTGATAATTATGTGAGTTATTATGTATCTGACTGGTAGCAAAATGTTGAAAGTTGTCCCTTTTCTTTTAGTGATTGTCTAAGTCTTTAGTGACTGTGTAGTTTTAAACAATGCTCAAATCATATTTAGTAGTGATTAAATTATTTAGACTTATGATTTATAGGTAGTTCAATGTTAACAAATGACAGAAAAGATGTATCAGTATGAACAGCTGACAGTTATATGAGCTGCACCACATACACCAGCGGTCCCCAACCCCCGGGCCTCAGACCGGTACCGGTCCGTGAGTTGTTTGGTACCGGGCTGCGAGAGTTGAGCCTCAGGTGTGAAATGTATGGTTTTCAGGGTTTTTATTGGTTTTCAGCGTTATTTTGTTATCGTTTTTATCGTTTTTATCGTTAACTTGGTTTTCCTGGGTCTTTTCACGTGTGTTATGAGTAAATCTTCTTTTTTTCGGTACCGGTACTAGTTTTATTTTGTTGTATTTATCCGCGACACCTTAAAGGCTGGTCCGTGAAAATATTGTCGGGCATAAACCGGTCCGTGGCGCAAAAAAGGTTGGGGACCGCTGACATACACGATGGGGCCATTGCCATTCCATCTTTACTTGTAAGTTAGATGTGCCACTTGCATTTGTAATGTTTCCACACTGTTAGTAACGAAATATATTTTCTTTAAAACTCTCAAATATAACCCCATATGGAAAAGATATATATAAATCTTATAAAGTTTTTATCTGTCTTGTATGAAACTTGTATGAAAAGCATACAAGAGTGAAAACACATATAAGATCCCTTGAAAAATTATATAATGAAACTTGTATGTTTTGTATACTTACTAAAAAAACAATATGAAAGTAATGAGAAAGTGGCCACTTTCATGAGTAAATCATGTAAGCCTTATATGATTTATATATGATTTACTCATGAAAGTGGCCACTTTCAAGAGTAAATCATATATGTTTTTACTATTTCTTTTCCATATGGGACTGGACCAAGTGAATAATGTTAAATGCAGAAGAATAGCCATTAACCTAAAACTACATGTGATTTACATGAGGCAAATTTAACCAAAGCTAAGTCAAATAAGTCAATAACCAATTCTAACATTAGGCCTACGGCCTTCACAACTGGTACAGTACTGACTACTACTACAGACTTCAGATCCTGAGAGATTGTGGGTCCCAGAAACCAGAAGGTTTCAACAGAAGACACAGTGCTGTTGATGTAGATGAGAGGAAGTCCTCTGTCATCAATACAGTTTTAAGTATATTCAGCTCTTGGTTATTCTGACTGCACCACAGGACCAGCTGTCTGCATGTCTGTATGCAGAGTCATCCCCGTCCTTGGTGAATTAATGAATTCATTCTTCCCGACATAGATTCAACAAAGTGCTGGAAACATTTCTCAGATATTTTGGTCCATATTGGCATGAGACAGTAGCTGTAGATTTGTCAGCTGCTGATCCATGACGTGAATCTTTCATTCCACCACATCCAAAAAATGCTCCAGTGGACTGAGATCAGGTGACTGAAGTTATTTGAGTTGCTGTTGCCTTCTTATCAGCTCGAAGCAGTCTGGTTATTCTACTCTAACCTCATGCATCAACAAGGCGTTTTCATCCTGATAACTGCTGCTCATGGGGTATTTTCTCTTTTGTAGACCATTTTCTGTAAAGTCTAAAGATGTTTGTGTGGAAAATATTTGTGTGGCATATCCCAGCAGATCAGCAGTAATTTGGCAGATAATATATTTGTGTTAAAGAGCAGGTATACTTTAAAAAGGTGGCTGTTGAGTGTATTTTGTTTAAGAGAATAATTTTATTTTAAGCATTTTATTTTCAGTTATTAATTTGTCCAATTACTTTTGAGCCCCTAAAATTAAGGGATTATGTTAAAAAGTTATTTAGCTATTAGCAATGTCTCACAGACAAAGTAGCCATTCATTTGACCAGAATCGTTGAATCTCTCTCCCTCCATCAATTCTTTTACTGCGTTAGTTTCACCTTCTTCGTCTCTTCCTCACTTCTCCACAGCTGGTGCTGGCAGCAGCAGCCTCGTGTGAATGTGAGGTTACTTGTTGTTGCTGGTTCATTTTATGGTTCATGGTATATTAGCAGCCCTGACAGCTAAAATGACAGTTAATTTGACACATTTTGCTTGACCTATTTTTTGTTTAGTTTCTTTTTCTTTTTGTTTTCACATGAGATACTTTTTCTTCACCACTTCTACCACTCTAAACATTTTCTACAAACTGCATGAGTGCACAGCGAAGGTAGAGGAGGGGCCTGTTGCATTAAGAGATTTGATTGGGTAATCTAGTGTCGGTAATGAAAATGAATGAATGGGCTGCTGTCAGTGCTTGTACAGCCGTTGCACAGCGACCCTTCAGGCTGACCCATCGGCCCAAAAATGCGTCACCCCACCCGGAAAGCCTGGCATGCAAGATTACCAGTCCAGCCCTGCCACTCTGTAATTAGCAAACATTTGTTGTAAAAGCAGTCATTAATGGAATGACTCATTGCACAATAACAGCTCATTCACAACGTTTTAACTGGAAGTTTGGCAAGAATGTTAACAACTCACTTCATTTCATAAATTAACAACTTGCATGATCTTCCAACAATCATGCTCATATCCTCAAAGATCAAAATAGACCTGTATATTTCAATCCATTATAGCAATACTGGATCAGAAATAATATAACCTTACGCCGCCTCTCATTATTATTTATCTTTTATTTTAGTAGGGATAAGGTAGTGTTGTAAAAATATTTACAATGAGTGGAAAACAAGGAACAGAGAAGGAGGAGGAAGAATAGTATTTTAAGGGGTATTTCTTCATAACAGGAATCTTAACTACAGCCTTAATGAGAGACTTGTGTACTACTTCATACTAAATCAACAACTAAAAACTCGAAGCTACTTTAGACTCACAGAAAGCATCACTGTGTATTATGTTGTCATTAAAATGTGAATCTAGTCACAGTTCAGGCAAACTGTGCAGGCTCTACACAACACGCCCTATTATTTTTCAAGTAAATCTACTACAAATGCTCCAGTGGGCACCAACAGCATCTATATATTGGAGAGGACCAGTTCACTGACTCACATTAGTGAAGGCGATGCCTAGCAGGTGATTAGCTCATTATGTCCGCACACCTATTAAACAAGCATCCACCTTTCCAATTTTAAGCCTTACCAGAAACTAAATGGAATGTCTTATACAAATCAAATCAAATAACCTACTATACACTCGTGTATGGAGTCTTATAACTAAGTTAAAAAAAAAATAAAGAAAAAAGAAAAGTAAGTACTAACTACTACAGAAGTAACAGTTTGTTAGTACCAGTCAGTAAACACAGCTTTCAGTTGGGCATTTTAACATGGGAGTCATTGGGGAGTGCCTGAGTCTTTGGAGCCAACCTCAAATGGCCACTAGAGGAACTGCAGTTTTGGGAATCCTTCATTTCTCAGTCTGGTTCTGTTGGTGGCTTGAATGTGGTATACCAAGATTGTACCAAAAAGAGCCTTAATTCATATCAGCTATTTTCTCATTTCTGATTTTTTTCCTGTGGTCCTCCAATCACTAGTGAGATGACAGTTTTGGGTGTAACATATTTTTATTGCACGTGATGGTAATGTCACATTCTGTACCCAAGACTAAACACAACAGCTGATATGACATTGTGAAGATGTAAAGACACACAAACACACAAACCTCTGAGGGAAAAGGGAAGCATGATGTTTTAGTAGTGATGAACACTTAGGCTTGATAGTGTTAGGGTACCTGTGTCGCTGACCCAGTGTTTTCATTTTTGTACCTTTATTTGTGTTCTCATCTTGGTTTATTACTGTGAAGGTTTTTGGTTTCTGTTTTTCATTTCTATTTTCCCCGGTTCTTCTTCTTCTTCTTCTTCTTATGTTCGGGTTTCCATACTCCCTCTGTTATGTGTCTGCCCTGGTCCCACTTCTCTCTTCCCTCTGTCGAGTATCTGCTTGGGAGTCTGTCTGTAGTCCAGTCTGTGTTTCCTGTTTTACTTTGAAAGTCCGTGTCCTATGTTAATGTGTCTGGTTTTGCTTCCCTTGTCTCATTAGCCCTGATTTGTCCCAGCTGTGTTTCCCTCCTGTCTCCCATTCCCTGATTGCTCCCTCTGTGTACTTAAGCCCTGTGTTTTCTTTTGTCTGTGTTGTGATCTCCATCATCCCATGCTGTGTGTTCTGTCTGCCTTCCTGTGTAAATTTATTTTTGCATTTTCAGTTTTTTGTTTTTTTTTTGAGTCTGCATTAAAGCTGTTTCTGAGTGCACTTTTGCCTCTGAGTATCTGCACTTTGGGTCCTACCCTGCCTACACACAACCTACACTTGATAGATAGTGGTTAAGCCTTCATGTCACCTATACCCATTCGTGCTGGGAGTGGTTAAGTAATGTGCAATGTAAGCAATCACATTATGACCCCAGTGTTGCTATGTGTTAGACCAAAGTCAGACAAATGGCAGTCAAAAATATGTTTGGGTCCTGGTGTACTGTAGCTCAAGGCATTGAGCAAGTGACCTGGGGTCAAATCTGCCCTGAGGCAGTTTACATTAGGTCTTCCCAAATGGTAAACTGCTCTCCTCAACTTACCTGTCTCTCAAAGGCAAAAAATCCACCTTCCAAAAATGATATCTTGTTTAAAATTTTAAACAAGATATCATTTTTGGAAGGTGGGACTTGTCTTTGAATTCATTGTACTCTCTGGCAGATTATAAGTTAATTTAAATAAATAAATAATGCTTTATGTACACATGGATTCAAGTTTTAACACTGACTCCCATTGTTTTTCTGACAGCAAAAATGAGTCGGGACTCTTATGGGTTAATACACATGTCGCCAATGAAGAAAATGTTGTATATTTATTTATAATTATCTAAATTAGGTATATGTGAAGCTTATGCGCAAATTCAAATAGCAGGATCTGTAATCATTCACCTGCCTGCTTCCCTGGGTGTTCCGCTGCTAGTCTGGCTGATTTGGATATAAAGCACAATCACTCTGGGTGGTTTAAATCTGTGCTCTCAGAGCTCTATCCAAACCTCAGCCTTCATCGTCACCACCAGAGTTCTCATCAACCAATGTATCACAGCTGTCTAATTACTGGATACATTGATTCATTTCTCTGTCTTAATAAATCTTGTTCTGCTCTTTCAAATGATCTCTTCTTACTGAAATAAATAGACCTCTTCTAGATGGTGATTAATCCTAAATGCATTGTATTTAAACATTGTGTCAGCTGGTTTTTCTTTAGCACAGCACTAGTCTTTATAACCAATAAGCACCAGGAGGAGTCAGTCAAATGCTCCTGATACCTGGAGAATAATATATCATGAAGTGCTCCTTTGTGAGGAGATCAAGTATACAAAATAATTGCTTGAGGAGCCAGTGTGATGTCAGTATTATCCCACTGTGATAAATGCAGCAAATACACCATAAGAAGCAAGACTGACCCTTAATCATTTGCCTTCATCAAACAATTTAATCCGCTGTGAAATTTTCTGCTTAAAATAAAAAAATAAAATTCATGTGGCCAGGAGAGTTCGTACTCCACCAGACAACTGTTGCATGCTTGACTCACCCTAAAAGATGATAAATTAGATTTCTAACGAACTCTTGACTGTGTAAGCGTCTCCAGAGCTCTACTGAAAGCAAAACACCGAGATCGTCTTCACTGAGCAGCTTTTAAAAAATCTTTCTCAAGGAGACAAAAGTGGCAGCAGCCTTGCAGCCCAATTGACTCCACAAATCCAAAAAGGCTTTGCAAGCCAAGATCATCCCCAGTGGCACAGACTACGGTGCCATGAATCAAGTATTTGAAAGTGCCTTTGTCTCAAGTACTTTAATACCATTGAAAAGCAGCTGAAATATCAAATTAAAACCATAACGCCTGATGTTCTATGCATGGATAAGAGCCCACAGTATTTTTTTTTTCTACTGTCAGATCTTGTGCCAAATACCTTTTCAGCATAAAGTACCTTCTGTGTCTGTGATGTATTTGTTTGGTTTAGCTTCCGAAGCTAAGGATGTGAATGGGTCTTCCATATTTTGAAAGGATTATTCAATTTTTTTTCCCCTTGAACTGTAGTTGGAAAATAAAAATACCATGAAGCTGCATCTTCATGATATTTAATAAAAAAATAAAATAAAGAAAAGCACTTCCTCCGTATAAGAGACCAAATTATTTACAGTAGGCTGGCTTGATGCCCCTGACTTCAATTGTGCAACAGCAAAGGAGACCATATCCCACAGTGCTTCCCTTTGACTTCAGATGAAAAACATTTCATCAGTTAAGGCTGTCTCTTCTACATCAGTTGCCTTTGCTCAGTTTGACATCAGTTTAGCTGTCAAGACGCCCAGTATGCTTGGTGTTTAAATAGTTCTTACATCCCGTACCAAACACCCTACTGTATAATGCATATCAGGGAACATTATTTTACAGCCAATAAACCAGTTAAGTTTAATAACAAAACCCATTCACTATCTAAAACAACTATTTCATCATCATTATACTGTCATTAGCAGATATTTAGCAAGGCGTTGACATCCTTGACACATGGAAATTCAAACAGCATGTTGCTCGACTGCTGCTGGGTATGTTGCAGCACCAGGGAAATGTCAGTGCTATCCTGTTGTTGACTGTGTCTTCATCAGCTCACACTTTGAGATTGAGAGAGAGAAAATTAAAAGCACGTTTTTCTCTAACTGGAGGCCTGTTTTTGATGCAAAGCTCTGATATTCATTTTCTCTTTCTATGTGTAAATACTGAAAGTCACAGGACAGGTGTTGCCTTTAACTTTTATGAATGGTGAGTTTGTCAGACTAAAACAAGAGCCTGGCATATTCTCAAAGAAAATTCATCACCACATCACCACAAGGGGAAATGACATCACTGGTTTAGCTAAGGCCAACCTATCGAAGCAAGCAATTGATATTCATGTGATGGTCCGGCAAATTAATGCCTCCCCTTTGTACCTAAGGCACATCATAAGTGATTGTTTTTACCCTGATGATCTGCCTATTTGACTTCAAAGGGTACCATGAAGAAAGTTGAAAGTTCCTATAATTCTGCAGCAGCAGATATCATTAGAATCCACATTTCTGATGGGAATGTAAAATAAATGCTAAAATCATACTGAATCTTTTCTGCAAATCTGAGTCTCTTGAGCACACATTTTATAGATTTAATGATATTATGTAGCATAGGTGATAAAATCCACTGATCCACTAGAATAGTATTCTATATTGCTCTGTACAGTATTCCACTATTGTTTGGTTTTTTTTCCCCTGGTGTGCTGACACCTCTCTTAATGGCATGCTGTCTTCTTTTGATGCATAATTACTACAGCGGCTGTCAAGCTCTGCAGGTAGATTTAGTCATTTGATTCTTTTTCTTTTAACATATATATTCAATCAACCAAACACATGACTGCAATTAAATGCATTTAGACATGTAGGCGTGGTCAAGATGACCTGCTGTTGACGGTTGATGCCAGACAGGCTTATTTGCGAATTTTAGAATCTGCTGATCTACTGGGATTTTCCCGTGCAACCATCTGCAGAGTTCACAAAAAATGATCAGAAAAAGAGAAAATATCCACTGAGCAGTAGATCTCTGGGGAAAATGCATTGTTGATGCCAGACGTCATAGGAGAAGGGCTGGACTGCTTCAAGCTAGAAGGAAGGCAATATGAACTCAAATAACCACTTGTTACAGGCAAGGTATGCAGAAGAGCATCGCTGAATGCATAACGCATCGGACCATGAGGCACATGAGCTTCAGGAGCAGGAGAGTACATCACATGCCACTTCTGTCATTCAAGAACTGGAAGCTTCAAATCACAGTGGATCACCAAAGTTGTAAAGCAGAATTAGCAAACGATTTCTTGGTCTGATGAGTCTCAATTTCGTTGCAACATTTGAGTGGTAGGAAAATTGGCACAAACGGCGTGAAAGCATGGATCCATCCTATCTTGTATCCAGTGTTGGCCAAGTTACTTAAAAAAAAGTAAACAGTAACTAATTACTGATTACTTCTCCAAAATTTAATCCCGTTACTTTACTGATTACTTATGTTCAAAAGTAATTAGTTACTTAGCTACTTTTAAAAAAAATGATTTACAACCTGAATAGGGTTGAAGCAATAGATCTTTCAGCCCAATTCTATTTTTTCTGCATAATCCATCATATAAAATGCAATCAAATGAAAAAGTCTCATTTTGAAACTAGTTTTATTTGTTTTAATCTTTTAACTTTACACATGAAGCAAACATTAAATTATATGCAACATTCTCTGACTGGAAGAAATTTAACATTTAAACCCATTTTCTGCACATTCCAGCACATAAAATAAAATATTTTTTTTGTGTTTACACTCACTCTTTCAAATAAATGCACGTAAAACACAGCAGAAAATAAATAAAATCAAAGACTCAGCAGTCCTGTTGCTCTATTTTCACCTGTATAGCAGGAGTGGGGCAGGCGGAGGTTTGCCCTGGTGCAGGTGTGTCGTAGCGGTCAGTGGAAGGATCTGGCAGTTTCACATTCCCATGGCAGAGTACTGTCAGTGCTTGCTCGGAAGTTTAGGGGGGTTTTTTTTCCACTTGTAACCCATGTGAAATACAGGGCTGCAAAATCCCTTTTTGTAATCTAAGGCTATAGCCTGTTATTGTCACAAGGGGGCGCTGTGATGCAGTCTTGTGTTCTGACGACCTTGCGTCTAGTGCGCAGGAAGTATTACCTCTCTCTTCCTGTGAGATCTTCCCTTTGATGGCGGTCAAGTACGTGTCGGAGCGCATGGAAAAAGTATCTTGGTATGCAATACTGCAACCCGGTTAATGAGACCAGATTGTTTTACGTATAAATGCTAATAAGGTACTCTTTTATTAGGCCCCGAACTCTGACCACAAAGGGAATAACGTCTGTCAAGTTATTTGTGTCTGAAAATCCCGGTGAGTCACGTGCTTTCGTTAGCTACCTGTTAAGTTAGATAATGTATTTCACTAGCCGATTCAGCTCAGAAACCTTTGAACAAAAACCAATCGGGAGCTATGAGAATCTGGCGTGTTGTTTCACTTCTCCTGTTGTTCTTTACAGTGTGTTATAAGTGTTGAATGCTTTGAGCTAAACGATGCCGATGCTAGATGCGATGCTAGCTGCTAATAGCTGTTAGCCACCCCACCCCGCTGAAGCCATATTCCGATCGGGGAGGTATTCAAGTAGAAGCAATATCTCTGTTTATATTAGAATGGTTATGTCTTAATAGATATGAGCATATTTCAAGTTTAATAGTATTTGCACTGAATTAAGTTACATTTTCTTGTAAGCCTTAAGGATGAATGTCACTTTCATTGCTATGACTGTTTACATTACTGTTTAAGCTGCTGATGTTCTTTGTTGTGATATAATTTTGATAAAATTGTTGATACTGGTACAAACAAGTTACTGTAACTCTTGTAACTTGGTAAAGCTAAAGGGAATGCCATTTGTGATTAATACATTTGGAAAAGAAGTTAATGAGCTCGTGTTAAGAACACAAAATGGGAAAAGAAATTGATTGTTCTGCACTGTTTGTGTAGATTGGTTTTTTTTGAACTACTAGAAGGATTCTGGAGAACCACTGACGGCGAGAACAGCCCAAATGAGATCCTGGATGATCGTGAAATGGTGTGGCCAGCCATGCGATCGGATTGTGGGATTTGCCTGAGAAACTGATTCAAGCAACCCTGGATTACAGATAAGCCCTATGCACTACTTTTCCTACCCGGATAATAGGGTTTGCACACTGACAATTCCCCTACAGTACACCTGTTTGGGTTTTCAACGACTTTAAAGGACAATTCAGACTGGACAATTCAAACTTCACAACAGGAACACTTTAATCTGTTTCATTCATTCCCAAGAGCTCTGATACTGTTCAGTATAAATCTTCCATTTAAATGTCTGTATTTTGTTTTGTTTTACATGTATTCACCTTTAAAATGCACTATTAGTGTGCAATTTGGGTTATTGTGTTGTATATGTATATAAATGGTACTGAGGCAATAAAGGTCCCAGTTATTCACTTCCAAGCCAACTCCTTTTGTGAGTCCCCAAAACAAAACCTCCTCCTGAACCTAGTAAGATGTCTAGGGTCTCTATTTGAAGTGAGAGTGTACTGGTCCTGAGTAGAGGCGCTACACAAAACGTGGCGAGCCAGCCAGGAGGTTTAATTCCTTTTATTTTGGAAGTTGAGCAACTGGTGCTTTCATGCCTTTTGGGTCAAATCATTACAATTGTCCATGACATTCTGGGTTGGAGCAATAAGACAACATGGATGTAATCCATAGTGAAGGTGTCAAAGTACCTAACTCTGTCCTAGTAGGAGGGTTAACAGGCGATGAGGTTGACAATGAGGTTATTGATTACTTAGGGCAGTTTGGTTCTATTGGAAGAGTAATCAAAGTAACTAGCACAGAGGCACAGTTTAAAAACACAGCCATTGTGGAGTTCCAATCAGGTGAACCAGTCCAGTTCCTTAAGGATAGCTTGCCTTGCAAAAGACAAAGCCGTAACCCAAGTGTTGTCCATCATATCCAGCTTCTGTCTGCGCTGTATGCTGCAGACAGGGGTTCATGTTTAACCCATTCTTACCTAACTGAACTGAAAGGGCTTGCTAAACTGAGTGGTGCAGATTTTGAGAAGGTTTTACTAGATGAGCTGGCCAGAATGAAGAAGTCCACTGAGAGTGATCCCGCAGTTGGGCCAAATGTAACAGTGCCTAATCAGAATCTGCAGCTCACTAGTGACACAGACCAAGATGAACCAGCCATCATAGAGCATCAAAGTCCTCTTAAACTGGGCAGTGATTTAACCCACTTGCCTGAGCATGACTCTCACTCATCCTCTCCAAGTGTAGAAGTGACTCCCTCGCACAGAAAAACCACTATCTACTTACCACCTGAACAGCTCACTACACCTGAAGTACAGAGAGTAGTAGTTGAGCATGTCATTAAGAACAATGAAATGCCTTCTCAAGGTCATGCAAAGCTCAGGCCCTTCTCGGGGAAAACCCCTTGCTCTACTTTCGAAGCTGATTATGATACGTGGCGCAACAATGTTGAATTCCACCTCATAGATTGTACCATATCTGACAAACATATGGTAAGGAAAATAGTTGAGAGCCTTCTTCCACCAGCTGCTAACATTGTAAAGCACCTTGGTCCTAACGCTTCTCCCCATGACTATCTCAGCCTTCTTGACTCAGCGTATGGTACTGTTGATGATGGGGATGAGCTTTTTGCCAAATTCCTGAGCACAAACCAGAACTCAGGTGAAAAGCCTTCTGCCTATTTACAGCGGTTGCAGATAACCCTGAGTAAAGTCATTAAAAGAGGTGGCATCACTACAAATGATTCAGATCGCCAACTGCTTAAACAGTTTTGTAGAGGTTGCTGGAACAACAGCTTGATCACAGCCTTGCAGCTTGAGCAGAAGAAGGACAAGCCACCTTCATTTCCAGAGTTGCTCCTCATGCTACGTACTGAGGAGGACCGGCAAGCGGCAAAGTCCAGCCGAATGAAACAGCACTTAGGCATTTCTAAACCTAAGGCACATTTGAACTCCCTTGAAGTAGGAGAGTATGTCACTGATGATACAGACGTATCAGCTGTTAATGATAGGCTAGTGCCTTTTGATGCACATAAGTTAGAAAGGAAACTTGCAAAGCTACAAGCCCAAGTGGCTTCACTGAAAGCATCAGCTATTGACAGTTCAAGCCAGAACTCTGACAAGCCAAATAAGAAAACCAAACCTAAGTTCAAGATTCTTCCTAAAGAGAAATCTGACCCAAGTGAGACTAAGCCCACTAAGAAGCCACGCCCATGGTACTGCTTCAGGTGCGGCGAGGATGGTCATATTGCTCCCTCTTGCAGCAATGAACCAAACCCTGAACTAGTTGAAATGAAACGTAAGGAGTTCAACCAAAAACTACAAGTCTGGGAGGAACAGAATATGTCAGCTTTAAACTAAAATCAGTTTCTGGGGAGGGACTACCAGGAACTGAAAGTAATCATGAACGTCCCAAACCGGAACCTCAGAGCAAAGTATCTTCTCTCTCGTGCAGCACGACCCCAGATTAGGTTACCCAAGGGACTTGTAGGACAGAAATGTACAGCAAATGTTACCGTGTCGGGAGTCAATTGCAGTTGTCTCCTTGACACTGGGTCTCAAGTGACCACAGTGTCCGCTTCATTTTACAACACCAATCTTTCAGAACATCCCATTCAGCCTATCAGTGGCCTGGATGTTGAGGCTGCTAGTGGCCAAAATGTTCCTTACTTGGGATACATACCCATCAGCCTTAAGTTTCCAAAAAGCTTTATTGAAACTGAGCCTGAGGTTTCTAGCCTTGCTTTAGTAGTACCTGACTTACGCTCTAACTGTGACTTGCCTGTGCTGATTGGGACAAATGCACTTGATGTTCTGTACGACGAATATTGTCAAGGTAAAGATCCCAATGATTTGTCGTCGGTCTATGGCTACAGGCAGATCCTCCGTACACTCAAGGTCAGGAGAGAGATAAACCTAGCCGGAAACGATGGCTTTGTAACTCTTAAGGGCAAGGTGCAACACGTAGTACCAGCTCAAGGGAGGGTCCTCCTTGAAGGCTGTGTCAGATCCAGCAGTGCTGGTGAATGTGCCATTGTTGAACAGCCAACGACATCCACCTTACCAGGGGGAATTTTTGTGGAGTGCTGTCTTGTCACTTTGCCCAAGAAGCATCCTCATAGGTTACCTATATGGGTGAGAAATGAAACTGAGCATGACGTAACACTGCCTTCTAGATGTGTCATTGCAGAGCTCCATAGTCCTGCAAAGATATATGACGAATCACCCATTTCAACCAAAAATGATGACACTGTGAAATGTTGTAATGTTACTGCACAGCCAGTTGATGAACCTGCTCACCCAGATTTGACATTTGACTTTGGCAATTCTCCCCTCCCGCAGGAGTGGAAAGAGAGGGTTACCCAGCGTCTAAGTGCCTATGCTGATGTTTTTGCCCAGCATGATTTGGATCTTGGACATGTATCTAGAGCTGGGCGATAGAACGATAACGATATGTATCGCGATATAACTTTTACTCGATAGAGAAATTAAGCTATCGCGATAGACTTTGCCGCTCTTGTCCTCAAAAAAAAAAAAAAAAAAAAAAAGGTCAGCCAATCCAAATTAAGTAGCGCAGAGCCGAACCAATCACAGCCGCAGCGTCACGTCCGCGTGACTTGTTACGTACAGCACAAGTGCCAAGCCGCACGTGTGTTTGTTTGGGAAGCAGCCAGCGGGTAATGGAGCCAGCGGGTAATGGAGGAAATGAGTGTGCCGACTAGAAAAATCAACCGAGCGTGACCGAAGAGAAAACAGATAATGGTTCCAATGCCGGAGAGATTGTCGAACGGAAGAGCCATAGAAGTTCCGTAGTCTGACAAAAAACAGAGTAGCGTGCACTGTAAATTGTGCCGAAAGCAAGTCTGGAAATACAATAAACTGGTGCATGCGTCACACTGCGCCACGTTATTGTTTCGGTGAAATGAATTTCTACAATACTGTTACTGTTAATTCTACTCTCTGCAGTGTTTAAATGCTTACATATACACACAGTTACTGTCCCTCCACACATACGACTCGGTTCTGCTTCTATGTCGCAGCTTTGTTTACTTTTTCCCACCGAGGCTTCTAGACTTCTGATTGGCCAACATTTCGGCACGGTTAGGAATCTAGCTCCACCTGCTGCTTTGGCATGTTCATAGCAGCGTTTTCCTTCATTTCTGCCTTTATGTGTGGACGGGATTATTTTTTAAAACGAAAACGGAAAATCTCCGTTTTCAAAAATACCCGTGTACCCGTGGACGTAGCCTCAGTCTCTGACTGGAAGCGCTAATTCGTCATTCGGCTTTTGTCAGACTAAAGTAACTGTTAAAAGTGTTTGAAAAGCTAAGCTATACAACAAGGAGAGATTGAGAATTTCCTTTTAGTTCTCAGTTTGATATTGACAAAAGTTAGTCAGTTTTGTCTGTTCTTCTGTAAAACAAACTAAGATTTATTTTTAGAATTAATATTTTGTTTCTAAGTGGAATTGACAATTTAGTCTGTTTTGTTTGTTCTATTTTGAAACTTAAACGCTTTAGTGGCTGCCTTTTGTGTAGTTTGCAATATTTGCCTTTATTTATCTGAAAAAGTCTCATGTTCCTTAAGTACATCTACCCTGTTGAACTTATTATGGGAAATAAATATTTAAATAAAAACAAGCTGCTGATTATTTCACATTTTACTTGTGAGCAACGGCACATTTAAATCTTACAAATATAGTTATTTGGCTTATATCGTGATAGATATCGTTATCGCCTGAAATGAAAAAAACATATCGTGATATGAAAAAATCTCATATCGCCCAGCTCTACATGTATCTAAAGTCAAACATCACATAAACTTAAAGGACGAAGCACCCTTTAAGCAAAAGTCCAGGCCAATCCACCCAAATGATTATGAAGCTGTGAGGAAGCACTTGCAAGCACTCCTTGATGCAGGAGTAATCCGTGAATCAGAGTCCCCTTATGCTTCACCGATTGTGGTGGTTAAAAAGAAGAATGGAGAGGTCCGTCTTTGTATTGATTATCGTAAGCTCAATGCGTTAACAATACGAGATGCGTACGCACTTCCAAACCTTGAAGAGGCTTTCTCAGCCCTTGCTGGATCCAAATGGTTTTCAGTAATGGATCTCAAGTCTGGTTATTACCAGATTGAGATGGAGGAATGTGATAAGCCCAAGACAGCTTTTGTGTGCCCCTTGGGATTTTACGAGTTTAACCGTATGCCCCAGGGGATCACCAACGCTCCCAGCACCTTCCAGCGCTTAATGGAACGGTGTATGGGCAGCCTCAATCTGAAAGAAGTTCTGGTGTTCATAGATGACATCATCGTGTTCTCCAGCACTTTGGAGGAACATGAAACCAGGCTTCAACGTGTCCTTCAGCAACTGAGAGAATATGGGTTGAAACTTTCTCCCAAAAAATGCTCCTTCTTCCAAAGTTCTGTGCGATACCTAGGACACATCGTGTCTACCAAAGGTGTAGAGACCGATCCTGAGAAGGTCAGAGCTCTCAAAACCTGGCCAAGACCCCAGACGCTCAGTGACCTCAAGTCTTTCCTAGGCTTTGCAGGGTACTATCGACGGTTTGTGAAGGACTATTCAAAAATTGTCAAACCCCTGAATGATCTTACCAAAGGCTACCCACCATACAGGAAGGGCAGAAAGGTGACACCCGGTCCTAGCGGATACTTGAACCCTAAAGAGCCTCTTTCCAGCCGTTGGACACCTGCTTGTCAGGAAGCTTTTGAGGTAATCATAGAGAAACTGACATCAGCTCCAGTGCTTGGATATGCTAACCCAAAATTACCATACGTCCTCCATACTGATGCGAGCACCTCTGGATTAGGGGCAGCCTTGTATCAAGAACAGGATGGTGAAGTGAGGGTTATTGCCTACGCAAGTAGAGGACTTTCACCCAGTGAAAAGCGGTATCCAGCTCATAAACTGGAATTTCTTGCATTAAAGTGGTCCATTGTAGAGAAGTTCCAAGATTATCTCTACGGGAACACATTCACGGTTTTAACGGACAACAACCCATTGACCTATGTTTTGAAGTCAGCCAAGCTTGATGCTGCCAGCTATCGCTGGTTGGCCGCTCTCTCCACCTTCGACTTTAATATTAAGTATCATGCTGGTAAGAGCAATCAAGATGCAGATGGCCTCTCTAGGCGGCCACATGATACTGTGGATGATGACTATGCTTCTCTTGAAGAAAAAGAGCGAATGAAACAATTTGCTTCCCATCATCTCTCTTCATCTCCCAACAGACAAGATGTGACAGCTGACACATTCAGTGTCTTGTGCCACCGTCATCTCTTAGGTGAATCTGACAATAGCCTACCTTCTATCACTTTGGTAGAGTCCCTTGCTCTACATACCGATGCGGTGCCAGACGTCTACGCAGATGATGGAACATTAGGTTGTTCTGTCATACCTACCTATAGTGAGGTAGAACTCCAACAGCATCAGAGGTCTGACCCAATTATTGGGTATGTGGTCAACATGTTAGAAAATGGAGGTGAAGCAAATTCCAATCCTAACTCTGCATCCTTAGAGCTTAAACTAATGCTCAAAGAGTGGAAACGTTTGGAACTGAAAAATGGTCTCCTCTACAGAACCCGCAAATCAGGTGAAAATGTCACCTTTCAGCTTGTCGTCCCTGAGTCTTTAAGGTCCACCATTCTCACTTGCCTTCATGACGACATGGGGCATATGGGTTTGGAAAGAACCCTCGACTTGGTTAGGTCAAGATTTTATTGGCCTAAAATGGCAACTGATGTAGAGAGAAAGATTAAGTCTTGCGGATGTTGTGTTAGAAGAAAGACTCTTCCTGAAAGAGCAGCACCTCTTGTGAGTATCCAAACAACCCGTCCCATGGAACTGGTATGCATGGACTATTTATCCTTGGAGCCTGACAGTCACAACACCAAAGACATTCTGGTCATAACTGATCATTTCACCAAATACGCTGTTGCTATGCCAACAAAAGACCAAAAGGCTACAACAGTTGCGAAGTGTCTTTGGGAGCAGTTTCTGGTGCATTATGGTTTTCCTGAGCGCCTGCTTAGTGATCAGGGCAGGGATTTTGAGTCCCAACTCATTAAAGAGCTCTGTGCCCTAGCTGGTATCACGAAGGTGCGCACCAGTCCTTATCATCCCCGGGGAAACCCAGTTGAACGGTTCAACCGAACTCTTCTTGGCATGTTAGGAACTCTACGAGACAAAGAGAAAACTCATTGGCGCGATTATGTGAAACCACTAACTCACGCCTATAATTGCACCAAGAACGAGACCACTGGGTTTAGCCCATACGAGTTAATGTTTGGTCGCCAGCCGAGGCTTCCCGTGGATATTGCATTCTGCCTGCCAGTTAAAGATGGCTCTCCTACATCTCACTCTCAGTATGTGAGAGCTCTGAAGGCTCGCCTTCAAGAGAGCTATCAGATCGCTGCCAAAAACTCTCAGAAGGTTGCTGAACGGAATAAACGCCGTTTTGACAAAACTGTCAGGGAGTCAACTTTGGAGAAAGGTGATCAAGTGCTAGTGCGGAACCTGCGACTTCGGAATAAACACAAACTTGCAGATAAGTGGGAGTCAACCATGTACAGAGTGGTGGAAAAGATGGTAGACCTACCTGTGTATGTTGTACAGCCTATGAATGGAGATGGTCCTATTCGAACTCTTCACAGGGATCTCTTACTCCCTTGTGGTGACTTATCTGAAGCTGAGGAAGTTGACCAGGTCAAGCCAAAGAGTTGCAGGCCAAGAACGAGGCGCAGTCAGCCTCTGTTACTGGAGGAGCAATCAGAATCTGAAGATGACTCACCTGTCTATCCTAGGCAGTCTTCTGTCATTCCTGGAAAGTTGGTTCAGGTGTTTGAAATCCCGAAGAGACGACAGCAAACAGGAAAAACAGTACCGGAGGGTAGTTGTATACCAGCTACGCCAGCAGACTGTGTAAACCCTCAGCCTCAGAATGAGCCTTGCAGAGGCAGCTCCCCTTTGCTGCCTGCAGAGCCTGTAGGGGTACCTCCTGAAGTAGCTGAAGGAGAGGAGCCAGATGTTGTGGCTGAGCAACACCCTACTGAAGACGATGTAACTTTACCAACTATGACTAATCAAAAATCAGCTGTGGCCGAAGACAGCATTGATGTACCGTCCATTGATGTAGAGGCTCCTATAGCTACGGAAACCATTGATCTGAACCCACAAACCCCTGAGGTAGCTCTGGAGCATAAGGAAACTGTTGACAGTGGAGAAAAAAATGACCATGTTCGTTAGTCAGAAAGGACACGTCGACCACCAAGGCGCTTCCATTATCCTGAGTTGGGAAATCCCTTAATTTCCTTTGCGCAGAGCCTCATAGAGAGCTTTAACCAAGCACTTTATACAATAGGTGACTATGAGAGTTCATCTGTAGACCACAGCGTGACGCATGAAGGGGCTCATGCTGGGTCAAAGGGGGAGGGTGTAACCCATGTGAAATACAGGGCTGCAAAATCCCTTTTTGTAATCTAAGGCTATAGCCTGTTATTGTCACAAGGGGGCGCTGTGATGCAGTCTTGTGTTCTGACGACCTTGCGTCTAGTGCGCAGGAAGTATTACCTCTCTCTTCCTGTGAGATCTTCCCTCTGATGGCGGTCAAGTACGTGTCGGAGCGCATGGAAAAAGTATCTTGGTATGCAATACTGCAACCCGGTTAATGAGACCAGATTGTTTTACGTATAAATGCTAATAAGGTACTCTTTTATTAGGCCCCGAACTCTGACCACAAAGGGAATAACGTCTGTCAAGTTATTTGTGTCTGAAAATCCCGGTGAGTCACGTGCTTTCGTTAGCTACCTGTTAAGTTAGATAATGTATTTCACTAGCCGATTCAGCTCAGAAACCTTTGAATAAAAACCAATCGGGAGCTATGAGAATCTGGCGTGTTGTTTCACTTCTCCTGTTGTTCTTTACAGTGTGTTATAAGTGTTGAATGCTTTGAGCTAAACGATGCCGATGCTAGATGCGATGCTAGCTGCTAATAGCTGTTAGCCACCCCACCCCGCTGAAGCCATATTCCGATCGGGGAGGTATTCAAGTAGAAGCAATAGCTCTGTTTATATTAGAATGGTTATGTCTTAATAGATATGAGCATATTTCAAGTTTAATAGTATTTGCACTGAATTAAGTTACATTTTCTTGTAAGCCTTAAGGATGAATGTCACTTTCATTGCTATGACTGTTTACATTACTGTTTAAGCTGCTGATGTTCTTTGTTGTGATATAATTTTGATAAAATTGTTGATACTGGTACAAACAAGTTACTGTAACTCTTGTAACTTGGTAAAGCTAAAGGGAATGCCATTTGTGATTAATACATTTGGAAAAGAAGTTAATGAGCTCATGTTAAGAACACAAAATGGGAAAAGAAATTGATTGTTCTGCACTGTTTGTGTAGATTGGTTTTTTTGAACTACTAGAAGGATTCTGGAGAACCACTGACGGCGAGAACAGCCCAAATGAGATCCTGGATGATCGTGAAATGGTGTGGCCAGCCATGTGATCGGATTGTGGGATTTGCCTGAGAAACTGATTCAAGCAACCCTGGATTACAGATAAGCCCTATGCACTACTTTTCCTACCCGGATAATAGGGTTTGCACACTGACAATTCCCCTACAGTACACCTGTTTGGGTTTTCAACGACTTTAAAGGACAATTCAGACTGGACAATTCAAACTTCACAACAGGAACACTTTAATCTGTTTCATTCATTCCCAAGAGCTCTGATACTGTTCAGTATAAATCTTCCATTTAAATGTCTTTATTTTGTTTTGTTTTACATGTATTCACCTTTAAAATGCACTATTAGTGTGCAATTTGGGTTATTGTGTTGTATATGTATATAAATGGTACTGAGGCAATAAAGGTCCCAGTTATTCACTTCCAAGCCAACTCCTTTTGTGAGTCCCCAAAACAAAACCACCTCCTGAACCTAGTAAGATGTCTAGGGTCTCTATTTGAAGTGAGAGTGTACTGGTCCTGAGTAGAGGCGCTACACACTGTAAAAATAAGTTTTCTTCCCACGCAGTGAACAGTGGACGCTAATGTTTTTGTCACTTTTTACGGAATCAAACTCAGAGTAAGGTCAGTACTTCCACGCTTTAAACGCTGCACGGTCATACTCTCTGCCGCACTCGTTTTATTATCCATTGTTGATCTGCACACAGCTGTTGCCACGAACGTCGCACTCGCTTACATCATTGTCATGAGACACTCTCGCAAAAAAAAATCACAGTTTTAGTAACGCAGTAACGCAACGTGCTTATGGGAAAGTAACAGTAATCTAATTACCTTATTTTGCAATAGTAATCCCTTACTGTACTAGTTACTTGAAAAAAGTAATCGGATTACAGTAACGCGATACTGCCCATCTCTGCTTATATCAGAGACACTATGATGGTTACACCATCATAGTGTAATGTTGTGGAGCACAATATTCCTGGCACACTTTGGGACCCTTAGTACCAACTGAGCATCATTTAAACACAGCCTACTTGAGTATTGTCACTTACCATGTCTGTGCCATTATGACCACATAATCCAGTAGGATAACACACCACAAAGGACAAAAGCAGTATTGAAGGCAAAAGCAGGTTAAACCCCATACAATAACGGCCTACTAAATAGTACATTGAGTTTTTTAATGTACAGTAGAATGACTTCAAACTAAGTTTCATATTGACCATTCTTGCTATCAGTAGTTAGCACACCATTGTCAAGTTTTTATATACTCAGAAAATCTTGTTGAAAGCAGTGACCTTCTTTTGAATAATGTGAATGTATTAGTTTTGCTTTCTCTGCTGTGATTCACACAACATGTTTGTTAAATGTGAATAGAGCTTAAATACCAGAACCCACATACCGCAGTGGAGCTAAGATGATGTGCAGATTGTCATAATGTGTCTGTTTAGTTTTCCATACGTTTTACATAACAAAAAAAGACATTTTCATCTTATGCCGTACATCTTTATCTATAGTACAGCGTGATAGCATACAATGTATCATCTATATTTCAAAATATAGCTGTAATTTTCTAATTTACAGTCAAAATGTTACTGGTTCCCATGTAAACATAACTAAAAGCAACAGTGAGATGAGAGACACTTAGAATAACTACTGTAGCAGCAGGAATAGCAGCTGTGAACAGTGAATAGTTTGACAATTTAAATAGACTGTCCAGTTAAGGCTGTACATTATATAAGCTCAGTTTAAAGCATCAGCTGCAGTGAGTCTCAAATTTTCTGCCTGAACTAGCTTGCAGGTTTTGCATTATTAATATTCAATTGTCAGCACCTGATTGCCAGCTGTCACCCACAAAGATAAAGTAAAATGTTTGTCAAATAGTGAAATCTAACGTTTGGTTTAAAATCCCCTAAAATCTTCCTTCACACTGCCATTTCTTTTTTTTTTTTTTGCTTTCTAAAATAAAGTAGAAAGAAATTCTTTCTAGGAAACAGCAAACCACCAAGCACCTCCAAGACCTACGATGTAATGAAAAATGCATGACTCAAACATCATTCACTTCGATCCTCAGTTACTAGCCTACACTATACATACCTCCTTTCGGGTAAGTGAACACATACATCATAAAGCTGCACATAATAGCCAAAGACCTATAAATCATGCAGTAAGACACATTCTCCATTCTGCAGTCTATATGCTTCTGAAACTGGCATCCACCCTATCAAGGCATTTTTCATGAGCGCTACACTTCTTTATGTGCACTAATATTAGAAATATAATACAACCGTACAGCCTACTGTTTCTAAATTTGAGGTCTCGTGTATTTATTAACCTGGGAATGGCTATGAATCACTAGTTGGTCTCATGGTTGAATGAGCATGAAGTGTGAGTTTTACAGGATAATAGAATGAGCCTCTGCATTTGACTGAAGCTAAAGCTTGCCTGAGTTTCTAAAGATGCAGTGTGTTCAAAAATTATATTTGGCTGAATTTCAATTTTCCAATCAATCATCCTTCTTTTTATCATAGTAAGTTGGCTGGAAAATATTGCATTGTGTAAGATTCATTAGCCGAATGAAGACAGAACAATTCCGGTGCAGTCTTTTCAGTAGCAAATTCATGAGTACAGATCAGCAGCGGACGTCTGAGAGATTGTTGGTAAATTGTTTTGCAGATGAAATGGGCAGGTGACAGGAAGCAAGAGAGCATATCACCGTTATACATCTCCCTCTCAGAGCACCTTGGTATTGGTCTTCTATCAGATAGGAGTTCTCTTCTTCCACTTCACTGACTGTCCCCACAAGAGGAGAGTTCTCAGCTCCAACTTCAACCACTTTCCCATTATGCAAATGATTTCCCTGCAGAAAAGCTCCACGCCTGGTGCCCATCAATTCAGTAAGGCCTCCAGTTTGAATACAGGCATTTTTTTCTCTCCTCCACCCCCCACTTCCTCCCTCCATACTTCTGAAAAGAAGGTCTATTTCTGATGCAAAGCACTGGTGTTCACATTGCTTTGGTGAGGGAATAGAAAGAGCACTTACCCAATCAATTTATACAACCCCCTTTGAAGAGTATGCTTTTTTTTTCTATGGTGAGAAGTGAAATTATACAAATGTATGGGGAATACCAGCTGTAAAAAGTAAGATGCACTCATACAGGCATTGGGTTGTTTAGGTTGACCGCATTGCCATTCGAAATGCATACATCACACCAGGGCGTATAAATAAATTTCCCTAACCCATTTGATTAACTTCTTAGAGGCCCTGGAGATCTGTGGCCTTAAAACCTCACCATCGTTTAATCCTCTCTTCTGCAGAAAATTCCTTGAGTAAGACCATCAAAATATCTTCAGTCTCTGCATTGCCACTGGCAGAGTATGTCTGCAAACTCAATACATAATGAATACCATTTAGGTTATTTATGCATTTTCTAGTATACTAGCCTGAATTTGCATATTTGTTTTTAAACAACTGAAAGAAATCATATGCATAGATAAAAGCTGAACTCTGTAAGAGGCTTGGTAGACATACATTGAAACTCACTTGTATCAGCTTCTTGGTTTCTCAAGATTTTACTTGCTGTTTAATCTGTTTCACGTTATAGTCTATTTAGATTTGGTATAACTCTGGATCTCAAATGTGTAGCTAGTGGCCAAAGCCTTCAATATTTTAAATAGCCAGTAGAGTAGGATTTCTCACAATTTTAAGTCAAACTGTAAGAAGAAATTTTGAGAAAATTACACCTCAACTGATGTATGCCAGTAAATACTTTTCCTAAGAGTTAAGGCTCCTAAACTCTATTTCCATTTCATTTCATTTGGTCACATATTGTAACATATGTTAAAACACAAAACATCAGTCTGTCTGTGTGTGTTTTATGTCTGCCAACTCCTGCACAATGACCAAACCAATATGTCAGAAATTCTTCTTATCTATCAGACTATATAATGTCATCATGTTGCCAAGCAACCACCTATTAATGGGCTAAAACAGCCTGCATTTAGCAGTTCTAACATCTCATAAAAGCATTATATCATTTTTACTTCATGACAATAACTCATGCAACAGAACTTCAGTTGTGCGTCATATGTTGTGATGCCATCAGGCTCCTTGGCAACCACCTAGCAACAGGCTGAAATTACATGTTTTTTGCATGTGTGCACTTGCAGTGCCTTATAAAAGCATCCTGTTTTAATTTCACAACAGTAACATCAAATTTATATCCACAAAAACTGAATAATATTTGATATGTTAGAACGTCATTGTGTTGCCTAGCAATGACTTAAAATGCCCCATTTTAGAATTTATGTATTTAAAACAACAATCTGTAGCATGGATATGTACTAGTAGAGTACAATTAATTTCAACACGTGTTATAGTTTAAAGTATGGCTACTTTGGGATTAATGGGTACAGTGATGGCCAGTATGTCATACCAGTTGATGAGGTCATATTGACTATGTCCACCTTTCATATACAGCCACATGCATCAATCTCCATCTATTGGCAAGAGGAAAAACATTTAATCTTCCTGTAGGGAATAAGTACTGCTTTCATTCGGACAGTTCTTATTTTATCTTTATCTATATTTCTATTCCTAATATAAAAATACAATTTTAATGTGTCTCAGAAAATTTCATTTCAAAATAAATAGTTGTACTTAGGGCTGGGCGATATGACCCAAAATTCACATCTCGATATTTTTAAGCTGGATGGCGATATATGATATATATCTCGATTTTTTTTTTTTTTTTTTTAAAGCCATAAAGTAAGAACAAAAAGAGAGTTCTTAGTCAAAGCTGTGCCCCAGATGTCACACAGGCACTTTTATTAACATACACCATAGATGTACATGAAAAAATTACTCAAAAATAAATTAGGAGCATTTATTAAATAATAATGCTCCATAAATAAAAGAAAACAATGTTGTTTTTGTGCATAACAAAAAGCTCACAATTGTGCAGTCAAAATGTAAACTAACAGACGCTGAGCATAATAACAAAGAGACAGGTTTCACAGCTGCTCTGTTCCCAACTTCTACTGCGTGACTGACAGCCTGGAGTTTGAAATCCTCTTAGTAATCATGTCTCTTGACAGGTGCCATTTATGGTCCTTATACACACACAATACGGTAATATTACGTTGAAGCACAGTACGTATCACTCCGCGAGGCTCCTCGGTAGCCGTAATGCTCCAACAATCCATCAAGCGGTGCAGCTCCGTAGCTTACCAAAGTCGTACTAAAACATTTTTTGACAGATTTCTGAGCGCTGTGTACCACATAAAATCGGTTCGCGGTCATCAAGCACAACCAGAATTCATACATAAGGCGCACTGTCAACTTTTGAGAAAATGCAATGATTTTAGGCCATGCAGCCCCTGTGGTTAGCTCGTTAACGCGTTGACGTGTCCATCTTGTCGTTGCCTGCAGGTTAAGCTATGGGGGAGAGAGGCGAGGCCGAGTAACGTTGCGTAGAGACAAAAGAGAGGCAAACTTGCGGCTCCACAAGTATAATTATAACGTAACATATACTATATCGATATAAACGATATTGTCACATCTTATATCTCGTATAAAAATATATCGATTTTTTTTTTTTAAACTCGATATATCGCCCAGCCCTAGTTGCACTTACATTTTGTGGATTTAGAAATTTACCAATCTACTGTGCACTCCCAAAAAGAACATTTCTAAACTCTGTAGCTGCTGCCATTTTTTGATAAATTGTGAATTGAAATCAAACCACAGAAAATGGCAAATGAACTGTCACCAAACTTCCAAATTTCCATAAAATATCTCCACACAAAATGCACAAAAGATACAAAAGGATTCTTCTACACTGCCAAAAGAGATTCCTCTTAATTTTTAATTTTAAACTCATAAATGACACAGACATTATTAATCAAGCGGTTTTAAAGATATTAGATTTTGTTTATTTTGGAGTTGACTGACATGCAGCTATTAGCCTGTTTGTGAGTTGTCATTTTATACTGAAGCATGACAGCAAACTTTCATTTGAATGCCCTCCCTTTGAACTTGTCACATCAGCTGGCATTTAATCAATGCAACTTGACAGCTCTCTCCTCCAAAGCTCCCTCAACCATCAAAAAGTGGGCACTGCACTAACCCAACCTGACTACAGGTTAATTCATAAGATTAACAATTCCCCACAGACACCTTGTATAGAACTGCTGATCCCTACACTAGGATTAGTTTTTCCATGCGTGTGATCTCCTACAAGCTGTCAGTGGCAGTGGATGCTTTCACATTTACTTCTTTTCCAAACTATTTTTTTTCCTTCGCAGAGAAGGAGATTACCACTCCAGGTTGATAAAACAAACACATGGCAGATGAAGAGGAGGCATGCCTCTTAATGAGTGAGTGGCCCATGCTATTTCCTTGTGATTCACTAGAGATTAGAGTGATTACAGTGTGACAGCTGTGTAATTACATGGGTAGTCCCAAACAAGAAAGTAGGTGACATGTTTGAGCAGCTGCAAGCAGTGACATTGTCCCTTCTGTCACTTTACTGTAAATCCTTCCCTCAGTGTGTACACGAGTCTGCATTTATTTATTTTGTGGCTAATATTTAACATGCAGGTGTCGTGTATGATACCAGTATAGAGTCATCAAGTGGATACCTCACACCAGAGAGGCACCGCTTTCCACCAAAACAGGTTGTAACTGCTTGGGGCCCTGGACTACATCGGGGTGGGGGGTGTGCATGATTCTCTTTGAACAAACAGCGAAAACCACTCAAAAATGAAGAAGAGTTATCCTTCTGGGAGTGAAACAAAGATGAAGAACAGAAAACAAAGAAAGACACTAGTGGGTTGAGCAGATAGTATTG
The DNA here is from genome assembly GCF_057381915.1 of Diplotaxodon limnothrissa. Classification (NCBI taxonomy): domain Eukaryota; kingdom Metazoa; phylum Chordata; class Actinopteri; order Cichliformes; family Cichlidae; genus Diplotaxodon; species Diplotaxodon limnothrissa. The sequence continues at coordinate 5,899,918 of NC_140610.1, read as the reverse complement.
ATTAAATGTAATGCAAAATAAATAAGTGCAGCTAACTAATCTAGCTTTAACTAAGGAGGGAGATACTTAACATAACTTCCACTAGCAACACATTATTCCTTTTATTCACTTACGTTTTATAACTTGGCTAACAGAGCAGCCAAGTTAATTAGCAGTTTGTTACCAGTCAGCCCGGTCGTGGGCATAGTTGCCAAAATTAATGTTTTCTGTCATTTCTGGAGTGATATTTAGTCATTTTATTGGAATATTGGTGTTTGTGGTGGCGACATCATTGGTTAGAGGGGCCCCCTGGGAATCTTTGCTCTGGGTCCCAACAGATTTTGAATCACCAATGCCTCTTACAACAAATGTTTGTTTTATTAGGTCCAGTCTCGAATGCTAACATTTAAATGACAGTATACAATACCAATAACTCAAAAATGACCCGAATCTGTTTTCAAGACTTATGTTTTACATCTAATACCACGATACAGAATGGCATGAAATTGGTTGTGACAACACTGTTTACATGTAGAACATTGTTCTAGAATAAAGAGGTGATGAAATGCAAAGCAATGCGATGTGAAAAAAAAATCCCTGATTTTTAAAATATGACTACATTTCTCTTTTGGGGTATTTTTTGGATTACTTTCACATGAAACAAGATATCTAAACAAAAATGAATTGATGTGGAAAGCAATCTTGACTGCAATATGATATATTAATGATTCGCTGAATATGTGGCTGAGAATTGCTTCAGCGAAATTTCCCCAGTTTCTGCCTATCCTTTTCCTTCTGCATGTCAAGCAGAAGACCCTAACAGCAGCTCACCTCTCCCGGTGTATCTCTCAGGTTTTAATTTAACACAGTCACGCTACAAGGACATCCCTCTGGATTTTACAGCGTGGCTGCAAACCATCAAAATAAACAAGAAAATAAAAACATGACTTGGGTTTAGAGGAGAACGAGAGGTGTAATGCCACCCATTACCTCATTTATTTGTATTTATGATTTGGCAAATCATAGTAATATCCTTTCATTCCTGCCTCATATCTGGTGCAGGCTCTCCGTAATGACCTTTAATATTTCTTTATTTGTTTATTTCTAAATATAGTTTAAAGCAGAACCCTACACCAAACACAAAACAATTTACCAAGAATTAATTAATCAAAGAAAAAAAATAGTTCCCTTGTGAGTTTTAGCTTGCAGGAATTTAAATGCTAACCGAGGAAAGGCAGCTTTAACAACTCTGGGCTGCATTTAACAAATCTCGAGCTGTATGTCAGATTTAAGGAAGGATTCAAAAAGCATCTTAGCCAAATTATGTTTTAACGAATGACACAACTCGTGAGGAGCTACAGTTTGTGCAGCTTGAGGAGTAGTACTCATCATTGCCTCATTAAGATTTTCTACTAGTTTCAGTTAATCTTCTATTGACAGTCTCTGTTGCTAAGCGTTCTATTTTAGTGTAATATATTGTTCAATGCTGTGCTGTAGTGCTGAAATCTTGGATTTCTTGATCAGTGGAGTGTCTGCCCGCCTGCTGCTGTACTGGCATTTTGGTGACTCACCGTGGGTTGAAGTTGAGAATCAACGCAATGGGGGGCATAGTTGGCAATTCACTAAAATTTTTGAGCAACTATTCACAGAGTGTGTGTGTGTGTGTGTGTGTGTGTGTGTGTGTGTGTGTGTGAGAGATGTATGCCAGGTCAGTCGGTCAGTGCATTTGCTGCATGTACTGTTGCAATTTCCATGACTTTAATTGGAGAGAACAATCTTCCTGAATAAAACAAATCCTTGCTGTGGATATTTAGCTTGTCAGCTTCATTTTCAATGTACATTCATCTGCATAAATGAACTCCACAAATACAATTTTAGAGAAATTATGGCCATAATGCCAGAAAGGCAGAGTAAATATTTATGTCTATTCTCATTAGCGTATCTCATCAACAAGTAGTTGTTTCTTCAGCTGATAAACTCACTGCAGCCATCTAAAGCTGACAGGTGGTTTTCTATCTACAGTGTCTAATTTGAATGACAGACATGGTCAAAGTGTAGTTATGCATGCCACATCCACTGTGGTTACACTGATTATACACAACTGCCATAGAACAATGATGGCAGTTTTGTCTTCTTGTGTACTTCAAACTGGTTCTTTCTATCTTAAAGAGCCTGCCACATTATTTATTAAAAACACTCACAGGTGAAATATAATGTGTCTAATCAGAGTGCAATTTGAAATGACATGCATGGGAGGGGACTATTATTCCAACTTTTCCACTAAACACAGCTGTTCAAGAGTGAAAACTGCCATTACCTTAATAAAAGAGAAATGATTTAGAGCATCAGGAGACTCACAAAAAACTGCACACCTGAATTTCTTTCAATACAATATATACACGTATTGTACAATACAGCAGAATATTGTTGTAAAAGTTGTGGTTATAAGTTTAAGTTTTGAACTTGTTGAGATGTTATTTATAATTATTCTATAAACATACTAACAGTAGTAATACATACTCCAACGGGGTTCAGAGTATATAGAGCGACATGATTCCTAAATTATTTTCTGGAAAAAAAATGCAAATAAGAAATAGCCTCTGTTTTTTTTCCCCAGTTTGCACTTTGAGTTAGGCCAAATGTGTTTGATAAAAGTTTATTAAACTCAAGATCTTAAATCAGTTGATACATTGACAACCTGACTTTCCTTTTATAGTTTCTTATAGTTTCTTAGTTTAAAGAGTCTGTTTTTTTCAATTAAAATTTACAATAACTCTTGAAGTCATTACAGCCGGATAAATTACAGTATAAATAAGGGGGCTGGAGGGCTACATTCAATGTTAACCTCCATTATGGTTGGGATTGTTTTCATTATTTTCATAATAAATAGTTATAACTTAATTAAATAAACTCAGCTATTCACCAAACTTAACATTTTACAGGGATTAAATGAAAAAAAAATTTAAAAAAGAAGGAAAGAGTATATTAAACTCTTTAGATCGTAGCTGTTTGCCATGGATTTTTAATTCCTCCTAGATATCTCCTATTAGTTAAAACTCATACATATAAAAAAAAAAATAATAGAATTTTTTTCATAAGTCATGGGTTAGTGGAACAGTGGGTTTATTTTACAACATAACGCAATTATGGCCATTGTCTAACAAAGTATAAAATGCTTTGAGAAAAAGGTGCAGAAAGAAAAAGAAAATGTATGTCCTTAAATCATAAAATATCTGATATAACGGATTAACCAGTTTCACCAAAACCAAAAATAATGAGTGGTGAATCTTCAAAAATGTATTTAAACTTTGCTAAGTGAACAAAGAATGCCTATTAACTCCAATCTTTCATTTTCTACTGCTCATCTGGGTCTGGGTCACATGAAGCAACATCCTCCTCCTTTGGACATTGAGGTGTTCCCAAGCCAGTTGAGACATAATCTCTCCAGCATCTCCCCCCAGTGTCTTCTTTCTCTGTAGTCATTAAAAAAAGTGTCTGAGGCACTTTACTGTTTTTTGGGGGGTTTTTTTATTTATTTTTTTTATGTTGTTTCTTTCTCTATGGTTGACCAATATCGTATAAGATGCTGTGCATTTCCACTTTTGTCCCTAAATCTTTCAAACTTTTGATTGGTCCACACTTTTTTGTTCCACAGAGGATAAAAGACAGTGTTTTTTTTTCCTGCTGTTTGTACAAAGTTAACATTTTTTCTTGTATGAGCCATCTGTCTTTATTTTTCACGCAAATTGTGCCTGGCTTCTCAATCTGGATGTCGCAGACTGATCATTTTATGTCCGCAATCTGTTGTGACAAGCATTATGTCTACTAACTGCTATGTGTTTGGTGTGGTTTTATGTGTATTTGTGTATAAGATAAATGCTAACACATTTGTTCTTACTGGCCTCCCTAATGGAGAAGTGTTGCCGGATATAAAAATCTGCCAAGACAAGAGGAGAAACAGATCCCTCTTCTGTGATACATACTGTCTTTGCCAATTCTCCTCTGCCACATCAGTGCTAACCTGTCTCCTGTGAACCCACTCACATAGCCCATAACCCTGCAGTCGCTTCTGTTTGGCAATCATTTTCTCTTTTGAACGTGGCAAACGGCATGATAGACCGGTTGTCATCTGGAGCACACAAAAGTGCTCGCTAGCTATAGGGCTTTCAAGATAAACATCCTGTTGTCTTCATAGTGTCTTGGGTGGAAGAAAGCAGACAAATTATAATTTTGCAAATGTAAAACAGATGCAGTCATAGCTTACGCTCCCTGGTCCTGTCTTTATTACGCAAAAGGTAGATAAATGGGGGGAAAAATGGCAACAAGTGGTGCAAATAGAGGCATGCAGTAACTTTTACAGAACAGCACAAGACTTTCTTGGCTTTTTAGCAAAAAAATTTAATATTACTATTCCCTCTATACTTTTACCATAAGCTGAGAATGAGTGTTGTAGTATATTTTGAGAGCCTGGCTCTGAGGAAAATTAACAAAAGAAAAAAAAAAGTATGAAACACCACAGCGCACATAAAAGTTTAAATTTGGGGGAATTGCATTTAAATAATAAAAAGAAAAAGTACTAACTATGCAGTAAAATGTTCCCCATTAATGTTATATGGATCAGTATTACTGCAGATGTTTAAGACTGAGCTAATTTTTAAATATATTTTTTGCTTAAGCTCCAGTTTTGGTATATTCTTTAAATCATGTTTGTATTGTGGCAATGTTAGATCACATATCTCTAAGAAAATCTTTTAATAAGTTCAGAATTAAAAAAAATTAATATTAAAATATATTAGAAGAAATAAATGTCTGGAGCACTGTGTGACATGGTAAACTGTCAGTATTTACAAGGGAATTTTAAACTCTGATTCTTCCTCTCATGAAAATGTGACAAAAGAACAGAAATATGCTCAATTTTCAAATTTGATGTCAAGGAAAATGCAGCAACTGTCACCAGTAGAAGTACATCAAGCTTTTACACTTAATATTTTAGTTAACTGAATCAATTTCAAGTCTATCACAAACTCACCACCTTTAATCGACTGAAAGCAGACTAAAACTAAAATAATGTGGTAGGTGCTCTATGGGAGGCTTATGTACGATGCAACTTTAGTTCAGTTCAGTGTTTCCACCGAGGCTAATGATGGAACCAGAGCTGTGAAGTAAATGAGAAATGAGCTCTAGCCACCAGGGTGGGGCAGAAAACGTATTAATGTGTCCTGACAAGAAACCGTGGTTCCTGAGAAGAGTCTGAAGATGGCGCATACAATTGTCTTTTTATGTTGGCTGTCCTCACAGGACAGCTGGCATTCTACTTCTTTGAAGCTGTGTTTTGATGTTAAAAGAAAAAAAAACTGTTTCTTTTGTTCAGATTCATTGTATAACAGTTATGCCCCTCAGCATGAAATATAAATTGTGTGCGTTTGAAGTCTGAAGTACGATAATGATAATTTGCTCAGCTTCAGACACACTTTTAACTGCCTGAGCATCTGAATTCTAGGATTTGTGCTTTAGGAATTACAAGTTTACCTTCTTTACAAATGACTATTATACAGAATGTACAAGCATTGCTTCTTACAGGTGTCTTACGTATGTGTTTGTTTATCATCTGCAAGTTTAACTGTATGTGAGTCTTCCTGTGTATTCTGTTACCACTTATACATTATCCCCAGCCTGCCTGTGTGAATCAGCTGCTCCTGTGTGTGGTGCTGTAGAGAGCAGAGCAGAACCACTGGGCTGAAGCTGTATTGCTACAGTAGTAATGAGGTGCCTGGTGCCTCAGCATTTCTGATGAAGTCTTCCCTGTGATCACTTCTCTATCTAATCCCCGTTGGCTAGGGTCCTAGCAGCCTGCCTCCCATTAGTAGAACTGCCATCTAATGCATGCCCAGGAACTCTCACATTAACTCTCTCCTGACTGGATTAATGAAAGCTTGTGTCCCACAGTGGGGCTTTGCATGCATTTCCATGCTAACAAACCTTTTGTACAACATGATGCACTTTTCAAACTGCCTAATGAGACCTAGTTACAATACAGAATGCTAAAAAGAAGTACAAGGTAGATTGTCTTTTCCAGCGACGCAGCAACGTCTACCAGCCCTAATTTTATGGGTGTGTAAGGTCAGATCTTAAGGCAATGTGAATTACCTTGTGGTCTTTCCTGCTGCACTATGTCTCTAAGGTCCTTTGCAAGGACCCATCCATATGCCATATGCTGTATCTGTGGAAGAATATGTCCTTCTTGCCAGTTGAATTATTCATCTGTTGAAGTCCTCATATCTGTGGAGGCAGCAGCTTCCCTGCGTTATGAGGCTGCAGTAATGTAACTATATAGGGACCAAAGCACCCTTTACCAACCAGTCAATCCCATTTTCTCCAACACAAGATCTCTACTGCTTCAACCCCCATCTATCTGTACCATTTTCAGTCATTTCCTCTGTCATTCTTGTTTTTTGTTGGGTTTTTTTTTTAAACTTCTTCTTTAGCCCTTTTCTACTCTCTGTGATTTCTTAAAATGGATGCTTTATACATTTAGCTTACAAGTGTACATGTTTTGTTTTTTCCTCTACTTTTGGAATTCCCCCATCCTATCATAGTTAAATAAGAACTCACTATCACATACCTCTGAAGCCTTCTTTAGTCCCAAACACTCCTTGTTGTTACCCTGTCTCTGTGTCACTCTCCTGTCTTCCCTTGAATGCAAAACAGAGATAACAAAGAATAATAGACTGTCCCTCATTTCTGTAGTTTGCTTTTTTTGGTAATGTCTTAATAACCACTGGTAGCATGAGAGGGTACCTGCAGACCATTCAAGCTGCACCGGCAGTCCAGCTCCTCCAGGATGATGCACCTGTATGCGCCTTTATAAGAGCATTTGTCTCCCAGCTAAGTCTCAAGAGTGTGGACAAGAACCCAGGAGATGGCCCACTACACGAGGAGAGCGAGACAGTGTGGTAGTAGGGCATCAGCCAAGCAGCAGGAATAGGTATCTGCTCCTTTGTGCATGGAGGAACAGGAGCATGACATCAATTTTGTTTCACAAGAAGAGATGAGGAAGGAGCTACAGAGGTCTGGTAAGCTCACATTGCAAGCTTTTTTTTATTTCTGTATTTTTCATTTTCTGATGAAAATGAAGAATGATCTATAGTCAGCGTGGTTTGACTACATTACAAGACTCAAATGTTAATCCAGTTCCTAACTACAACTAACCAAGTAGAATAACAACACAGAATGAAATGAAATTGAAAACACCACGTCTCCCTTAATTCATCCCCTCAGCCATTTCAGTGAGTTAATGTTTTTAATTGCTAGTTTTAGGTTTTGTTTAATACTATGTGATGACAGAAAAAAGAAAAACAAAGACAAAAATCTGAATTTACTTGGCTGATATGACTAACTCAACAATGGGCTATTTCTATTTCCAAGGGACCACTTCAGAAATTGGTTCCACTGTTGTGGAGGGCCTTACCAATAAGTCGAAGTTAATTCTGGGTATAGTGAAAACACCCAAAATATTTTCACTGTTCAATCAACATTTTCAGCAACAACTGTGAAACAAAACATGCATGTTTTTGCAAAATTTCAAAGACTCATTTTCCCTGTCAGATTTGTTGTAACATCTGGCTGTTTGCCCCATTTCAGACCCAGCCTATCTAAGCATGCAGCTGCATCTGTTATCTGCATCTGTAGTCTCTTTCATTCAGCGAATTGCTTTCAATTCCTCTGGAAAAGCAAACTCAATCGTTATCTCATATACAAAGATGAGTAATTTGGTTGCACGGTGGACGGCTCATGTCCAGGGCCAAGGAGAAAAAAACACAGATTTACCAATAGCAGTTACCTTCAAAATAAAAGCAGCAAAGCTGTATTGTAATTTTACTAAAAATCACAACAAATGATCAAACTAATAACCACAAAAAAACAAACAAAACAATAGGGCATTTTCTGAGTGTATTCTTAATAATAACTATTCACTACTACTACTACTACTACTAGACCCATTTTCATTCATTCATTGTGAGGGTCAGGGTCAGTTAAATCTTAACTATTTCATATTATATTTGAAAGGTGCACTTTACCTTTAAAATGCACATTATGTCAGATTTGCATGATTCTTCATTTGTCCTGTGAACATTTGTTTTTCTTCCTCCTATACGGAGCACAGGAATCATTAGTGCAATCCTTTTCAGTAGGTGACTGTCTTATCCTTGCTGTCAGAACATCCTTAAAAACTGTCCTTGCAACTTCACCGCTGTATTACGACTTTGACAACAAAATTGAGTCAAAAAACGTGTCACTGTGCTGAATTACCCGTCTCGAGGTCCCTCATAAAGTTGCAGTGTCCTGTTACTTGTGGCGCAAAACTGCACAATTTTTATTAAATGGGCAAACCTATGTAAATGTAACACATTTGTTGCTGATTGGCCCAGACAGACTTGCTATTATTCTTAGGGAACAACATGTAACCGTTGTCATGGTGTCTTTCTGTCTCTCCCTCACTCTTTCTGTCTCTCTGCCCACCGCCCCACCCCCTTCTTTTCAATTTCACAGCTCTACACATTTGCTACTGATTCAGGCCATTACCTTACTCTAAATGGCATTTCAACAACTGTCATTTTCTATATTCAACTTTACATCAACATGGACACACAAAAACGTGCTTCCAGTGACCTAAAAAGCAACTCAAAAAGCCCTGGTCAGAGTAACTGCAAATTAAATATAGGACAGGATGGAAAATGCTTATTAAAGCATATTCAAAATAAAATCTAAGTCTATGAATTGAATAGGTCAGTGCAATAATAACATAAAATGAACAAAATGCACAAATCTTCTTTTATGTCCCATTTTTTTTTAAAGCCAATGAAACCACTCTAGGAACTAGACAGAGATTAAATCTTGGCTGATGTGTCCTAATGAAGATGTCTTTACATCAACCTTGGCGCCACTGGCTTTTCTGGGCTTTATGTCTACTTGTAGCTTTTAATGCGACCGTGTCATTGCTTTTGTTTTTTGTGTATTAGCCCTGTGAGCATTTACAAGTTAGAAAAATGCCCCCAGTCCATTTCCCCAAATTGTCACATGTAGCAAAGAGTCCATCAGAAATAATTAGTTTGTTACGTGCTGTCAAAACGAGCAATGCAAATCAAAGTCCAGCATCTTGTTATGTGATAATTTATCAATCCAGTCAGAGAAGATAACATCTAATTTACTAATGAAGGGTTATTGAACAGTGCACCTTAGAGGAAAGCAAAGACAGAGAAGAGCTCTGCTCAGCCAGCTGGATGACTTTTTTTCTATGCCGTCGAAGCTGCTTGCTAATAGAAATTGTTTTTTTCCCTCACATACCGGAATGATATTCATCACAGTGCTTTCAGTGAGATGACACAGTAATGCATTTTGGACAGGCCAATTTCCCCGGAAGCTTAGCAAGTATAAAATGTTCTTTTATTTTTTTGTTTTCTTTTGTTTAAAATTTAATGTAAGGTGTTTTTACTGTCTCTACTGACTATTTTATCAAATTGTGATAAGAACATTAATGCTGTACATGTTAAGAAGACTAGTACTTTATTGCTAATTGTGCAAATAACAGTCCAGTATTGAGAACTGAGCTTAAATCTTGTTCTCAGAGGCAGTGTCACTTCAAGATGATGTGTCTTCCATAGTATCAGACATACTGGTAGACTGATTGAATTTTCTGGCATTTTATTTGAAATTGTAAGTGTATACTTTCATAACGATGAATCTTAAGAAGCAATTTATTGCTTCTGAGATCAGTCAAGCAGTGTTTTGTACCTGTAATGTGTTTTGTTTTTTGTTTTTTATTTTATTTGGAGAGATTATGAGACATCTTCAATGACTACAGTGTTCTGTTTGTTGGTGCCAGCTTTACAATGTTATTCTGAAGGTCAAATCCAAGTGAAATCAGGACAGACTAGTGTATAAAGCACTGACTCGTGGAACAGTCTGTGATTTTAAATCAATTTTTGTTTTATATGATGGGAATAAGGCCATGAGCCAGCACTCTCAGTAGGAGTCTTAGTGTTGGTGTTAATAAGAAAGGCTGTTGACATCAGTAAGCTCAAGATGAAGTATACAACAGGTGGAGCTAACTGGGTTTATAAAGTCCAGTTTTGCTGGTAATTGTTTCCAACGTGGGCAAGAGACAAGAGTAATATTTTTAGTTACGTGATGTCCATTTTCTTAACAGAAGAAGCTTTTGCTTTTGCCTAGTACAATGGAAAATCTCTGAAAAAGGTGGTCTTAGAAAATATCTATTATGAATGGAAATGTATAATTTCTGTTTTCATTGGGAAATGTTCTAAGGCCACTTACAATTTGAATTCTGTCATTCTGCAGTGAAAACCATATTAGTGATTGTAAAACATTCAAGACAGTACATTTAGAAAAAGACTGATTTAGCATCACTTGTTTGGAAAGATTGCCAGGAAAAACCTCTCTAAAAGAATATTCAATTAATTTAATTCGATTCAGTTCAGTTCAGTGCCAAATCACAACAACAGTTGCCTCAAGGTGCTTTATAGTGCAAGGTAGGGACCTTTCAATAATACAACTGTGGGGACAAAGCAGCACAGCTTATATTTGCATAGTTGAATCATGACACCAAAGTGGGACTATCTGTCCACATGTTCATTTGGTGAAGACCAAACACAGCACAAAAACATCATACCAACTGTCAAGCATGGTGGTGGAAGTGTGAGAACTTGGGCAAGCACAGGACTTGGGCACCTTGGAGTCACTGAACCAACCACAAATTTCCCAGTATAGTGTAAAATATAGTATTCTAGAGTTGGATGTGAGGCCATCTGGCTGGCAGCATTAGCTTGGCTAGAACTGGGTCATGCAACATGACATTGATGCCAAACACAGCAGCATGCCTAATCAAATTCCAGACCTAAGATCCAGACTTTAATTTGACACACTGACAGAGTCACATTAACAGCTCCATTTTGACAGACATTTCAATACATTATGAATGGCTCTGATAGAAAGCAATTTAAATTTAAAGAAACTGCATCGACACTGCTTTGTGTGCACACTGCTGAGAAAAGACCAGCAAGTATTTTAATTATATACTGATCTCTGTGCATATGACTTAAGACCTTCAGGTTAATCAATTATGTCCAGTTTCAATAATTTGATAATAATAATAGGCAAGGCAAGGCAAGTTTATATAGCACAATTCAACAACAAGGTGATTCAAAGTGCTTTATAGAGACATTAAAAAACAAAAACAAATAAAAAAACATGATTTAAAATTGATTAATCTAATTATTATTTCTTAAGAGCACAAAGAGACTCGGCTCTAAAGACTCAGTGTAAAGACTTAGTAAAGAGTTACACGACAGACACATTTTAGCACAGAGCTTACTTCTTTGAGCCATCCTCTTTCACAATAATGCACTTTTCTGATGACACGGTAAAACTGATGCTGCACGTCGTCATTAGATCCAACAGTAACTTTTTAATGCCAAAAGAGGGTTTTGTTGTGATGAGGAGTGTTAGTAAATCTGGCCCGTGGACACAGTTATTTTTGCACTTGACCTCATTAAATATGTATTTGTAGGAGATTCCCTTTCAGAGCCTGCAGGGAAGCCACAGTACAACAGCCATACATGAAATCCAGATCTTTTTTAAAGTGAGCTGATACACTACATTGTTAAAAGTATTTGCTTGTCTGCCTTCATATGCATATGAACTTCACTGACATCCCATTCTTAATCCACAGGGTTTAATATGAGGGGCAACCCCCAAACTGTTCCCACGAAGTTGGTAGCATGAAAAATGTACAAAATGTCTTGGTATGATGAAACTTTAAGAGTTTCTTTCACTGGGACTAAAGCTTGAATTGGAATTCTGCAGGAAATCTACGTTCTAACTTATGTAGTAACCACAAACTCCTTTTATCCCTACACTGCAATGACATGATTCAAGTCACTGTGATTTGCACCCACCCAGCATGTAGTTACATTTGTGCATGCTCAGCTACATTGAAGGTACATAGGGTTAATGGGGTTCTGCTTATGGGGTCAATTGCGACGTAGATCTGACGCAGAAGTATAATTCACATGTAAGAACAACAACCCCAGTCCAAGGTCCCTTCTCCACCAAACTTTATACTTGGGACAATTAAGTGAAACAAACACTGTTTTCCTCCAAACCCAGACTCATCCATCGGATTGCCAGACAGCGAAGAACACTTTGCTACTGGTTTAGAGTCCAGTGGTGGGGTGCTTTACACCATTGCATCCAGTGCTTTGCATTGGGCTTGGTGATATAAGGCTTAGATGGAGCTCGGCCATGAACACCCATTCCATGAAGCTTTCTACTCATTCTTCTTGAGCTAATCTGAAGACCGCATGAGGTTTCGAAGTCTTTAGCAATTGGCTCGGCAAGAAATTGGTGATCTCTGTGCACTATGCCCCTCATCATACACTGATCCCTCTCTGTGATTTATGTGGCCTACCACTCCGTGGCTGAATTGCTGTCGTTCCCGATCGCTTCCATTTGTCTCTTTTTATTCTATTTTGTTGTACTTTTTCAACATGTTCAAAATAAAGATTCAATCAATCAATCAATCAACACTTTGTTATAAAATCACTAATAGTAGACTGTGGAATATTTTGTATTGCTGGACTTGTTTCACAGATGACATCCTATCACATAGGAACATTTCACTGAGCTCCTGAGAGCGACCCATTTTTTCACACAAGAATTTACTCCAAGATGAACACAAGTGCAGCTATATAGCAACACCACAAATCACTTTAACCTCCTAGGACTTGGCGTCCACATATGTGGACATCACATTTTGGGACGTCTAGACCAAAATACTTAATTTTTCCATTTTTGCCATTGTTCTATCAAAATTTGAAACAAATTTCCTCATATGTGGATCTCATTTTTCTCAAAAACAAAAATTAGGTTAAAAAAAAAAAAGAAATTCAGGTAATTCTTTGTTTTTACATTCTTTAGGTCCCAATCAACCCAAATAGCAAAGGAAAATTAAAAATGCATGCCATTAAAGAGTTCGGGTCTTAGGAGGCTAATGTAGTTTGTCTTTGTCAGATATCTACTATACAGCAGTGAAATGTAAAATTGGTACAATTAATAGGACTGAGAAAGGTGAGAAATGTCTGAATCTTACAGTATATAATACTGACTTTAAAAAAAGTTAGCATTACAGTTGCGACCCATGAGTGGGAAAAGGATCTAATGGTAAATAACTTTTTGTGTGCTTCTTCACACCAAACATGTCAGCTGAAACTCAGATTTCAGGTTCATACAGTGGAGTAGTTTGTAAAAAGCAGGATTCCTCTGGATGAATGCTGCCGCCATCTAAGCTGTCAGGTATATCTATAACTCCAACGTTAACTCTGTGAAAAGTGGCTGAATTCAAAATTCGAGATGGCATCAAAGTTAGAGATAAAGCAGGCAACTATCCCACAGGAAAGAATGAAAAAGGGAGAGAAGACACATCCAGCGAGGAGAATGCTGCAACCAAATGTGTAAACGATGCACTCCGCTACTTAAACAAATAGCACTACAACTCTGATTTTTCAGGCACTGCTTCTGTATTTTGAATTAGGTTTTGTTACATAAATACTATCAACATGTAATATTCCATGTATTGTTATCAGGTTGTATTGCAATCATTTTGGAACATGGTAAGGGACCAGATTCTTTTTATTATACTCTGATACATCAAACCTTAAAACTGAAAGATAGTTATACCTAATCACAATTGACAATATCTTAAGTATCTAATGCAAAATGTGGATAAATGCAAGAAAGGTTATTTTGGAACAGAAAGAATGTTGTGGCACAGGAAACAGTGGGCATAGTTAAAAACATGTCATGGATTCAATTAAAAAAAAAACAAAAAAAAAAAACAAACTATAAACTGAGACTGACAATGACCAGTCATGAAATACTTGAAGAAAAGTAAGGTACACCTTTAAGAATGCCCTAAAAGTCATTCTGCATAGCAAATAGATGCAAATGGAAAACTGATAAAATCATTTAGAATTTTTTTTTTTTAGAGCAGAAGACCAAACAAGAGCAAGACAAATCGTGAATATTCTTCATCAGTTGAAACAAACATCATTTAAAATTGATTCAGATTAGATTAGATAGAACTTTATTAATCCCTCGGGTGGGTTCCTCTGGGAAATTCGATTTTAGTATATGTGCTACCGAAGTAACACATTCAGGGAGATGTATAACCGTATATTAGTCTTGTGTTTACAGCTTGTTGTGTTATAAAAGCATTATGCATCTTTGTTTTATATGAAAGTTTTTCAGAGAACGTCCCTGAATGGTGCACATCTTTTGAAGCTTTCATGACAGCTTCATCTGCAGTGCCTCTTCAAATTATTCTTTCTCTCTGTTCCACCTGGGATATTTTGGGAGGTTTGCAGTGGCATCTCCGCTCTGTCCTGACATTTTGACCCTCCTTTTGAACATTGTAGCAAAGCACTCCTTTTCGCCTTGTCTGCAAATGCCAGAGTCTTTTTGTACCTTTGGGAGCATGCAGAGATCAAATGGCCACAATTCAATGTTGTGAACCACACACGAGGGAACAAGTCACCAGAGGTCCACTGAGAGAACACCCTGTGCCAAGATGAAGAGGCTCACTGATCACTGTCTGATAGTAGTCTTGAAGATGCTTTTTTACCTTTAATATTACCCATCCCACAGACAGACAGGACAGACATGGGTGGAAACAGGCTGTTGTGATTTATTCTTTCTATTTAAGAGGTTTTTGAATATGAAATTGGTTTGGAATGCAAGGCCTTAAATTACCTCACTGGTACTCTTTGAAAACCTGACGAGGTACCTTGGGAATAAAAGTTAAATTGCATTAGTTTAGTGTTATTTTCTCATAAATTTCAAATTCTATATACATTTGTAAACAGCTATCAGAGCTGCACAACACTATTAATTTAGAGAGAAAGATAATGCACAGTGAGTCATCTTTTTATGCCTAGTGTGCATGCATGGAGGACGTTACTAAAAGAAGTTATTTGCATTTCATTAGTCATGAATACACATGAGCCAAAGAAGAACATGAATTTTTGAATCCAGCCCCTGATGGCGAGGTGCCTGTATGAAGCCGTGAAAATTTTATGCTTTCATAATAACACTTACAGCATCATGTTCCCACAGAGATGAATATAACCTCTCACTTCAAAATTATTTGCGCTTCCGTGGGAATTCAAACTTTCTCTACACTTGAGTAAGAATGACTGTAGTAAATACTTGCAGAAGATGCTATTGTTGTTATATAAGAAGCATCAACACTTTGCAAGGCTAGCCCATTTTAGGTGTTGATTTGCCATCGCCTCTGAATGCATCAGTATGTAGGCGGTGTGCAAACCAATCCTGTGCAGCACAAGCTGATCAAATCTGCACAGTCAGCACAGATGGGACTTCCTGGGCAGGTAGAGCAGCCTCCCCAATTGGCTGTCACTCACTGCCCGTCACTCCAAGCCTGACTGTCAGTCATACAGAACACACATGCTCTGACGCAAAGGAATGAATTAAGTTTTGGAGTGGTGACATTTTTTGCCTTTTTTCTTGCTAGTACATTGCAGAACTTTCATTCCGATGAAATTACCCTTGAGAATAGATTGTGAATGGATGCCTGAGCTCAAAACTGTTCTGTAGCAGCAGTTTACTTGTTGAAATGTGTGAGGCTCATTAGGCCTGGGCTTCCCTGATGAGACAGTTTAATTACATGCCACTGGGTCCAAATGGTAGAGCTGCCATTACAACCTTTATTAGTGCTGTGAACCAGCAAAATGCAACATAAGTTCTTTATAATGTCATTGTTTCCATTTGCAATAGTGTGTGCAGAGGTGTTTGTACATGTGCACAATAGGCTTTTGTTTTGTAAAGGTAAAACTTTTTTTTAAAAATGGTACTGGACTGAGATAAAGTGTTGGTATGCTTGCTTTTATTTGCTTGCATTTTGTGCACATACGTGGCCATTGAGTAGAGTCAATGGTAATCAAACAAACACCTGAAAAGTGTTTGGAAGCTCATCTAGCCACAACAGCCACTCTGATAGGGACAAGCGACCACCCAGAGAGCTCTGTGCTCTTTTCATTCGAAACAGATCTACCTCTTACCTTGTCCTCTCACATCCTCCAGCACAACCTTTGTTTGATTTAACCTGGAGTCTTATGTCTGAGGCAAGAACCCCACTGTTTCTCCCCACAGACCAGTTCCTGTGGGGGGAAACAGGAAATACTTTCCTTCCCCTTTTGTTTCTTCGTTGCCTTAGAAGTCTCTTTAGCATGTAGATGTGATTAGCTAATGCCACTGTGTAGCAGGACTGATTCAGACTGTTCCTCTCTGCTGGAGTCGCTTAGACATTGCAATCCCAGGAAAATCAAATTATATAGCCATTAATTTGTCTAGGTAATCCAGCCTGTCAGCTGCTCTGGAGAAGTAATCTCCCAGGACTGCGTTCATCAAGTGTGTGATGCCAGCAGAAGTGAAGCATTATCTAATTAACAGGAGAGGACTAGGAGTGGCTAGGAATTACATCTGGCCTGAATCACCTGGCTTCGTGCTAAAACTGTGGTGACATCTTGACAGTGCTGGGTATATGTGATTTTGAAGTGTAATCTACACTGATTACCTGTTAAAAGGAGTTCCTGATTCCCAGATTCTGAAATTTTGCCACTAATTAAAATTCTGCTTATTGTCACCTAGTTGATGCTGTACAAGATAAATGTTTCTACTGAAGGACTTTATACTTCCAAACAGAGAAATATCTTCTTCAAACACAATTTCTCAACAGTGTAGTGCTAACGATGCAAAAGAAAAAGGTTTTGAGTGTGTCTGTGTCTGCAAGAACCCCATGTATATTCAAGACTTGTACCTATAAGGTGCAAACTTTGTTGTCAGCAAACCCTCACAAGGTGACCACCATGTATTTGGCTATTTAGCTCACTTGTATCATTGAAAGGGCACAGAGCACTATTAGATGCACTTTGTTGTTCTACTCATTAATAGAAGACGACCTTTTGAGCAGCCGAACAACAAAATTCGTTGGTCGTAAAGGTTGAAGGAGGTGAAATCAACTCTCTTGTACTGCTATTTAGAATAAGGTTAATTATATATATTTTTAAAACTGCAAATTAAAATCACTTCAAAGGTAGCAGTGCCAGTAATCAGACCACAGACCTTTTATAATTGGGGAAATTAAAGAAGCATAATACCAGTGATTATTGCACTGATACCAGATAGAATGCAGACGTCTGATAAACATTTCTAAAAGTCTGACAGCTCAACTGCCTTGGACTACATCTGGTGTTTCCTTACAGGCAGGTTATTCGGATTGCTGTTGTGGTGGTTGAGCTGAACGAGTTGTACATTTGCAGGTTACAGTCCAAAACAGTGGAGTTGGAGTCCACCTAGTCATGGTAGAAGACATTTGAGACAAGGACCACCACATAAGCAATCTGAGCAGCCTGCCTGTAGGGAAACGCTATGAAGGACCAAATCCAGCTAGTGACTGCACTTTCAGAAGAGTGAGGGGATTTTCCAGTATTAAATCCACACCATTGTCATGTCAGACAGATGATAATATCAAAACTGCCAGATTTTCTTGGGTGGCCATCAATGTATCTCAGTAGCCCACCCAAGTTACATCAGTATCTGGAAAACTGAAAGAAAAAGATCTCAGGTCACATTTCTGTGAGTAGCAAAGTCTTGAGCTGATCAGTTACTTTGACTTCATTTGTGTTTTCAGTTAATGGGTTTACAAGGTGTGGTTGGTCACCTTGGTTTTATTTTTAAAACAAAAAATATACAAAACTATAATATATTTGTATGGATAAGCTAATAACAACAGCCTGAAATAGTTAAGTCTCCCTAAAACTCAGTGCCAATGCTCGTTAAAATAGAATGCCAACACTTATTTTAAATATAGAGAACCATGAAACTCCTTTCCTCACAACATATGGTTCTGGAAATCAAGATATCAATACTGAATGTGGGTATCATTGCATATCCAGTGTGAGATTGGGTTATAAAAAGTTACTCCACAAACAGCCAGAGAAACTATGTACAAAGAGAGAAAGTGTAAGACCATTATTTGTTTCTCCCAGAGTGGTCAACCAACAAAGACCAAAGTGCGTTAGTCTAATTGGTTCTAAATCAGAACACCCTGACTGTTTCTCTGTTAGCTGTGTGATGGACTGGTGACCTGACCAGAGTGTAGACCACATCAGATGTAATAAGCTCCAGCCCACCCCCAACCCTAGTTAGACAAATGGTTAGTTAAATGGATGGATGGACACATAAATGGATGGACAGACCTTTCAATCGGGTAATGGTCCTAGTCAGAATCAGATTTGAGTTCCAAGACTAGTGGATAATTATTCAAAAAAACTTCTAATATGAAGCTTATTTACTTTTTAGAAACACACACAAAAATGCAGTTGTATTTGTTCTTATTTTTGTTGAAAAAATAAATATACATACATTATATGGACAAAAGTATTGGGGCACCCCTCTGAAACTTTCATTTCAGCTCCTAACTATGCAATAAAGCTTTACAAACAATTGTGAAAGAAGGGGTTTTTCTAATGAATTTGAGTGCAATAATGTAATAGAATTCCACAATTAACAATTCACTTCTTGAAATTTCTTCCCTCCACAATATTCTACTGAGGTGATATTACTGCAAAGTGGAAAGGTTTAGAAACCACAGCCAGTCATCTACAAAACACGTGCAATGGTGTAAAAAAGTATTTACTCCTTTCCTCGTTGATTAATTTTTGAGGCATATTTTTAACTACTACATCTATCATATCATCAAAGAAATTCTAATATTAGTTAAAGATAAGCCAAGTAAACACAAAATGCAGTTTTTAATTAATTTTTTTTTGTGTGTGTGTGTGTGTGTGTGTGTGTGTGTGTGTGTGGCAATATTACATTTGTAATATAGTTACAAATGTACTGAGCTCAGTGTTGTGGTCAAAAGGAACTGGCCAGTGAAGCTGTCCTTTGTAATGTGGAGAGAAGGCAAAAGGGGGATAATTAAAGAGTGCATCAGCCTGTCGAGTGTGTCTAAGCCTCTCTCATTAGCAGACATGAATAGAGTTGAATATTGCTCGGAAAATATGATTTTGAAATATTAATTTTCTACTTGATTAGATTTGAAATTGATGAGAAACTTAAAGCGTAATTAGGCATTAATAATGCCAGCCAAGATCACAGTGCAAAAGAGAAGAGAGAGAGGTAGAGGAGCATGTCTTTCCTATGATCATTTTCAATTTGCTGTAGTTTTAAAGCCAGCGATGATGTTAGAAAACCATTTTGTTTTAAAGGACATTTGTTTTCATCCTGTGTGTGTGTGTGTGTGTGTGCGTGCAGTTCCATCTGCTAAACCTTCCCCCCACCCACCCGGTCCCTTCTGCTGCTGCTACAAGCCCAACACCTACCACTCTCTCAACATCATATCAAACACTATGGGCTACGACTCCTTCTAATGAGCTTGCACATGCTGCACCATGGACTGTTTGCTCACACCAAGAATCCACAGCTTTAATCAGACATCAGTTTTGATAGTCAGTGTCATGCCTGCCTGACCTGAATATATCTCGCAAGGCCGCTTTAGTGGTTATTGAATCGAGCAAAAGCAATGATTTCTTTAGGCATCAATGTTTGATGAGAACTTCTGCCCTCGGGCTTAATACGTAACTCGAGTAATTCGCTAACTCCAAACAACACCTAAAGTACAAATCTGAGACTGCTTAATGAGTGCCGCTTTGAGGTTTGAAGATGATATAAAATCGGTGTGTGTGTGTGTGTGTGTGTGTGTGTGTGTGATGTCAAAGCTTTTTGCCAAACATCATCCCAAAAATCTTCCTGTTCATTTCTTTGTTCAGCGCTGTGGGGTATTACTCTCTAATCAGATCACTTGCGACAGCTCGTTCACAACATGCAGTGTGTTTAACTCCAAAAAGGTATTTTGTCTTTCAGCAATGAGCCAGGAGGAGACTCGAAGCAGTCATTTTGCCAAAATCAAGACTTGGAGGATACAAATAGAATACCCTTTAGTAATTGTGCATTTAGTCATTGGCAGTGTTTGTTTGCATGAAGACAAATATGTCTCACCATACAGGAGTGAATAAGTGATAGCAAGCCACCATTATAACCAATCTGCTTTCTTTTGTGTGAATCCAGGCCTCATTCTTGTGAGAGAGTACTTCCACCATGTTTAATACACAAAGGACTGCTGGCATAGCCGGCTGTTGAACAAAAACAGATCCTTGCATACAGAGGATGTAACCCAAACCTTTGCAAATGTCATCTTCCCTGTGACTAAGTTTACTGCTGCTATTTGTGTCACAACAAACAACCCCTGGGTGTGTATGATTGACAAGTTGTGAGTGATAATTTGTCACATTCTGTCATTATTCCTTTATGCCAACTCACAGTTTATTCTGGAGCGCACAGTAACACTGTCAACTGGAACCGTAATGATACCTGACAGTGACACATGAGAGAAGACAGCAAGCGAAAGCCTTGAACTTTCAACTAAAGTATTGTGCACACAAGAAAAAAAATAAACATTTTTTTCTTCATCCCTTTGGGCTGACGTAGCTCGTTTGTTTTTCGATGGCTTCATTACCGGCAGCGACGGTATTAATTTGAAATCCTGCTGCCATGCACGCTTTCTACCTTACAGCACATTTCAGCTAACAAAGATGAGGGTCGTGTAATGCCTGAGCGAAAACTCCCTTGAACTTCAAAACAACAATGGGCCGCAAAACGCGCATCGACCACAGCCAACTTTGTGGCAGCCAGCCCTGCGCAGAGCTGTTTAGCAACTCGCGCCATTGATCTCTTAAGGTAAGCATCTGCCACAATCGGCATCCTATCACACAAGGGGTAAGCGGGGGAGTGCAAGAGGTGCAATTAGCTGCTCCCAGGAGCACAGAGGGAGTGACAGACAATCAACATGAAGAGAGAAGGAGAGAACGAAGAGAAGGGGAAGTGCGGAGATACAATAGAGTGAAGGAGTTGAAGGGTTTATAGGTGGAGAAAAGGGAGGCAGAGGGGAAAGATGGTCATTACCTAAATGGGTCGTTATGCCCCATCTATCCATCCCATGCTGCCATTCCCTCTCGCCCACACCACAGGAGTTTTAATTGGCCCAGTACACAGTGTTTGCTCGAGCACTCTGCAAGTTTGGAGAAGGGCTCTGTGGGGGAATGTGGTAAGCTCAGTCATGCTGGAAATGTATAAGATGGAAAGAGTGGGTAGAGAAGTGAGGTGTATTAGTGTGCACGCGCATGTATGTGTGTGCTCACTTATGCATGCATTTAAGTGTATATTCCAGCACACCTAAAACTCATATCAACACCGACAATTTTATATCCAGGCACGTGGATAATGAGCAGCTAGAGTTTTGGTGATTTCCTGTGAGGGGTGCATAAAGAAGAATCAGCAAACTTCAGGACTCATTATATTGCTGCTGTCACTGCATTAAAAGTACCGGTCACTAAACTTGAACTCCCAGCTAAGATGAAGCCTCACTTATTGTGGAGCTGGAATTTCTACAGTATTTCTCAGAGTTAATGTCACAAGAAATAGGTTTTCACCTGCCTGTAATGTCTCAGACTTGCAAAGTCTCCTGTAAAAACGGCTTCTGTACTGATAACTTCACTGTGTGCTGCGCTCATCATAAATCCCTGTTCAAATCCACATGCTTTATGCCTCACAAAGCAATGTTAATTTAGATCCCTTTGCAAGAGCAAAGTTGACTTAAAAGTTGAAAAGACTTTTTTTGCCTCCAGCGGCGGGTACGTCAAACCGAAGCTCCTGGTTGGAGATACCGTGATGGAAAGCAGAGTGAAGTCTTGTCTTTTTTAATCTGATGAATACCAATACCCTCCATGGGATTATCTCACCTGGCAAAGATGGAGTCTTTGCCTACAGGGCAAGTCTTTGCTTGTGGTGCGACACGATTATAGCTGTGTGTATTATACCAACTTCAATTGTCCTTACATATTTTTCTGCTGTTTCTCAGAGAACACTGTGACCTTGAAGTTGATAGAATCTACACACTGCCGTCTCTTTAAACTGACCTGAACATATTGTACAGTTGGTCTGTAAAATAATCAGAATATTCAAGGTGGGAATGAAAAACAGTACAGTACAGTATGTACTTTACTTGTCCAGTGGTGATGTCCAGATGTATAAATAAGGACATATGTATGAGCTGTTAAATTGTTACTTTTGAAAGTACATGTAATTTCTTTTGAATAGGTCTTGATACTTACATTTGTGACAGCTTAACATGTCGTGCTAGTCCAAGTGCAAGAACATTTCATGACAAAGCTTGGTTGAATTTTGCAAAACCAATTATATCTTTTAAAACCCAGGGGTTGTTTTTGACAGATTTTTGTATATCGACTAACACTAATTCAATCACCATTTTAGATTCTGGGAAGATAGATTTATTAGTTGGAGAATTTGAAAGTTAATTGAAAAAATGTCATATTTGAAAACACTTGCATTATTAATGTTGAAATTTATTGTGCACATTGAAGTACAAGTCTGTAAGAACCTGATCAAACCCTTAGATTCAGCCTTTAAAGATAAAAGCGGCCATGGAGTCTGCTGGTAGATTAGTCTCAACATTTTGATTTACTGGCAAATAACCTTTTTGATCAACTTTGAGCATACTTTAGCTCTTTGTGTTCAGTCTCTTCTGTGTTACAAAAAGTCTGAACCATTGCAAAGGGAACAGCACTGAAATACAGAACCACATCTTGATGTATAAGACGAATATTTGCAAAAGCTTCTAAACTACCGCACTAACAAATGTTCCCTTTCGTAATAAATTACAGTCAGTTCCTTCTACTGAAGTATTACTAGTTTGCTTGCTTATAGTTTCCTATTTCTATATATGTGTATGTTTTTTTTTAAAGATAGATTTAATTTCCAGTGTTTGCCTGTCAATTCTTATTGTTTGATAGAGCTATAAATATTACAAAGTGCAAAGACACAGCATTCGTCAACACAAAGACACAGTGAGTTATGTACACATGTGACTAATATCCTTTTTAATCCTTTGTTTGTGTGCATAAAATACATATAATATTTTTATTACTTCTAGAGAAAAACAGAAGCTATTGTGAAGAGAAGATAATTTAGGTACATTGGCAATTTTTAAACAAATATTCACACAGCTTTCTCTCTCACACACAAACACACACATACGCACACACATTTGAAAATGCTGCCCTTTTTTTTTTTTTATCTCGTTAAAAGAAAGGTATCACGAACAGAAATTTGAGGTACTTTCAACTGCTTTCCCAAGTGGTCACCACAGCTTCCATGCCCTCTTTGACACAAGACTATCCATTTATACAGACTTGTGACCTGGATAAACGATGGGTTTGTGTCTATTCCCAGTCTTGAACTGGGGATTTTGTATGTCAGGCACTGTGGTGCCACTGTCATCAAGTGAATTAATAATAAACAATACAACAAGAAAAGCATAATAGCTATTTTAGTCATGTTTTTTTAATCATTTAATCATATTCTTGTTTTTCCAGTCACTCCCCAAGGCACTTGGCCATGGATGAAATTATGAGTGTATACTGACTAAATCAACGGCTCTGCCTTCATGCTCAGCTCGCTCTTCACTCAGTAGACCAGATGCATCCGCATCACTGCGCTAATTTGTACCTGTCAATTTCCCTCTTCACTCTTCCCCCACTTGAAAAAGACTTAGAGATACTTAAACACCAGTAAATGTGCCCCCGAGCTTGAAGGTAGTAATTCCCCATCCCTGCCACATTACACTTGACTGTAAACAGTCCAAGTGCATGCTGGAGGTCATTGCTTTATGAAGCCAACAGAACCACATCATCTGCAAATACCAGAGACAAGATCTAGAGGCCATCAAACCGGGAATTGTTCTGCGAGATACTGCGCCCATAAAAGTTATGAACAAGATCAGTCTGTTTTAAAAGAAATATGAACACAATTGGTGGCAAAGGGCAGCCCTGGTGAAATCCAATGTCCAGTGAGAATGAGTCTAATGTAATGCAAGCTAAGTTCTAATTACAGCAGCGCAGTCTGATACCACGTATTGAAAAAAAGAGTGTCCGGGTCACTATTAATGAGTGGGCTGGTGGCATAGTCATTTAGAAGGGGTTCAGAGTAAAGCTGCTGCTCTTCCACTTTGAAAACAGCCAGCTAAGGTAGCTGACTATATGAGTCCTCCTATATAATACTATATACTATATAACACCTCCTTCAAGGCTTTCAAGCATGTCAGTTAACAGGGGTGAGCAATTAATTTTTCCCCACGGGCAACATGAGAATTTGGGCTGTTGTGCAAGACCACACAAATACATTTATAAAGAGCTAAAATGAAATGCAAAATGGAGTTCAGCTTATTGGTGCAGGGCTGCACAACAGTCCCAGTTTCTCATAAGGACCCTTGGGAAAATTAATTGCCCATCCCTGCTGTAAACTGTCCTAACTAACAAATTCCAGGTTCAGTATGTGTATGTGTTTGTATGTAAAAATTATGTTTCCCATACATAAAGGTCAGAGCCAAGAAGATAGCGGTGAAGTGATGTTAGTAGAATTGAAGACAATCATCTAAATAAACAGGACAATAACTGTCTTACGCATCAGTTGTTGAATAAAGAAGTGGGAGTTGACAGGAAATGTGCTATTGTGATGTTACCGCCCACCCCTCTAAAAAAAAGGAAAAAAAAGACAAACAAATAATTGGATGGTGAATTTGTCTAGCAGCAATGTCTTCCTGTATGTGTATGTGTGTACGAGAGGAAGCGTGAGAGAGCGATCACATTGGGTTAGGCATGGCTAGAGACATGAAGCAGCAGCAGAGAGCAAGCTGAGCACATCATCAGCTACATGATGCACTTCAGTCCATGTGCTGTAACCTGACCTCATAAAAAAAGCAATGAATCACCACTGGAAAAGTACTAGACATCAATTTATTATCAAGAATATTAACATTCATCACTCAAACAAGTGTATTCCATTCAGTCCCTGCAGCATTATGGTCTGTTGTCCATTTGATCAGCGCACACACAAAAAACGAACACAGCGATGCTCGTTCCATTGTATATGAATACTGAGAGAAGTGTTTTGAACTAAGCTTGTATTTTTAGCGGGGAAAAAAAGAGTAAACTCTGGGTCACTTCAAAATTGGACCATTTGTACACATTACATATTGGCTCCATGTGAAAGGAGTCAAAGTATTGCTGAATTCCCCACCTGCCTTTCAGCTTTAGCTGTTTGTTCTGAATGTTTACACCGAACTCAAAAAAGGCAGTCTTTGTTAATGCTACTGCAGCACGAAACGGCATTTAAGCTGCAGCAGAAATCCTTCACAGTAGTACATCTCCACATGCCCTTTACATTAATGGTTCTTCTTCTTCTTCTTCTTCTTCTTCAGAGATTTCTCTCTTTAAAAGAAAAAATGCAGGTGGGCGTGCAGTTAATTGAACTTTTATTCACTTAAAGTCTTTCAGTGACATGACATTCTTAGAGTTTGTATCTTCTCTTATCTTTCTTTTCATATATATTATTTACAGAGAATATTTCTCAGTTTGCTTATTAAGTGATAACATGTTAGCGCTTTGTTTGCAGGTTGATTGAGGGTGTCGTTGTAATGCTTTGTTTTATTTAGTAGGAAAAAAACCACCTAAAAATAGTAATTCTTGGGCTTTAAACCTTACAGTATAATTACAGCCTGTGGGCTTCAGAAAACACTGACTCTTGGGCTAACTAAGATTTCTGTTTAGATATTCAGCTTAGGACTTGACTTTCTCTTAGCCTATAATTTAAAGCACAGAGTAACATATTAATGACTAACCTCATTTTGTGATGTTTGGCCTTTTTTGGGCATCTTCTTCCAGCCATATGATGGTGTTAATCTTTTACCTTCACTAAGGAAAAATGTATGCTTCAACCTACAGTTTCCATTTGCTAAGTGTTACCATTAGCCGAGCCATTGCTCTGTAGCTAGCCGTTGAGTGATATGTCATTACATTTCAAACCCTCCAAATGTTGCTGCTCTTTGTTTTTTCTGCCTGTTTTTACATCCAGAGTTATACCAGTCTTTACAATTTAAGTTATTTAGAAATAATTAAAAATATGGCATATCACATTTAAAACTAGCTTGCTAGCTTTCTGTTAACTTCTTCTTTTATGGATGTCTGAATATTAAACTGAAGAATGACCACAATTATTATTTTATTTTAGCTCTACAAATTTAGACCATTTCTAACTCTTAGTGGAGCCTCTGTGTTTTTTAAAATGGAAGGAAGTCTTTGGAGCCAGAGATGACTAATGATGTCAGGTTTAATATGTGGATATCAACTCTCCACCATCAACCACAGAGACATACACGCAAACACCCCTCCTCTGCACCCTCCATTCTGTCATCATCATCATCATCATCATCATCATCAACTTTATTCATGTGCCTGTTAATATAATAATACCCAAAATGAGAACAATCACTTTAACGCTTTTATAAGAACTTCTATAACTTCTACCAGTGGGCTCCTGTTCACTTGCAGATTGTGTGTGCATGTCGGACTCAGACCAGGAGCTGACTACAAAATGGTGTGGTGTCCTTGTAGAGCATACACTTAATACAATCGGATTGAAACACAAATTCATTGAGAAGCATTGCACACAAATCTTCACCTGAATGAGCACAGCATCGATTCGGTAGGTGTCAGTGTGTCATCCTTTAACAGAGACAGGGGTCATCACCCCTCCATACGACTCAATACACAAGCCATGTGATAGAAGCTGGATTTCTTACCATTAAGTGAACAACTACTGTACATCTGTTCATGAAAGCCAACAAGATGTATTTAAAAGCTAAAAATTTCAGAAGAAACTCATGCTGATTTAGATATTGTCATTTGTTAAGCTTTTCTCCAGATTAATGAAAATTAAATGCTTCCTAATTTAGGATGGGAGGAGGAAGGCGCGTAGTTGTTGTTCTTGTTTTAACCAGCCTTATCACTTTTGTCACCGCTCCCTTATTCACAACAGGTCACCACAATGCATGGATTTTGTGTTTAATTGCGGGGTTTTTTTTACACTGGATGCCCTTCCTTGAGGCAGCCCTCACAGGGATTTCTGTCTCCTGCTGGTCTCCAACCATGAGTCTTTTGCATGTTAATTAAATATACTATGATATACTCTGATATATATATCATGATGCAATTGCTAAAATATGTTCACATGCTGCTTTTGTTGTCGATAGACCTGAATTTTTGTTTCGAGTGCTCACACATTTGCCGATTTATAGAAAGTTTTATTTTCAAATTCATAAATGTAAATTTGTGACACAACATTCAAACTGAATTAGCAGGAAAACAAGACTAATAAAAAAAAAGAAAAAACAAACTAAATTATCTGTTAGATTGGGAGCTATTCATCTCAAAGGCCCCGTTTCAGGCCTTTATGATTGCAAGTGTCTGAGTCAGTCAACCTGAGTGTGAAAACTCATCTGTCTGCCCCTGTACAGTACATTGACTTTGAACGCTATAAAATATCTGTCTGAAAATACATTTTCATTGTATGACTGCAACCTAAATGGCCTATCCATTTTTTTTTCAGTTGCAGGAGAAATACCATCAATTTTGCTGATGTACCTTGCAAGGGCAAAATGACATTGTACTAAGCACAACTATGTTAAATTAGGTGAGTAGAATAAACTTTGAGTTTCCAGAGCTTACGTGAACCAACATGGTGATCATGAAATACTGATGTGAACAATAAAGAAAAATCCAAACGTAAAAGACGTGACTCAAATGCCATCTAATAATTGGTTCCGATGTACTGCAGAGAAACTATGCGTTATGTGGAAGACTCGTGTGTCATGTTGGTCAAACTACTTTTTTTACACCTCTTCTTCTGGTCCTCTCTGCTCCTTGCTATCGCTCCCTGTCTCTCCCTAAATCTGTTCTGCTCCAGCAGACTCTCGTCTTTAATCCTATCTGATTAGGACCCCAGTTGTCCCCCTCCACCCACTCACCCAATACTGCGTGGAGGACTCTATGCTAATGTGGAACGACTGCAAAAATGGAAATTAGACTGCTTGCACTCACAGCGCAGCCAAAGACGATGCAGCCTTGAAAGACGCCGCATTGTTCCACAGCAAATCCCAAACAGGAAGATAAGAACCTGTCAAATTTGATCAGCAATGAATTATGCATCACTGGACACCGAGTTTAAGAGTTGTGCCTTTGGACGAATTCCGTTTATCTCTTCATCTGTTACAGAAATTGCACGCTATAGTCAGGAACAGTTGAGTATGTGCGTGTGTAATAACTTTGGTGTGTATACTTTTGTGTGAGTATGTGTGCGCATAGATAAGATATAGCCTTCCAAAGTGAAAAAGACACAGAGACAACAGCTTATTTTTTGCATTTCTGAGCTTCACACGAAGAGAGCAGTAGATTGTCAATTGAACTTGTAAGCACCTCTTCCGGCGACACCTCAGATGTAAACAGATACAAAAACTTATCATAGATACCCTTCCATCTGGGGGAGTAGTCTGGAATTGAGCTGCTAACAGGATTATGTCTTGTGTGTTCACCTTTACTGAGGAGATAGAGGGGCAAAATCGATGTGTGACTAATGTGATCAGGGAGGGCTATCACCCCTCATCTTCTGCTTTCAATGAAGCCCCATTAACCATGCAACTGTGCAGCTTCAGCACAACCCAGCATATTTTTGCTCCTCTGCAAGACCTACAGTGAGCTTACGCTCAGAGCACAATATGTTCCTGAAATGGGATATGTCTGATATCGTTCCATGTCTCTCAATTTGAAAATTTAAATTCATACCGGCGAAGATAGGAGAATCAGCCACATCGCTAACAGATCAAGGCTCTTGTCAGTAACAATTCAGCATGCCACACCGGAGCATTTTCATTTACCTACAGCCCAGGTGAGCAGGTACCATGAGCTGAGCATATCTCATTAAAACTGAGGAGAATGGTTCTGCCGTGTCTATTGTGCTCGGTAATTCCTTGGTGATGTATTTCTCCTCCATCTTGCTAATCCAGCAGCGTTTCAGATCCCGAACCCCCTTCGCCTCTGCATTTTCCCCTTCTCTGAGAAAGAGAGTCTGATTTTCCCCAAGTTAATGAAATTGTCACAGCACCTTATGAAATTGCCACCGTGTAAGCAATAGCATCTGGCAAATAGATGGCGCATGTAATGTCCGCTGAGCCTCACTACACAGAACTCTGTTAATGGATGCAGAGAAAGACTGAGAGACGGGTGTAGACAGACAGGAACAGACTGACAAGCGTACAGACAGACAGATTGGCGAGACAGGAGGAGAGCATCTGTGCGAGCAAAGGGATGGAAAACAAAAACAAAAAGTGAGAGTTGAAAAGCCCTCCAGGATTGTGGCTTAATTAGTTGAAACTGATGAATGACAACCTTTAATCAGAAACAACAAGTTTAATCAAATGGGAAAATTAGTGCGCTTGTGTGGCCTCTGCACTCACTAAGTTTAACTTAAATTCAAACATGAAGTCCTGTCTTCTCTCACAAGTTTCTCACAAGGCCTTGAAAGCAATATATTTTTAAAGATGAAATAAAAGCCCTGGCTTACATTACCTGATATCAGGCAGGACTGTCAGCTTGTTTCAGTCACTTTCCGGCTTCTGACATTTTCTCCATGATAGCAAATTTCCATGGAGGAAACTGTTTGATATCACCTAACCAGCCCTTAAAGACCAGTATACGTCTATCACCAAATTAATGTGTCCTTGCCAACATATTGGTTTTATGAAGATTTTTTGGGCAGAATGTAGCAAAGTGAAAACAGTTCAGCAACTTTCACCATTTGTCAATTAATATCCACATGTTTTCGCTGCACAGCATGTGATGTTGACTGGATAATCCTTCATCTAGGTTCATTAGAGGGTTTTGTTTTGTTTTGTTTTGTTTTTTTCAAACAAAAAAACTAAATTTAATGTCACACTGTGAGGCAAATCAGTCAACACATTGATACAGATACAATCTGTCATGAGTTAAATGTGCCATCAACTTCTGAAAGAATTAGGTTTTGTACAGAAATACTGTAACTCATGGAGCTTTTAATGTGTGGACTAGGATCCAACCATCCATTTCCTTCCACTTATCCAATTCAAGATTGTGGGGGTGGAGACTGGAGCCTATCCCAGCTGTCATAGGGTGAGAGTTAGGGTACACCCTGGGCAGGTCACCAACCTGTTGCAGGGCCAACATATACAGACAGACGACCATTCACACATTGTTTTTAGACTGGGGGGAAGATAGAGAGAGAGAGTGTGGGAGGAAGCTGGAGTAGCCAAAGAGAACCCACGCAGACACAGGGACAACATGCAAACACTAGGTAAAAAAGGCCCCAGACTGGACTTGAACCCAGGACCTCCTTGGTATGAGGCAAGAAGGCTAACAGGGGTTTATTCAAAATCAAATTAAGGTTTAGAGTACTAAATAACCACAAACAGCGAAACAAACTAAGTTTTTGTTGTAGAGCCAGTTCACTATCTGTTTAATTTCTATGCGGTTCCGCTAATATTGCTGTTTAGTTGACAGGTAAAGGTTGCATCAGTTTTCTTTGTGCAACACAATTAAAATGTTTTTGTTTTACACTCCATGCTATTCTCCAGACTTGTAATGGGTCACCAGCAAACATTCACAGTTCCCTAAAGTCAAGTTTAGAGGTGTGAAAATCACTGAGAAGAAAATTAAATTTGCATACAGAAGTATAACTACTGATCAGAGAAATGCTACTGAAACAAACAGATTTCTCTACTGTCCCCATTACATGGATGCTTCTAGGCTTGAGAATCCTCATATAATATGCTTAAACAAAAGATTACAGAATAAGAAATGGAGTTTAATCTATAATAATTCTCAAAAATGTTACATTCTGACATTTTTTTCTATGGGTATCCATGTGTGTTCCCTGTTACAGCATCTTGCTGAGAAGAAGGAAAAGCACCCGGCTCCTTGGCATCCCTGGCAGGCCTCTGACAATCCGTGCTGGCTACCCTCCCAACCTGCCTTTCCAACGGGATGCCAGCTGGCCTGCTGCTGCCACCTCCGCTCAACCACAGCTACCATCATCACCAGGGAGGCTGGATGAGTGAATACAGGACGTAAAAGCGGAGCGAGAGAAGATGGGAGCTGCCAGCTTGCAGCATCCTCACCAGCTCACTGAGATGTTAAATCTGTTGTCGGCCTCATCGTCGCCCTGCCCGATTTGTATGCAGACAGTGAGGGTAACTCATTGCAGACTGTTTCCTTTACCCATTCTCTCATCTGGGGTTGCTCTAACATGCAGAGCACTTCCAACACGACACCGTTTTGAGAACTACTTCCGATAACGACGAAACAATCCGAATTCTTGTACAAGTAAAACACACTGAGGTGTCAAGGCAGTCTTCCAGCAGCGAGAACAAAGCTGCTCCTACTCATTAATGAAGACCTGCCTCAGTAGGCTTTAATCAGACAGAGAAGATGAGGAGTGAACTGATGTAATTATCTATTTATTAACCAGCCCTCCTTGACTTTCCTCATGTTCTTTCACACCTGCTTGTCCCATTAGAAGTGTTCGGTCAGCAGCGCTGAGAAAAGCACATTGAACCCGTATCACGCAATAATTAGGCCCCCCTCCACATATCACAGTTCTGCTTGGCTCTGCTCTCAGGAGACATACCCATCATGTCGGTGCACATACCCCAGACACCAAGCCTCCCGACCTCTCTGACATTGACGAACTAGAGAAAACTACACTCCTAAGCAAGCGTCTGCACAAGCATCTGCACACGCAGTACAATGTACAGTATTTACATGGGGGGGTGCATTGTAAGGCCATCATGTGCCACTATTCATTTATTTTCATGACTTGTGCTCAGCTATTCCCATACTGATTAAAGCGGAGTGAAGGCACACATTCCCCTGTTTGCAATTCCTGCTTTAAAAGAAATCAAAGCTATTACTATTTGAAGTTACTCATGATTATAGTGCAGGCTGTCAAACCGCCAAATCTAACACTGTAAAAAACTTTTGCACTTATATCCCCTTTTCACAGCCCCTGGAGCCTGCTCTCATTTTACCTCTATTAGCAATGTGTGAGTCGACAGTGTTGGATGCCTGCCACGCAATTAAATGACAGCCGGAAAATGTGATAAAGGATGATATGAAGTAAGTACATGCTCACGGAGGAAAGACAGAGATGACTGAAATCTTCTACCTTCCCACCTACAATTTTAGTTAATGTAGCCTACTTAAAACATCCATGTTGTGCAGTACATTTGCATAAATCCAGACTAATTCAAGCGAAGCAATGTGAAGAGCAACACAAGCTTGATCTTAAATGCAATTTGCATTAGCACCTCAGAGAGATTAAATCTAATTTCATCATGGCTTTCCTGTGATGATTCAATGTATATGGACCCACAACATCTACTGGCAAATAAAAATTCAGCTGCAGCAATGCATAGTACATCAGTGACTCTAAATAGTGCTTTGGGAGGGAAAACAAGTAGAATGGACAGAGCTTGACATTTAATTAAATATTACTTCCTTTCATCATCAGCTACTAATATCCACTTATGCTCCAAGTATCCCAAGGATGGTGGTTTAGCTGAAGATTTAAATTTCCAAATGAGGTCTAACAGATGATCCTCTGTTATGAGGTTTTTAACTACCTTGGAAAGCCAGTAGTGTGTTACTGAGGAGTTTACAACATCATATCACATTATGAATATTCGAAATGTTGGCAGAGCACATCAAAGTCAGCTCATATCAGTTCCCCAAAAGCACATTTAGCTGAAGGTTGGGTTGAACAGTTCTGGAAAGACAAAAAAGAATAGCGTATTTAAAAAAAGAAGAAGAAGAAGAAGTAGCATGAAAGTAACATTATACTCATGGCTGTATTATTTATGATTAAAACATGGATTCGTAGTTATAATTAGCATTCAGAAATTATTATTACCAATGTGTTGCAACTTTCTCTGATTGAAATTAATGCACCAAGGATTTGGCTAAGAGCATCACTGAACTGCGTGAGCGTTGCAGTATTCATGACGACAGTGTGTGCAAAGAACAAAGGTATTGTTGAAGCACTGACACTGCAGTTCAGTGGTTAAAACTGCAACGCGTGTAACAAAAGAACCGAGCCAAATGCATATCCTTTCACCCATCATAAAAAAGTGCTATCACACTGCTAACATTTCATGACACGTAGCAAGTCCAAAAATTCCCCCAGGTTATGTGTTCCTGGATGAATTTTGGCTGCTACTGTTACACCTTTTCTCTAGAAATGTTTGACTGTGTCACGGTCCTGGGTCTTATGACCCAGTGTTTTGAGTTTCAGTTCTTTTGATGTTCATAGTGTATGTTTAAGCTTATCAGGTTTCCTAAGTTTATTTGTTATCATGCCTAAGTGTTTCTAGTTCTTATTATTTCCCCCTCGTGTTCCAACTATGTTAAATCTCCCTTGCCCTTCGTGTGTTTCATGTCTGTTGTCTTATGTTGTTATGTCTGCCTCTCATGTTCCTGTTTCATTTTGGAGAGATCTCGTGTTTTTATATTATGGATTATGTTTTGAGTCCTTTGTGGTACTGTTTCGTGTTTCCCTAGATCTCAGTTATGGTTATCTTAGGTTTTGCTCTTTGGCTTCGTCATATGGCTTCCCTGTGTTCCATGTTATGTCCACTGTGATGGTTTTGTACCATATTTCAGGTTCCTATATTCTGTCTCCCCAGTTGCTGTTAAGTTTGCATGTTTAGAATTCAGTCAGTGTGTTTCCTGTTTTACTTTGAAGGTCCATGTCTCATGTGAGTGTTTCTAGTTTTGCTTCCCTTGCCTCGTCCTGCTTTATTACCCTCAGCTGTTCCTCAATGTGTTCCCACTTCCCCTAATCACCTCCTGTGTATTTAAGTCCTCTGTTTTCAGTGTGTGATTGTGAGGTTGTCTGTTGTCCATGCCATGTTTCCCCATGCCATGCTTCCAAGTTTCTTGCCTAGGTTTTTCTTATTGCTTGTTTAGATTCCCCAGTTTAGGTTTGTGTTAATTTTGCTTCAGTTTGCCTTGCCCTTTGTTTGTACCTCTTCTACTAGCCTTATTAAACGGCTCACCTTTTGTTAACATTTCAAGTTCTGTTCCCTGTTCCTTGGCGTCTGCGTTTTGGGTCCTTTTTCAATTCATACAGTCTGCCCTCGCCAGACTGTGACAGACTGTGAAGACAGGCTTAGTATGTTAGCGTCTAGCACTTCCCGCTGATCCCAGAACAAGTTGTGAATGAGAAAAAGAATGAGAAGGGTGGAAAAAAGGAAGCTTTTATATTCATTCACTTTCTTACTAATTTTTGCAAAAGAAAGGAGTTCTCATTAATTGTATGTTAACAGTGAAGGAAGTCTCAGGTAAAAGTTTAAGAATAGAGAGTGTAGCCCATTAGACTTACATTTCACACAAGACCAGCTTCAAATGAAATATAATTTTGAAAGCACACTGTTCTCAAGATGCATATATCACTGACAGTTTTTTTGCTTTGTTCAACAGTTCGACAGTTTTGGCTTTCAATTTCAGGCACCGATCCCACATGGATGGGAAAAGCGATTAATGTATGCTTGCGAAGTGTTCAGAAAGAATGCAGGGCTAATTTTAAGGTGCAACATACAATTTTTATTTGTATTTTTCTGTTGAATCAAAGTCAACAGAAAAACACAAGTGGGCATGATTAGATGCAGACACTCCAAGTCGGTGCATACTGAGGTGAAGATGCCTCTGTGCACCTTGAAAAATATTTCTGCTTGAGCAAAGATGTGTTCATCCTGGGGCTTTTCCCCCCTTTTTTTCTTTTAATGAATCTTCTTTATAAACATGAGAGTCGAGATGACTCTTGGGTGGGTGCTTCTTTTTCTAGCTAGCTTGCGGCTAACATATTTACACACTGGCTGTTTGGGGTGAACAGAAACAGTTAAGGAGTCACATTTACACAAACAATGCAAGCCAAAGATCCTATTTTCACTTGAGTAACTATCTGATTTCAAAAAGATAAATGCAAATGCATCCAAGAAGCTTATTCTTCAGATTCTGATCTATTTGTCCAGTACTGGAAGTGGCTGATGAGTCATAGCTGGATGCTGAAAAGCTTGCTCTTTACTGCAATTGTGCAATTATGGAAGTAAGAAGTGGAAATATTCACCCTCTGTCTTATTTTCTGAACACATCAGTGGTCTGTGCCCTCTGTTCTAAAAATGAACATTTAAGGTTGCACAATTACGCTGAAATCAATCGCTGCTCTCAATCTATTTTACCACAAACAAAAAGAAAAGAAATGCCTCTGGCTATACACATAATGCAAGTGGGTGCATGGCTGGGGGACCAATGTGAATTGTGTTACTTGTTATACATGAATTCATGTTATGTCATTCTTTTGACACTGATTATTATAAACAATCTAAGGACTATCTCCACCCTCTGAACAGAAGAAAGGCTGACCTTGATTCACATGGAGCAGAAACAAAGTAAGACTGAATATTAGCAGAGCTGTATTCTGGTTAAAGTGATATACCCAGCACTGTGCTATAGTCTTAAGTCAGCCCTCATTTCTTTGTATTTTGTAATTTCTTAAAGAGGTCTTGAGTTTTTCTTTGGCAATTGGCTGCTTTTTCATTCATTTTTTGGTCCAGTCTTTGTAGCTGATCATTTCAGAGGAATGTGCGTGCATAAGTGTGTGTGTGTGTGTGTGTGTGTGTGTGTGTGTCTTTTAAGCCACTTTGCACTGACTTATGAATCAATCAAGCATAAAAAAGGCAAACAACTTTCCAAAGAACTCCTTTTAAATTGAAACTTCAGGCACTTTGTTTCTAGCAGACTGCTGTGAAAATATAATTTTGTTTTCATTTCTTTTGTCTCTGTTAAATCTAAGATAAAAGATAACACAGACTGAGAGGCCTAAAATAGTATTTTTGCACCAACAAGGTGATTCCTTAAGTGAGCTATTGGCCCAAAACGTTTCATATCATTATAATGCATATCAATGCATTGTGTCTTTACAGATGTGAGAAGACTGGATAAGTGGATGAAAAAAGAAGAGGTGGTTGGCCTTAACATTGATCTGGAGCAGATGAACAATATCTGAAACTCATTTCTTTAACAAGCAGTAAAGAAAAATCCAGCAAAACCTGACACAAGAGAAATCCATCTCACCCTTCCGTCTACTGTTTGCTGAAGCCTCATCAGAAATGGTCTCAGTGGAAGGGTGGCTGTCAAGAAGCCATTCTTAATGAAGATAAACAGGAAGAAAGGTATGCCTAATTAGACAAGAACTTGACTACAAATCAGTGGCAATTGTTTTATGGAGTGATGAGACATTTTTGTACAGAGGAGATCAGGACTGAGGTACAACACTGAGTGTCTGCAGACATCTCTTAAGCATTGTGGGGGCTCTCTCATGGTTTGGTGCTGCATTTAGCCAGTGGGGTTCTTGTAAAATTGATGGAATTATGAACACAAAAGAGTACCATCACCACCATCAACATATTTGAAGTAGTGAAGGATCAGAACAGAACAAAAGGCAGCCAACATCCAGAGAAGAAGCCTGGAGAATTATTCCTGAAGACTAATTAAAGAAATAACTAAAACTCTTCTTAAAGAATAAAGGTGATCATACAAAATATTGACTTTCAAGCTTGTTAGAATAGTTAAAAACTTTTGTCATGGATTGCTGTGTCTAGAGTTGGATGTCTCGAGACCGGTCTTGAGACCACTTTTACGTGGTCTTGGTCTCGTCTTGGTCTCGACGGACTTTTGTCTTGGTCTCGGTCTTGGTCTCGCTGTTTTGGTCCTGCGTTCTCAAATCGACATAGTGTTCGGGAGATTTGGAGTCAACCATCAGCGGAGCGGGGGGGTGGCTTACTGGGCTTAAGCCCGGGTCATTTTTTCAGAAGCATGGGGTCTTTTGGAGTGTAATTTTTTAGTTAGATGCCTGACTGACAACTGTATAAAACAAAAACAACACACGAAGCACAGAGCGCACCGTCGTAAATTCCCCCTAATTTTGGTATGATCCGAGCTCAGGCACTAGGCGACTGAGCACAGCACCCATGTGAGCGAGGGGGGAGAAGCTGCTGCCTGCGAGTTTGCTGCAGACAGAGGAGAGCTTAAGTTTGACCAGGTACCAAAGCAAATCATTCGTACTGAACTAATAATGTAAATATGACGGTGTATCACAAAAGATTGATATCAAACTGATCACTTGGTTGCGTTACTTGCTCTTCGAGTGAATCAACAAATGGATAAATAAAAAGCCGAACAGCAATGCTGATTTTTTAGAGAGTCTTAGCTTACATTTCATATTTTCAGTTGTTACCCTCCACGGCTAAACAAACTCTCTAAATCGGTTTCAATTGTGTACTGATGAACACAACAATGGACATAAGGAGCTTCTTTCAAAGAAAAAACTCAGGTAGATGTTATTTTATATATTATGCTTTGGATGTTGTTTAGTATATCTATGCAAAACAAGAGGAATTTCAATACACAGCAGTATATTCACAGTTGAAACCAGATATTTACATACACTTTAGGGAGAAAACATAAATTTTTTTTACTGCTAAACATCAATTTAGAGTAAACTTTTGTTTTAGATAAATAAATGTTGAAATATCTTTTGAATTAGTTGAATGTCAGAATAAAAAGAGGGAGCTGTCTATTTTAATCACTTTCATCAAATTTAGGAGTACATATCGTTAGCTTCATAGCATAAGTGCCTAAGTCATTTGACTAAGTCAATGACTTAGGCACTTATGCTATGAAGCTAACGATATACACTAAGTTTATTGTTAATTAATAAGAAACTCCAGACGATTCGATTCTGAGCTGAAGAAGCTTCTGATAGGTTAGTAGAGTCCATGTGAGTAAACTGGTGGCACAGCTGTGGATGCATATAAGGCAAAACACAGAGCCTGTTTCTGTGACATGGGAACATCAAGAGATGTCAACCAAACACCAGGAACAGAACTGTGGAGCTCCATAAGTGTGGCTCAATTTTGAATACAATTTGGTGCCATTTGCAATTAAGAAATACAGATAGTTTCTCTCTTTACTCTCAAAGTTAACAAATATGTTTTTTATATTTATCAATCTAAAAAAATAAACATTTAGTCTGATTTGATGTTACAATTAAAAAGTGTTTGTGTTTTTATCTGAAGAGTGTGTAAATATCTGGTTTCCACTGTATTTGATGATGTTGGTGTTTGGCTTGATTGTCAGCACAAAGAGGGAGAGAGAGGAGCAGAGAGGGAGAGAGAGGAACAGAGAGGGAGAGAGAGGAACAGAGAGGGAGAGAGAGGAACAGAGAGGGAGAGAGAGAATGAGGACAGAACAGAGATGGAACAAGAGCAGGTGAGACACACATGTTAGTCAAATGGTTGTTTGCCAAAACTCATCAGAACATGTACCTAGTGTTTCTTTTTAGATACCATTTGTTCCTTTTCAAATTCTATATTTATTAAGTTCTGCAGGCTTGTTTGCACAACAAGGCTAAATAATTATATAAACTTTTCTCAATCTAAATATTGTACTTTTGTAGAATTAAAAAATAAGTGTAGTGCAGGTCTATGATAATTTTTTAGTGCTACTATCATCTAGTTCTGATTCTGGTTCTGTCTTGGTTACTGTTGTAGTCCTGTTTTAATTCCGGATCAGTTCTGGGTCTGGTTGAATTGGGGTTTAGTCCCTGTGTCTTGATACAAGCCCGACTTTGTTCTGCCTTGCTGCTTAATTAAAAAACTAGTTTAAGGTGTCCTGCATATGTATATAGAATAGCATCTGGCTGCAGTTTAAAGACTTTTTTTGTCTCGGTCTTGGTCTTGGTCTTGGTCTCGTCTCGACTCGGTCTCGGTCTTGGTCTTGTCTCGACTTGGTCTTGGTCTTGTCTTGGTCTCGATACCCTCTGGTCTTGGTCTTGTCTTGGTCTCGATACCCTCTGGTCTTGGTCTTGTCTTGGTCTCGGATTAGGCGGTCTTGACTACAAGTCTAGCTGTGTCCAGGCGGGAGAAGAAGACCCAAACGCAGGACTCGGAGGCAAAACGTGAACTCAAATCCTCTGCTTTATTGCAGGCAAACAGGTGATACAAACTAAACTGGGAAATGCTAACTGTACTCTCACGGGGAAACACAGGATGGGGACAAACCGACGTTAACGACGCGACAACAAGTACGGACTGACAGGGACTAAAATACACTGACAGGAACTTGAGGAAATGAGGAACAGGTGGACACACAGCTGGAACCTATTAGGCAAGACAAGACAAGGAAGTAAAACAGAACACACTAACATGAGATAAGACCTTCAAAGTAAAACAGGAAACATACACTGACGAACTCAGAGACACAACACCGACAGAGAATGGAGGGAACACAGAGTACAGGGACCAGAGTGACATGAGACATGACTGACGGGGGAAAAGAGAATAAACACCAGGGCAGAACTAAACCTAGCTAGAAGTCACAATAATCAAAAGAGCACAACCAAGGACTCAGAACAAAAACCATAATATAAAATAATACCAAAACACAAGAACTCATAATGCTGGGTCACAAAGACCCAGAACCGTGACAGTTTTTGCGTTATATACTGTATTCCCATGTATCCTTGCATGAATGTTTGGATACTTTAATTTACACTTATTCAAATATGCAGTAACTTTATGTTTAGCTTGGATTTTACTTTTATTGGTTATACTGCAAATGTAAGATGTATCTGAACATATCACTTTAACTGACTATTTGGCATCCACTCTTTTTTTTTTCAAATCTCTTTTTTTGGTTTTCCAATTCTTTTCCCATAAAAATGACATAGGTTTGTATTTAACAGATTACATTTATACGGAAAAGTTAAACAGATTAAAATACAAAAAACAAAAGAAAGTTAATCAGAGGATATTATCTATCGGACTACACATGGAGCTCAGTGATCGTTTATATCTCTGCTGTATTAAAGAGATCTAGTTTCCCCCTTTTTTCCAGTTGCAGATGTCTGCATCCATTCTTTTTAAGTCTTACCACATGTTTACACTATACAGTCATCATATTGAACTGGTTGGCTATGAAGCCCTAGTGTTGGAGTACACCTATTCTCTAAGTATTTGTGTGTGCAGACTGAGTCGCACAATTTTCCTCCCATAGTCCAGAAATACTGAGGTTAGGTGAAATTGTGAAGAATAAATAGCCTTTTGTTGTAAATATGTTTTATCATCTGCTCAAGGTGGATGCTACATTTTGATAAAAGCACACTAGTCGGCTTGCCTTCCTGACCCTGAATAGGTAGCAACAAAACAACAAAAGGGCAATTTATATGAATTTTGATGCTATATAAAATACTGCAATCTGAATTTTCAAAAAGCCAGATGCTGAACACATCTAACTAATTCTGTGAAAAAAGCTTCTGCGTTCAATATTTTGATGTGATGTTATGAGGTGCGTTCCCTGGAGTCAGAGCAAATTCAGGGCAGGTGGAAACACCAGGTTTAAAACAAAATTCATGATTTCATTGTAAACCAATAGCAAAAGAAGACATTTAAAGGACAACCGAGTGAGCAGATGGCAGAGTTATTATTACCCTACATCTGAACCATACTGCAAAACAGAAAAAGCCAACGGTTACACAGCGGCTGTTTCAAGCTTTGTTTGACCACTTGATTACTTTTTAAAGTGGGCACATCAGAAGGCAATGTTGGGTGAAAATAGGGACACACCATGATGTGACGCAGCCAGAGAAATGCTGTTTATTGTCCACGGATGATAGGAACATAAAAAAAAAAGTTATTTGGTGTCCTATGAAGGCTCCATGAGTATGCTACTGGCCAAGAAAAGGAATTGCAAATATTTGACGTAGATATGTTGGGGTTTTTTTGTTGTTGTTTTAAATCAGTTTTACATTATTATCGTGCTGTGAACAAATATCAACTGCGTGCTTGTTGGCTTTTGTGCTCCATGTCTCAATGTAGAAAAGTAATTAGAATTCAGCTTCCATGGAAGTGAAAATCCAGCCGTGTAAATCAAATCTGCTGCCTTATGAAGGAGAGGCA
The DNA here is from genome assembly GCF_057381915.1 of Diplotaxodon limnothrissa. NCBI lineage: Eukaryota > Metazoa > Chordata > Actinopteri > Cichliformes > Cichlidae > Diplotaxodon > Diplotaxodon limnothrissa. Next base: position 5,858,772 of record NC_140610.1, on the reverse strand, counting down.
ACAACAATTTTGAGAGCAATATGCAATATTCATTGTTCATAAATAATTAATTTGTTTGCTCAAAACTCAGCCTAAAGTGATTGTGGCTCTTTTTCATTTGGGTGTATATCTATGGCAAACTCTGTCCTGCTGAATGGAGGGTCATTTGTATTTCATTCACACACCCTGCTTTACCCATATTTACCCATATTTCATTGCTTTCTGCTATCGCCTGTGGCTCTACTATGGTTTCAGAAAGAGCTCAGATTCACAATGAGAATCTCTCTCTCACACAGAATCAGGCACAGGATCTGCCGTAGATAAAGAAAATAATTACACTGTAATGGTGTCTTTCTCATGAAACACCCAATTATCTGTGTCTGTTTGTACACTCGCACAGGTACAAACAGTGATTACAAAGGCTCTTTTCGAGTGGTAAGACTCGACTGCTTTGCAATTTAGTGCTGATCTGAGGTCTGCTGAAATTCCAACCAAATGCAGAAGTTTACTTTTGAATGAGTACTTCCTCTCTGTTGCTACCTGTAATTTTAAGTGGAGATAATAATGTAATTTACTGTTGGTCGAGTGTAATGAATGTACCCAGAATGAGATCTGTTCTGAAGATTTATGTTTCTGGCTCAGTGTAGCCAAGGACACCCAGGCTAACATGGGCTTCACTTTACCTTCTTTACAGAGAGATAATTACATTCTCAGACACTGCGACAAGTAGCACTGCATACTAAACTGGGGATCACATTTGCGATGCAGTTGAGGAGGTTTATATTTGTGACTTGGTTGTACTTGCTTAGGTCATGGTATTTGTGATTAGCACAGCCCTGGAAATGAAAGTGGGTTACCACCGCCATGAGAACATCAAAAAAGTTTCTCAGTGTAAAGTGAAAGTTGCTCTCTGTGTCAAGGTCTTCTGCTTATTTCGAATGCATATGGTACATTATTATTAGTAAAGATATTTGGTAATGATGTGTGATCAAAAGGCGTTTAGGACAGATTCATAGAAATCAACCTTACCTGATTACATTTTAACCTGAGGCATCATGTCGGGTGAAAAGCAACACCAGCATACATATCATTTCTTCAACATTCGCCAGGTTGTGGACCAAAATGTGTACTTTCCACACAGAACTCTACTGTAATGCCTAAAGTGTAGGCGCAGGCCTGGATGCCAGGTTGTGTTGCCTCTGTAAATGCAATATGTGTACAGTTAGGTACATAGATTATTGGTCAGAGGCATGAGTTTTAGTAGTGTAACTAAAAATTATGTATGCCAACACAGTACATTTTAAATCAAAAAATGAAGATGCGATTGAAGTTCATGCTTTCAACTTTGTTTCAAAGGATTTTACAATACTCCTGGATATTACCTATTCAGGAATTATAGCCTTTTTTATACATAGCCCCCCTTTTCAGGGGCTCAACAATATTTGAAAAAACTCATGTCATTTCCAATATATAGATTGTTTTTGATTTCCTAAATAAAGGCTACTCTTTTAGTAGAAAATGCAGCGGATAAGCAAATCTTTTTAGATTATCACCATTTATGTGTATAACAATAAAATTATAAATATGTAACCGTTATGGCCCGTCTAGGGGTGGCCAGACAACAACATAAGGGTGATCCATCCACGTCAGAACCCAAGCAGCCACATCACTCAACTGGTAAAGTTTGATAATGATTTATTTACAAGGTTATTTGACACAAAACAAGGAGTAGATTATAACTTCGGGGTGGACCTAACGCCAAAACAATAAACAAAAGGAGCCTATCTCAAGGATTTAACAAACTTACCTACTCAAAAGAGTTAAACCAAATGATAGCAACTTCCCTCCTTAACTACAAAAAACAGGAGAAAACTATAATCAAACAAAAGGGCAGCCCACCCCTACATACTCCTGTATAAGCCAGACACATTGGGCATGTTGCTAAAGGTCTGCTCGTTGGGATAAGCTGAGGATGAATGACTGGCTGTCCATGGCGTTGTCATCATATAATAATAATGGATTGGATTTTATATAGCGCTTTTCAAAGCACCCAAAGCGCTTTACAATACCACTATTCATTCACTCTCACATTCATACACTGGTGGAGGCAGCTACAGTTGTAGCCACAGCTGCTCTGGGGCAGACTGACAGAAGCGAGGCTGCCATATCGCGCCATCGGCCCCTCTGGCCAACACCAGTAGGCGGTAGGGTAAAGTGTCTTGCCCAAGGACACAACGACCAGGACAGAGAGCCCAGGGATCGAACCGGCGACCTTCCGGTTACAGATGCGATTCCCAACCCCCTGAGCCACGGTCGCCCCCAGCCAAGTCGTCTCCAGCTGGCTAGCCAGTCCGTATAGTCCGTCCTCTAGATCCACCAATCACCGAGAGGGACCTGCACACTGGGATTTGCATATGAGGCAACATTGCGACAGCAGTCATAACAATAACTATTTAAATCATTTACAAATCATTTTAATTTTAACCCACTTTTCCAATATCTGAAGTCTAGAACCCATATCACCAAATGCTATGTTTCCGCAGATGCACTGTTATGTCTTTACAGCGGCCACCATCATTTGCTGCCTGTTTGTGGGTCCCTCTGCATTAATTTTGTCTTTAGTAACTCAAACACTTGCTCTGTTAGGTTAAAATTGGGTGACTCATTTGGCCATTGAAGAAAATCCCATTTCTTTGCCCTGAGAAATGGGACATCTCTCTTTGCTTTTGCCGGATGCTTTGGGTCATTATCTATTTTCACTGTGAAGTTCTGACTGATCAATTTTGGATCATTATATGCACGAATCTGACCAGAGAGTATAGCATTCACTTCACAGTTCATCCTGGTATTTCTATCAGCAGTCACATGATCAGTAGAGTCTAGTGACAGGTTCTACTGGCAGCTAGACATCCCACTACCATAACACAGCCTCCAGCATATTTCATTTTGGTTTCAAATGTCCAAAGACATTTTTCTGGTTAAGTCTAACCCAGCCGTCCTGTTCTTTAGTGCAACCAGTGGTTTGCACCTTTTTAAAAAACCCTCTACATTTCCATTCATCAAAAGCCTCTCTTGATCGTGGACTGCATGTTGACAGCAACATACCTACCGCTTCATGACTGTTTTTAACATGGTTGTTTTGCCTAACCACAGAAATAATTCTGTCATCATGCACGTTAGTTATCAGTGATTGGTGTGTCATTTGATGTTGAAGTTGGTGCTACTCCTATAACATCATAATGAATGCTACTCCTGGACAAACATTGCAATTAAGCTGTCCTGTTGGTGTTTCTGTCACAGCCAATAACCTGCATGTCCTCTCTCTCCACATCCACGAACCCCTCCATTTCCACATAATTAATTTAGACTTGTTTTCTTTGTCCCCGAACTTTCCAAAGTAAGCTATCTCTCTGACATGCTCAGTTTTAATCCTTTATGTCAATGTTACTCTAAGGTTTTGCTCATCTTTTACTCTTTAATTCCGGTGCCTCTAACTTTGCCTACTTTATACTTTTTTGTCAGCAACAAATCTCCATCCTGTGGTTACCATTATTTCACAAATTACTTATGGTATTCATCCCTATCTGTCAAATCTGTGGCACAGTCCTCAAACAGAGTTGGCCTCGCTGAACGAATGGGTCAGACACCGGAGATTTACCTAAAAGGGTTCACATCTCACGTGAGACCAAATGTCAGTGGCTTGTTTATTTATTTCTTCCTTACTTAGTGATCGACTATTTTTATTGATTTATTTGTTAGTGTTATTAACAATGTTTTCATGTTTTCAGTCACAGGTCAGTTATGTTCAGACACAAAACAAAACTATGATTAGGTTTAAGAAAGTGGTTCCAACTGACCTTTTCACAGTGTTGCTTAGTTACTGTAGGTTACGGTGTAGATTTCCCACAGAAGCATAAATCAGTTCTACAATGCCCAGTATTTTATTGCTCTGTCTTTTGTATTAATTTCTTTTTCAGTCAAAAAACCTATACCTTCCTCCTTCAACACGATTGGTCAGATGCAGTGACATACCTGAAGCAATACTATTTATGACAACACCAAAATAGTAACATTAGAATGTGCTATAACAGGAGTGGGCAATTAACTTTTCCCAAGGGTCCACATGAGAAACTGGGACTGGGAGAATTAATTGTGCACCCCTGATATAGTGTCACGTTTTATCTTAATGGCAAATATTGCTGGTGTATATAAATGAACAGTAAAAGTCATATACTAAATTAGTCATCTGAAACTCTGTTAGGATGACTGATTATTCAGCAGTTACACAGGCTTCTTGGAGTTATAAATGTTAACAAATACATCATGCTGACGTACAACAACATCATGTTTTAGAAACTATTCAGCATTTATAGTCTCTTCTTATAAATGCTTAACTGTAACAGTGTTTGAGGGGTTAATTACTGTTAAATATTCATAAAACCATCGAAGACTATGTATTTTTCATACTTTATTTACAACATTGTTGACTTTTTTATTGAATATATTCATACACAACCTTTTAAAGTCAACAGACCTCAGTTGTCTTTGTCTGATATCAAGTATCAGCCCATTCGAGTAATAAAGTAGGTTCATACAGCTTAATTAGCACGCCATGTTAACTCTGTGCTGTCTCACCAAAACAGCCATGACATAATCAATCTGATGAGTTGGAACGAATCCCTTGGAGTGCAGCTGATCAATAGCCCAATAGGAAGTTCTCTGGTGTTAAAATGGATAGCTGCAGTATAGCTGAATTAGAGGCGACATAAAAGCTTTCCTTGATCACAAGACAGACAGATGAATGAATCGATCTGTGGAGATTCTTGTCCTTTTGTAAAATTGAAGGCACTCATTAAACCTCCCACACACACCCCCACCCCTTTTATTAAGAAAAGCAATTGAAAATATTTGTGACATATAAACATGTTTGGGCTACAGCTATGAGCACTACACATTTCATGCAGTGTTGGCAAGTTTCATACGGCTTCAAATATGCAGGTAAATTTGCATCACTTCAATGAATTAACTGATTATTCATCCTCTATTGGGACCTACCTGATATCTCACCAGAGACCATCACAAAGGGCTGCGGTTTCCGGATTCTGATGGCATCTTGATACTAACTGCTATGAACTGCTGCACCTGATTGTGAAATCTATTTCTTTTCACCCCAGTTATGTGTGTAAATACCACCGACAGGCTTCCCGCTGCCGTGAATACCGAGTGCCACTACCCAGGGAAAACGTGGGTGTCTGAGGGAACATTTGTAGAATAGAAACACGCGTTATGCCTGTCAGAACTGCCTTTTATTTTTACAGTCTGCCTCTCAGCACAAGAGCCTATGCTAGCTCATGTTAAAAGACTGCACTCAGAAAGGGAGTTTTCGTTGCAGCGAATATAAATGGGGGCAGCGCCTTTAATTGCAACAGAAATGCACTAAGAACAGACGTGGCACGGATCCCATTAATGTAACAAAACTTCTTTGCTGCATTTCTAGAGCATCAGTTCCCAAACATTTTTAAGAGAGCCCAACACAATGGTAGCCAACAAAACTACAATAGATAACTACAATATATGGCTTATAAAAGATTATATGCTGAAAGACTTTAACCATTTTGGAATAATCTTATTTTCTTCAGTGCTAGTAGGTTATACTTAGGGTGTACGAGGTGTACACAAATATTATGAATGTTGTGTTTTTTTTCACACTCCATCTCAGTGACAGGTGGTCTCTGTGATTTTTCCTTTTCATGTGCACAATACTCACTTTGGCTCTCTCACCTCTCATCCAATATGTTAAGAATGGACAGTGCCACAGATGATGGCGGATAGCTTTCTTCCACAAGCAGCCAAAATACGTCCATTAAGCTATTAGCCAAGTGCCGTTTAGCCATTTTAGTAAACTCTAATTCAGGCTGTGTCACAGTCACAGGCTGGCTCTGTCTTTGTGCTGTTTTAAATCTTTCCATCACTTGCTCTGACCATCACTATTTTTGCGCCAGCTAAGCTCCTTAAAAACTTCCAAGCCAGAAAGCCTGTTGAGTTTCTATGACAACTGGCAACCATGAGTTGACACTTAATTCGCTGCAGCATGACTGTGTTTTTAATGTGGTCATTTTTTATTTGTTTTATCCCCCCTTTTGTCTTCGTTTGTTTCTTTAACATGGTTAAAGCACAATAGCTAAACAATTAATGATCAGTCTGAGGGGATTTTGCCTGAACCCCAGGGAGTCACTTTGGCAAGAACTGTTTTTTATCAACACAACTCCACATCAACTAACCAAAGACTTTTTTTGATTAATGAAAACTGCACATGGCTTTTTCATACTTTGAAAAATGCAGTGTTGAAGTCAATAGAGTTCATACTGAATGATTTCTATCATTTTTCCCCCTCCAGCTGCATTTGGATAAACCACATGCAGGGCACTGCCATACTGTAAGTGCACGAATGACAGTAAAGCCAAATGATTTGCAGTCATTACAGTTAGAAGAATTTGCTCTGCCAGCTGTGTGGAGACCTATTTTCAAAGTAAAAACTTCATCAGCGGGCACACAGTGAGTTACTATGCATGCAGGCTTGGCCGTGAGTCAGGCATTGGTAATTTCTGACTACCGGCCAAAAATGTAAAGTATATCCCATACTCCCTTGGTGCTTGTGACTTGGATGACTCCTCAGGTAGTTCACGGAAAAAGTAATTCCAGCTAATTCAGCCATTAAATCTATTTTGAATCTATATGCTCAGGCCTATTTTATTTCCTGCAGTTTGTGTCAAATGCCATCCTTCTTGCCCACCAGATATAGGCTGACAATGATTCACTTCAGAAGGCGAATTCCAGCAGTAATGTATCAATTTAAATGAAGTAACAGCATCCGGATAGAACCGGATAGAAAAAAAAGGTGAGAACTGACTTACAGTAGTTAGTGAAACTGTTTCCACAAGTAGCTGGCTGATATGACTTTTTAAGGGGCAGCGAGATGGAAAAATACATGTTGTTCCATTTGAGATTTACTCATGTGTGATGCCAACCAGAGCAGAATATTGTTGGAATACCAAAGCCATAACCCTCTCTAGCATTTATTCTCACAGATTCACAGATACGCATGTCTCCCTGGACGACCACGGCCATGCGTTTTGCTGTGACGTCATCTGGACATTTGCTGTGTTTGAAAATGAACGCCAAGCCCAGAGAGACTTTCCCAAAATGTCAGATTGTCTTCTTTCATACCATACCCAACACCTCATGCACTAAAATGACCGACTAAATTTAGTGAAATGCCATACACCCAAAAATACAACAGTAGTGAGTGCATGTTATATTCATGAGCCCCTCTATGATGCTACACATGCAGACGCTCTGCTCACAACGGGCTCCATAATTGCATTCACTCCCATGTCAGGGCACTGTAGTAGCATAAGACATCATGAATATAAAGGTTGCATTATATTCCACAAGGGAAGAAGAAGACAGCGAGGGGGTGGTGGTGGGCATAGAGTGCAGAGTTATCCACAATAGACAGATGGGGAGTTAAAGTCTAAGCTTCCCTAGTGGTTGCCCACTCTTGTCCGTATTGGATGGGTGATGCAAAGGTACAGTAATAAACAGAATGATTAGCAGACAGCAGATGGAGGGTAAGCGAAAAAGCACACACACTACCATATGACAAAATACCTCATTTTTTATACTTGTCAGGACATTCAGCTGACTCATATCCAAGTCCAGACTGCATAACTGTTTCCGAGCAGTCCTGACAACCCTGATATTTTTCCTCTTTAAATATTTTCAACAGCTCTGTCAGTTACTTGAGTTACTGTAAATCCAATGTCAAATCATTTCCAGAATTCCCTTTTTTCCTTTTTTTTTTTTTTTTTTTTACAAAAAGTGACAGCTAAAATAAATCAGACTACTCCACTTGCCTCAAGGTGCTTAAGAAATAGAAAAATTAACTGGACGCTCACTTTTAAATGAGTTGTTGAAATTTAATTTAAGTATCTGAGAATGAAAGGACAACTTTTATTACGCCTTCCAAAATGAGATGTGCACATAATTTTACAAAGACTGAAATATATCAATCAAGAGAGGGTTTGATGTCCTGAAGATATAATAAACCCCCTGATCCCTCAATTTCCCTCAAAATGAAACAAATCGAAATCAGCCACTGGAAGAAAATGAGATCTGAAAGCTTACTTTTGGCATTGCACTAGTGAGTAAAATTGATAGATGAAGTTAGATGAGATTAATCACTTAGATTCCAAAATTTTACATTTCAGAATGGCATGTATCCAGTATTAGCTCCAAAGAGCACATTGTTTATTTTCAGTTCCTTATCTGATAGCAAGATATTGACAGTTCGGCTAAACATCTGTAAAGCAAGGGGAAACCCCTGATATTATTATAAGCATTGATCATGCTCAATCAGAATTTGGGCTTAGTCATTAAGGGAGTATAACTCTTAACGACTGCTTGGGTCTAGATGTCTTAAAAACCTGAAGAGGGCGCCAAACTACCCACTGCTGCTGCTCCAGCTGAGGAGAGACTTGCTGCTTCAAATAGAATTTTTCTGTCTCAACAAGTGGAGCATATTATTTCTTTTTAAATTAGCTATAAACAAAGATTTTACTCTTTTATTCATACGAATCACTTGTCACAACAAACTAGATTCTGACTATTTTAACTTGGGTCACAAAATATCTGAAAGCAATCAGCTTAGAAATCAGGTTTACTTTTATATATTTATGTAAAACACAATGAATTAATTAATTATTATTAATTAATTAATATCATAAATTGCGCAGACGCCTCACTGGGTTTTGCTTCATATCCCTATGCCTGTTTGATCAGGGATCATACTGTTGAGCCTCTGTCTTTAACCATTTATCTGAAAAGTATACCATTTACTTCTCCACTGGGGAAAATATTACACTAATTAAAACCATTTAATTGAAATTGTGTTGCTAGGAAACAGCTTTTAGTCTCTGCATGCTCTTGATATTACCACTAACACTTAACAGGAAAAAAAACACAAAACAATAAAGTGGGCTCATTCACAGTATAATATTTCCCGTACTTTGAAATAGTCTGTATGGCCACCTCTGTGTGACAATGGTGAAAGTGAAACACGTGTAAACGTGCATGATATGTCTTTTCTCTCGCTCTCTTTAGAACACTTGTAGTCACTCTAATAGAATATCATCAAATTGAGATTTTCTCAATCCCCCCCCCCCCCCCCCCCCCGGAACTGCCTGCAGGACGCCCGAAGGGCCTATACCGGGACCCCATTTGGGAACCACTTAGCCCGACTTCCTTAAAACTTAAAAAGTTGTGCATTGCCAAAAAAAAAAAAAAAAAAAACAGTTCCCGAAAAAATGTCGGCCTGTGGCAGAAGCATCACCAGCACCAGTAGGAAGAGCTGCATACACCAGACTAACACAGACATCCCACTATTTCGGGCCAAAAGTAGTCTGCTGTAGCAGATGAGTGCTACATGACAGACAGCACCTCATCCACCCTGTCTGATAAAGGAGGAATGGTGAAACATGAGCAGGCGGCGGTGTAGACTGTTTTTGGGTGGTGATTGCAAAGGTCTGTCAAAGCTAGATCTCTTGAATTCCAATGCTTCCATCTCCCTCTCTCTCCCCCCCTCTCTCTCCTTCTCTCAGCATCCAGCAGCTGCGCCTCTCATGCCTTTCCTGACGCTGAGCGAAGCCTCCCATACAGATGAGCGCCTGGAAGCCACGCACCTCTTGACGTAGCTACAGACCGGTTGCGGTGCCACTCTGTCTCCGTAGCACGTATTGCGCAACGTGACCGCTGCTCAACTGGCACCACGGCGGGCACATCCGGCTCCCACCGTCGCCTGAAATCGCCAAAAAGTGGTGTGGTGACGCCGAGACAACCGAAAGCATCGCCGGGGAGCTGTGGATAAACCATCCGGCTGCTCCTGACCGGTCTGGACCCTCCCCTCCCCTCCCCTTGCCTTTCTTTCTTTTCTTTTTTTTCTTTTTTTTTGCCACCGGGAGAGATGAGTCGAGCGCGCGGCATCGGGGTGCAGTCGGGATGTGACTATGTGAGCGCGAGAGCCTCCACTGTATACAGCAGCAGCTGGACTACTTTAAAGCGCAGAAGGTGAAAAGTGACAAATCTGTCAGTGTTTTTATTATTATTATCATTATAATTACTATTATTATTATTATTATTATTATTATTATTATTATTATTATTATTATTAAGCAGAGGAGGTGCTTTCGTTTGACAGCTCGCAGTCACCGCAGCAGTAAGCAGCAGAAGCAGCAGCCGTGGAGAGAGCTATGTTCGTGGGTACCGAGCCGCAATCCGCTTGTAGTCGAAAGAACCTGCGTGTCCCCGCGGGTCTTTGCTAAAGTCTACGGAATCGGTGGAGCTCACCTACCTGCAGTGGAGGAGAGTTTTTTTTTTTTTTTTGTTCCAAGGCCAGGCTTTCTGCAGCCCCACTCCCCGCGCCTGCCTGCTTCTCCACGTCCTCCGTGGTGGTTGTGTCTCCGCGAGCGCTCCGCATTTTTTGGGATTGCGTGACACTTCCCATTAAACCGACCGTTACCTGACTCTGTTCTCCTGCTGCGCCCATACATACCTTTACAGCGAACAGTTGGCGGAGGGAGGGGTGGGGGAGTCGGGGTCTAAATCAGTCTTACGTGTGGATCGGAGCGGTGCCCGTGTCTATGCACCTCAGCCACACCGCCCCGGAAAGGACTTCTCGCTTTTGAGAGCTGGATATGCAGAGATTAACGTGAAAAGGATGGATCTAACTATCTGTGTTTTGGGGCTGTTGGCGCTCATCGTGGACGGCATCCGTTGTCAAGGAGTGTATGGTGAGTTTTTGCAATTTACTCCAAATGCGATAATGACCTTGTAAAATGGAAGGGAAAAAGTGGTTTCTCATAAATCGCCTGTTGTAATCCCCTTTAAATTCACAAGGAGAAACGAATGAATGAAAGAAATGCAAAATCAGCTTGCCCCAGGTTGACAAAGCAGGTCTGAATGTCACGTTTGAATAAGGGGGGCTCCGAATGCCCCGAGGTTATACAGCAAATCGCGTGTGTAGCCAATCATACACAGCCCCTTTTCTCATCCAATCCATCACTCACGGTGGTCGGTGAGCAGGCTAAATTTAGGAGGGAGGGGGGCATCCAGTGGATTGTTACAATGAAGCATGCTAGATTTTGTCTCGAATCCTTCCGACTGCAGATGATTTGTTAGTTATAATTCAAATGGTGGACGTGGCAAGCACCTTACATTAGGCCAGATACATTTTTTTGAATGTCATCCATTAAGGCTATAATCTGTTGAGCAGCGACACTTGGCACGCACAGTCATGAATGGTTTTCATGTGTGGTGGATCAGTCTGCCCACCTCTTTCGTATGTCTGTCTGTCTGAATTTGTCTCCCTCTCCCAATAAACACGCTTAGCAAGGAGCACACATTTCCGTCTGTGGTTGTGCAACCAGTGGCACAGATCATATCTCAAGTGAATCGTCATCCACAGAGCACCGGCAGCAGCAGCAACAGCAGCACTCTGAGTGATTCATGTGCCCTAACATGGGACATGGACTTGAGTTGGACAGCCCTGACCTCTCTGTAGTAACAGTGGCTGTTAGGGGACATTGTCAGGTCAAGTTAAGATGTGGGATTGTACGTTTCAGAGGCCGTTGCCAAGCGCTTCAAAAGATCTTTGTTGCCATGGTGTGTGAGTGTGAGCGCAGAGATGATGTAGCAAGAAAAGGTTACTGTGAGCATGACAGGAACAGTCATGGTGTTGCATCTGACTAATGATGCGCCAGGATTTTATCTGTTCTCCTCCTCTGGAGAAAGGAGGTAAATGAGATAATAAATCACAGCATATGCCCCAGCAGCCGTGGCATGACTGTTCATTTGCTTATACAGTTATTCCAATTACCTTATTTCTCCCACACCTGACACCTGTTGGAGCGTTATTTCACATTGAATCACATCTGAAAATGCGAAGGGTGCGCATACACAGACACACACACACACACACACACACACACACACACACACACACACATCGATTTTATATCATCTTCAAACCTCAAAGCGGCACTCATTAAGCAGTCTCAGATTTGTACTTTAGGTGTTGTTTGGAGTTAGCGAATTACTCGAGTTACGTATTAAGCCCGAGGGCAGAAGTTCTCATCAAACATTGATGCCTAAAGAAATCATTGCTTTTGCTCGATTCAATAACCACTAAAGCGGCCTTGCGAGATATATTCAGGTCAGGCAGGCATGACACTGACTATCAAAACTGATGTCTGATTAAAGCTGTGGATTCTTGGTGTGAGCAAACAGTCTACGGTGCAGCATGTGCAAGCTCATTAGAAGGAGTCGTAGCCCATAGTGTTTGATATGATGTTGAGAGAGTGGTAGGTGTTGGGCTTGTAGCAGCAGCAGAAGGGACCGGGTGGGTGGGGGGAAGGTTTAGCAGATGGAACTGTTTGGACGTTCTGTGTTTGCATGTATGTTGTGCAGGCTAAAATGTTCCCCTGAGCTCTGTCAGCCCCCCCGACTTTCCAAAATTTGTGTGCCTCAGTAAAGATTTGCATAAGTCTTGCTTTCTAATCCCACTAACACAGTAATGGGAGATGAGCTGCACAGGTAGAGATAGACAGGTATAGGTTCTCAATCTCAAACTGTTATTCTATTCTTTTGAAAAATGACAAGGTATCGGCAAAAACCTCTAAACTATGCTTAAAGCAAGCTGCGTGCATCTCTTGGGAAGCGCTGTCAGTAAAAAAAAAATCTATTGGTGAGGTTCAAAAGTCAACATTTATTATTGATAGTGGCAAAACATTTGCATGTCCCCGTCAATGTATGCACTGAAGGGTCTGACGCATGGAGGGTGTGGGAATTGTGCACCAGGTGAAAGGCAGTGAGTGGGTGACTGGGTAATGCGAGAAGGGTTGACACATGAAAGTAGCAGTTACCAGGATTTCACGAAAGCTTTCAGGCAGAGCAAAGCTTCACTGCGCTGCACTACATTTGTCACATCTTTGAAATTGGAGTAAAAAAAACAAACAAATTAGCAATAGATATTCTTAGTTTCACATGGTGAACTGCATTTCAATATTCACCCCACTAGATTTCATTATCTTCTTTTTGTTACACTCAAACCATCTCCTATCTTTCCTTCCCACAATTTCTAAATTGACCCCAGTGCTTACAAATGGGACAATTTGCAAAAATGAGACTTTCAGCGATTAGTTTTATCCCTGAGCATTGCTGTACGTCATCATCGGCCGAGTAAATGGTGGAATCATGGTGTAGAAATGAAGAAATCACATACTAGTGTGTTAAGTGGTGCTGCCAGAGTCATTAAAGAGGATTGATGAAGGCTAGTCATCCCTCCATGACTTCAGGCCACAGTGGGAAAAGGAGACACCGCTAAAGTACAACATCTGCTCCTCTCACTCCACTCCCTCCCTAATTCTTGCCTCTTTTTTCACACTTCTCCAGAAGATTGCTCTATTATGCCCATGTCTAATATTTGTTGCATTCCAGATATCCAGTAGGCCAATAACTGCTCCACCATCATAGCAAAATGGAGCTATCCCAATGCGTACAAACCTGGAAATATTCTCAAATGACATTAATGTGTAATGGCAACCAAGCTGTACTAAATAACAATATCAAAAGACTACAAGGGAACATGGCTCCTGTGATATCTCGGAAGTGTTGTTATGCGTGTTACTTTTCTGGAGATGTTCTTCCTCAGTATGTTCTCTTTGCATCAAAGTCAGTCGGCGACAGCTTCCATGGGATGTGCAGATGTTCCCGATCTCGTTTGTGTTTTGCTACTTAAGAGAAAAAAGTTCCTGCTGCTTCCCCTCCCATTCCACTTCTCCCTCACTCGCTTCGCCTTGCTCTCCCCATTTCTCACTTGCTCTCCCTCTCTCTCGTTTGCATTGAAGTCCAACCAATTGGTGGGGTTTCTTTTCATGAGCCCCGGTTCAGACGCTTTGGCTTCTAAGCTATGCAAATGCATTCTGCCAGTGAAACTAAAGCCGTCTTTGTTGGTTCTCAGAGGCCTCCTCCACAGAGTCCTTCATCATTCCCTTGGATCGGGACCCTCACATTTCCCACCGTAATGAGACCACGGATAACTCTATCGCTTCTCCTCCCTCTCACTTTCTGTCTCTGTTTCCTTGCCTGTCTATCTCTTTCCTGTCTCTCCCCCCACTCTCTGGAGGGAAACTGTACGGATGGACGTCTACAGTATATGTGCTTCAATCAGTGGTAAAATAGGATATGCAGCTCAGTATAGCCCAGAACAAGCAATCTGGTGCAGTGGAACTCTTTGCTGTGCACATTGGGGATTACTATGTACCCCTGGGTGGGGCTTCAGATAGCACCAACTTAATCAAACCGAATGTCAGTTCTCTTTGGACCCAGTCCTCTGAGATTGGCACTGAATATACAGTGCAGAGACAATGTTTGATCTTGAAGTCTGAAGCACTCCTGCCGTACTCAGTTCTCACTGGATAATCCTTGACAGTTTTACTTTAATACCCTAATACAGTGTGATTAAGGTGAAATATGTTTTCCATTGTGGTGAATTTTGGAAACCAGATTTCATAATCTCTCCAAATTCAAGTTAAAGCGGTGCTCCATCAAATACTATTCTTTTTTCACAGGTATTCTTATTATCAATTAGTATGCCTACTGGAGCAAGAGAGGGTGAGCAGATCTGATTTTTAGTATGGGTAAAAGTCCATCACCAAACCGTACATGGTAACAATGCACTGCCTTTTGTAAATACACCTGAATGCTGATGCCTTTGAAGAAAAAAATGTAAAAATGCAACACACTGTCCATGGACATTTTTTATGTCCTAGACTTTGGTTGGTCGGGATGTTGCTGGTTCAAGTTTTTGTTACTTAGCTAGCAGAGCATCAGGACTGAGACTCCTAAAGCAATTAATCAGTCCCAGCAAGCATTCATCTTGAGGATGTTTTAAAATGTTGAAAACAGCAGTACTGTTATAGATGTGTGGTGCAAGGAGTATAAGACTCGTAAAAAAGCAATTACTTGGGTGCCTCTGATGTCTGATTTTTTTTAACTTAGGATGACCTGCTCATATTGATTTTTGCCAATTTTGATTTTCTTTTTAAGAACTATAAATGACAGCAAATGCAACAACAATCAACTTTTCTTCACTGCCTAAAGAAATTATTAAACTTTGCAATCTTCCCCAAACTGCTCTAAGATACTTGATCATCTTTCATTTAAACAGCTTAAAATAAAGTGGTGTGTGAAGTGCTCCAAACCCACCTTTACCTTACAAATCTAACCAAAAGCAGGTGCAACAGATTCACACAAAAAACAAATATGAAGTAACTCCATCATTTTCCAGCATGTTTATAAATTCACCAGATAATAGAACATACTCTTTTCTCTTTTTCACTCACCTCCATAATTTTCCTCAAAACTGCTTTGATGCATTGATTGCTCATTCTGAGGCTTCTGGATAACTTTAGCTTTAGCCACTTTGCATTTGTTTGCTTATTTAAAATGGTTAAGTACACCCTGGTAAGGGTGATTTAAGTGATTAGCTGTGTTGTCACCGACAGTTTGCTTTGTCGAACTTTGTATCTTTATTTACAGCAAGGAGCTTCCATTCTAATGACATGTTAGATGCTATGCCCATGTCGCGTATCCATGAAACAACCAGCTTGTAATTGAACATATGGGAGGCTGAGCAGATAGACATCAGGCCTCCCAGGTCACAAATCTGGGAGGAAAAACACAGAAAATCGACCCATGCCGCTTCCTGTTCTATGTGTGGATATGATTAAAGTTTTGGGGGGCTTTTGTGGCTCAGAGCAGTGCTAATGTTTAGCTAGCAACATGTGATTATGACTTCTCAGGCAATTAATGAGTCCCAGCAAGTGTTTATCTTCAGGGTGTTTTAAAATGCTGAAAGCATTAGTACTCCTTTAGCTGTGCAATGCAAGGAGTACAGGAATAGTGACAAACTTATATTCTTTAAATTTATGAAAGATAAGAAATTAAATTCAGGCATTGGCTTTTATAGGGGGTTATTGTAGAAACACTTAATGAACGGTGTAAAAGAAACCGAACAATTAACACTGTAAAACTATACTGTGTTTTAGATTACAATAGGTACACTATAATAGCAGTTTAATGCAGAGTACTTTACTGTAACCAAATTTATTTAGTCCTTGCTGCCTAGTGACCTGTCCTTCAAACTTCCTTCTTCCTTTAACATTGACTTGTTTTGCTTCCAATTCAAAGCTGGAGTAAGTTCTATGACATCAACGTGATGATCAATTTTCTCA
Organism: Diplotaxodon limnothrissa; assembly: GCF_057381915.1. NCBI lineage: Eukaryota > Metazoa > Chordata > Actinopteri > Cichliformes > Cichlidae > Diplotaxodon > Diplotaxodon limnothrissa. The sequence continues at coordinate 5,842,444 of NC_140610.1, read as the reverse complement.
GACTTTCTGAGGCTTCAGAGCTGCAGGAGATATTCTTTTGTATTGAACTGTTTTTTGTTGTAGACATACCACTCATGTAAATCTCTGGATAGGCCCTTAAATTGTTTTTCGGTGACATGGCGCTTAGCTGTGAAGCCAAGAGGTCATGTTTGTTGCCTGTGGTTGTGATCCTGTGGGATGTGTGTCTGTGTGCGCTCTCTGTGCCTCTTTTGGAAATTTTGAAAGATACTTTGCGTAGCTTGGCAGAAGGCAGAATTGGACACAGAGTTGTAAGCTTTAGGGTTGTACAGTAGTGGGGATTTTAACAGTATTGTCAACTACAACAATGTCCTCTGCACAGGAAATAAGCAATTGAATACTTCTCCATAGTTGAAAGCCAAGATAGAGTTGTGCACAGCCAGTAGGAATTGAATATGCTTTCAGTATGGATGTTCATGGAGTGTAATATTTTTCTTCAAGATTTGTGATCCAAACTATAAAAAATATATATAATGCAGCTTTGGCTATTTTGCACACATCATGAACAGCTGTAATACTCTCCTCCTCCTGCTTTGAGGATTTGGATAAGTTCAGGAACACAATTTACCTCTGGATCATTCAAGGCCAAATCCCTACCACAGACCAAAAGAAGCTTATTGTAACCTGGCTGGCTGCTTGAACTGTTAAGCCCACATCCCCAAACCCTGAGCTACTTTTTCTCCCCTACACAGTACCGAGGACAGGAACCTGCTGCTAATGATGTTGTCCTCATTCATTCATTAAGATACTTTCTGGTGCATGTCTGGACCAACCTTTACTTTGTAGTTTATTTAATTATTCTGTGCTTTTAATGAAGTCTTGCATGCCCTCTAATCTGCAGAGAAGCCCCCTCCCCTGCACTGAACCAAAACAGATATTTTCCTTTTGTCTCCTGACATTTTCATGAAGTGGTCATTTTTCACCTTGAATCATTAAAAACAAGATTGAAATCTTAAATGTCAAACTTTGGTCCTGCTAATATTAAAGTGTTCAATAGCAAAGCTTTTATCTGTAGTGATTTCATTTCATGTAATAGTGTTAATATCCGCATGTCGACAGGCACATGGTTAAACTCAGATAAATTAAACCTACAATATCTTGGCTTTAGAAGCCAGACTGGTCAATAACTATGGTGCATTTGCAACATGACGTATGACAGATGTTAATTCCAGAACAAGACTCTCTTTGGCAGTGCAGAATGCTCCCTTTTCTTTTCACCCCCAGTCTCTTATGCCGTTTACATGAGATAACTGGAACATCTGTGAAGGGACTGTCATTTAGACAGATGCAGGTAATTAATATTTAAATACTATTAACTACTGCAGTATTGACCAAAAGCAGTAGTGAGCCTAGAAAAGTAATCTGCCAACCCTGACGTGATTGCTTATAGTTAGATAAGGAAGTGCAATATTTATTGTTCTTATGGTTCTCCACATTTCTATGGTCTAAACACATCTAGTGATGCTAGTGGATAATACAGTAGCCTAATATGTTTCCTGACAGTAATAGAATTTTATTTTGTACAATTTTAAGTATCAGGGCATGCTGACCATGTAATGCAATGTGACATCCCATGTTCCAGTCAGACAAGGACTCTTCATGTGATCCATCATCTTTCACGATGTCATTTCCTTTCTGTGCTATACTCAATACCTATAAAGTAAACATTGCCAACAGCTACATATGAATGACACTGATCTGTAAATGTCATTTATGGCTCCAGTTTAAGCATAAAAGATGGAGATTTACATGCACTGCTAGCGTATTCTGACACTGGCCTCATGCAAATCTGCTTTGAAAAATGATTCCTATTTTCTGCTCGCACTCTGGAATTGGATAAAAAAAAAAAAGAGGAGTTTTCTTTAGAGAAGGTGAGGGAGTGCTGCTGTTTTGCATTATCTCAAATCCCCTGCATACTGTTAGTCCACCCACGAAGGATGTTCCATAATGTGTTACCTGAGGATAGAAAAACTGCGTCGGACTGACATCTCCATCACCCATTCATTTTGTTTTGTTGCTATTTTTATTATTAGTGCATGGACTTCAATGAACTCCACCCATAAAAAAACAATTCTAGTAAGACAGAGTGAATGAACACGGTTGTCAGTTTATAGAGCATTACATTTCCAGAGTAAGCAGTCATAGTGGTAGGTCTTTACTGGAGTAAAAAATGCAACACTTCACTCGAACATTTACAGTAAGAAGGAATAAACATACAACAGAGTAAATATTACCACTTCCAAATGTGAGAGGTTACAACAACAAATTTACTATGGACGCAATCAGCCAGCTGTTTCCATTTCTATTATGAGAATGATATCTTAACTCTGGATGCTTACTGATACCATGTATTGGTCTGATACCAGTGTTATTGTAACGACTATACTTGTAAAGTAGATCATACTTTGGTGATTTAGGTAACATATGGTTCAACTTAAACATATTTATAGAATATAAATTAACACGAATGAAATAAAAGTATGTAAAAACTATTTATTTATTTGGTTCATAAAGACACTCATTAGGCTGCTGCACACTGCTGTTACTTGGAGTTGGGCTAGTTTTCCCTTTTTCGTGCACAGCTCTAGTTCCAACTAGTGTCCTTATAAGTTCTCTCAGAATGAACGTAAAGAGTAAATTTAATAAATAAATAAATAAAGCCAAAACATGCAAGACAAGTGGTCCCCGTAAAGGTGGGAACAAACTTGTTTCAACACTTGGGGCAAAAACACATAGTTGAGTACAAACAGGCTAAGAAGACTCAGGCAGAGGAGATGCTAGCAGCTTTTGATGCGCAACCCTTGTACAGCTGCTGTTATTGTGTATATATTTATTTATATTTAGATTTCTTCATACATTCTTATATAGTTCTATATTGTGTATTGTGTATTTTGTTGAACAGTTATTTTATTTTCAACTTTAATTTATATATTTTATCTTATTCTTCCCAGTTAAATTTACCCTTCATTCTAATTTGTGTTGTACAGTTATTTCATTTTTAACCTTAATTTATATTTTATTCCTTCCTAGTTAAATTTACCCTTTTTAATTTTTCATATTTATTTCCTATCTTATTCATAGCCTTTCCTTTTTTGTTTTCTTTAGGTCACGAGCAGTTGTCCAAGCATTTCACTACATATCGTACTGTGTATGACTGTGTACGTGACAAATAAAATTTGAATTTGAATTTGAATTTGAACCCAAAAGGAAACAAATGACTCAATTGAGCACTGCTGCAGCACTCGCTAGTTTGATTTGAAATTAGTGATGCATGGTGGAAACGAGGGACTTTAAGTAGCTACTTAGGCTACTTTTATTCTTACATTTGACCCATGTTGCATCACTGGACATAAAGCTGTGTTGCTGCTATATCACAGTAACGCTGCTGCTAGCACCTTGTTTCAGTAGGTCCACACTTTGAATTCTGTCTGTTATTAATGACAATATCAGCAAAGAATAGGAAATGCTCCTCATTTACTTAGATATATAAATGCTACTCTCTTTAAGCTGAAAGTGTTGATAAAGCTGTTTAGTATTTTTCCCTATAGTATATTGTTATAGATATCATGGCAGATTTTCTTTAAATATTGTTGAGGATATATCACCCACCCCTACCGAACATACAAATAAAAGCTTTTGGCCTTGCTTCGAATACCTCAGAATTACTGACCTTTTGCTGTTAGCTTTTCCTGTGCTACATTAGCCCCTGCCATTAGCTGCTGCTGTGAGATAGTGAAGTAAACACAGAACATCTCAGAACTAAACTGAATGGATCGGCCCATAGATTGACTCCACGTCACCAATATCACGGTGAGGATTGTTTCGGTTTTCTGCAAAATGGATCAAAAGCTCTGACTCACAGCTAAGTGAATCATTCATTAACATCTCACACTGTATTTGCTTTGTTGTATCTGAAATTAAACTCATTAGCTGAATTTAGTTAATCACATTCCGCACTAAATTTCATTTTTTCTAACATATACTCATGACACAGTTTGTCTGTTATATGCTTTGCAGCTTGTTCAGCTCATGAGTGCTGTATGCTGTATAGGGATAGATAAACAAGACCAGATGCATAGTGAGGAGCTGTAACTGTATATGGTGCATGTTGATAAGAACAGATGAAAATACCCCTTTACCCAGGTTTAGAATTTGTGCATAAATGGAATAAACAGATGTATTTATGCTTCCAGAGAATGAGACAAAGTGACTGTTATTGCAAAAGACTGTGTCAAAATTCATTTTGTACATCGATAATTCATGGGTTTTCAATATCACATGAGCTATAACAACTGCTAACCTTATACTGCTATTATATTTGTTAAGCCTGCAAATACAGTATATACAGTATATTTTTAAGATGTATTCAGCGACTTGGCTTTCAAGCTCTTTTCACTCTGAATGTGTTTTTATATCTTGAGTTATCATTTCCACAATTGGCATCACTTCAAATTACAGAGAATTATACATGTTACCCAGCTTCAAAGTGACGCGAATGATGAAAGCACCTCATTGAATATGAATTACTCCTGTCTCAAGTTATGCATCTTGCTCGATTGAATTGTCTTTGTTAAGACAAACTGGCAGGACCTACATTTACACACATGAAGTACAAATCACTCAGCAATCCCAATAGGTGGCTTACAAGAGCAACAGAGATCCTTTTAGCAGCACTGTGCAGGAAATAAAAAACAAAACAAAAAAAGAAAGCCAGGGAAGGATTGGTACGTTGTGGCACCCACAAGAGGCTAATGCCAACCTTCAACTATGTCACTTCAGCCCACACAGGCATCCTTCCTAAGTGCTGCTCCTGTGAAGTGATGTCTGTTGTCATGGTGACAGTATGTGAGCCTGGCATTGCACGTCCTCTGACTTCACCGCTGCCTTCCTCGCTCGCTTCTTCCTTCCCTCTCTCCCTCGCAGCCTACCCACATTCTCTCCTTCCCCTCACATGCCAGCAAATCAATCGCTGAAACAAATGTGAAGTGATTGCAGAAGCGCAAGCTTCTCGCAGCATCCTTACAATTGCGCAAGAGAGCAGATAAAATTGCTGTGTGGCGTGGAGTGGGTCGGGGGAGTGGGGGTGGTGTTGGGAGGGGATGATGAGGCGAGGGTGGTGGTGGTAGAAGGTTGGGTTGGTGGGGGTGTTGAGACAGAGTCTCTTCAAAATTCAGCACTGTTTCATTGCTGAGGCAACTCTAGGATGGAGCTTAGTTATCTTTTTAGAAAATACTGCTTAAGCTTCTCTGACAAGAAGGAACAGTAGCAAAGTACCTTTGTTGACAATGATGACTTCAGTAGTTTCACTTCAGAATAAATGCCAAACATGCCATGCAACGCAGAATGGGGGACCTTCCTATAGAGACAACTTTGCATAAATCTCCTAACAACTCTTCTCCCCACCTAATAGTGAAAATGCATTTTTCCCCTCTTCTCTTAAATGTAGGCAGTAACCTATTGGCAAAAGGAGACCGAGCCTGTGGAGTTGTACTGTGGCTCTGCACAGGCACTGTGAAATTTTAACACAGATGACCGTGCAGTTTGTGTGAGTGTGGAAGGATGTGTACTCGTTTTCTGTGTGCGTGCGTGCTTTTTCATCTATCTAGGGCAACACTTTGCTGAGATATTAATTTAGCAGTGTGATTTATGACCATGTTCACACATCATTCTGTCGAAGCAGGACTCATCATGGATGGCGAACGTGCCTGAAAGTGCCTGTGAACGTGTGATTTAGTCATTATGTATGCTTTTGTACTTGCTTTTATACTTACTGCACCTCCCACCATTTTTAAAAGGATATCCAACTGAGTGCTAAGCCCTTTTTTGTTATTTAGCTTTCTGTGTATCCCTCAATAGTATCTAAAAACCTTATTCTTCTAACAGAAATTCACGATGTAATAACTAATCTCTTTAGCGCCATGCTCTCTTCATCTCTCCACCAGACACAGTATATCCCAGAGGCTCTTATATAGCCATGGGGATAACCTCAAGCCCTGCACTGTCAGTTAATGGCTTCCTATGCCAAAGCAAGCAAAGTCATCTCTAGTACGCAAAGCACTTCTTCATTGAGATTTTGTTCAGTGGAAAAAGGTGGAGGAAGGAAGGTATAATGCAGATCTCGCAGAGTTTTTGCCCAGTCCTGCACGTCTGCTGTCTTCCCTCGTGTTTATCCTGAACACTTCTGCAAAGGCTTTGCTCAATTTAAGTATAGTAGCCACGCATCAGCTGTTCAGAACAAGAAATGCCCAGAATCTGAGAAAAACTAGTTGACTCGTGCTGTCAGCAGCGCCCACTTAGAAATCCAAGATTTGTGCTGCAGTAATTAGCGGTGGCTCTTGAACGAGTCTATATGTGTCTGCTCAGCATCACATGTGTTTCTTTTTGGAGAGCTTGCAGTTTCTTTGGCCAGTTCAGATTTTTGACATCAGGTCAGAACCTACAGATTTAAAATTTGTCTTGTTCTGTACCCCAAGAAACCCTACCTGCTACTAAGAATTCTTCTGTGTAATTATCAATAAATGTTCATGATTAAACTTTTTTACTAACTAACTTCCAATTTGTTCATATCTACACTTGTTAGAAAGCCTGCTGTAACTCTCGCTCAAACAAATATCAAAATAAAGTGCTCCCAATTGTCGCTTTTCTATATAAATAAAACTAATAACTGCAGTATATTCCACTTCATCTAACATGAACAACATGTCTGCATCTCTCTGTAATTAGCCTAGACCACCAAAGCATTAGTCTGCTCTTCTGTGCCACTATGTTCAGCTTTTATGGGCACTTGAAACAATACTGAATGAGCTGAACAGGCTGTGTTAGAGCTGAGGCAAATAAATGTTGAATAGAATTTACTTTAGATGAAATTATTGCGTTGCAGAAAAGGAGGAACCAAGAGTGACTATATGAAGGTTGGTAAAGCCTTAGAAAAATAAGGAAGAGTGCATCAGATGATGCACATGCGATTTAGTGGCTATTGCACTTACATTTAGAGAAATGATGTCAAATGTTGTTTCAAGAAATAAACATCACAGTTTTGCATTTATTGCATTTCTGTATAGCATATTGCTACCAATTATCAAAGTTGCTGTCTGCACTGCTGCAGCCTGTAGTTACAGTCATATGATAAATAAGATTTTCACAGGACTCTGTTCTTTTCGGGGGTTCTGTAGGAGTTTTGCTGCTCTCCTTGGGTTTGTTGCCCTGTTGTATTGCCCATTCTGGGCTATACTTTAGCTGTTGGACAGATGGCCTAAAATTTGACTCTAAAATAATTTGGTATACAGAGGAGTTGTTGGTCAACTCAGTGACTATAATGTGCCCAGGTTCTGTGGCTGCAAAGCAGACCTAAATGACAGCTCCTGCATCACTGTGGGTGTTAAGAGTTTGTGCTAATATGCTGTTTGGTTTTAGCCAAACGTAGTGCTGTCCATTTTGTCCAAAGAACTTAGTTCCATAAGATCTGTGATTTGTTCAGATTCAGCTTTGTAAACCTAAGCCGTGCTGCCATGTTCTTTTAGAGAGAATAGGCTTTCTCTTGTCAGGCCTTCCAAACAACCCATACTTGTTCAGTCTTTTTCTAATTGTGCTGTCACGAACTTTAACATTTAACATGCTAACTGAGGCCTGTAGAGTCTAAGATATAGCTCTTTGACTTTTTGGAGCATTGCAGATTATGTCTTGAGGTGACAGTATATTTGCCACTGCTGGAAAGATTGTGGGTTTGTGTTAGCGCATACCTGAATGCTCCAGACTAGCAAACTGGCAAGACGTCAGCTTTTATAGAGGACCTCACACTCACTGATGATCAGGTAATCAAGTACATTTGCTTAACAACACCTGACTGCTTAATTTTGCTCTGGACTGCATAGAAACCTTTTTTCACACGACTGTATATTTCTGATGAGGTGATCATACTGGGCACAGGGTAACAGACTCTGATGTACATGCATATTTGACACTGATCTCTTAAAATGTTAGCAGTTATGGCGAATTCCTGTTTCACAGAGATCAACATACAGAATGTCATGCATATATGAAACAGTGAGAATCAGTTGAATTCAGAGCCAAACAGAGTTTTCCCAGTCTTAAGAAATACCAACCTCACTTGCCCAAATATCTGAATAGAGAGAGACAGTTGGTAGTCCTTTTTACTTGTCTTTCATGTCAGTTAGATGTGTTTAATCTTAAGCTGACTGAAGCCTAAAGGAAGCCTCCTCAAATGCCATGTTCACAGCTTAAGCTGACCTCCTGGCCTTATTTTCATCATTTCTGCTTCTCCCAGATTCCCTCCATTGCTATTTCCCTTGTTTACAATAATATTACTCCCTTTTTATTCAGCGTACTTCCTAAGAATAAGAAACGGTCTTGTTCGAGCTTTCTAGCGCCTCTTCAGCCATGTGATTACCATGCGACGGTTGCTAAAATATATGTTGGAGCACAGTTTATATCTGTCTGTCTTTTGGTTGTAATCAAAGGTCTCTCCGCAAAGCAGAAAAGCTTCCCTCAACAGCGTTTTTTTTTTCTTTCTGATGCTAACAGCCAGACTCACCATGGATTTTATCCTCCAAGCTCAATTGGGGGTTAGCTTGATTGTGTGAAATTGCAGATCAATAGTCGATTTGATTGTTTAGGGACTGCTGTGTCAGTCCCAAGTTCTTCAAGAAGAACATCAGTATTTTAGTGATTTATTCTAAAAAATAGTAAACATAGATTCCCAGCTGATTTTGACCACAGACATTCGATATCCATATTACCTGCAGGATTGAAATAAATGTTAATGCGTGCCTCTTTTTGTTATGTTGTAGGTGTATTAATCAAACGCATCTAGTGTATTTCCCTGTGGTGACACAGGTGACTTAACACTACACAGATATCAGAGATTTATCAGCTTCACTAAAGGAGAAGTGGTGCTCTAGGCCATTTCATCATGTTATTAAACGAAATGACTAATCTTGTATAATTAAAAATATACTACAAAATCAATTTTATTGGATGGTCTGGTGGAATATGATTTCCCTCTTGCCTTCGGGACCCTGTTTTAAAGTAAAAGGAAATATTAAAATCATTAACTAGTGTAGGTAGATGTAATAAAACATATACTGAATTCTTTCATTCCAGGATGTTGTGATTTAAATGAGTTGAGTTTTGCTGGTTTCTGTGCTCGGTGTGCTGATGTGGAACCATGTAGTTATTAAGTTTGTTGTTAAGTTTGTAGTTAAGTTTGTTGATGTGGATATTAAACAGCTAGAAATCCCTGCTTCTGCCACAAGAACCGAAGACTTCAAAACAGCTTATAAATACGCCAATAAACCTCAACATATTAGTGGATGTGCGGCTCCTCTTGGCTCAGCAGAGGAGTCCATGCAAATCTGGTAATAGAGTCTCTGAATGCATTAGTAATGCTCTCCAAAGAGGTGGGACCTGGGTGGTGTTTCCATATTGCTATCCATATTTATATCATAAGCCACATATCAACACATGCTGATAATATTCATGAATTCTGTAGCTAGTGATCCAGCTGAAGCAGAATAGCAAAATGTGGCTGCCCCCCCTCTGCGGTGAGTGCCTCCTGTAGTGGGTGTCTTACATGTTGATGTATGTGTGGGTGCACGCGTGCACTTTTGTGAATGTGTGTGTCTGTTGTTGTGTGCGTTCCCCGTGGATTTCTATGATGCTACAGAGGTAATTGGATGTGTGACGCCCACCAAAAATCCCCTTTAGCCCTGGGCAAGCGCTCTTTCAATCCCAGCATGCCTCTGTGGAAAGCACAACCCAAAGGAAGGCTTATTCTTTCAACTGGCAAACATCAAATGGTTCCCTGTTCTCTCCATCACAGGCTCTGTCTCTCTGCTCTGCTGTAGCGTTAGGGGGAAAGCCCATTAACATGTAATGACAAGACCGTACACATGCGTGGCAGTCGTAGAGGAACACAGAGTTGAGGATGCACACTGTGCTCACCACAATTTTCCTCGTTAATAAACGTTGATTTTTTTTTTTAGTGACAGCTGTTAGGAAGATTGGGGAAATTATTGTTCACTTGTGGAGCAGATACAGCTTTAGGGCAGAAGCTCGAAAGTATGAGGGGAAGTTAAACTGTCCCTGATGGGTGGAGATGTGCCTAAGCCATGGAAGACCATCAGAATTTAATTAAGGCAGTTTAGCTGCTGTAGTTTGAACTTTGATTATGTAAGGAATGATTAATACATCAATAATAGCTTCTAAACAAGCAGCAGAATGAGGATTTAAGTTATTTGCAGTATTGTGTTGTAATACTGGATACTCCTGTGGAGATGCACTGCTGTGTTTGCGGCACAGACATGGCACGTTCAGTTCTTACAGCTGGTATATTTAAGGATTGCAGCTACAGTTATTTTCATCCAGGGTCAGGAAGTGAAACTGCATAGGCATCATTAGTGTTTTTAATGCTTCTTTATGCACCCCTTCATTATCTTCTTTCTCTTCTTCTCTCCTGATACCACGTTTTCTTCATCAAAACTGGCAAAGATGATCTTCAGGCAAAGCCTCACAAAAGTTGTCATATGGATTTTTGAATGCATCGGTTGTCGCAGCCACTTGAATTCTGCGGCAGAGCTGCCAAAAAGGAAATGAGGTCACATCTTAGCAACGCTTTGATCTGTCAAAGCCAAAGTATATGGAGTTGGAGCCTCATTTGGAGCAAGCACAAAAAGGAATTAAAAAGTAGAGCGTTTTGCATGATAGCTGTTAGTATTTTTTCACTGACTGATTCTTCTGTCTGATAATACTGTGGGAGATGTCATCCATGACCGCCAAATATGATTTTAGAGTTTTAAAAATGTCACAAAATTAATCAAGTGAATTTTAGATTGTTTAGAATGTAAACAGGAAGTGAGGTCATGCCTCGGAAATTCACAAAAAGGCCAAATTCGGTGTAAAAAAAGTGTAATTTGACCCTTCAACAAGTAACATAACTCTAAAGGAGTCATTTTTTACTTTTTTTTCAGTTTGAATCCAAAAATGGCAAAGATGCATTGTTCTTCTTTTTAAATCCAGCATATTATTCATAGTTGAGAATGAATGACTGCCTTCTAGAGGATGCCATAAACTGCATTTGCAAAAGCAGAAAGATTAAGAAGCTGAAAAACGATCAATAAGGAAAGACAAACGCTACTGATGCCTACACAGCTTTGCCGCTTAGCCCCGAATTAATTACTAAACAGTTTTTGATAAACTTCTTCGACTAATTGAGATTTAGGTGATGTTCATCTTCTGCTCCAGTTGTCATTGATTTCATTACAAAGTAGTCTGGACTTCTCAACATTCAAATTTACAAGGCTTTCTTTCCCTTTGTGGTTATTAATGTTAATCCCCTGTGTAATACACAATGTGTGATGTTTCTTTAGTGTACCAGAGCTAGTTTTTTAACCTGAAGGTTGATTAATAATGCATGACAAAGAGGGGGTCATAATAGGGTTGCTTACTCAGGAGGATTCCTTGTTTAGGAAATTAGATTTTAACTGCAGGTGAATATTAATCCTTACAGTAATTCTCCTCATTAGATCAAGCACACATATGAGCATGCTAAAAAGAAAGCGCAAACTCTTTAAAGTCTACAGTTTTACAAATCAGAGCATAAAAAAAGTAAATACTACCTCAGATGAACAACAACACGTGTCATATAACAGAATGTCACTATTTATTTAATAAAAACTAAACCAAAATACAGAATCAGTGAGGTCCTGCTAACTTAATGTGCTTGATTAACTGATCGTCATTACGTTGGAGTCCCTGTGCTGGTCTGATGTGCTTTAACTCGGTGAAAACGAGGAAAGACATCAGCAATGATCTTAGAGAAGCAACTGTTGCAATGCTATTTGCAAACAATATGAAGTCTAGCATGAAGTCTACAGTAAGAAGATTAAATATATTCAAGACAGTTGCCAAGCTTACTGGGAGTCGACATCCAAACAAATTTACCCCAAGGTCAGACTGTGTAATGCTCAGAGACACGGCAAAAAACCTTGAGAGCTACATCTCTGATGCTACAGCATGTAAAATGTCAAAGTTCATGACAGCACAATTAGAAAGAACTGAACAAGTATAGTTTGTTTGAAAGGGTTTCCAGCTTAATAACACCACAATGATGTGAGAGACTGATAACATCATACTGAAAATGATTTCTTCTTATTGCTGCTAAAGGTGCTCATTAAATAAATCGCAGCACTGTGTTAAACGTCACATGTTGTTGTTTAAATTTAAATTTAGGTTATATTTAAAATTAATCTTAAAACTTTCTCATGACCAGATGACATTATGTCCTGATAACTTAAATCTAAAAGAACTTAAAGAGGCTGTATTGTTCTCAACTAGTCACACGTGCACAAACATGATGGCGTGATGGTGCACGTCCTGTTAAAACTGTTAAAATCTCTCCAGCTGGCAGTGTCGGACACTTGTCTGTGAATATGTACATTTGTGTGTGTGCCTGTGTAAATGTCGTCCATGGACATTTGTATGTGTTAGCCTCTGCAAGCTCTCTTATTCCAGCAGTCGGGCCTCCTGCTGATTCACACACTGTAATGGGCAGAAAGAGAGAGAGAAGGGAGAGGATCCTTCTTTTCTTTCCTTCCTCTGTTGTTTATCTATTTTGATTCATCTCGGGATATTTCCGTGACCTTGTTTTAGAAATTGCGTAATAGGCTGCTGGAGGTTTGGGCAAAGGGCAAGGGGTGTGGAGGCAGCGGCGGCTTGAGGCTGGACACTGATCTAAACTGTGATGACAGCTTAGGCTTTTTCTCTCTCACCTCCTCCATACTCTTGAGGGGAGGTGAGAGTGTGGCGACAGAAAGAAACCTTAAAGACATCAGGGGATTTTTGTCATTGCCCCAAACACAGTTTACTAAGGAAGATGTTAGTGAACAAAAGAGCACTCTGAACCGTGCGCTTCACTCACACTTAAATGGAAAGAATCACACTTGCACGGCTGGCTTTCTGCTCCTTTATGTTTCACTCCCATGCTCTCTCTCTCTTTCTCTCTCACACACACACACATATGCACGCTCATTCAGGGAAAACAAGAGGGAGAAGCCCTATGACTCATTTATTTCACCATTAAGTGGCTTGTTGTACATGTTACAAGGTTATTTGCCGCAGCCGAAGTGGGAGTAAGCCACGATGATAACGTCATTAAAACGCCAAGAGGGGAACAGCTGTGGGAATTGCTCACTGGCTTGTCTGATGACATAATATGCTAAAACTCAATAAATTATGGCATAAAATTGCATGGTCACACACGGACCAGTTGCAGCTGTGAGTACTGCAAAGATCTTCTCGAGGAAGCTGAAATAGGGTTCGATTTTTAAATGAACCGATTCAATTAGGAGCGGGCGATATAGAGAAAAACTTCCATCATTGTGTACATGTGATTAATGGAAGACTTAAAGCAAGTTTGCTTGTGTTGATTCTAGTGAAGTAAATAACTGAAAAGTCACAAAAGTGATGAACAAATTATATACAAATCCAATACTGCTGCAAAGCAAAATGATCCTCGCTGATTAGAGAAAATGCTTACAATGGTCTAACACACATAAATAATAAGAGCTAGCCATGCGAAATATATATATTGATATATAACAGTTTTATTTCCAATATATGTCTTTTCTTAATGCAGACTAAGTGCAGCGTTTGTCACTGACACGTTCAGAGAGAAGACAAAATAACATCATCTACTGCAGTGCCGTTGAATACCCCTATAGTATATGGTGCTGTTTGATTCTCTTAATGTTGCTTGTCAGTTACTGTCAAATTAATGCATCGTGTTATTGCGTAGTATTGCATTGCTGTATTTTAACTGTGTTCATGCTGTTCATCTACTCGGAGCACATTCTGTTCATAAGGTCCAGACTCTAATTATTTAGACTTTTACACATATCGCCTTTCACTTGACGTCCTGTGCTTTAGCACATTTAATTTAAAATAAAATTATGAGTTCTGGATTAAAGTACCAGCTTTAATTTGATTAGGTTTTTATTGTGCTGCTATTATGTATAGAGAAAAAAAAATACCCTCTCATTTGGGAACACTGTATCTTTATTTAGGCCTTCATTAAAGACGCAGGGACTACAGTTTTGTGTGATGTGCTGATACAGATTTTGGCAGATTATCACTGAGACCATATACAGTGCTTAACAAATTTAGTGGACAACTCGTCTTCAAAGCAAGAACACACAAAGATTTTAGAAATTTGTCAAAAACTTGTTTGAAACTAAAAGTTATATTTTTAAACTCCAATTTTAAACTCGACACTGAAAGGCTGAAAATAATCAAGCGTAACATTCAACCATTAAAACAAATTTTTCTGTTCATGAATGCAAGTAGATAATTATAATTTGACATTTTAATTTAAAAAAAGTAATGAGAATACTATTTTTTGTAGAACATTAAACTGATTTGATGGTCTGATTTGCTCTGTTATCACAAATGCTTTCCCTCATGGTTTGGCAAATTTTGTGTCTTCACTGACAGCGAGGAGCTTCCACACTAACGGCGCGTTACGGCATGTGGCCGTGAGTGCATGCACAATTGTTTGTATTCACTGCTCTGCGTGTGCTGGACATGCATGAAATGGACTGGCTTGTCATGTGCTGATAGATTGCAAGGCAAGTCCAGAAAGCTGATATTAGCCAGAGCCAGTGTTCATCAGTGCATCTTCCTACTGTAGAGGGCTGCAACAAACCTGTTCCCTGTGCAAGTTAGGATTGTGGCCTTGACTCACAGCCACTGGCACAGTTACCCCATCACTGAACCTCTGCTTTGCTTGATCCATTACTGAGCTGTGATACCTCTGACTGGTGAAGTGTTTGAGATGAGATCCACCACACTCCATTAAGCAGTTTCTGCTCAAAGGGGGGTAAAGTAAATCAGGTTTACTGCAGTATATTCTTTTTCCGGCTTCATTGAATACATGTAGAATACTGCCTCTGTCCGTGGTAATAGCACAGTTTTATGGAAGGTTGCGTCTGAGTCTAATGTTTGCAAATAGATTTTGGCCTTGTAAACCAGGCTGCCACAGTGCAAAGCCAATGCCTTTGCCAGAAATCTTTAACATACTATTATACTCTCTGTTTTGTCCCTTGCATTTTTATTCTATTGCTGTTCTCCTCAGTTATGCAGTGCCCCCCAGATATATTGGCACTCTTGATAATAGCTAAACTCCAAATGGCGTATAAAGATAAAGAGGAAATAAGGATAGGGTCCATATTCTCGTTTTGAAACAGTAATTGCTGATATTCTGTAGACAAAAGGCCATGGTTATGAATGTTGCACCCCGATGCTTATTGAAGTCAGAGTAACACCCATCAAATTCAAAAAGATCAAGCTTCTGTGATAATATGCTAAATGTTCTTTGCAGCATTTGAATAGATTTACCCCAGATGTGCATTCATTTGACATTGATATTTTTATTTTATTTTATTTTTTCAGGATGAATCCTCCTTACATAGACTGTTAATAGTTCTTTTTTTAGATTTATGTTGACTCTTAATGTAATACGTTGGTGCACTTACATCATCAGCTGACATTACTGTACTGTTAATTCAATTCAATTCAATTCAATTTTATTTATATAGCGCCAAATCACAACAGCAGTCACCTCAAGGCGCTTTATATTGTACAGTAGATCGGCACAGGATACAGAGGAAAACCCAGCAATCATATGACCCCCTATGAGGAGGCACTTTGGCAGTGGGAAGAAAAAACTCCATTTTAACAGGAAGAAACCTCCAGCAGAACCAGGCTCAGGGAGGGGCGGGGCCATCTGCTGCTCCGGTTGGGGTGAGAGAAGGAAGAGAAGATGAAAGACATGCTGTGGAAGAGAGACAGAGATCAATAACAGTAGAGCAGTATGTCATGGCATGCTACTGCATGGCCACTGTGTGACGTAAAAAAATTGACTGACATTATGTTTGTCAGTCTATTTAATAATGGATCATCTTTTATATTTTATGGTGGGTTTCTTTGGAGCCAGCTCCTCTTAGACAGAATAACTGGTTGCCAGCCTCCAACATGAAAATAAAGCATAGGGACATTTAAGGTTATTCCGCTGGTATTGGTATAATCCAGCACTGCTCTCCTTATTTGTTGGCTTCACTGCGGGGGTGCAGATTCTTTAAAGAAAATCATTTTCTGAGGGGTAAAAGGGCACATGGGGCTCACTTAAGAGCAACCCGCTTTGTTCTTTTGCTTGTTTGCCATCTTATAGTACACAAATGGGGACAGATGAAAAGACAGCAGAGTGGGGATTTTTTAATAAGGGGATTTTTTGTGGCTACACGTGATTGTCAGCAGTAGATGGATAAACCCAAGTAAAAGATTCTCTTGGCAAATTGCCCTGGTAACATTATACGGCCACTGAATTTCCATATGTAAAGATAAGAAAAAAGTCTCTGTGTTTATCTTCCTTGGTGGTATTAAGAATACGGGCTTAATTCCTCCTCTATCATTTCTATCTGTTCCCTCCTGTTTATTATCCAAAAACCAAGGTGCACGGTGTAAGCGGTGGCTCCTTTGACTGGGATTCTAAGAGAAAGTATTAGCAAGCGTGGAGAGGAGAGAATGCTCAGCAGGAGGAAGATTAAATTATCTTCTTTGAAGGTGTGCTGGCACTTTCAGAGACAGAGGCCATTATTAATATGCAGTGACACATGCATACATCGAAAATGATCCTGGACGCTTCGTCGTGGATCATAAAATTCCCCAAGGTGCCTTTCGCTCATCGCATACTGAGAGCCGCCACCACAGCTTTTATGAATCATAGCGATTCTGCCAGGATATATGGAAGGAGGGCAGAAAAAGAGGGAAAATGGCTCTTGTGTTTTATTAGATTGCCCAGGCAAAATTATATTAGTTTTGAGCAGTTTGACTCCGTGGCAGACCGTTATTCCTCTCCATCCGTGGGTGACAGGAAGGCCAGTGAACAGATTGTTGGGGTTTGCATGGCTTGCAAGAAGGTTAAATGGGTCACGTAAGCCGCTGTCAGTCTGGGCCGTGGTGATCTCATTTTGTGATTTGTTGCTGCTGTCTAAAGTTGAACTTTTATCTCAGCCACTGTTTTCTAAAACGAACTGTATACTGTATATTGCTTTAGATGGCTGTTTGAAAGTGTGGAATCTCATCAATTAAAGGTAGCCGCTTGTTCAACCACCACAATGTCATCTCTTAGCTTCATGATTTCCCCGTAGAGGCATCTATATCTCCTTTACCACTTTTTCAATTCTCAATTTATTCATTAGTTACTTAATTCCATTTAATATGTTACGCCCACAGCATGCTCATTGTGCAGCGTGATGGAAGCATCAACAACTTCAACCAGAGGGTTACACATATCCATGGAACAAATGGGCATCGACTGTGTAATTGGAATTTCAGCCCTTTTTATTTCCTAGCTCTGCCGTTGCCTGGTAGACAGCCCAAATGAGCCATCATCCATGATTGATTTTCATATTTCAGGGATGCCTACCGTCACTAAGCACTAACTATTAGAGAAGCTCTGCCATCCCTATGGCATGGAGTGGGCCGTTAAGTACAGAGTAGGAAACAGTTTGGCTTAAGCGCTCTCAAGCTTAATGTGTAATGTACGCGCAAACAGGGACACATTTAGTTCTGCGCATGGCGATGAACTATAATGCACGAGGCAATAAAAGCCATTATGATCCGCAATCCGAGCTGACTTTCAAATTATCCTGTTGGAAGTTTTCGATTAAAGGTGGCAGCTTTGGGTGATTCACGGGGTAAAAGGGTACGTCTGAGTTAAGCTGACACAGTTGCACTTGAAGTCCGTTTTATGTCGCAGTGTTTTGCTTCGTGATTGCTCACTGTAGAGTAAGTAACAATGTGAGGGTTTTTTTGTTAATAGGAAGCAAAGTTGTAATTTGGCTCATTAATGTGATTTAATTTCACCTCAGTTACTCCAATTTTTTTACTACATTTGGGAGCCATTATGAATCATTACGTTGGTTAGTCGGCTGGGCTTTCAGACCCCTAGATTTAAGATATCAGCAGCACATGCCTGCAGTAATTGATGAGGCAGAATTTTGTCTTGCAGGGGTGGTGGGAGTTTTCCTTTTCTCTTGGTTGGACTCTTTTGAATGGCAAGCCCGCTATCACTGACACAAAATAATTATTGTCTGTCTTATGAAGCTGGTTTCTGGATGAAGCAGCTATGGCTTGGGAATTGACACGACATTATTTGTCACCTTTCCAGAGCTTCTGCTTTTCCTTTTGTATTTATTTATTGATAAATGACTCGGTTCTTGGGTATCCTGTCTCAGTGGACCCATTCAAATACTTTGTTTGATGGATTGTGGCAGATAACGCAGCCATCTCATTCAGATTATTCAAATGGGATTGGGTGATATCCAAGTACTTGACTGGGCATCTGATAATTCAGTTCTTGCAATGAATCTGCAGTGAAAGCCTCGTTGTTAATATTATATATTGTTACTCTAACATACGCCCCATTCATTCAAAGCCATTTTGAAGGCATATTGATAAAGCTAAATAATTAAAAATCTGTCTTGCCATCTGGCATGCCTGGTATCGGCTAGATGTTCAGCCTTGCCTTTGACGTACACCACGAAACACCAGACCTTCCTTTTGAACCTTTAGTCTTTACGACTGGACATTGATTTACTCCCTCTGTGTTTTCTGGATGAATGATCAGGGCAAAGGCACTTATCTCACTTACTGTGTGAAATGGAGTGTAACCAAAAATGTGATTCTGTATGGCATATAGACTCACAAAATGTGCCCGCACATACCAGGGCGTGTGTGTGTAGACAAAGATTTAGAGCAACAGGGCGACATGGCACAATCAGGCACAGTTTACTGTGCGTGAAATGAACAAAACAGACACATGCTCCTCCCTTGCAGTGGGTGTAGTGTTTTTTTTCCCAGTTTGCTCACGGCTAACATGTAATGGCTCTGTGTATCCTCCAAACTACAGCGTTTGTTCCTCCTTGTAAGAACACAGTCGTTTCCCCCCCTAAATCTGTGTTCAGGTATTTTACAAGATAAAAGATTCAAAATACGGGTTTCTGATAAATTTGAAAAAGAATCTATTATTTTCATGAAATGTGAAATAGATGCTTTGTTGATATTTTACATATAAAAAAATACAACAGATGTAACCACGTTGGTAGATATGCCCCCCAACTTGCAGATCACAAGTCTTTACATATAAAGATACATTTGCTACATCATGACACATAAAATATTTAAATGGAATATTTTGTAAAGGGTCACGGTTGGGTTGAACTGACCAAAACTTTCCACTGCTGAGGTTTCAAATCAGAGGTCCAAGTGGGATTTGGGAGGCGTGGGAACCCTAAGATCAAGTGTGAGCATGTTGAAAATAATTACTCAGAAAAAAGTTCTAATATTTTTTGTTAGCTCCAGTGGATGTTTCCTTGTGCACAGACTGTAAATGGACCGATACTTACCAAGCATTTTTCCACACTAACAGAACACACAAAGCACTCTTTTAAACTACAAGTCTCATTCAGTAACTCATACACATTAGTACAAGCACTTTCCTCTATACCTAAGCACCTTGTCTAACATTCTCACACACACACTGACACTTCGATGGATGCATCAGGGGCAACTCTGAGTTCAGTATTTTGTCCAAGGATGCTTCGAGCTGCAGACTAAACGAGCCGGGAAGCAAACCACCGATTGGTAGATGACCTACTCTGCCTCCTGAGCCACAGCTGTGATCGCCTGACCTGTGCTGTAACTCTGATATTCACTCTTCTTTGAGGATTTATCCAGCTGAATTCAGCAAGAATTGAATTCATTGCCATTCACTGGCTGATTTTCAGCTGATAGACATAAAAACCCAGTCTAAAAGGTAGAATTCAGTGAATAAATCTGCATCATCACCTTAGATATAGATTCTCTACCATCCATCTTAACAATAACAAAACAAAAATAAAGTGCATCACTGCAAACTTCATGGTAATACTGCAAACTAATCAGTTTACCCTGCAGTAGTTTTTTTTGCAAGACATTTAACAAAGACAGAGAAAATCAGACATTACATATAAGGTTTAAATTTCCCATTTATCAAATCTCACTTTCAGAGCAGTCTTATGAAAATACCCTCTCATCTTCATTTCCATCTTTTTTCTTTTTTTGCTCTATCTGGGAAATACAGGGGTACATTTAGCTCACAGACACTGTAAGCTGCTATTACATTTAGTTACTCATCAGTTAAGGGCGCTGGAATTCTTTTCCAGTCCACTTAAACCTCTCTAGCAAGTTACAATTCTGTATTTTCAAACTCCAGAGAAAGGCTGAGGGGTCATTTTGTTGTCATCTTTAAAAAATTGAGAAGGCTTTCTCTAAAACATAAACCACAACTTTTCATGGAGGTCCTACTAAATTTGTACCTGCTGAATTAGACATGTACCGTGTCTAGCGTACCTGGCCGTGTACCACTTCTTATACCAGAACGCGTGAACACTCACATTAATCCACATTTCAGGGCAATATAAATGAAGTGTCCCATGTGTATGTGGGTGTGTTGATATGTAGTGCCTGTTGTGCCTGACCTTTAACCTGAGGAGATGTGAAATATTCATCCCTTTCCAGCTTCAGGCTACTCTCTTCCTGCAGCCCTGTAGGCTCCTGCCATGCCCTCGGGGGGCAAGGTCCTGTATTATAAATGCAAGATTAGAGGTCACTGACAGCGAATCAGAATGCCATTTTGCCAGCGGGGACCCTGAGGCTTTGCTTTAATGAAAACTCTGTTATATTCAGAGGCCACAAGCTCCTGTTTATAAGTAGAGTTTGCGGATGGTGTAGAGATCAAAAAACTATATATATATTTATATATATCTTTTATATTATTAATGATTACCAAGAATAACTAGTTCTTTTGCAACATGACTCACATAACATCGCTTTTGGGGGTTTTTTTTGGTAATAAAGGTGACATTTTTTCAAAAATCCACGAACGCATGCCTTTAATAAACCAGCGGATGTAATATGGCACTAATGTAATTCAGAGGTATCTTATTGTTTCATTTCAGTGATTTAGATCCTCCATAAGGTCTTTGCCAAAAACAAAATGTAATTGCTAATGATATGAATCATTTTCGGGGTGTGATCTGATGTCCCCATGAGGCCCGCTGTCATTTGTAATACAAAAAGTTCCAGACTTGCCAAATGCAATAAGGGTACCATTTTTACATTTATTGAATTTTTCATCTGTAATAACCCTTATATGTCTTTTTGCGCCTCCCACTAGATTAATGTGAAAAGTGAAGAACACAAAGAGCAATTTGGATCAGAGCTGTCTTAGAGTAACTAAAGTGCACAAAAGAGAGAGGGAAATCTATCATATGAACATTTAAGTCTGACAGTTCCAAAGAAAACTCCCAATCCTCTAAAGGTTTATACTAAATTACAAATGATGTAATGTTACAATAAGTACAGGAGAGCCAAATTTGAATTCCATCAGTTTCGTTTGACTTGTACAGTCAGTCAACATTAACAGTTTCGTCTGCTGTAATCCGTCTTTGACTAAACGCCTTGTGAGACCTTTTCCTAGAAGTGAAACAGCAGGATGAATGATCGCCATGATCACTGGTCTTTTTCTTCTTTTTCTTCCCGGACTGATCGGGCCACTAAAGCTCTGCTTGCCATTTGGTGGCTCCTCAGCTGGAGAACTGAGGGTCCTGGCTGCCGAGGAGACATTACAGGTCGCTCCGCTTTGACAGGTATCTATAGATGCCATTGACTTTAAATTAAAACGGGGTGTGAGGTAATCAATCATAAGAGTGCACTTTGGACAAAGCTACAGTGTGATGCATGGGCTTCCCCTGCCAGACTTCAGGACAGTGCACTGCGATCAGAGCTAAATTACCCCAGCGACCTGCGCTCCTTCTCCTCTCTCCCGCTGTCCTCCCTTTCAGCACGCTGCCAAACCCTCCCATTTTACACTCCATGGAGCACCACTGTTTATTACCTTACTACACCTCTGGCACAACCACTTCAAAAATGTTGCAGTTTTTACTTTGGAGTATGTTAGAACTAGAAGTGTAGTGCATGTTGGAGTGGAAGTTTATTTCTGTGCCCCAGTAAATTAAAAACCTCCACACCAGCATAGTTCGCATTCAAATCAAAAAGGCAGTCACAAGGTCATCCTTTAACATCAGCACCTTGACATAACGGGTTATGTAATAGTGAGATGAGTCTTACTCCCAGCTCCATCAGATATGGGTAAACACTGGGTAGCCAACAAGGGTGCCAGGAAAACTTGTGTGTATTTCTTTAGCTCCAGGGGTATCTGACAAAACAGCAGTAATTGGACGCCCTGGGATGAAAACATGTTTGTAGAAAATCTACAGATGACCTACAACTGATAAGACTTCTTTTTGTGTTCTCATGTTTCATCTTTTTCTTGCATAATGTCAGATAGTGAGGCAACTGCTCTGAAAATTCCAATCATTTGCATGTTCAGCGAAGTTTCTGATCTAAGTTTACCATTTTTAAATTGCTGAACGTGAAATCATCTTGCTTTCTGGATCTATTTTTACCTTTTCTTTTTAGAGGGTTACTTTACAACAACATCCTGCACCTATGAGGGATATTCTGATTGTTTTTACAGCACTGTGCAAAAGTCTGCGACACCTCTCAATTCTTTATAGTTTGCTAGGAACATGTGGAATAGTTGAAGCAATTTATTGACATCTGTCAAAGATATGTAGAAATATAGGACATAAGGCAAAAACAGAGCTTGTACAATTGTAACGAGCTTGGAAGTCAAACTTTGGTGTGACCACCTTTCTTATTTCTTTAAGTAGTTTTCGGGAACACTTCTCCAGGTTTCTTGTAGGACACTCAAAGCTCTTCTTTGGATGTTGACTGCCTTTTGTTCTGTTTTCTGTCAAGATGATCCCACACTGCTTTAATAATGTCCAGGTCTGGCCTCTGGGGAGTCCGGTCCATGACTGATATTGTTCCACTATGTGTTTTTCTATCCAGGTATGCTTTTACTGCATTAACAGTGTTATACTGATAAATAAAGCTGTTGCCAATGAGTAGCTTTCTAGATGGTATTGCATGGTGGATACAAACTTACAGACTTTTTGGTTCATAATGCCATCAGTTTAATGCATGGCCAAACCATGACAAAGCCTCTGTTGTGGACACTCACTGTTATTCACTGTACCTCTGTAGGTGCATCTCTCAGGTCCTGTGTCAGGTCTTTACTGGATTTTTTCATTTCCTAAAGACATGACTTTCAGATACTGTTCATCTGCTGTTTTTTTGGTTTTTTTAGTCATGTCAATTCTTCTTTTTTCCCGCACTTGTCCAGTTTCCTCAAAGTTGTTAAGGACATGCTGCACACTGTGCCGAGATATGCCAAGGTTCTAGCTAAGATGGCTTTGAAAATCACCTTGTTGATGCAAAAATTCAATTTTTATTATGTTTGGCATTTTTTGTTGATTCAACTAAAGAAATGGGAACAAATGATGTGTTTTTTTTGACAGGCTGCAAGTAGCAAGGTGCCAATTTAACAAAAATCTAAATGGGTTCTTTTCTAAGTTATCTGCTATGTGAAGACACAACATTAGTTAATCTCTTGAGTTAGCTGCCGTTTAATGCCCAAATGTTCGAGAGGACAGAGTTAAGTGGCTTAACCAACAAAAGAAAATCTTCTAAAAATGAACTGGCTCTTTAGAATCAAGATATGAAAAAAAGAGGGGTGGCTCAAGACTTATCCCTAATACTGCACTCTGTAATATTAGTACTTTTTTGACATACAGGATTTCTTCCAATGTTGTTTGATGCTGTGCTTATACTTTCTGACTGACAAGACTGCACTCATGTCTTATGTAACTGACTGAGTGTGCCTTTGAATACTGACTGCTTAGGGTAAAAATGGCACAAAATATCTGTGGCTAAGCAGGAGGGGTTCTGAAATTCAAAAGCATGGTTTATTTTATCTAAACATCATATAGCTTATAAGTTATGCAGTTTGCATCTATATAGGCAAATGTATGAAAACAGTGTAGTTTGGCTGCACTGCTTTCCCCCCTTCTCTTCAATTTCCCCATTTCTTAATTTCTCTTCCTAAAAAGTTTCACACTAGACAAGGTAACATTGCTCAATTTCATGGTCTAATGAGCTTCTCGTCACATGAGGTATGATACTGGCACACAACAGCATGTCAGCTTAGTTATGGGAAAGGGAAAAATATATATATTTTAGCTAGTTTCTTGTGCCAAATGGTGTGGAAGACTGCCCACGCTAAACAACTACCGAGAAAAATAAACTTTAAAGCTACTCAGAAAATTGTGCTTTTGTGCAGATATGGAAACTGAACCATGAGCTATGTTGAAAAGCTTTACATTTGAGAAAATGTGGAATATCTACATTGTTTCAGCTAACATCCTCGCTTTGAAAATCTCAGTGTATGCTCTTTTTACGGTGCCATTCTCACACGTCACTGTGCACACATATGCTAACTCTCACTGCCAGCAAAGCAAAAGCAAACACTCACGCAAATGATGAAAGGATTCATAATCAGAACTGGTGAACTGAAGAAAAAGCTAATGAGCATATGCACTGGTATAGTGCACCAGCACCATCTTCACTATTTTTCAGCACACGCTCCCTTGAAAAATAATCAACTGCAAACCCGCGTTATGTCTAAATGAAGCTAACATGATTGCCTGTCTCCTGAGATGAATACTTGTGCATTTTCTTAAACCCTGATGGTTGCTGGAAGAAGTACGCCTTCCTCAGTTCCCCTTTTCCTCCATTGTTTGTCAGCTTTAATAAACGGAGATTAGAAGGGCAAGCACACAGTAATATGTAAAACGATATGTTATTTCTTTTGCTTGGACATTTTAGCATTGGATCTAGATTTTTTTTAAACATACACCAGTGACCAGCAGTATACTCAGTCTTTATAAAAATCTACTTTTGACTGACAATGTTACCTCACAAACAATGATAGTACTAGACTTGATTATTGGTAAACAAGTTAAGTGCTTACATTACTCATTATATTACTGTATTACTTTCATTTGCAAACACTGACAGGTGCAGTAAATATTATTCATCATCTTGTTTAAAATGCAGTGTTCTGCTTAGAAACCTTTTTCCCACCACTGCACCTGTACTGCATTGGCAGATGTTTCAAATTAGATCAAATTCGATTTTGTATTTTTCCTGTTGGCAAAACGCTCATAACAGGCGACAGTGTTCTTTACATCACCGACTGAGACAAACTCAAAATAGGGTAAGGCTGCTTGATTTGTATGGCATATTGACTAAATTGGGGGAGTCGGAGTGCTTAGCAGAGTGAAATCAACAGATCAAAAAATATAGTAAAAGATAGGCTTACAAAAAATGCTCAATATTCAGATACTAATCAGCAGAGATGGGCAGTAACGCGTTACATGTAACGCGTTACATGTAACGCGTTACTGTAATCTGATTACTTTTTTCAAGTAACAAGTAAAGTAAGGGATTACTATTGCAAAAACGGTAATTAGATTACCATTACTTTCCCGTAGGAACGCTGCGTTACTGCGTTACTAAAACCGTGATTTTTTGCGAGAATGTCTCACGACAGTGACGTAAGCGAGTGCGCCGTTAGTGACAACAGCTGTGTGCAGATCAACAATGGATCACATATCGAGTGCGGGAGAGAGTATGAGCGTGCAGCGTTTAAAGCGTGGAAGTACTGACCTTACTTTGAGTTTGATTCCATAAAAAGTGACAAAAACATTAGCGTCCATCGTGCGTGGGAAGAAAACTTCTTTTTACAGCGAAAAAACCCCTAAACTTCCGAGCAAGCACCGAGTGCGCAACGACGTAATGGGAAACTCGCAGAAACTCGCGGATTCTTCAACTGACCGCGGCACACCTGCACCAGGGCAAACCTCCGCCTACCCCACTCCTGCTTTACAGGTGAAAATAGAGCAACAGGACTGCTGAGTCTTTGACTTTATTTATGTTCTGCTGTGTTTTACTTGCATCTACTTGAAAGACTGAGTGTAAACACAAAAAATATTTTATTTTATGTGCTGGAATGTGTAGAAAATAGGTTTAAATGTTAAACTAATTTATTCAAGTCAGAGAATGTTGCATATAATTAAATTTTTGCTTGATGCATAAAGTTAAAAGATTAAAACTGATAAAACAAGTTAAAAAAAGAGACTTTTCCATTTGATTACATTTTGTATGATGGATTATGTAGAAAAAGTAGAATTGGGCTGAAAGATCTATCGCTTTATCACCTCTTCAGGTTGTAAATCGTGTTTTTAAAAAGTAACTAAGTAACTAAGTAATTAATTACTTTTGAAAATAAGTAATCAGTAAAGTAATGGGATTACTTTTTTGGGGACGTAATCAGTAATTAGTTACTGATTACTTTTTTCAAGTAACTTGACCAACACTGCTAATCAGTATTACAAATCAGTATCCTATTAGATACTTGCTTCTAACAGTATCACATCCAATAACTTTGTGCAATACTTGCAGACAAGCAGGCACACAGCTTCTCAAAGGACTAGCATCTGAATTAGGTAAAGTTCACAACACTGGACAACGTTTTTATGAGGAATTTTGATAAAACAGCATTAAACAGTTTCCATAACATTAGCATTAACATTAGCTATTAGTGTTTACCCAGTAGCCACTTTAACCTGCCTTACCTGTTATCAAAGAGATAACGGCTAGCAGCTATAGCTAATAATAAAACAGCTGTCCGAGCTAGCAACTGGTAGTTTTTCCCATCTGTAGTTTTAATAGATAGTGTTAATTGTTAAGTAACACAATCTTTTGCGTCTAAAAACATTAGATTTCTCTTAAGTCTAATACTGAATTGAGAAAAGCCTATGGACAACTAGACAGAAACAACAAAAGACTACAATACCAACTATACTTAATCAACAGTGAAAAGCCACGAGAATTGTAACCCTAAAATATTGCTCTCTTTTTTGTTTTTTTGCAATACATCGGTGAACTTAAAAAATAGTGTTGTTGTTATTTATAATGTTGCACGTATTGTTTTAATCTTTTTTTTTTTTAAAGATATCTCTTATTTTTTGTCATTTTCCATGTGGGGATTGTGGGGATCACTATTAAATTGAAGATCCTTGAAAAAGTATCTTGGCAACCCCAAGGTATAAATAAAATATAGAAAATAATAAAGTACTTAAATCAGTTTAAAGTGAATAATATTTAAAATGTAATGACAATGCTTTCAGCATTGAAAGAATACCCTTGGCCATCATCCTTTATTTAGGTCTTGGCTGGTAGTCGATACCTGCAGTACATCAGTGTAATATAACCTGCAGGTGAAAATCAGAGTATTTCCTAGAATAGTGATAACTTTACTTTTGTAATACATTACACTATTAGTGGAGGGCCACCGTACTTGCACATTTCACCAAATAGAGATGTACACTTTTATGGTAAAGCAGGATGTGAATCAAGTTTGCTTTCAAATGCTGGAACCAAGTACCAGGCACTGTTCACACAGCAGGACAAAAACCTTATTTCCCCTGTCTGTGACAATGTTATTGCTTCAATTGCCTATAGTTCCCAAAAGCCCTGACTGGACAAAGAAACAGACAAGATGTTCTTAAAGGCCTCCCTCTCTACTCCACACTGTTTGACCTTTCTGCTGATTTAGCATGTCCGTGTGGACAGCGTGCTTTGCTCCAAGAAAGAGACATACATCGCCCGAGTGGACGTTCATGTGCTCTCCAACCCATTCATTCAACGAGAAGAAATTACATTTTCCAATTGTCTGCGGCGATATGATGGAAGTACATTGGGGGCAAAAGGATGTGTGGAGAAACACAATCAGCACAGCACAGAGCCCACAAACATACCATCAAAGTGAATTTCATAGAAATAACATTTTCAAAGCACAATCAGAAACTTTTGACCTTTTGTGCCAGGTTTTGGAGGTTTGGGAAGTCTGGGTGTGTGCGCTAGGAGTTTGATCCTTGCTTTGTTTGTCATCCTCGAAGTTTCACATTTTTCCCTGGGGGCACAACATGGCTGCATTAATTACAGCTTTAATTGGGAAATATACAAGTATACTAAGTTATAAATATCTTAAATGCGCAGCAAATCTCTGCAGGGACAATATGTCCTCCTAGGAACATTATGCTGTAAACAAAGAAAAAAGAAACATTTAGATAAAAAAAGGAACATAATTTCCCCTTATTGTCTATATCTGGGAGCGCTAACATTCTTGAAGTATTCAACACTTACAAGACATAAATGTCGTACCTTTGGGAATTGGATTCTAGGCTTCTGGGGATTGCGTCGTAATTTTGTCATCTCATTATTGTCTATTTGCCAGTCTCATTTGATTTTTAGTCTGCACTGTAAAAATGTGCTATGATTAAAATATAGTTTGATTACAAATTATGATCCAATTTACTGGCTAAAAGGGATTTGGGATATGTAACCAAAAACTTAATTAGGAAAATTCCTCAAAAAAGTGGCAAAATGTAATTAACAGCTGTTGGACAATCGCAATTCAGCTGGAATTATTGGCAAGTCCACCAAGGACAAAAAGACTGGCGTCTAATTAGCTGAAATAGCAAGTCCTGTAGTCTTACCTGTGAAAGGAAGGGAAGTTCTGTTAAAATAACATGGAGCGAATGGCCTTGGAAGACTTCATGGGGATCGGAAGCTGTCACCTTCTCCACTGCTCACAATTTCAAATTCATAGTAATAGTAATAACTGCCACATATATGGGGCACAATTCAACATTGTTATTGTATAGCTATTGTAATAATTATACAATACAAACTTCCATCCTTTCAGTAACAAGGCTGGTTGGGTTTTGTGAGTGACATAGAAACTTTGGTGTATGTACTGTCTTTCCAAGTACAGCTGAGCTTCAGTACTGATTTCATTCAAAACTAACAAACTACCAAACAATATTGGCCAGGACACCTAGGCAGAATCTAAATTGTTCACAAATCATAAATGGAAAACAGACAGTGGCGCTGTCCTTGGTACTGAAGTAGTTCCTCTCAATACTACTGTAATACATTTGGAAGTTGTTAAGTTTCAAAATATGGTTTGCAATTGGGATAGAGTTCTAAAAATTGGCATTACTGATGCAAACTGTCTTCAGTACCTCAGAGAAGTCTTAAAGACACATGAAAAAGTGTATCACCCATGTGCGCACACTTTTTTTTCCAGTGGTTTCAGATTACTCAGCCTATCAACAAGCCAAAATATGCAGCAGTGCAGCAGCAAAGAGAGGGATGAAGAAGACTAGTAGCAACTAAATATGGCTATAAACAAATTGGCTTTACCGTGGAAAGAAATACCGTTAACACATTTGTGAGCACTCGAGAATGCATTCAGTGGATTACAGTGACTACTCCTGAATGTGTAAACATAGCTTTTGTTTGTTTGCAGGAAAATTAAACTGGCCACCTTTAAGAGGCACAATGTTCATTCCAAGAAGTGTGGCATGGTTGGATTTCCTCCTTTATGTCTGTGTGACCGTTCATTCATCCTGTATTGTATGCGGTCATATTGCGGTTACCTTTTACCTGATCCTACTCTATATGCAATTTGGCTGCCTAGTTCCTTTATGCATTGAGCTCCAGAATTTGAATAGTAGCAGAGTTCAAACTTGGAAAGCAGTGATATAAAATTTTAATTCATTCTTTATCAACATGTTGGAGTGCAAGCTCGGCCTTGTGTTTTGTCCAAATAGCTTTTAAAACTGATAACGAGGTTGCATTGTTTAGCAGTATTTAGCTAATCTGTAGCAGATGGTGTGGATATTGCATTGCGACAGTGCTTTTTAACTCATGTTTCGGTGTTAGCAGCTGAGCAGTAAGCTGTTACACAGTGTTTCCTCTGGCGAAAGCCTAAAAAATTAATAATCAGCTGTTGCTGGATGTCGTGCTCTACATTTAATACGTTAAGATTTTAGAGATAGTTAAATTGAAAGGTGGCTTAATACAGTGGCATGACATCATGCCTGCTGCATTTGAGTGTTTTACTGAATGAAGCAACTCCCTTTGCTGCAGTTATTATGCGTCTAAACATAGAGGTAATATGGTCCCTAGGATGAGAGATCAGTAACTCCTTGTGAATAAACCTGTCAATCTCTCATGGCACAAGCTAGTTGTTGTATCGCTTCTTTGCTGTCTGTCTGTGGTCATCTCACTCGCCCCATTCACGTCTTTGATTACTGTCCCAACCACTCTATTGCCTTTGTTGCCCCCCCAATTCGTCACGTTATCTCCCACCCATCCTTTTTCTTCCTTAACTTTTCGCTCTCTTTCTCATTCTCCACGCTTCCCTTGCTCTCACTTTATCGTAACCCCTCCATCTCCTCCTCCTCCTTTGCCCCGGTCTCATCAGGCAAACACAGAGAGTGATGCGCAAGCACCATCCCTCACATCTCCAATGAGTACCTTGTTATCATCTTGTCCCCACAGCGGCTTTCTGTCTGGCTCCGTCTCAGCTTGGATTCCGTCACTAATGGGACCGCATCATTTTCGACAGCTGCAATTCGTCAGTGTTGACAAACAAAGATGCGGTGCAGCTATGCGAACACAGCTCAAAGGGATTGTAGACTAATGCCTCAGTCTGATTTACACATTTACAAAGGGTATTTTTTTAAAAACAACATTCCTCTTTTTCCACATGACCTGTAAAGATCATATGCATTTATATTGCCTGTACTTTTTTAATTAAAGTAATGTCAGCCATGATCTCTGTGCCAGAGAAAATAATGCATGAAATATTAATTAGACCTCAGAGTGTAGTGGCATCAGACAGTTAGTCGTCAGTGTGCTCTATATGTATGAGCCTTAGATGTTTCAATGTGGCGCCTCAGGCTCTTCGCATCTGTTAAATAGGAGCTAAATGAAACTTCATGAAAGCCTAAAGAAGTTTGCCTCCATCTCTCAGCCCACTAATCGTCTCCACTGGGCCCTGCAGGGCAACAAGAAAGACTCTCAGACTTTGTATGCCAGTTGACCGCATCTCTAACTAAATGTACTTGTTTTTGTGAGTGTTGCTTTCATCTCTCTCTTATGTTCCAAAATCAAATCCACTGCACAAACAACAGTCTCTGTTTTTTCTGTTTGTTTGTTTCAGCTATTTAATTATGTTTGAAAAAAAGAAAAGCTACTCAAGGTTATTTTGTAAGATCAATGCATAGCCTGTATTAAAGTTCACATTTGTTTTCAGATATTTTAAAACACAATGCAGCAATACTAGCTACAATTTAAATTTAGCTGAGATTCCTTTCACCAGAGTGGCTATAAAGAAATCCCTCTCTAATGTGAATTTGTATTCAAGTGAGAAAATGTTCAAAAATCTTTGGTTTCTGCCATTTTTTTTATAACGAGGAGCACTTTTTTCTATGACACCTATCAATCTATGACTCGTGTCTATGTAACACACATCAGAAGTAACGACACTCTTTAAAGGAGCCTGAATTTAAGTGCATGCCAATACTACAGGATTGTTTGGTCTGTGATTTTTAGGTGATTGCTTGGCCACATTGTGTCATATTATATCATGACATCATAATATATTATAACATGATGTTATATTAAAGTGATAGAATGCTTTTATAAGGTGCTTTAGGGGCATAAACTCTACAAATGGACAATTTTGGTAGGTGGCTATGAGGTAACCAAATGATGATATAATATATCATGCCTAATTCATGTTTTATGGATATGAATTTGATGTTATTGTTATGAAATTAAAATGATACAATGATTTTTAAAATGTGATACAGATAAGAACCTTCAGGGACCCAGGATGTATCTGTGTGCCAAGTTTGATTTGCTTAGATTGGAAGAGTTTGCAGACAAAGAGACAGAGATTTTATATGCAGTTGTGTCTTTTGATCCAGTTTGTCTCAAAGATGAAGAGTTTATCTATATTTTATTATTCTTGCCATTAGATGTCAATTTGTATGTTATCTCTTAGATTGGATCTGCTGGAGAAAGGGATCTCCTCATGGTCATTATGGAAAGAGGGTTTACTGTAGAGAAACCACAGATTTTTTTCAACATATCTAAGGACATCTGAATATAGTTTTTGGACAGACTTGCACAAATTGAAACCCAGAGTGCAAAATCCCTTTCTCTCCTCCAGACAGGTCGAAAGCCTGACTTGTTGAAAATTTTTGAACATTTTAAAATAGCCTTAAAGGTCAGACTGGCCAGGATGGTAGCACGAGTCAGAGCAAACATTTTAATTTCCTGTTGGTGGACATTAGGCAGCTCATGCAGCGAACTGAGGAGAGCTGTGTGCTGAGGCTTATCGTGTTTGAAGAGAGGCAGGTACACTGATCTGTGTTAATAATGTGGTGGTAAGAGCCATTCATCCAGCCAGCGGTTATGGCCTGCCAGTGTATTACCAGTGACATCACAGATCAGGCTGCATTTGGCTCCGCTTGGCCTGCTCTTATTAGAATAGACATCCTGCAGGAGACCCTGCTGGTCACATACACACTGCCCTTTATAGTATGGTCAAAGAGCATCAGTGAAAGCCTTACAGACAATTCTTTGTAGCTGTTATCAGATAACAGTCAGTATAACTAAATGTTTGGTATGTAGATTAGGCTTGCTTCAAATGGCTGTCTCCGGTAGCATAAAAACCAAGAGGGAAATGTGCGAACAGTCTAAGGAAAGATAGAAATATTCCCTTCGATATGTTTTGATTTATGCTTCGCAGTTGAGAAAGCTCCCTCTCATTTTCATTGAATGTTTTGATTGAATGATTTTTAACCACAGTGTATTTTGGCCTGTTTATGCTTTAGTCATGGGATCGTGGGCTCATCTGTAATCTTATTTTAGTCAGGCATTGCAGGAAAATTTTAATTTATAGCTGGCTGGAAAAAAAATCTCTGAGTTTCTTGGAGTCTGAACAGAGCCAGCATGTTAAATATTTCAATAAACAAGTAGATTTTTAATATTTTATGGGCAGAACGATTGATATGAACTGAAACTGCTTTATGAAACATTAAAGGACCTGTGTCCATCTCAAGTATTCAGATTTGCATGGCTTTCTCAGAGCACTGCCAGTGCCATGGCCTTCTTTAGCTGCATTTAAGCCAGGACGCTGGAGAAATACATGCAGCGCTCTTGTGATTGTTAGCGCATTCATACATCATGGGAGGAGAAGAATTTGCTTAACAGGAATCTGTTCTCTCTGCCAGGCATTCTCCTTCTTTATCTCACTCCAAAACTCCCCTGATATGCGTTTCTCGCCCAACGCTGCTCTCTTTCACTGGGGTGAATACAGAAGAATAACACTGCATAAAATTTCAAAGGGTGAACAAAACACATCCAAAAGCGTGGGATGTGGCCAAGTGGAAAAAAAAATTCTCTGCAGGGTTAGGGAGTAGAAGGAGAGGGGTTTATCTTGTGTACTACCACATCTGTGCCTTTCCACAGAGAATCAGCTTGTGAATTTTGGCTTGCTGCGTGTACTGCAGTACTGATTCACTCAGATAAAACAAGGTCTTCGCAAATGTGCAAATCCCAAACTTAATTACTATGAACCAAAATGGAAATGAACTCAATTATGAAGATATTGCCACATATTTACCTGTCAGTCTTTTTTGTATCTAATTAAATTCATTTCTTTGTTTTTTGCCACTGTTTCCCTACTTTATTTCCTTAGTAAATGGCACTAAAAATATGAGAAGATACACTCAGGGAAAAAAATTAAGTTATTTTGTTAACAGAATTTTATTGCACATACAAAGTTGTTTGTAAATTAATGTAAATATTTATTTTCATTTACAAAGTTATCTTTGTTGATACATTCAAGATAATTTGACCTGCAGTCTTTTATTACTGGTGTACTACTCATGATGATTAGTGAAAAATATACTTTGGAGGGCTCCCCAAATATTATTATGTTGTTGACTAGTTGCAGCAGTCATTATTTTATTTTTATTTTTTTTTTATTTTTTTTACTTTTCATCAACCTGAGAAAAATGACAACATATTGAGCTGAGATTCTCTCCTGAGAATATTCTACTGGACTCCACATGCTCTTATTTTGAAATTCTAGTCACCCTTGCTTTCCTCTTGCTTTTTTTTACTCTGGAGATTTGGTGGATAATCTGCATAACACATATTAAATTGTGTTTGTTTATAAATAATCAATATTCATATGTATCATGTTGAAAAAACAATCTTGATATTTGTAAATTAAAAAAATTACACTTATTAATCATGTAAATTCCCTGCACCTGTCATAGACATCCGCATGACGTCCAAAAAAATTACCCAGTCAAAAGTGAAAATGTTGACCATCATATTGATGTCCAAATTGTGGACCTAGTCTGGATGTTTCATAGAATTGGTCGTGGACCCACGGACCCAATATAGAGATGATCTGCATGTTTATCTGACCTCCAATGTTTAGTGGGATTGGACAGTCAGCTGTTTTTGTCACTCCGTCATTTATTTGTCACACACTAAGCAATTAACTTATTTGCAAATGAGCAGCTTGTGAACAGTACTGTTTAGTTTGGACACTGCTACCTCCACAAACTGAAACAGAGTCTGTGGAAAATAATGGCGTGTCAGTCTGTGGCCTCAGTTTGAAATACTTGCCTAAAGTTGATTCAACCTGCAACCTTGCTTCTTTTGTGTGAAAAAGGATAATGCATGATTATGGCCAAAATGGTTATAATGAATAATAAAAGTTCATAGCAAGGTACTCAACAGCTGGGAGATCCCTCTCTGGTTCGCTTCTGTGCTATATTTTGCATATAATGCAGGTAATTTTACTTTGAAAAAATATCACAAGGGGATAGCATAGGGTTTTTTCCTGTTTTTTCCTGAAGCCTTCATTACTCAACATTTTTAATGGAAATATATCTTTGGCCAAATGGTGATTTTGGTCCATCTCTGTGAGCTGGTCTGATATGCTGAGGTGCTGTGCAGGCTTAGTTTTATCGACGTCTGAGTTGATGCTGGAGGACTGACGTTATCAAACACTTGACTGTGTTTCTTGGCCTTTGTGGATTCGTCATATTGCTGTTAGCGATGGTAAGGAACATCATCATCAGGTGGTGTGCATTTTGTTTCATAAGTGAAATTTATGATTGAGATTAAAATGTGATTATTGTACAGCCCTATTATGAAGCATATGTTCGTTTTGGCTGTCATTGCTAAGTGAGCCAGGTTCGTTATTTTTTCTTTTTTCATTTGTGGCCTGGGGCTGTGGTATTATACATGCTCACACTGAGTTAACTGTGACACATTGAACAGAACAGAATCAAAAAATGTATATTTATGAGTTACACCTGTGTTAGTGGGAGTAAACTGTTAATATCTTATAGCAGATGCCGTAGACGGCACTGGTAGAACAAGTCAGTATGACTTCTTCTTTAGAAAGATAAGTTCTGATTATCTACTAGCTTTCAGAATTAATAGTTCATTCAAAGTGTGTCCTGAGACGCTCTACCAGTTTGCATTTATATTGTTTATACAGTAAGTCTGGATGACATGTGGTGGCTGAATATTGCTAATTTAGGTTATGATACCACTTGTAATGGAGAATTATGCATGGTAAGGACCTTTCTTTCCAGGCATAATTCATATATGATGAAAAAAATTGTCTGAGGATTTATTGATTTATCTTCCATAAAAGGTAAAACTACCAAAAAGAAATAAATGAAAATGAATGAAGGCAGGAAAGTTTAAAAATATGGTTGAATTCATATGGAATAGCCTTTCTTATTATGTGAATGTCAATCACAACAGAAAACTCAGAAACAACTGGAGATGTCACAATGCTTTATTATAATGCTTTTAATATTTTCTTCCTGTTTACTTCTTGCACTGGTAAAGTATGTTGACCCTGAGAATGTCGATGTCAGACATGCCAACAATCTGGCCGATGGGAACATTGGGATCGGGGATGGGAGTTAATGTTTCTGACTGTGGAGTAATTCCGAAGGCAGTCCTATAATTAGGAAGAATTGCAAGAGGCGATTAAACAGAATTTGTTTCTGTGCAACACAATTACACTTAGTACATTTGACTTAAGATTGTGTTTTTGTTCAGGCTTACCTTCCATAGTGCATGACAGAGGAGTAATCATATCTAGTGTTGAGATTATCGGTGTCCATCTTGTCAAAATTGTTGAAATAACCTGTGGGAGAAAGACAAATAAATTAAAAAGACCAAGCATCAGAACAGTCTTATTTCAATTAGTCATCATTGAGGCTTTGAGATTTTTACCTTTTATGATGTTTTGCCAGTTGACTCTGATGTACTGGTCGCGGTCGCTTCGAGTGTGTTCATGGTAGAAACCAAGTGCATGCAGCAACTCATGCTGGATGATACCATGCTGGACACAGCCAAACCTCTGCAGTGACACCACCTGCTTGTCTCCAACACGACCCAGCAAAGAGAAACAGCTAAAAATGTAAACAGTACAAGAAGCCAGAGATGATCGTCAGAGGAAGACAGCTGACATTAGTCTGATGTTTAACATGTATCGAGTGAAAGTTTGAACAACTAAGGAAAAAAAAGTTGAACTGAAAAAGTAACTTTCCACTGTTTGACAAACATGGCAATACAGTTTAAAATTGTTTTTAAAGTTTTTAGTGTTACACCAAATTGTATATTACTCTTTTACGCTGTGCCTGACTCTGCACGGATCGGCTGGTTTGTGCCTCTTCCTTACTTTTGTTACAAATGCTGATACAACATATTGGCAAATAGCTAATACTACAAAGTTATGTTTAGAATTGCCATAAATGTTCACAATATTTGTTTCTTCTACCAATATGCATTATGCAGTAGCTGTAAAAATGAAGGGATTATTTATGTAAAGTTTCAAGTCTGATGTAAGAACAGTAATTTATCCTAAATTTAGACACAGTGTATCTATTTTTATTTAGCTGAAACCACAGTGATTGCTAACCTCAACCAGATGGTTTTATTGCTTAACAAGCCAAAGTGTGGGACTGTATGAGAACTCTCATCTGGTAATGAAACTGTTCCCAACTTTACAACATCTCCTTTACACAAATTATTTAAATGAACATACTTAAGAAAATAAATTATTTACTGTTTGTTTTTTCACTGCATATGCAGTCATTTTCTGTGATTTCCATGCAGTGTATTTTGTTTCAAGTAGTGCTGTAGTAAATAACTTACCCATATCTTGGTTCAATACTTAGGTACGCGGTCTCTGTTCTGCGTGGAATGAAGCGAACACAGGTTGCTGTTTCAAAGCCCTTCATGGCATCTAAAATGGTCTTCTTCTCACCATTATCTACAGTTGTGAATAACTTAATCAGTGACGTAAGTGTTTTACTAGATGAATGTTTGTGCTGTAACATGCACCACAGTTAAACCCACCATATTTATCACTTAGAATGTAAGGAACGTCAACAGTCCCAGATGTGAGAGACTTTGGCCATCGACAGGAGTATTGCTTATTTGCGCACTTCAAAGCATTTCTGGTTCTTGGAATGAGTATGTCTCCTTCCACCAGAAAATCTGTAGATCCTATTGAAATAAATGATAGAATGACTTTTCATTCTATCATTTGACACTGATAATGAGACAAGGTATTCCCCCCCCCCCTGTAATATAATGACTAAAGGCTCACCATTGTTCATTCTGAGGATGGTTGTGGTAATGTCCTCCCCAGAGATCTCTATGAATGCAAGAAAATCAGAAGTCATACAGCTTTGTTGTTACAATGAGAAAAGTGACAATGTGACACAGTTAGTTATACAGAGCTGCAAAGAGATGAACCAAGATTTGTTCACTTACCATTCTGACCAGCATGATCCTGTGAACAGAAGATAGAAACAAATTTCACTTGTATTGTAATTAATGTTGTTGGATTTAATGTGTTGAATGCTACGTTACAGATAAAGATAGGCACCAATGTTATGGGAGATGCATCATGTGGTAAATGCAGTATTAACAAGCAATTCTACTTTTTAATTAATTAATTACATGGTCATGATGAGCATTACAGAGGCCCAGAAGCAGCAGCAGAAGAAGAGAAACTGTTGTTGTCAGGTCCATTTTGGTCCAAAGATGCTGATCGTCAAGGTGTCACTTCAGGAACTTCACTTGTCTTCCAACGAAGTGATGCTAAAACCCAGTCGGGGATGAACTTATATGCAAGGTGTCCAGGTGTGTCTGTGTACCGAGATTAGTGATAGGGGTTCAGAAGGCTTTGCCTTAGACACATAGCTGCCCTGTCCAGCATTTCCCACTGTTTCCACACTAATACTTTTATTCTGGGGGGATTAGAGTGACCACAGGCTGGTGTCAACTTGCTTAGCATAAGGCTTTTTTAACCAGCAGGAGATTGTCTTGGGAGATGTGACCCTGCCCCAAAGCATTATCTTAAAAATAACAAATATAACAGTGGAATCATGCAATGTAAAGAGTTTGCAGGCGTTGCCTTTAAGTAGTATTTTTTTAAACCATTAATAACCTGATTGCAAACAGGCTGGGGTATGTTTGTGTAGAAGTCGCACTACATAGACAATTGAAGAGCGTCTGTGAGTCAGGGGATGTCAGGATTGTGTAGTTGTTCACCACCTTCAACAGAAGCTGAAATGGGTTTTGATCTCTATCTTCTTTTGCAGCAAAAATATATTCCAGAGAATAATTTTTATGATAGTTGCACCGCTGTTTTAAACAAATATTTTAGTAAGTTTTAAAAATAGTATTTAGGGATCAGTTCAACTAAAATGTGCAGCTTTTGACAGATTAACATGAAAATAGAACCACTATTATAATGTTAATAGAAATATGGTGCAGTGAAAGGTGTGCTGTTTTTTTTTGTAGAGGGGGAGATGTACTGCAGCTTAGGGATGTTAAACTCATTTCACATTGGGACAAGTGAAATTCATCTTTCTGTCGGTGTAAAGAACGTATTTAAACCTCAAGATACTTTAATATAACAAAAAGCAGTTTCATTTTTTTTTCTTAATGATAAGCAAATGCTGCTGTTGTTAATGAACGAAATCTGTTTTCAGAGTCTTTGGGCTAAAATCATAAGAAACAAAAGTGTAAAATTACAGAAAAAGTCCTGGTAGCTCATTGGCCAGATTGTCCTTTCATCATAAAGCAGAATGTTTTTGTTAATTCCCAGAAAAGGTCCTATTTAATTTATGTATTTATTTTGTCAAAAAAACAAATCAAAACAAGCAAAAAAAACCCCAAAAAACCCAGACATTTATTTTGTCATCTGTGAAAAAAACAGGACCTTTTCGGAACTTTACTTCATTACTTTGCTCCATAAGAAGGGAGGTCTTTATCATTAGGACAAGCTGTAAAATTTAGGAAAATACAGCCCAAAGTTTATGTCCTTCTTCACATTTTCCAAAGGCAGAGGGCTTACTATTGGTCCAGTACCTTATATTTGACACCTCTACTGTAGATGAATACTGAGTAACATCCGCTGTGGTTAGTTGAGCTCTCTGAAAACATATTTATTTGTTTTGTGGGCAGCACAGTGGTGCAGTGGTAAGCACTGTAGTCTCACAGCAAGAAGATCCTGTGTTTGAATCTGTTGGGTGGCTGGGGCCTCTCTGCGTGAACTTTAAACATTATCCCTGTGCCTAAATGCCAGGTATGAAGACTTCCTCCCACAGTCCAAAGGTGTGCATGTGAGGCCACTTGGTAATTTTAAACAGGATGTGGGTGTGAATATCAGTGTGAACGGTTGTCTTACACTGTGTGTTAGGCCTCTAATAGAAATCAGTTCCCATAGAATCATACATCAAAATGTCCAGTGTTATACCAGCAAAAGCGGAACCACAGGTCTTTATGTCTAATGCCTTCGGCTGCAACAAACAATTCATAACTCACCCATTTAAGCTCTATTAAAGTTTGCAATTTGATAGGGAGAAGCTAACACAGGCAGTTGTAGCTGCATGCTAGTAAGTGCTAGACATCACATCAGCTGAATCTGAATCACTAGCTTAAACCTTGCAGTTATCAGGAAAACAAACTTGTTCAAAAACATGAGAAAATATTTGAACATGGCTTATTCAACTTACTCAACTTAGGTAAATGAATGTTTTCTTCTTTTTGTTCATCAACAGCATTTCCAGGCACTATTATAGGAGCTACAGTAAAAATAAAAATAAATATAATTTCATAATTTTGATATCAAAAGGTAACAAAGGTATTGGTGCATGGTTTATTGTACAGCCCATCCAAGAAGTCTGAGACATATAATCTGGGAAATTCTTGCATTTTATTTTTTGGTTACTTTCCGGTAATTGCCGGTTTCTTAGATGACTAAACAAAACAAAACAGAAAAAAAGAAGCTGATGACCAAAACAGCAAAAGTGAAAATTCAAGTTAGTTTCCAAACCAACACATTGGTTATCATCATGCATTTGAATAAACCAAGCATATTTTTCATTAATCTGTTAATTCTATAGTAATAGATAGTTAACAGGTTGAATAGGTTTGATTTATAAACAGCACAGGACAGCTTCATCTTAACTAGTGACAAGTCAGTGTTTTCTAAATTTTGAGGAAAATAAAAAGAATGAAAAGCAGCTGTACAGAAAGCAAACGTCTGATGTAATTAAATAAGCCACATTACATATTAACTGGAGAGGATTGCATTTGTATACGTTTTACACAGGTTTTGGTACAATATACAGCATCAGAATAGAAGTGAAACTCTTATTTGACTGAGCAATCAATTGCCAGTCAAGAAAAAATGAATCAATTCTCTTGATTTCGCTTCTCCAGTGTAAGAAAAGTGTTTTCTTGATTTTGGTTTTACATTATTCCAAAAACAGATTCTGAACTCCAATTTAGACCGGAGGAATTTAAACATGTTTTTCTTCCAGTTTATTGACAAATGCAACAGTCCATGGATCCAGCTCTAAATAATAAGTCAATTTTTTTTTTAATTTCACTTTGACTTCATCATTTCTGGGAGGTGTAGTAGTAAATGGAAGAAGTGGACAAAAAGAGAACTTCTGGCACCTTGTTCCTGAACACCAAACAGCAGTGATGACATATCCAAGCCCAACACTGATGTGGTCCTGTGCTGTACATCACAATGATGTGACATTTATTATCAGTGGGGAAAAATTACACTGTGTGTGTTAGAGAGAAATGGTGCTGCAAACTCTGGCATCTGTTTATGTGTACTTCAAATTCAACGTATTTGTATATTTTCCAATGTTTGCATGAAGCATTTTGAACATATATAAGTACTTTTCTGTGTATATGTGCCACCTGGATATCAATGCCTGTCCACTTCGGGGGATCTACCTGGGTACACAGGTAATCCAATTTGATCTTTTACTTCACACATCTGCACTTGGCAGAGAATAACCTTTAGAAAACGTAAGCTTTAAGACTTTTCCAGCATCACATTTAGCTTTATTCATTTCCCATAAGAAGTCAAACTAGCAAAATAAAATAAATTCAACCAAGTTTAACAATATGTGATATGGAATAGCCTTTCTTATTATGTGAATGTCAATCACAACACAAAACTCAGAAACAACTGGAGATGTCACAATGCTTTATTATAATGCTTTTAATATTTTCTTCCTGTTTAGTTCTTGCACTGGTAAAGTATGTTGACCCTGAGAATGTCGATGTCAGACATGCCAACAATCTGGCCGATGGGAACGTTGGGATCGGGGATGGGAGTTAATGTTTCTGACTGTGGAGTAATTCCGAAGGCAGTCCTATAATTAGGAAGAATTGCAAGAGGCGATTAAACAGAATTTGTTTCTGTGCAACACAATTACACTTAGTACATTTGACTTCAGATTGTGTTTTTGTTCAGGCTTACCTTCCATAGTGCATGACAGAGGAGTAAGCATATCTAGTGTTGAGATTATCGGTGTCCATCTTGTCAAAATTGTTGAAAAAATCTGTGGGAGAAAGACAAATAAATTAAAAAGACAAAGCAACAGAACAGTCTTATTTCAATTAGTCATCATTGAGGCTTTGAGAGTTTTACATTTTATGATGTTTTGCCAGTTGACTCTGATGTACTGGTCGCGGTCGCTTCGAGTGTGTTCATGGTAGAAACCAAGTGCATGCAGCAACTCATGCTGGATGATACCATGCTGGACACAGCCAAACCTCTGCAGTGACACCACCTGCTTGTCTCCAACACGACCCAGCAAAGAGGAACAGCTAAAAATGTAAACAGTACAAGAAGCCAGAGATGATCGTCAGAGGAAGACAGCTGACATTAGTCTGATGTTTAACATGTATCGAGTGAAACTTTGGCCAAATCTGATCTGATAGTTAAATGAAACTGTTCTCAACTTTACAACATCTCCTTTACACAAATTATTTAAATGAACATACTTAAGAAAATAAATTATTTACTGTTTGTTTTTTCACTGCATATGCAGTCATTTTCTGTGATTTCCATGCAGTGTATTTTGTTTCAAGTAGTGCTGTAGTAAATAACTTACCCATATTTTGGTTCAATACTTAGGTACGCGGTCTCTGTTCTGCGTGGAATGAAGCGAACACAGGTTGCTGTTTCAAAGCCCTTCATGGCATCTAAAATGGTCTTCTTCTCACCATTATCTACAGTTGTGAATAACTTAATCAGTGACGTAAGTGTTTCACTAGATGAATGTTTGTGCTGTAACATGCACCACAGTTAAACCCACCATATTTATCACTTAGAATGTAAGGAACGTCAACAGTCCCAGATGTGAGAGACTTTGGCCATCGACAGGAGTATTGCTTATTTGCGCACTTCAAAGCATTTCTGGTTCTTGGAATGAGTATGTCTCCTTCCACCAGAAAATCTGTAGATCCTATTGAAATAATGATAGAATGACTTTTCAACCAAGTGCTGTTTTTCTCTAAAAAGTAAGTTACTTTACTCAACATAGAAATTTGACACTGATAATGAGAAAAGGTATTGCCCCCCCCCCTTGTAATATA
Source organism: Diplotaxodon limnothrissa (assembly GCF_057381915.1). NCBI lineage: Eukaryota > Metazoa > Chordata > Actinopteri > Cichliformes > Cichlidae > Diplotaxodon > Diplotaxodon limnothrissa. Next base: position 5,799,451 of record NC_140610.1, on the reverse strand, counting down.
ATGACTAAAGGCTCACCATTGTTCATTCTGAGGATGGTTGTGGTAATGTCCTCCCCAGAGATCTCTATGAATGCAAGAAAATCAGAAGTCATACTACGTTGTTGTTACAGTGAGAAAAGTGACAATATGACACAGTTAGTTATACAGAGCTCAAAATTTGTTAACCCAGATTTGTTCACTTACCATTCTGACCAGCATGATCCTGTGAACAGGAGATGGAAACAAATTTCACTTGTATTGTAATTAATGTTGTTGTATTTAATGTGTTGAATGCTACGTTACAGATAAAGATAATCACCAATGTTATGGGAGATGCATCATGTGGTAAATGCAGTATTAACAAGCAATTTTACTTTTTAATTAATTAATTACATGGTCATGATGAGCATTACAGAGGCCCAGAAGCAGCAGCAGAAGAAGAGAAACTGTTGTTGTCAGGTCCATTTTGGTCCGAAGATGCTGATCGTCAAGGTGTCACTTCAGGAACTTCACTTGTCTTCCAACGAAGTGATGCTAAAACCCAGTCAGGTGTGAGCTTATATGCAAGGTGTCCAGGTGTGTCTGTGTACAGAGATTAATGGTAGGGGTTCAGAAGGCTTTGCCTTAGACACATAGCTGCCCTGTCCAGCATTTCCCACTGTTTCCACACTGATAATTTTATTCTGGGGGGATTATAGTGACCACAGGCTAGTGTCGACTTGCTTAGCATAAGGCTTTTTTAACCAGCAGGAGATTGTCTTGGGAAAATACAGCCCAAAGTTTATGCCCCAAAGCAATATCTGAAAAATGACAAATATAACAGTGGATTCATACAATGTAAACATTTTGAAGGCGCTGCCTTTACGTTTTTTAAACCTTTAATAACCTGGCTGCAAACAGGCTGCGGTGTGTGTGTTTAGAAGTAGAGCTACTAGTAGAGCGTCTGTGAGTCAGGTAAAGTCTTTGTACTTGTTCACCACCTTCAACAGAAGCTGAATTGCATTTTGATCTCTATCTTCTTTTGCAGCAATAATATATTCCAGAGAATAATTTATAATAATAAATGTATGACAGTTACACCCCTGATTTGATAAATGTTTTCGTAAGTTTTAAGAACAGTAATTACACATCAGTTTGACTAAAATGTGCGCTTTTTGACAGATTGGTTAATGTTAATGGGAATATAGAACTGTAAAAAGTGCATTGTTTATGCTGCAGAGGGAGAGATATACTGGACATGAATGCTTAGTAACATCAGCCGTGGGAGGTTGAGCTCTATGAAAACATATATATTTGTCTTGTAGGCAGCACAGTGGTGCAATGTTGAGCATTGCAGCCTCCCGGCAAAACGATCCTGTGTTTACATCTGTTGGCTTTGCTGGGCCTTTCTGTGTGAAGTTTACATGTTCTCACTTACATGTGCCTAAATGCCAGGTATTAAGAGTTCCTCCCACAGTTGAAAGGCATGCATGTTATGTCACCTGGTGATTCCTGTCCCAAACGGTCATGGCAGATATCCATGTTATTCCTGGTAAAAGGGATTTTTTGTTTCCACTCTCACCAGTGCTCTTGCTCATAGGGGGTCATGTGATTGTTGGGGTTTTCTCTTTTTTCTCTTTATTTTTGTTTACCTTACAATATAAAGCAGCCAATGTTTTTGTGATTTAGCGCAATATAAATATAGTTGAATTGAGTTGAATTGAATTTAAAAAGGCTATGGCTGAGAATATCAGTGGGAATGGTTGTCTGTCATTCTGTGTTAGCCCTGTGAGAAGTGATCTGTCCAGAGTATACCCCACCTTTTGGCCTGTGACAGCCATCATGCCCCAATTGAGAAAGCAGTTAAGACAATGCATGGATGAGCATTTATTTGCTGGTTCAGGTTCTTCTATTTACACTTCAAGAAAAATCTTGGTTATACCATCTTCTAATATCACTATTTCTTAGATTAATTGTATGAATTTTGAGTAAAGGCAATCAAGTGTAATTTTGAAATAAAAACCATGATTATTACTTGATTTCTGTTTGCTGAGGAAACAGAAATCAGATGATTATTGCTTTAGTTTGGAGCTACATTGCTGTAACCACCTACGATGCAGTTTTTTTCCTTCCACACAGAACACCCTATTTATGCCAAAAGAGCAGCTCATTTTACTGCTGGTATCAGAACAAAGCTCCTTTTTGTTTTAACCCCCTATGAGGTTGATCACTAATAACTTAAGTGCTACACATTCCATCAGTCCATTTCATAATAAAATGCACATTTGCTTTTTTATTTTATTCTGGCTGTAACTGGTTGTTGTGTTAAAATGTGTTGTTTCAAATAATATCATTTCTTCAATTACTCGCTATAATTTCCTGTATTCATTAATCAAGCTCTTCTGGCACAACAGTGATTATCTCATGAAGTCTGGGCCTTGTTTATCAGACTACAATGAGCAAAAAAAACTATTTTCTAAAACCTCAGAATGCAGAAATGAATTGTTTAGCGCAAGAGTATTTACATTTATTAAATCCTCACTAATAGATCATCATCCTCCAGACTGTTGTTTACAGGAAAGAAGAGGTACTGTCTAGCTTTCTGGCGCCATAAACCGTTTCAGGGTCTGATTTTGCATGACAGGACTGGCGCTTTTGAAGAGATTCCATCACAGCAACCTTTAAATGACGTGGTCCTCTGCTGTACATCACAATAATGTGGCATTTATTATCAGTGAGGGAAAATTACACGGTGTGTGTGTTAGAGAGAAACAGTGCTACAAACTCGAGCTTCTGTTTTATGTGTGAACTCCATGTACGTCAAATTCAATGTATTTGTATATTTTACAATGTTTGCATGAAGCATTTTGAACACGTGCGTCTCGGTGTGTATGTGCCAGCTACATGCCTGTGCCTGTCCACTTGGAGGATCCACGTGGGTGCACAGGTAATCCAATTTGAGTTTTGGAGTCAAAGCACAGCACGAGTAATGTTCAATGATGTATGACCCATCCATTCGGTTGAGCTTTATTTCTAATGCTTTGCAACTGCAAGAAGAGGTAGATCTCATTCAGCTGGATGTCAGCCTAGTGGAGCCCACAAAAAAATCTGCTTTTCTTTCTTTGTTTTTACACATCTGCAGTTTTCTTAGGTGGAGAATAACCTTCAGAAAACCCAAAGCTGTAAATTCTTTCCAGCATCATATTTAGCTTTATTTTATTTCTCGGTGGCATAGTTTTTGTTAAATTGTGACATGTTATTTTTATGTTACTTTGCACTAATTAGCACTATCATTTTTTAAATAAGGTTTTATAAGATAAATTTTGAGTGTGCACCCCCCCACCCCAATTGATGACCATCATGGTAGAACTGAAACTTCAAAATGTTATTTCACAAATCATCACAATTTTTGGGGGTGGGAGTTAATGTTTCTGACTGTGGAGTAATTCCGAAGGCAGTCCTATAATTAGGAAGAATTGCAAAACCCGATTAATTAGAATATATTTCTGTGAAAGAGATTTACATTTAATACATTTGACTTAAGATTGTGTTTTTGTTGAGCCTTACCTTCCATAGTGCATGACAGAGGAGTAATCATATTTAGTGTTGAGATTGTAAGAGTCCTTCTTATAGAAGTCAATGTAATAATCTGTAGAAGAAACACCAATAAATTGAAAAGATTAAGCAATGAATCCGATTTCAATTAATCATCATTTGAGATTTTTACCTTTTATGATGTTTTGCCAGTTGACTCTGATGTACTCGTCGCGGTCGCTTCGAGTGTGTTCATGGTAGAAACCAAGTGCATGCAGCAACTCTGGGTGATGCCATGCTGGACGCAGCCAAACCTCTGCAGTGACACCACCTGCATTTCTCCGATACGACCCAGCAAAGAGGAACAGCTAAAAATGTAAACAGTAAACAAAAGTAGAGAAAATAATGTATAGAAGGCAGTGAAATTTGTCTTATCATCCAGTCTGTGAATGCTTCTTTACTATTAGCTAGTGATAAGGAATATTCTAACAGACTACATGGTTGCTGTAGTACTTGGAAAAATTAAAGCGTTATAGTTTATAATTTGCAGTACTTTTAGACAAAATCTATTTATTTACATGTGACTGAAACTACAATATTCCTATCTTCAACCAGATAGTATAACTTTGACCTTCAATCAAATAGTAGTCCAGTAAATAACTTACCCGTATCTTGGTTCAATGGTTAGGTATGCCCCCTCCGCTGTGCGTGGAATGAAACAAACACAGGTTGCTGTTTCAAAGCCCTTCATGGCCTCTAAAATGGTCTTCTTCTCACTCTCACCATCGTCTACAGTTGTGAATAACTTAATCAGTGACGTAAGTGTTTCACTGGATAAATGATGTTAATGTGCTGTGGCATGCATCACAGTTAAACCCACCATATTTATCACTTAGAACGTAAGGGATGTCAACATTCCCAGATGTGGGAATCAACAGGCTATTCCATCAACAGGAATAGTTTTTATTTGGGCATTTCATGTTTTTCAGGAGGAGTATATCTCCTTCCACCAGAAACTCTGTCGATCCTATAAAAATACACGAAAGAATGACTTTTTAGGCAATTGACAAAATAAGAAAGCGCTGTTTTTCTCCAATATAATGATTGGATACTCACCATTGTTCATCCTGAGGATGGTTACAGCCGTGTTTTTACAATGAGAAAAGTGAGAATGTGACACAGTTAGTTATATGGAGCTACAACGAGGCAAAACCAGATTTGGTCACTTACCATTGTGACCAGCATGAGCCTGTGAAAATAATACAGAAAAAAATATAGATAGTCGTTTATAATGTTGTGTTACAGATAACGATAGGCGCCAATGTTATGGGAGATGCGACATCTATTAAAAACAGCATTTACAAGCAGGTTTAGTTTTTAGTTAGTATTTCCTTACATGGTCATGATGAGGCCCAGAAGCAGCAGCAGAAGAGAAACTCTTGTTGTAAGGTCCATGTTGGTCTTGATGTGCCAGTGGTGAAGGTGTCAATTGAGAGACTTCACTTGTCTTCCAATGAAGTGATGCTAAAACCCAGTCAGGGGTGAGCTTATATGCCCAGTGTCCAGGTGTGTCTGTGTACAGAGATTAGTGGTAGGGGTTCAAAAGGCTTTGCCTTAGGCACACAACTGATTAGTGTGCCCTGTGTAGCTTTGCCCACTGCTTCCACACTGATAATCTCATTCTAAACTTGTGCTATAAACATTCAGTGTAAAGAGTTTTCTGGCACTGCTTTCAAGTAGTAGTTTTTAAACCATTTACACACCTGAGAACTAAAGGCTGAAGTATGTGTGTTTAAAATTGTTGTGTTGTTGTGAATCAGTTGATTTTCTGCTTCTTCAGTTGGTGCGGATAGAGAAAAACACTTGTAGGTTTATGCTGCTCTGTTATATGTACTGTTCTACCTCCGGTAGTGTTTTCAGAAGTTTTGTATCAAAAGGTAAGGTACATATTGGAGTGTGATTCATTGTACAGCCCATCCAAGAAGTGTGTCGCAGGCAGCAGGTTTTATTAAAATTCTAACATTTTATTTTTTTACGTTACTTGCCGCTAATTTTTTTGTTTTTGTATATGATTAAAAAATGTAAAATAACAAACTCGTGTGCAAAATGTTCAAACTGAAACTGAAAACTTTAGATCATAAACCAAAACAATGGTTCTTACCATACATTTTTTAGAATCAGCATATTTTTAATTGATGGTGTAAAACTGTTGTAATGGTGAGGTAGGTGGTTGGATAAATCTGATTTATATACAGCACAAGACAGCCTTCATCTTAACTAGAGACAAGTTAGTGTTTTCTAAATTTGGGAGAAAATAAAAAGAATGAAATACAGCTGTACAGAAAACAAATGTCTGATGCAAATAAAGAAGACATTACCTGGAGAGGGTTGCAGTTGTATAAACTTTTAATGGGTTTTGGTACAATATACAGCATCAGAATAGAAGTGAAACTCTTATTTGACTGAGCAATCAATTGCCAGTCAAGAAAAAATGAATCAATTCTCTTGATTTCGCTTCTCCAGTGTAAGAAAAGTGTTCTCTTGATTTACATTTTATATTATTCCAAAACAGATTCTGAACTCCAATTTAGACCGGAGGAAATTAAAATGAGCTTCTTTTTTTTTTCTTCAATTTTATTGACAAAGGTAATAGTCCATGGATGCAGCCCTACATAATAGCTCGAATATGTTTTTTATTTCACTGTGACTTCATCATTTCTGGGAGGTGTAGTAGTAAATGGAAGAAGTGGACAAAAAGAGAACTTCTGGCACCTTGTTCCTGAACACCAAACAGCAGTGATGACATATCCAAGCCCAACACTGATGTGGTCCTGTGCTGTACATCACAATAATGTGACATTTATTATCAGTGGGGAAAAATTACACTGTGTGTGTGTTAGAGAGAAATGGTGCTGCAAACTCTGGCATCTGTTTATGTGTACTTCAAATTCAACGTATTTGTAAGAGAACTTCTGGGACCTTGTTCCTGAACACCACACAGCAGTGATGACATAGCCTAGCCCTTCTCTGCTCTATAGTACATCTGAGTCTCTTCCTCTGACACTATGTGGGCAGCCAAGGACAACAGTCAATGAGCAATATCAATTTATGTAATAGACTATTAAACAGTGTGCTTAACATTTAGACTTGCTACACTGGTGTTCAGTGGGAGTGTGTGCCAGGAAGTCCTCTGCCGTGATAATAGCCCTCTGAAATGAAACATGTTAGCCCTCTTGCTTCTCCTCCTACAGTCGGTTCCCTGACCCCAACACAGGTGCCCTGCTTACTCTTCTTCCTTTCACCTTTTGCTCTGAATACCACTGGTTGTCAAAATAACAATTAACTGTTTTATATACTGCATTCATGTCGAGCATTACCTGTGAACCCTCTCATTATGTATTGTTGCATGCAAGTGTTGAAATATCTAATTCATTTCTTTAGTTGTTTTCTCACTGGCTGGTTAATTTCATGTCTGACATGCAGCTGATGTTTTGCTTTTGTTTTTTTTGTTTTTTTGTTTGTTTGTTTGTTTTTTTTGGGGGGGGGGTTACAACCCGAAGACTTTATAGAAGTAGCTTTCTGCTTGCTTTCCTCTGTCTCCTTTCTTGCCCTCTCCTTGTTCCTAATACTAGAGTCAATCTGTGATGGTAAACATCGTGTTCATAATAATTGACATTCAGACAAACAGGAACAATTACATCGAATATGAACACTGTCTTAATTGGTGTGCATTTCCAGTCCTGTAAGAGTCATGTGAAAAGTAAATTAATCAGATGTCATTGTAGACTGATTGAGCCACAATCTAGTTGCACAGTCCATTCAGAGAATAACTGCGTCTGATGGATGACATGTCAAGTGCTTTATGAGGGACATTTGAAACTGATAATCTTAAAGGTCAAGGAGAAGTAGCAGCAAAATAAAAAGATAGAACTTTTTTGTTTTTGGTCAGGCGGTTTTAACATAACCGTGTCTGGTGCGTGTCTAATGGAAAGAGCCAATACTGTAGCAAATTTAAAATGAAATTCACAAGATGTGTTCAGCTGGTGAAACTTAATGGGATTGTGGACTTTTTTGAAGGAAAACAAACACATCACTGTCTTTATTGGTACCAGTTATAGTGTGGTACGTGCCTTGCTCAGGGGCACATCAAAACTGATTATGAGCGCGAGAAAAGTGTGACTCATTCAGTCTGCCCACCCACGTTTTCCCAGCTCGCCTAGAACTGATGATGTTAGAGAAGTAGTTGCAATCCCATTTCCCTTCCTTCAGGCAAAAGTTGCTGAGATAAACCCTTTCTGTTAGCACTTCTGTGTAGATACATCATCATTTTGAACTTTTAGAACATTAATGAAATAATTTAAAACATCTCAACCCCAGTGTGGAGAAACACATGCTTCATAAATTTAACAGTTGAGATTTAGCTCTTCACAATGTTCTGTAGGTTTCTGCTGTGCAGTGATGATGTTACCCTGTAGTTTGTAGAGATGGCACGATACCACTTTTTTATGTCCGATACCGATACCGATATCATAAATTTGGATATCTGCCGATACCGATATGAATCCGATAGTGTTTTTTAATCAACAAAACTGTTTTTTAAATATCTTGCTGCATTTTGTATAAGTTCATACTCAAGTTTAAAACAACAACTACACTAAAGCTATTCTGTTATACCTGTATGCAAAAAAAAATATTTCATAGTTCAGCAATACTGATCAATCTAATAAACTTAAACCTACACCATCCTCCCTATTCTGGTATTTTAAAGAGTACTTAGCATAAATATTAAGCAACCTAACTAATAGGGTTCCAACTCCCAGCAACAACAAAAATAAATAAATAAAAAATAGGGAACCACCCCTCACGCTCCACCTCATGATGCTTAATCGACGTAATCAACCTTAATTTGATGCAGTGTGAAAAAAAATGCACAGAAATCAATTATTTTTCAAGAAATATTAAATAGATTCAACATCTTTCTTCAACAAAATTGCAGACTGCACAGATGGTACCTTCCCAAAGGAAAAAGTACTATAGCTTACTAGGGTATATATATTAGACTTAATAGTCACTATATACAGTAATTGACTTCTATTCATTTTACATCAAATTAAAACTTTGGGTGTCAGATAATTATTTATTAAAAGCTAGAGAATAAGAAAGAAAAGTATGTCTTTGTGCCCCCTTTTCTCTGTTAATGCCCTATCGGCCCCCCTGGCTAAACTTTGCTAGATCCGCCCCTGCACAGTTACCAGCGTCAGCTACGTAGAAAAAGATCCTCGAGTAGAAAGTAATATTAAATACATTCTAACAACAGCTTATCAAGCTTAAACGTGCTGCTGTTGTTCAGCCGCTGGTTTCCTCTTTCTGGTGCAAAGTGGGCCAAAAGCAAACTAGAGACACGGACTCGCGACAGAAAAGCCGATCAGCTGATCGTTAAGCAGTTTCATGATTGAAGTAGCAGCAAGAGAGAGAGAGAGGCAGTCGCTCCATATATTAGTTGTTAAGCTTAACGCAGGAATGCTTTACAAACATTCAGAGATGGACTTACACACTTGCTTTACTTCTCTCGGGGATAACTTTGTCGGAGATGAAATGCCGGGTTGCTAGCGAAGCTCCAAATGCTATCCAGACCACCACAGGTCCTGCAAGCCACAGCCGCTCTGTCACGTGATGCCTACTGCTCCAACGTGCTAACCTTCTGAGGTGAGTTACGGCGTGTTGCAAGTTTTGTGAGGTGCTTTCGTGATATTTAATGGATCGGATTACATTTTTTATTTTTCTCCGATATCCAATCCAGTAATTTAGGTCAGTATCGGACTGATACCGATACGTAATATCGGATCGGTCCATCTCTAGTAGTTTGTTTTGTTTTCTCCTATAATGTTTTGGGTTTCTAATCTTACAATATACAATGCTTTGAGATGAATGCTAGTGTGATTTGGCTTTCACTGTCATATACATAATTGTACACTGTTTTGCATGAGTATTACAGAGCGGGGTAAACATAAAACTAGTGCTCCAATCTGCTCTGTTGTTTTTGAAGGATCATGCTTTGGTAAACTTTCTAAAATAAATGATTTAAAGCTGTAAATATCTTGATACAATATACAGTGTTGTGAAAATATCTTCAGCCACCCAGCATTTCTTTCTATTTTGAAAAAGCGAAAGGGAAATAGGGATTTATTGAAATCACACATGTAAGTACAGTCCATGGGGCAAACACAGTTTTAAGTACAATTTTAACAAACAATTCTAACACTATGGAGCATGACCAGCCTGAGCATCGCCTGAAATCTTATGGCCAAGCTTTCATGTCATTTCTTTAAGTAGTCTTCAGGAATTTTTCTCGAAGGACATTCAAAGTCGTTCTAGGAATGTTGGCTGCAAGTTGTTCTGTTCTCCATCAAGATGATTCCACACTGCTTCAACAATGTTGATGTGCAGGTTCTGTTGAGGCCAGTCTATCTCACCAGTCCAATCCACTGTGAGTTTTTCTATCCAATTATGGTTTTATTGAATTGACAGTGTATTTAGAATTTTTGTCCTGCTGTAAAGTTGTCCAGTTGAATCTCTCAGGTCCAGTGTCAGTTCTTTTATTAGGTTTTTTCCCCCTAATTCTTAAGAACATGACTTTCAGATACTGTTCATTTGATGTTGATAGTTTTTAGGTCTGCAACTTTTTTTTGTCCTCCGTGGGCCGAGTTCCCTCACATTTGTGAAGTACCGACACACTGCCCAGCACACCAAGATATGCTAAGGTTCCAGCTAATAACTCTTTAGGAATCACTTCATTGGTTAAAAATAGTTTTTTAGATCTTTTGAATTGTGTTATCATTTGCATTTTTCATAGATTCAGCTAAAGGAAATATATGTTTCTCCACCAGGCTGCCAGTAACAAAATACAAGATACAATCTGAAATTGGTTATTTGCAACATTGTTATGTCCAGACACAATGCAGATTCATCCCTTGAGCTAGGTACCTTTTTGTGCTCGTTTAGTGTTAAGTGGTATTGTTTATAAATGGTAAATGGCCTGTATTTGTATAGCTTTTACTAGTCCCTAAGGACCCCAAAGCGCTTTACACATCCAGTCATCCACCCATTCACACACTGGTGATGGCAAGCTACATTGTAGCCACTGACAGAGGCAAGGCTACCGAGGCAAGGCTGCCGAACACTGGCGCCACCGGGCCCTCTGACCACCACCAGTAGGCAACGGGTGAAGTGTCTTGCCCAAGGACACAACAACCGAGACTGTCCAAGCCGGGGCTCGAACCGGCAACCTTCCGATTACAAGGTGAACTCCCAACTCTTGAGCCACGATCGTTTAGTGTTAAGTGGCTCAATAAACAAAAAACCTTTTCTGAAAATGGACAGGTACAAGTACTGGAGTGAAAATGAGTGAAAAAGCAGAACTTGGAGAACTATTGCTCTAAAAAATTACAACAAAGTCTTGCTCTTTGGAAGTACACTGTAAAGAATTAGAGTGGCTCTAGACTTTTGCAAGATGCTGTATATATGTATATGTTTAACTTTGTAAAGAGATCTTGTTTTACTATTTGCATTTTACGCCCAGTTCAACCCATGGACTGTTAGTGCATCAAATTACACAGTGCAGGTGTATTATATCTCAAGTCAAGATATTAGGAGATTTGTTAAACTTCTTGGTAGGTTACTTTGGTAAAACTTGCCATGTAAGCTCATGAGGTTGTGATGGTAGGCAAGGTATTATAGGTATGAATGAGGTACAAGATGAAAAGCTGCATTTGAAAGATCTTCTGCTACAGTACACATGTGGGACTGAATGAAGTGGGTTGGCCAGTCGTGAGTTTTTACTGCTTCAAACTAAATTATTCTAGTATTACACCTGCATATAGTGTGAAATTAGGCTGACTTTTTTCAGTTCAGTATACATGCTAATGTACACTGAAATAGGAGTACTAGTTTTTGTTTTTGGTTAACATCCAGTTCTTCTCTCTCCTCCTTTAACTCCGTAAATGCCCCAGTCAGTGCATGCACGCTAGCTTAAGTTTTTCCACCAAATGTAGAAAATCCCCTAATGAGGCTTTAGGCACTGCTATTTTTCATCTCCATCATTTCACCAAGCTGTATTTAACATCACATGAAATAAGCACCCTTCAGTTAACAAGACTCAGTGGAAAAATTCATATTCATTAAAACTCAAAAACTCTCAGAACCAAATTAATTAGCACAAGACCGTAACAGTTTGTGTTTTGTGATATTGTACTGCGTGCCTAGTCAGTTGGTGGATTTTTGTAGTATAGCTAACTTGAACTCAAGAGGCATTTCCCCAGTCTATGCCGCTGATATTGGAAGACGTGTAGCCCATATTTCCAAGAGCATTGCTCAGTGAGAGATCTCTAAAACCCATTTCCTGCCTGGCTTAGAATAATGAGGTGTTAGAGCCTGCTGGCAGAGCTTAGCTGCACACCTCCCCAATGAAAAAGTTATGGATGATATACAATTGCAAATACACACACACACACAAACCCACTTTACACTCAAAGACATGGACATATGCCCCCTGGAGGTGTTATGGATAGCTGCATATTGCAATGCCAGCCAGCAGGAAGCACTGTCAGCCAGTCTGCACTGTGGGCATTGATAGGACAATCAGTTCGCTCTGGAGCCATCACAGCCAATCATCAGACAGTTTCTTGGCGGGCTGCACCCAATCTTCAGAGGGTTGCCAGATCTCCTTTTCTCAGTGAGCTGTTGCTGGCTTACTACTAGCCAACCACAAAAAAGAGCTGCTGCCTTGCGTCAGCCAATCGTGTGAGTGTTGGCCAGTGTTAGTCCTATCAACAGATAACTGCTCCACTGTTACAGCCAATCTGGGCTTTATCCTTCCCTACAGATGTCCGATTAGTGTAGTTTAGGGAAATCAAACTGCCACAACAGGCCCACTTTGCCAATGTGGCACCGTGAATGGAGAGAATAGTAAAATGGGATAGGAAAAGCCTACAAAGGCTTACTTAACCGTAATACTCTGGCTGTTATGTTTTAATGCTGTGTGGGTTAGTTTTTTATTTGTATTTGCAGCACTGTTGGTCACAAAATATAGTTTCATATCTCACTTTCTCTAATAATAATGTGAGCTAGCAGGTGCTGCTTAACTGTGGACGTCTTTCATTAATGAGATTTTAAATTTACCAGCATGTACTTGTCAAGGCCTATAAGTTTATTCCTCGTAAACCTGTTCCGGCATTCACGAGGCAAGGACGTGTTCACTGAACTCAAGTTGTGTCCATTTTAATGGCCCTATAACACATGCCAGCATCTTAAGGTGACAAAGCCATTAGATCAGATGATAGAACAGGGGTTTTTAGACCTGCCCTATCTTTTCTGCTTTCACTGCAAAATGTTGCAGGTAATGTATGAGTCTCTCGTTTGAATTTGGCCCTACATGGTTATGCACATTCATGTTAATCCAATCCAAGTTTGTTTCAAATCATTCAACCCCTTCTTCAGCACAGTGGCAAAACAGTGCTAACAGCACCTTTAATCACTGCTCATGCAGGAAAACAAGCATTTTTTTCACTTAGGAAGACGTAACATTTCCTCCCCATCTTTTCAAGAACATTTTATGAAAATTCATCAGCTGCTTGTTTGGTAAGTATTGCCTTAAAATTTTCTGTACTTGGCTTAGGGCTCACACACTCCGGCATCAAAAACGTTAGCTTTAATTTAGAGTTGAGCAAAAATTCTGCCATGGATACAAATTTTGGTGATGTACATTGAACATGACACGTAAAACAAATGGAAACGGGTATTGTAACATCATATTTGCAGAGGGATGAGGAACTGAAAAAAATATATTTATAACTATCAAAAGGATTGGGAATTATTTAAAAAAAAATTATTTAATATAGGTGTTAGTAATTGTTTTATGTGTTGCTATTTGTTTCATTCAGATATACATGCACACACCATCATCCTTAAGTAAGACTTATATGCATTTGTTATCTCCTCTTTCCTTTCTCTGTTCATAGTTGGTGTGGTTGAGCCAAACACTCTTCTTTTGAATTTTCAGATAATCTGTTAAAAATTTCCTTTATAATTCATTTAATGTATCCGTCTGTAAATTAGCACAAAAAAAAAGAACCACTGCACTTTAACTGATTTCAAGCTGATGGCTCCTAATTGCTGGATTGACTATTTAGCAGTTCAATTTCCTGTCATAGATAGCCCAGTTTGTGCGAGACATTTATCATTAAAAAATTACCAATTTACTAATTACAATATTTACAGATTCATTTTCTGTTGCTTAATGATTTCAGTATCACTCAGAAGTAGGGCTGGGCGATATGACCCAAAATTCATATCTCGATATTTTTTAGCTGGATGGCGATATAAGATATATATCTCGATTTTTTTTTTTTAAGCCATAAAGTAAGAACAAAAAGAGAGTTCTTAGTCAAAGCTGTGTCCCAGATGTCACACAGGCACTTTTATTAACATACAGCACAGATGTACATGAAAAATTACTCAAAATTAAATTATGAGAATTCATTAAATAATAATGCTCCATAAATAAAAGAAAACAAGGTTGTTTTTGTGCTAAACAAAGAGCTCACAATTGTGCAGTCAAAATGTAAACTAAAAGACGCTGAGCGTAATAACAAAGACAGATTTCACAGCTGCTCTGTTCCCAAGTTTTACTGTGTGACTGATAGCCTGGAGTTTGAAATCCGCTTCATAACCACCTCTCTTACAGGTGCCATTTATGGTCCTTATACACACACAATACGGTAATATTACGTTGATGCACAGTACGTATCACTCCGCGAAGCTCCTCGGTAGCCGTAATGCGCCGACAATCTATTAAGCGGTGCAGCTCCGTAGCTTACCAAAGTCGTACTCAAACATTTTTGACAGATTGCTGAGCGCCGTGTACCACATAAAATCGGTTCGCGGCCATCAAGCACAACCAGAATTCATACATAAGGCGCGCTATCAACTTTTGAGAGAATGAAAGGATTTTAGGGTTAGCGCTGTTAGCTCGTTAGCATGTTTAGCTCGTTAGCACGTTGACGCCGTCCAGCCCCACGCATGGGGCGATGCGCAGTAACTCGTTAACGGAGATTTGCCGTGTCCGTCTTGTCGCTGCCTGCACGTGAAGCGATGGGGGAGGAGGGGGAGTTGTCTTCAGTGAAGGCGAGGCGGAGTAACGTTGCGTAGAGACAAAAGTGGACGAAAGAGAGGCAAACTTGCGGCTCCACAACTATAATTATAACGTAACATAGACTATATCGATATAAAGGATATTGTCACATCTTATATCTCGTATAAAAATATATCGATATGTTTTAAAAACTCGATATATCGCCCAGCTCTACTCAGAAGCTCAAATTGCAGAACAGTTTCTCATTGAAGAACTCATGTAGCAAATCTTGGCGTCTAAGTCTTTCATGCTCAGAGTTTTTAATCAAATTTAAGGGCTGTAAATTTAAGATACTGGGTTTCTGCTGGATGTATGCCTGTGCTAAACAGAGTTAAATTAAAAAGTACAACACATTAGGTAACTTCTCATCACTGTATACAGAGAACAGGCATAGCTGTCTTTTTTTCCCTCCCTGCACTAACTGATAAGTTTCAGCACCACAGACCAAGAAAGTACCATTGCAGCACTGCTTCCAGCCAGACACCACGCAACGTCTAACAGTGTTAGCCTCAAATGTTTGGCTTAGAGTAAAAACCAAAATTCGAATACTAATCCCTTCAAAGTCAAACATCAGATGTTACCAGCCTCATTTATGTCACTTCCTGAAGATGGCTCGCATGGCATAAAGCTTGCACAAACATAATGGCTGCAGCTGTATGCAGTCAAGCTCCATAACCCCTGCTGTGAAGTGCTGTAATATGGGAGCAAAGACGAATCTGTCCTCTAAATCTCCCTACCTTCACCCTTCATCGTCATCTCTTTTCTCTCTCTTCCCATCTCAGCAGGGCTTTGGCAGCTTCACACTGGCCTAATTTTAGAGTAACAAGATGTGTGTATACGTGACTCAGTGTGTGGTTGCATATGTGTTTTAGTGTGTGTGTGTGTTTTTTTATGTATGTGTTGCCTAACTCCAAACAAAATCTCTGAGGGCTAAAGCTGTGTGTTTTGTGTTCCTGTAATGATCCATGTCCACGGACAAACGGACCTCTCAGTCGTTTTAATGAGATGTCTCAACTCGCGTATCTAGCTCACTTTGTTCTCTTGTGCCAAAAAAAGACCACTTAACATCTCTATTCAGTTTAATAACGACTGTCTTCTTTTTCCGCTGAACTGGACAAACGTGTTTTCTGTGGTGCTGCAAACTTTGCACCGAAAGATTGTGTTTGTTTTTTGCCCCGCAGTACACACTGGGATAGATGATCTGCGCCAATAGTGTGAAGCCAGATCTATACAGAGTCTCATTTACAATAAGAGTGGAGGATGAAGACTCCATGCGAGTGCATTACAGTGTGTAATCAATACGCTCTGACAACCTCTGATGTAATAGTATGCATGTGCTGCTGGCAAACCATTTCAAGACCTTATACACATGGATGACCCCATGGATGAGTTGCTTCTCAATTATCCAGCAGCCAGGCCTGGGTGCAATGTAAACTTGCAGTTTCAAAAGGCACGGGAGATGCACAGAAAATAATAGAATTAAATATGTGTTGCCTTTGGCAATGGCCCATGTTTACTTACTCTCAAAAGTAAAACCCACAGAATTTATTCTGATATAACCAGTGGCACTGTTGTGCATTACCTGAGAGAATTTGAACCAAGTCCAAATTTAATAATGGATGTGCTGTATAATTCAGTATCACCTTCTTGTATTTGGAAAGCTCTATTTGCATAACTATTCAATGTAGAATTCTTATTCGAACACTTTCTTAGTTATAAATTATTAACCTGACAATCTTAAAACTGCACTAATCAATATTTAAAACCAATAATTCACATTTTTGTATGTAAAGTAAGAGTAGTCCCTTCCAATCAGAAACCACTCTGTATTTGACACTGTCAGATACTTTTACCCACAGCTTCACCGTTCTTATTAGCCTGCTGGTTTCCAAAGGCAGCCCACAGCTGTTCACAAAACAAAAGAAGAAGAAAAACACTGATAAAGCTCATTGTACACTGCTTATTCACATAAAACATCAAAAAGCTGAATTAAGCAACTAGTTGGGGTACAAAGTGGAACATTTGGCTGCTAAAAGATGTTAGAGTGAATATTTGACTAAATATTTGCCAGGTGGCTTGAAGCACAGAACCCAATGAATGCTAATACTGCATTTTCACATGTCAGTACTGTCTGTAGAGTGCAAATAGCCAGAAAGTGTTGCTTTATAGTCTTTTGGAGCTAAAGCAAATTGTTTGGTGAGGCAATGAACATTTTGAAGTGGGAAACACAAAAGCACACACTCTTATAGCTTTAGAGTTAAACTCATATATGTACATTCTCATATATTTAAATACAAATGTATTTGGTTTAATCCACATGAGGGTTTTTCTACTAAATATACTGCTAGTAACCCTTTTTCATGCTGTGTATGTTATGTAACTGAGTCAGTTTGCTAACTGTATGACCTTTATACACTTGTATATTCACTGTCTTAGACAGAAAATACATTTTATCGATTTACACCCCGGTACACAATATACACTGTTCACCATGGTGACTCTTGAGCAGTACAAATGTTGAACTTGATACTGTAGTTGTTTTCAGCAGACATCTATACTTGATGTTGTACTGTTCTTCGGTTTAGCACGTGTATAGAGGTCTTGCATCTTGTGTGAAAAGGCTCCGGTCAAACTGATTCCATTAACATGCGGTTTTAATGGAGTCTGCTGAAAGCATGTTAGACTGTATTATTTAACAGTAAGTGTTGGCTGTAGAGTATTTAAGCAGTTTTACAAATCTTCTTTTGAAAAGCCATTGTTTTTGGCAGATATGGCAAATGTGAACTTATTTGTGCGTTATCACTAAGCTTTTGATGTTGGCATTGTGCAGTGTTATCACACAGCTGAAATTGCCTTTTCTTCCCCAACAGTCCTTTTAAAAGCAACAGAAAGTGTATTTCCCGTGGTGCTAGCACAGAATATATAATGAGTATTTTGTGATAACAAAACAGTTATGTCATGAAATTGTTACTCCATGCATATTGCATATGTTTCTCTCCTCCTGTTTCTCACTCTGTGCTGTTTTTCTCTTTTTGGATCTCTCATTCTGAGAAGGTGATTACGGAGCCAGAAAACTAGCAGGATATGGTTAGTGTTCCTCAGGGGTTGGTCTGAGGACATTAAGCCCACAGTGACAACGAGCCCCAGCTGTTGGGAGTTTTTTTCACATTCATTTGTTTGTCAAATTTAGAGTCTCAACTATTGCCAAGAACTCCCTCTGCCACACAAGCACTCCAGAACTGTGGTGACAAGGCTGCTTTTAGCCAAATCCAATTTAATCTCCACTGGCGGTACTGGATAAAGCCGTCTCCATCTCCCCTAACTGAGGCCAAGGCAGGCTAGTTATTCTACTGTATGATGCTCATTAACCACATAAAGACACAACACAAACTTGAACGCACATACAAACACTCTCAGGTACAGGCGAATGTGAAGTGAGAGTACTAAGCTAGCAGTTTAACACACACAGTTATATGTGGCGAAGCTTCGTCTCGTTCTCTTCTCCTACTTTTCTCCATTTTCTCTCAGTATTGTGTATTTCTGCAGCAGGGGAAATGATGTCACTTTTATGGAAATGAGAAACCAAAATGAAAAAGAGATTCACATCTGAGACTCCTGCTTCTACCCTGCAGGTCTGCTGCTTTTCTTTTTTTTTCTTTAAACTAATAATTACCAGGAAGCTAGTGTGTGTGTGTGTGTGTGTGTGTGTGTGTGTGTGTGTGTGTGTGTGTGTGTGTGTGTGTGTGTGTGTGTGTGTGTGTGTGTGGAGAGAGTTTGGATGTTTGTGCCTGCAGATGGTTAGGTGGATGGGGATAGTGAGGGGGAGTGATAATAGAGGCGGAGATTTACATTTATGCAAATTTCACATCGTGACACAAAGGTTCAAGACAACATTTGCTCAACATGCGCATCAGTGCTGTTTAATCACAAGTGCATGTGGTGCACATAAACAAGCCATCTTAATATTATACTTTTCGTTTGTGTTTATTATACTGATATTTCTTGTACACACATGCTTTGCTGTGGAGCAGCCTACAAAACAAACACAGTGAGGAAATAATATTCCAATATTATACAGAAATAAATGTTATTTACTCTTAATGGTATCATTTTGTGTAATTACTATTTCAAATACTTCTAGTTCATTTAGTGCACCATACAGCTATACTTCTGGAAAACAGTAGAAGGAAGTGTTTTTTATCACCCCTAGTGGGGGTTATGTAACAGTGCTTCAACAAGTGGATCCTGTTGTTTTTTTATGATGTGCATGTTTGAAGAAGAATTTGAAAATGTATATGAAAGGATGTCACAATATCAGAAGTTTAGTAGTCAGTACTACTGAACTTCCATGATTCTCAATACCATTTAATATGACAAGTCCAAAGTAACGATGATGGCTAAATGGATGATGGCAGCTGCTAATCTTCTGAGCACTGCTCAGCTCAAGTAATTGTAAGGTATTTCTCAGAGACGGCCGCAATTCCCAGCCAATAACAGCAGCACTCCAGATTATGAACAGTTTGATGACATCATACAATAAAGCTGGAACATAGCACTGCTTCATCTTCACATTTATTTATTTACAGGGAGTGCAGAATTATTAGGCAAATGAGTATTTTGTCCACATCATCCTCTTCATGCATGTTGTCTTACTCCAAGCTGTATAGGCTCGAAAGCCTACTACCAATTAAGCATATTAGGTGATGTGCATCTCTGTAATGAGAAGGGGTGTGGTCTAATGACATCAACACCCTATATCAGGTGTGCATAATTATTAGGCAACTTCCTTTCCTTTGGCAAAATGGGTCAAAAGAAGGACTTGACAGGCTCAGAAAAGTCAAAAATAGTGAGATATCTTGCAGAGGGATGCAGCAGTCTCAAAATTACAAAGCTTCTGAAGCGTGATCATCGAACAATCAAGCGCTTCATTCAAAATAGTCAACAGGGTCGCAAGAAGCGTGTGGAAAAACCAAGGCGCAAAATAACTGCCCATGAACTGAGAAAAGTCAAGCGTGCAGCTGCCAAGATGCCACTTGCCACCAGTTTGGCCATATTTCAGAGCTGCAACATCACTGGAGTGCCCAAAAGCACAAGGTGTGCAATACTCAGAGACATGGCCAAGGTAAGAAAGGCTGAAAGACGACCACCACTGAACAAGACACACAAGCTGAAACGTCAAGACTGGGCCAAGAAATATCTCAAGACTGATTTTTCTAAGATTTTATGGACTGATGAAATGAGAGTGAGTCTTGATGGGCCAGATGGATGGGCCCGTGGCTGGATTGGTAAAGGGCAGAGAGCTCCAGTCCGACTCAGACGCCAGCAAGGTGGAGGTGGAGTACTGGTTTGGGCTGGTATCATCAAAGATGAGCTTGTGGGGCCTTTTCGGGTTGAAGATGGAGTCAAGCTCAACTCCCAGTCCTACTGCCAGTTTCTGGAAGACACCTTCTTCAAGCAGTGGTACAGGAAGAAGTCTGCATCCTTCAAGAAAAACATGATTTCCATGCAGGACAATGCTCCATCACACACGCGTCCAAGTACTCCACAGCGTGGCTGGCAAGAAAGGGTATAAAAGAAGAAAAACTAATGACATGGCCACCTTGTTCACCTGATCTGAACCCCATTGAGAACCTGTGGTCCATCATCAAATGTGAGATTTACAAGGAGGGAAAACAGTACACCTCTCTGAACAGTGTCTGGGAGGCTGTGGTTGCTGCTGCACGCAATGTTGATGGTGAACAGATCAAAACACTGACAGAATCCATGGATGGCAGGCTTTTGAGTGTCCTTGCAAAGAAAGGTGGCTATATTGGTCGCTGATTTGTTTTTGTTTTGTTTTTGAATGTCAGAAATGTATATTTGTGAATGTGGAGATGTTATATTGGTTTCACTGGTAAAAATAAATAATTGAAATGGGTATATATTTGTTTTTTGTTAAGTTGCCTAATAATTATGCACAGTAATAGTCACCTGCACACACAGATATCCCCCTAAAATAGCTAAAACTAAAAACAAACTAAAAACGACTTCCAAAAACATTCAGCTTTGATATTAATGAGTTTTTTGGGTTCATTGAGAACATGGTTGTTGTTCAATAATAAAATTATTCCTCAAAAATACAACTTGCCTAATAATTCTGCACTCCCTGTATTTATTTTTTTGTGCAGGTCTGTATGACTGATTTTAATATGCTTAGATTAAGTGTCCAGTTTCAGGTTTAAAAATACTCTGTAACATCTTTTTGGTTGTTTTTAAATTGTGTCTGATAAGCTTAATCACTAAAGCTGTTCTCACACATGCCCTTTAGCTGTGAACTCTTCTCAACGTAGTGGAGCTGCAAGCAGGAATGTAAATGTCCAATTCAGATTGAAGATTAAACAGTCTTTAACCTGCCAGCTTGCTAGTAAAAAGTGTAACGGTCTGGAAAATTCACAGTGAGCGAGCAGGTGCCAAATGTCCTGCTTCCTGCCTGCTCGACCCAAGAAGCATCCTCACATCAACCAAACAGAGTAGAATATGGTGAAAAAGTCTTTAACAAGTCCTCGTTGCTTTATATTTTTCTATGAAAATGAGAAACAGGTGCAAAGATTCATTTAAATGTGCAAACATACATGAAAATACAGTATAAAAGGCAAAAACTACTTTGTACAATTCTAACTTTACACAGCCTGAACTCTCTTGGAAGGAAATACAAAGCTCTTTGTTACATTCTCTGTCAAGATGATGCTGAGGTCCGGGCTCTGGGGAAGCCAGTCCATGACTGATAGTCTTCCATTATGTGTTTTTCTGTCCAGGTATGCTTTTACTGCACTGGCAGTGAGTTACAGCATTGCCATGCCGAAAAATGAAGCCGTTGCCAGTTAGATGCTTTCCAGATGGTATTGTGTGTCAAGATGCGTCTTAATGATAACTTTTGTTGCTTGCAAAACTCCAGCGGGCACCATTAATTATTATCACATCTGTAGGACTTCAAGTTGCAGCAGAGCATTTTGTGTTTTCCATTTCTTAGAATTATGAACTTAGTGTTTCTTCTCCCACTAAAGATAATTAGGGCTTGTTGGTTTGGAAACTAACTAAGCAAAACTAAATTAGATGAAAATGAAAGATTAAATTAAGTTATCTTTGTTAAGCTTTAGCAAACATTAGCAAATTGGACCGTCGCTAGTCCGAATAATGTGTGATCTGCAGTTTCTTACTGCTGGCATGTTCCATGCACTTACTGCTGAATACAACATAATGTGATGCATCTAAATTTGAAGCTTTTACTGAAATTGACTTTGCTTTCTTAAGCGCCTTTATTTAAGATGTTTACTTACAGATTAAATATACTGTTGCACATATGACACTTTATACAGCTGTACATAACATGTCAGGCAGTCATAATAATTACACATATAAGATGCAATCTGTAATTCAACCTTAGCAGCACACCAGTCTTGGTTAAATAACAAGATTAAAAAAAATTTGTAAAAGCTGCATCTATCCTGTAAGGCAAAAATCGTTATTCTCCATTCAAAGCACGCAAGGAGGTAGATAGAAACGATTAGACAGGCCCTTTATAAGATACCATTTGCAGTATATAAGACATCATCTTTTTCCATGTAATGAACTTGTATGGGATGTAGTTAAGAATTAGAGGGATATAACCTGACACTTCTGACCCGCTGTGGTGTGTTCAAAGCTTTGTCTGTCTCCTGTTTCCCTTCAACCAGCACATCTTTTATCTCAGACCTGTCAGTCCACTGATGTCTTACTTTGTGAAGCCCCGGCCCTAAATCCCACAGCATTAATGTCACACATTGCCCATTCCTAAATATCTTTTCTAAGTATATGAATAGTTACTGTTTGTAAAGTATCAAGTGGCTTTCACGAACGCAAACTGAAAATTACGTTGTAATGACAGTGATTTTAGCTCACGCTTTGGGCCAAACGATTTGAAAAAGCAGGTCGTAGCTGTACAAGGATATGTGTCACTGTTAGAACATTAGGATGCTCATTATGTAAGCTCAAGAGACGGTTATTTGCTTTTGTGGCTGTAAGCCTGGTGTTGTCTGCATAAAGAACGAGTGTGTGTTTATGCGATTGTGTATGCAGCTGTTGCAGTAACTGTGATAGGAGCTGAAGATCATTAATTATGGGTGTTTCCCTACTTTCCTCCAGGACTGATAGTAGCCTATGCTAGAGAGATACTGGTTCAATGGAGTAAATGCCATTAGCACTTTGTTTAGCTAGTACCCTGGGGTCTTGTTTCTAAGCCTTTTTTCTTTCAAGTGGCAGCCTTGCGTGAAGCTCCCTTACACTGAGCCTATTTCTCAGACCCTTATTCCCCCCCCCCCCCCCCATGGAATTCAGCACCAGTGTGTCCAAATTGAGAAGGGAAGACAATGTCAAGTCAAGTCAAGTCAAGTTTATTTATAGAGCACATTTAAAAACAACCAAGGCTGACCAAAGTGCTGTACAGTAAATACAGATAAAAATACAATAGAACACAATTTCGTAATAACACCTCGCTGATAAAAATAAAATAAAAATATATAAAACAAATAAATTAAACCTTTCTAAAAGCCAATGAAAAGAGGTGAGTTTTAAGAGCGGTTTTAAAAGTTTCTAGGCTTTTGGAGAGTCTGACGTGAGGAGGTAAACTGTTCCACAGTCTGGGTGCAGCCACAGCAAACGCCCTCTCTCCCTTTGTCTTTAATTTATACCTGGGAACATCTAAAAGCATCAGGTCGGCTGACCTCAAAGATCTCCTGGGGCGATAAGTACTAAGGAGTTCTGACAGGTAAGAAGGTGCAGTGCCATTTAAAACCTTAAAAGCCAGCAATAAGATTTTAAAATCAATCCTAAAGGCAACTGGGAGCCAGTGGAGAGAGCAGAGAACCGGAGTGATGTGGTCTCTTTTTTTTGAACCGGTCAACAGGCGAGCGGCAGCGTTCTGCACCAGTTGAAGGCGATGTAGACAGGAACGATCTAGGCCAGCATAGAGGGAATTGCAGTAGTCTAGCCGTGAAGTAATAAAAGCATGGACCACTCTTTCTAGATCGTTCCTGCAAAGGTAAAACTTGACTTTGGCTAAAATCCGCAAATGATAAAAAGATCCCTTAACTACAGAGCTAATTTGTTTATCAAGTTTAAAAGCATTGTCAAAAATAACACCAAGACCCTTAATGGAAGAAGTGCAATCGGAGGTTAGGGGTCCCAAAAGGGCTAGGAATAGAAGGAAGGCTTCATGCGTGCGCATTTAGCACCTGTATCAGTGCACATCACCATGTGGCATTTAGACAGGCAGGACAAGTGAGAAGGAGCATTAAGCCAACAACCCGGATGAAACAAACAGCATGGCTAGTATCAGGGAGGGACGAGCGGTTAGTGCATGGCGAAGGATACACTGAGACTCCCACAGCAGTGTTAGGGAGGAGTGGCGATGTGCTCATTAGCATTGAAGCCTGGGTAGAGGTAGAACTGACTCTGCTGCTGGGGCACGCCCTGCCTAGAGAGGCCCACACAGGAAGCTGCTCCTCTAACATGAAAGGCAAGCAACAGTCTGAAACTCCTCGTGATTTTTCAGCATGAATTTGTTTTTCTCCCCCTTCTTTTTCACCATTTTGTACTCCTCCTCCTAATGATACCCCGTATCCGCTCTCTAAATCATCTCATCCCAAACCTCTTCACTAATCATGTAAGTTGGAGAGGAATAAATGCTTAACAGATGCTAGTATTGTCAGGGGTTGGTTACATGCAACTGCATTTTTTACAGCTCAGTGGAAGTGAATATTTTGAAGTGGTTTACCTAAGATGACTCCTTCCTCTGCTCAGTTTAACCCCCATCGCGTATGCACCACTGTCTGTTGGTGTGTGCAGAGACCAAAAATCCTCTCACCATCTCACAAGGGTCAAACAAATGATGGAGAGAAACACCAGTGTGGTAATTACAGCTGTGAACAGACAGCTGTGGGTAGTTTAATTTGCTCATATTGCAGTTTCCGGCATTTTTATATCCCTGATTAGATTGCATTAGGAAGTTATGCGGAAAAATGAATGTGCTACATGATGAGTTCGGTTCCAAAATGAGGTACGCAGTAATTTAAATATGGACACCCACTCTCCATATGGTCTAATGGCAGTTTTTTTTTTAGCTGGTATTAACATTTCGTGAAATATTATGCTTTTCTGAGTCAAAGTGTTTTCCAGAAGTGCACTGATATATCTTTTATTTCTTTTTTTTTAAGTAATCATTTTTGTAATAAAACCCTTCTTCCATGTAATTACACTGAGTTCTAAATTAATTCTGATATCTGATGGCACGGAGGATAGGGGAGATAGTGAAAGATATTTTCCAAGATTACTAGTTCTGTGGCATACCATCAGTATTTTGCAGATGGTCATTACTGCTGCCTGTCTGATTGAAATTTGACGTATTTTATTCGGTTACTGCTTCTGCCACAGCTAACGTACAATACCTCCCCAACCTTTCTAAGTAGCTTCAGTTCAATTCAGGTGCATTTATATAGCACCCAATCACAACAACAGTTGCCTCAAGGCACTTTATACTGTAAGGTAAAGACCCTAAAATCAAAAACGAAGATAGTTCTTCCCTGAGAGAAGGTCTTTTAAGAAAATTCTGCAAGTAACTCAATCAATCACTGGCCCAAACAAAATCATACAAATTTTGTGCAATAGTACTGTTAGGCCTGTATGTGTTTTTGGCAGACTGATGAGCCTAATCACACTGAGCAAAGTAACAAAAAAGCAATAACAAAAAAAAGAGAACACAGGTGATAGATGTTGTTTATATGCTTAAAGTGGGTCATTTTACACTGTTGCTAGGTCGTTGCTAAGTAGCAGGATGGCATCATAATACATCATGCATAATTCAACATTTGTGGACTTAAATGAAATGTTGTTTTGGTGAAGCAAAAATGATATGATGCTTTTATAAAGTGTTACAGTTGCATAAATGCTCAAAATACATGATTGAAGCCTGTTGCCGAGTGGTTATTTAGCAACACAATGTTGTCACAACTTCTGATATAGATAAGAACCTTTATGGGCCTACCTGTGTGCCAAGTTTGGTTGCTCACCCCTGTGACTTAGAGAGAAACAAAGTGCTACTACTGCCAGTCCCCAATAATTAATAGGCAGCTTTTAAAATGCTAAGCCAAGGGGAATGCTATAAAAGTAGTGTCACTTCTTTTTGCAATTCTTTTACCTGTCTCTAGTTATTTGTGTGCTTGGTGCAGTGTAAATGTGTGCACAAAGCTTTGGAATAGCCTTGTTATAAGTGAGACAACCTTTTAATCAATACACCATCTACTTCACTAAACTACTCATTCCTTCAGAAACGACCAGAATGCTAACACACTTTGTGCTTCCCCCCCCCCCCAAACAGCACCTCCTACGGTCCGCATTATACACTCGGGGCACGCCTGTAATGTTGAAGAGGAGAGGCACACCGAGAGAGTCTACACCATACGAGAAGGGGAGACCCTGGAGCTCACCTGTCTGGTGACAGGTCATCCTCGACCGCAGGTAGGAAAGTCAGCGCCTTTTCATCTGCCCTTAACCGACAGCATGGGAAAGAAAAGATAGTTGCACATGCAAATCATGGGGCAGTTTGTTAATTTGTACCATATCTCTGTATCCATCTCTCCTCTCTGCAGAAAGCTCCCTTTTAAATCTGTATTAGCATCAAAGCTGCACACCACATAAGTCTGCACTAAATCAGCTTAAAAGTTTAATCCTTTAATTATTAATGGTTTCGTTTGCTTTGTGCACCTGTATGCTGATAATTACAGCTTCCAAGTAAAATGAGATTGCAGAAAACAGCAAAAACATCTGCCAAACGAGTGAGAAACAGGCCACAGTTAAAAGACTCTGGGTCATGTGAATGCACATGGGTTCTCAACATCTGAGAGCAAGGCTTCCTCACATTCTTATTTACTGTTGTGATGTGAACTAATTAAAAAACTTTACACCTTTTTTTCTCTGATGAAAATAAGCTTATAATTAGTTTGTTTTTTTTGTGCTCACTATGTATTGTTTGTAGTATTCAAATCTAGAAACATACAATTAAAAGTTTAAAAAAGTAAGCAGATGGCAAAAATAAGGTCTCATCTGCTCTTTTAGACTAAATGTGAGCTATTATGAGCCACATAGATACATAAAACAGGTTTGCTATGAATTACTTGACCATGACATTTTGTTCTTATTAACCCAGTAGGTCACCCTAACCTTTATTGTCTTTTTATTACATGTTGCTTCTGATTTGAACAAAGACTTTTGCAGCTGATCAAACCCACATATGTGCAATAAGGCTGCTATATGTGCAATTCTTTTTCTGACAAAGTTGTATTTTCTTACACAGTTGTATATAGCATTTGTATTCTATTTTATTCTATTGTATATATTATTCTATTTTATTCTATTTTATTGCATTCCAGTGTTTTCTAGTTTCTGCTACATAAATTTGCACTTTTGCTGCAACAAAACAAATTTCCCACCTGTGGGACTAATAAAGCTCATCTTTTATCTTATCTTATTTGCTCAATAACAAAAATTATACAGAATCTCCAGAAACTCTGGACGGCAAAACCAAAATGCATATGGTTTTTTTATGTTTCAACTGAAAAGGTGAGGCTCCTTGAATAAGACTGTTTCAGGCACACTGTTCGTCTCTTTCCGTCCCCGGGAGGGGGTCACAACTTTGCACTCATCATCTCTGTCTTTCCTCTTAATTAGAATTTTTGAAAAACAGAGCAGAGCGAGGGAGTGGGTGGGAGTGTAGCGCGAGATCAAAAGCTATGCAGGGCTGTGGCAGGAAAGGCAGGATCTCCTTTGAAACAGAGTCATTATGAGACTCATGCAGATCCCCTGGCACAGTGGGTCTCGGCTGTGTCTCTCTGGACTTTGGGATGTGTCAGCTTTGTCCCCCCTCTGGTAGTGGCATGGGACTGGGGACAGAGCACACTCATTCTGAGTGGTTTAGGAGGCTGAGGTGGTTATCTGGAATGGCAGTAGACCTAAGGCTGGTTTTGTGATGTTGCAAGAAAAACCAAAAGGTGTGTGACCTCATCGGAAACACACTTGCAAGTTAATACGGCAGTAACAGCCCATCTTTTCTTTAGAATTAAATATTAATCCTTAGAATGTGTTCTGAGCCTTTCTTTGCCCCAAAGTTCCACATTTTAATTGACCTGAGTTTCTCTATCTTTCAAGACCAATGCAGGGGAAAATAATCAGTACTTGCAAAGGTTGTACTTTTTTGTGTCCTGTCTTGATACTTTACAAGTGTGCAAGTTCAGACAGACAACCAGTGCGAACAGTTCTTTATGTGTGTGTGAGTTTGCTTTCTGTGTCTTTTGTATGTACTTCTCTGTGATACTAGCAGATATTTTCTATACATATTTCCATGTTTAACTCTTACATGATTTACTGTATATCATATAAATGATCTTGTTTTTTATGATGATAGGTATGATACATACAGTAAATTATTAATATATATAAAATACGTATCTTATAACAGGTGAATAAATTGAAATTATGCATTAATACAGTTAGTTTCCCTGGCTACTATAATCTCTTGACTGGACTCTGTAATCTTGTCAACTGTCTACAGTACTTTATATTAACCAAAACATCATAACCATAGAGTATAGCAAGACATTTTTCTATAACTTGTTTTACTTTACTAAATTATATAGGGTAGGCCTGAAAGAAAGACAAAAATCACATTTTGTTTTTTTCTCAGACTTCAGAATTCATATAACATTATTTAAAAAATATTGGTAGGCACAGTTTACTTGCAAGTTAGCACTGATAAGTCAGATATGCCCTCTATATCTATACCAAGATCTCAGTTGCACAGGCCCAGGAACGGGTCAATGTCTTTAGGCCTCTGACAAATGCATATTTCCAGCAGTTGTCAGAGGCTGCTAGAAGTCAAAGGTAAAATTGATTGCTGAGAGGATGTTGCACCAAACTGCAGCTTTGGCTGCTACCAGAAACTTGCTAGCTACCAAGTGGTAGCAAAACTTAAAACGCTGACACAAAAACAGGAAACGGAGAACAGTTTCCTTCAAAGTAAAACTGATGGCTCACCGCTGCAGCCAACACATTTCAAGAGGTGCAGCTTTTCCTTTCAAGGCAAATGTTCGGCATTTCCAGTTTGCATTTTTCAAACCAGTTGGTTTCTCCGATGCTAACTTTGGGTGACCAAAGCAATCCTTCCATATAGCAGCTTGAATCAAGGATGATGATATCACATAGACTCATGGCACATCTCTAGCATAGTAAAATCTTCAATTAGTTCTGCAATAGCAAATCACAAAATTGCCTTTTTCAATGTTAATGTTCAGATTGCAGTCTCTTTCTTTGACTTTGACTGGTGCTGGGTTAATGCATACACTGAGGGGTGCTGTGCCAAGTATAGCGCCACAAAGGACCAACTGCAGAGTAAATGGGTCCGTGGTTGGCTATTTTGCCACCGTTAATTCTTCACATGTCTATCAATATGCACACTTCTTAAATTACAGAGACACCCCTATAGGCCTTCTCACTGGTGGGAGTCTCTGGATTGTGTCCAAACAGGCAACATCCTCCTTGTAGCCGTTCTCCTTGTCAGCCCTGTGCCTATCCGCCCACCCACCTCAGAAAGAAAAACAAGGGCTTTCTAATAATAAAGTCATACATGCATCCAGCCAATACAGGCACACATACAAACACACTTGTAGCAGCAGCAAGACTTCTCTGCCTTTCCATTTAATTGTCAAATAAATATATGTTCCTGTC
This sequence comes from Diplotaxodon limnothrissa, assembly GCF_057381915.1. Classification (NCBI taxonomy): domain Eukaryota; kingdom Metazoa; phylum Chordata; class Actinopteri; order Cichliformes; family Cichlidae; genus Diplotaxodon; species Diplotaxodon limnothrissa. Next base: position 5,769,981 of record NC_140610.1, on the reverse strand, counting down.
AGTCAACTCCACACCATATGTGTTTTTTCATTGCTGACTTGTGGGTTAGGCATTTCAAGGTGTTACCCTGGGCTATGCAGAAAGACTGGGACTATTTGTATCTGGAGGGATCAGGGACCAATTAAATCTAATTCTGTGGGATGTATAGTACAGATGTCGCTAGAAGGATTTTCAGATCTTAGCTCTATGAGGAAAAGAATAAGACATTTCTCAACACTAAAATATGCTCTGTTGTCTCATACTGTTTCAAATACTACTTGAAACGGCCTAATATACTGGTTATAAGCAACATCTGATGCTTTGGTCATAATAACGTCTTATGTTCGGGTATATTCAACAGCTTATGATTCAGAAATTGCAAATAAGCAGTGCCCTGTTTTGCACCAAACAATGCCCCATCTAATAAACCTCTTGACTATGAGGGGAAAACCCTCGCTCAGTACAGTCACAGACATCTCAGGGTGTGATCATGAAGGTCAGCCAGCAAAATTCGCCCCCTTAGTGATGTTGCTGACTTTTCTGTCTTTAGCTACAAGTGGCTTGGCTGTCCTCCAAAGCGTGTCTTTTGTCCCGGTTCCTTTCCCTCACCCACAGCCGATCACAGCAGATGGCTGCCCCTCCCTGAGCCTGGTTCTGCCAGAGGTTTCTGCTTGTTAAAAGGGAGTTTTTCCTTCCCACTGTCGCCAAGGGGGACATAAGAGGTTGTTGATTGTTGGGGTTTTCTCTATAGTATTTTAGGATCTGTTGTTGTTGTTGTTATTTGACTCTAAATAAATACATTTAAATTGAATTGGCTGTTTAACTAAATATTTTACTAAAACTGTAATTCAAAGAGTGCACACAATTTGACATCTTCAAGTTAATGATTTATAGAAAATTTAAAAAGATAAGAATCATGAAATCTGGTGAGTCTAGAAGTCCTGAAATTTATATTTTTGCATCTTTACCAAATTTATAAAAAAGGATGACAAATATCAAATGGCTTGAAAAAATCCTCATTGATGCAGTGCCTCCTCTGCTACAGGACTAACATCTCTGTGTATTGCAGCAGTCCATTAATCATTTGCTCAAGGAAAAGAACTTAATTGGTTTTAGTTTGGTAAGAAGTCATTTATTAAGCGATATTAACAAACAGCTGGCTAAAGCTTTTAATTGCAAAGATGTGCAGTTGTTCAGTGTTTTGAAGAATGTAAAACATATTTATATGTAAATCTAATGTAAAAAATGTCCTCTGGGTTTCTATGAAACTGTACACATTTTTTTAATATTTTCTTACATTTTACAAATTATTTTTTTAGAGAATTGCACATCGATAGATGACTCAAAGCTGGAAAGAAAAATAGATTTGTTCATTCCTTTTTAAAAAACAGTGTTTCATAAGTCTTATTTGCTTCCTTAATCATATTATTTGTCTTTCTTTGACTGTTTGGGTGTTTTTGACTCTGTCAGACCACCACATAAATATAAACAGCTTTTCCTGTTCATACTTTCATGGTCACTGTTCTCCAGATCTATTCATTGTCTTTGATGCTATGAACAGACATCAAAGAGTCCCTGATGATGAAGCCATCTGCCCCCATCTCCTCTGCCCTGGCCTCCATCCATTATGTCCACAGTACTTTGTTTGAGTACCAAGCTCCAATAGCCAGCAAAACCACATCGCAAACACCTTTTTTTGTGTGTGTTTCAATTATTGGCCAGCCAGATTCGACTCACAGCACCACGGGTCAGCAAGTACAAATAAGCTGACCTCAGGCCCTAGGATATTTCGCTTTATACAGACCGCTTGGAGTATGTGATCTGTTTTGGATGCTCCCATGACAGTTAGCCTACAGTGCCAGTGTCTTTAGCAGATGGTGCTTTTTTTGAGCATGATGTAACCTTCTATTTTTCCACTGTTTGCCATACAAACTGCAGTATCAAAAGGGGATCTGTCTGATAGCTTTCCCTTAATCTGCACCCTATCCAACCCACCTATAGTCTTAAAAGTGAATTTAATAGCACCAGTCAAGCATACACTATGCAGTTCAACAAACAAAAAGCAGATGTAGTTTCATTTTCGTGTATGTCACTGTCTTGTGCTTGTCCTCTTTGATTCAGGTTCTGACATCAAAACTGTCACTGCGATGCGTTTCATACAGTATGATCATCCAATTTTTATGAAGGCCAGTATTTTCTAATATAGACCTGCTGTGTAAGTGCACTCTCAATTTGTAGACCCCCTGCTGCTTTTTCTGATCACTTGATTGTCATGCTCAGCCACACTTGTCTGCACCACTGTGCAGCGCGGACCAATGTCACTGTCTAAAAGAAAAGATGGCTGGCAATTAGAAACTAGTCTCGAGTTCGGTAGAGGGAAACGTCACAGCAGGCAATATGGCAGATTCACCAAAGATGCGTGCTCCAGCATATGATCACTGCATAACAACAGACACTGGGTGCATTTTAATTAGCTCGTGCTGTGACATCTCAGCATGTGTGGTCTCAGACACTGCTGGGATATTCAGTTGGATATTAATCTATACAAGCTTCTGCTTTCCATGTAAGCAAATACTGTAATTCCTGCTAGGGTTGTCTGATTTAAGGAAAACAAAAAAAGCGTTATTATTGTGTTTGACTTCGCTTTGTCATGGTGCTTTCACAAAATGTGAAATAAAGCAGTTTTTTTAATCAGAAGGCACAGACAGGAATAATATTCTGCTAGAATACTGTTACTAGCTGGTACACCACGGGTAGTTTGGCACATTCCCTTCTGTATACTTGTAGGTACTTTACGAGTTTTGTTTGACATAGTCCTTGAAGAGAACAGAAAAAAAACCCAGCTAGGCTTTCAGTGGGCTGGGAGGAACAATTATCATATTGCTCAAATCTGCCAGCGCCTCTCAGATCAAGAGTATTTGCATTGCACTGAGGAGAGTGAAGAGGGTCAAACTGTTCTCACCGGGTATACTTCAGGACGCCCCTTGTGGGCAGAGGTAAAAAAGTCAGAAGAGTGCCGGAATGAAAATAGCCTGAGGGTACAGAAGGAGTTGAAAGCTCACCAATAATGTGGTCTGCTGCAATTTCCCTTTTTTGAAAATATAAAGAGTTATTTGAATACCCACTTCTTAGTGTCACTCTAACAATGCATTTATTGATACTGCATTTTCTGAAAACTCAAAGCTCTTTACACAAAAGCCAAAGAAAATGACTGGGGGTATAAGCTGGGTGAATATTGAATTCTGCTGAGGTCGCCGTAAGCCAGCTCGCTTTGTATTTGCATGAGGGAATCCAGAGCACTGTAGTGACACAGTATTCAGAAAATCTGCTCCCATCTAATTTATGCTCATAAGTTATTTAACTTTAGCGCTTGTTGTGCTGAACTCATGATGTCCCTAACTGTTAGAACAGGGCCCCAGATTTTCCGACGGTGTGGCTTTTGCATCTATCAGCTGCTGAGTTTGGGCTTTTTCATCAAGTGCTTTCTCTCAGTGTCTCTCAATGCATTTTAAACAGGCCAAGTGGAGCCTTTTGTATGCCGGGTGCTAATTTAGAGGCTTTTATTTTTAATGGTAGTATGGCCTCTGTGTAAAGGGATGGTATATAAGCACAGTCTGACAGCAGAATCTTTTTTTCTTTTCGGTGGAAGAGGTTGTTGAAAAGAATTAGTAACTTACACACACTCTCTGTATATGAATTTTAAAGGTATCTAATTTATTTCTACCTCTCTGAAAAGTAACACCTCAAGCAAGACAGAGAATCTGAAACTGATAAGCTTCAATTTTTTGCTTCATGTCATCCTCTACCCCCAAGGTCCAAAAACGCCTCTGAAATAGGTTAACATTATCAGGTTTTGGGCCACCCACCCTTCCCTTTCCTTTCTCGTATCTGTTTGGAAAATGACCAAACTTCATACTGTCGTAACCTTGGGATGGAGTCGTCATGGTTAAAACCCTACAGCTAGAGCAGCGCTGCAGCAATCTCTGTGATAGCACCCAATCCCTATCCCTGCATGCAATGATATCCCTGTTCCATCTGATGCTATCGCTGCAAAATGGGATGTTATCAGTATCCAAGATGATGCTATCACCATACAGTGTGGAGATATTGGATTCTAATTCATAGCCTCCCCTGCCTAGACAGAGATATGTAAGGCTCTGCAGGCAAAGCCAGTCCATCTGTAGCTTACTTAGGATGAGGGATTGAATGGCGCTTTATGCTTCACGGTTCTGGTTGTGTGGCCCCCGGGCCAGAGTTGTCACAGTACCTGTTCATGCTGTATGCTTTAATGAGGACAGGAGAGGGAGATGATGGAGAGTCAATTACAACCTCATGTTGGAGAGTAACACTATTTCACCTTTCATTACACCTCAATGCCATGGGCTAACTGGGTCTCATCAGTTCGTGAAAGGTACTCATGCTGAGAAGGCCATGCTGAGGTCAGTCTTGTGTGGAACAGAGGAAAGTGAGTTAGATGAAGATTTTAGGTACCAAATCAACACTGTGCGCTTCACAAAAGAACCTTTCAGCTGCTTCGAGAAGGAATGTTCCCGCATAAAATGAATGCAGGATCATGTGAAAAACAGAGTGGCAAACATGCAGGTCATCATAGCTGTCCGGAGAATTTGATTTACATCATCTGCAGGGAGAGCAAGGGCAGCAGATACAGACAGACCTTCATTTCTATTTTCTATTTTACTTATTTTTATAGATGTTGTTTGGTAATTTGTTTTTAAATATTATATATTATGTCTACTGCACAGACCACATTGATTAGATTTGAAGATCAATATTGCTCAGATATTCAATTCAATTTTATTTATATGGCACCAAATCACAACAAAGGTCGCCTCAAGGCGCTTAAAATCAATTCTATTCATCTATCTATTCATAAAACATGGATTCGGACAGTGGAGGGATTATGCTTAGTTTAGCACTAAACATATACACTGGGGAAAAAGCTACATGTATAGGTGGGCTCTGTGGATTAGTGACAAAAATTGTTTATGGATACCTCTAAATATCACTTCTTAACACAGTATTATTTGTTTGATTTGTGCACAAGTATGTTACATTGTAAATGATGCAGACTACAGTCACTTGTTGCAGTTTACAGTTTTTTTCTTGCAGTCTCACAACAACAAGGCTATGAAGTCTTTAACCTGATCATAGTTGTTGATGTTTGCCATCTTCCTAAAACGATTCACTGCATTCTTTAACAGATTTAGTGAATCATTTCAACAGATTTTTCTTTCCCATCCAGTTTATGGTTTCTTTTTCCTTTTGCTGTTAATCTTTTGGCAATGAAATGCCACTGTGAATGTTTCACATCAAAAGCCTTATTGTAGCTCTATTTTCCAGTAGCCGCTTCACAGGGAAAAAATTGAGGAAGTGTTGAGTTCCTCTATTGTGATCAAAAGCTTTATTGTGATCAAAAGAAAACGGAATAAAAACAGTAATTTTGTTCCAATCAGAATAAAATTTTTCTTTAAATGAACGTTTTCTTGAGATTGCAACAGCTTCAGAGTTTTTACCAAGTCTGTTTTACCTGCCCTTTTTTGTTTATGTTGGCTGTGGTATTTATTCTATACTTACACTGTATATTAGCTTCTTAACTGAGTCTGTTCTGTGTCTCTTCTGTCAAGTCGTTGAAACGCGTAGTAATTTTCACTGTTTCTTCTTTGTAGATACGGTGGACAAAGACAGCTGGTAGTGTGTCAGATCGTTTCCAGGACTCCAGCGTCTTCAACGAAACGTTGCACATCGCAAAGATCCAGAGGACCCAGGGAGGCCGCTACTACTGCAAGGCTGAGAACGGCCTTGGATCTCCTGCCATCAAGTCCATTAGGGTGGACGTCTACTGTAAGTGTGATGAATTTGAGTCAGCACAGACCATTTTCATTTTCCAACATTGCCCAAAAACAATTGCCCATTGTTGCTTTACAGTAATAAGGTTGTGGTTGTTTTGTATTTTTTCTTGTGAGTTTAGCCTCTTTCTGTGTGTGTGTTTTTGTGTGTGGTTGTTATTATGTTTTTCTTCCTGGTTTCAAAGAAGTCCAAGTGCGGCAGACTGCAAATGGTAAATTGCCCAGAGGTGTGACTATCAGAGACTGTATCTGTGTTACCTTGCTAAGGATTGACCAATAGACCCTTATTCTTCCATCTACACTGAACAAAAATATAAACGCAACACCTTTGTTACTGCTCCCATTCCCCATGGGATGGACGTAGAGACCTAAAATTCATTCCAGATACACAATATAACCATCCCTCCCAAACAGTGGTCACAAATCAGTCCAAATGTGTGGTAGTGGGCACATCTGCTATATTGAGATAATCCATCCCACCTCACAGGTGTGCCACATCAGGATGCTGATCTGACATCATGAGTAGTGCACAGGTGTACCTCAGACTGCCCACAACAAAAGGCCACCCTGGAATGTGCAGTTTTTTGCGCTATTGGGGGTCTGAGGACCCAGAACCGGTCAGTATCTGGTGTGACCACCATTTGCCTCATGCAGTGCAACACATCGTCGCATGGAGTCTATCAGATTGTCAATTGTGGCCTGTGGAATGTTGGTCCACTCCACTTCAATGGCTGTGCGAGGTTGTTGGATATTCGTGGGAACTGGTACACGCTGTCGTATACGCCGGTCAAGCACATCCCGAACATGCTCAATGGGTGACATGTCCGGTGAGTATGCTGGCCATGCAAGAACTGGGACATTCTCAGCTGCCATCTGCCCTGAACAATGTGAACCATGATTCATCCGTGAAGCGCACACCTCTCCAACGTGCCAGACGCCATTGAATGTGAGCATTTGCCCACACAAGTCTGTTACGGCGACGAGCTGGAGTCAGGTCAAGACCCCGATGAGGACGACGGGCATGCAGTTGAGCGTCCCTGAGACGGTTTCTGACAGTTTGTGCAGAAATTGTTTGGTTGTGCAAACCAATTGTTCCAGCAGCTGTCTGGGTGGCTGGTCTCAGACGATCTTGGAGGTGAACCTGCTGGATGTGGAGGTCCTGGGCTGGTGTGGTTACACGAGGTCTGCGGTTGTGAGGCCGGTTGGATGTGCTGCCATATTCTCTGAAACGCTTGTGGAGACGGCTTATGGTTGAGAAATGAACATTCAATGCACGGGCGACAGATCTGGTTGACATTCCTGCTGTCAGCATGCCAATTGCACGCTCCCTCATTGCTTGTGGCATCTGTGGCATTTTGCTGTGAGACAAAACTGCACATTCCAGGGTGGCCTTTTATTGTGGGCAGTCTGAGGTACACCTGTGCACTACTCATGATGTCAGATCAGCATCCTGATGTGGCACACCTGTGAGGTGGGATGGATTATCTCAATATAGCAGATGTGCCCACTACCACACATTTGGACTGATTTGTGACCACTGTTTGGGAGGGATGGTTATATTGTGTATCTGGAATGAATTTTAGGTCTCTACGTCCATCCCATGGGGAATGGGAGCAGTAACAAAGGTGTTGCGTTTATATTTTTGTTCAGTGTAATTCTATTTTGGCAAGATTCCAGACAGCCATGACCCTGAAAATGTTTCTGTTCACAGTCCTGATTTTGCAGCAATGCCAGCCTCGTAGTGGTGTAGTAAAACATACAACTAAAGAACCTTTTGCTTGCCTGGAACAGCATATATGTATGCTTTAGAATTGAATCAGTTTATTATCCTGCAAAGAAATTAGAATGTAAAATGAAACAGGTGTTGCAGTATTAATTTATAAGGCAAAATGTTAACACAGACAGCTGGTGAACAGATGAAACGATACAAAGATGCATAGCCCAAAAATAGCAATGTTCCATATTTCTGTTGTGAATAAAAAGTAGTTATTATGATGTAGTGCATAAGAACAGAACTTCTTCTTCCTCTCCTGAGAATGTTACTTAGATGTAAAGTCAGTCATTGTACATGCAGATTCTTTATTTTAAAAGCAGCTGCATGACAAATGCGAAAAGTTCATTAGCATTCATTAAGCAAACATAACAAACTTAACTTTATTGCTTTTATTGATTTGTCAGTGATTATCCTATTTCACTTCATGATGAGGAATAGCAGTCACTGCCCTCCATCAGACACCCTCCAGCCTACTTATTTGTGCAAAGATAGCCAAATCTGGACTTAATGTTCAATAAGAAATCTGTAGTCATGCCATAATTAAGAGCTTGTCTTACTGTTTGAGCTTCATGAAATTCTACTGAGATACATTTAAAATGACTTGCTTAGTGCCTTTGAAAGATCTCCAAGCTGCCTCACTGATTTCAGCAGCTCTCAGTCCCTTCCTCTCCTTTTTATATGCCAGACTGCAAGGAAAAAAATGTTGTATCTTTGAAAATAAATGACCCCAGTGTCCTTAATTTGTTTCCAAATATCATTTTCAATCACAGAGGAAAGAAAAAGGTAGTGATGCTCTTGATTAGTTTCCAGCAACACCTACAATAATTCCAGGCACTTTTTCACAAGTTAGGATTTATACTCCTGCAGTTCCCTGCATTGATGCCAGTGATTTGAGGCAGTATATTTACAGTAAAAATTCTTTTTTTTATGTGTCAACATTATACGAGTGCTTGATTTAATTTGCGTTAGCAGGGAACATTTCATTGAAAATGACTTCATAGCTACTTGATTATGTCTTTTTTGTGCTGTGCTTTACAGAGTAGCCTTCTTGTAGTCTGCCTCATGACTTTAGAAAAGCTCAGGCTGGCATGCACTGGTAAAACATTGGGATGTTAACAATGCATACATTTGCCATAGTTCGGTTAGTAAAACAGTTTGAAAATCATTTGTGATAAATAATCCTGTCCAAGTTTGTTTATAACATTGGAACTGACTTTTATTGTGAAGTACAAAGTAATTGGCATTTCTAAGCACTCAGTCTCAAGGACACATAATGCCCTTCATTGCAGTTTGTTGTTCCATACAGTGCAGAAAACCTCTTATCCCCTAAAAAACAAAACAAAACAAAACCCTAGCACAGTAGCAACAAGAGTCACCCAAGAAGGAAAATCCTAACTTGTCTACAAATGCTCACCATTTACTCCCCATTCTGTTGTGATTGTTGAATAAGTGTAATACATGTCAGAATGAGAGCATGATAGCCTTCAAAGTAAGAGTTGTGCATTATCGCTACAACCAACGCAGCCAAGTCAAACGATGCAGCTTTTACTTTGAAGGCAAATCCTCTCTTTTAACAGTTTTGCTACCACTTGGCAAGCAGTTTGCGGGTGATCGCAGACATATCAAGTCGATGTCTTCCATGCAAACTACTGGCAACAGCAGCAACCTACTAGCTACCAAAGCAATCACAAGGAGGTTTGTGGTGCAGCACTGTATACCTATTTGCAGCCAATTCCATGCTAGCAACTCCTGTCAACCTACCTACAGCAACCAACTTGCCAACCAATTGCAGAATACACACTTTTCCCTAGTAACCAGTGTTTCCCAGGGTGGTCACTGACTGGTCTGTAGGTCTGCATGAACGAGGCTGTTGGAATCAGTTTCACAGTGACTGCCAGAAACAAGCATCAAACACTCACAACCAGTTGAGGAATACACTCTAGGACAGTCTTTCATGTCCCAAATGGAGCCAAATGTTCCTCAATGCTATTGGTATTAAATAGTGTCTCATAATTTTCTGTTGATTAACAGTTACCCTCAGAAAACAATGTTAATGATGAATATACATTTTTATGGTAATACCGCGTGTCTAAAACAGTTTCACTGATGCTCTCCATTTAGCGTGCATGCTCTGAGGCCCCAAATCCACAAAAAGTGTTGCTCATTTTTCAACTTATGAAAGAAGCATAATTTCTTCGAAGTATGCATGACTGAACAATGAATAAATGAGGCACCATCTTGTGTGATCCAGTTCCCCTTTATATACCCTCTCTTTCTCTCTCCCTCTCTGTGCTTTCTTCTCATGTCCCCCACATAAATACAGAGTACATTGTTAACTTGCTCTCCTTTTCACTCTTCTTTCATGTCTCTGTCTTATTCCCTTTCAGCATGTGGGCTACATTCTTGTACTTGTTTATTTGGACTGACACTGGCAAAAGTTGTGGAATTGAAACTTGTTTAGAAAGCTTGTGGAAGGGCTTAGTGGTGCAGGAGGATGGGGCTGAATGCATCTCAGCTGCTGACAGTTAGAACCGTGTTCCTTCTGTGTACTATTTCACCTTGGCTGCACTAAAGAGGTGCAGGATAAGACGTGGAAATGAAGCCCGAGACAGACTGGAGACACAACCTTAGCATAATAGAAAGGCATGGCTTCTCATCCAGCTTCATCATACGGTATTTTGCAGCCTTAGTTCTCTTGCTGTTGAAAGCAAACTGATGATTGTCATTGGTGAATGATAGCGATGTAAATGAAACAAGCTGGCTACTGTGAATAAGTATGCATAGTTTAATATATAGACAATGTCCATTGGTTACAGTAATTTGGTAATTTATACAACACACACACTCACACGGAATATTCCATGCATATTTTAGATCATGGCATTTGTTTGCTGTCCTTGTAATCTCCTTGCATTTGGCCTTGTAACACAGCATGTTTGTATTTCACAAGAAATGTGTTATGTTGCGCATCCAGTAAAAGCACATAATTTCTACAGAGCCACGTTATAGCTGTCCCCTGGGGGTGAATTTAATTTGTTGCCCTCTGCAGTACACGCTGCTTTTAGTGGTTTGCAGCTACAATTTCTGATTAGTATTAAAATAGATATTGTGGCTCCGGACCTCACAACAATAAAGCCATGAATTATATTTGCTTTCTGTTTCAGCTGCATCTTACATGTCTGTCTTCATACTCGTTTGTTTACATCTGACAAATAACACCAGCAATAATGGACTATATCACTTCTGTTGTAAAGGAAAGATAGTATTCATGACGAGACACGGGCCCCAGCATGGTTTACAATGAGAGGCTTAAAACCTGAATGATCTTTCTGCAGCTGATTCCTTTTTACTCTTTTCTTCTGAGTCTATTTATTTAGCTTCTGCTGGTTGGAATCAAGGGTCCTGTTTTCAATTTTCAAAAGAAGCACTCGAAATCTTATATTATATGTGTATCTTTATTAGATCAGTGAGCATGCTTCCCTCCTCTGTACACACAGCCTCACCCTGTTGTGCTTTCTTTCAATAAATTTCGATTTAAACAAAAACATTAAATGTAGATTCATGAAACAGATACATGAAAATAAAATGACAGAGAAACGCAAAAGTTCTCGTTAGAGTTTTCTGTGAACAGCGGACAATATGAGGAAGGGATAATTAATGGTAATAACTGCCCTCTCCAGCTGGGAGGAGCTGATATTAGCTATATACCCAGCTCAAAGCTAATGTATTTACAAGGCTCAGAAGTCCATCTAAGCACATTTTATACCTGCTGACACCTCAGTTGTGTTTGTCCACAGTTGGGTCTATGGGGAAGGTCCTCTGCAAAGTTAATAAAGAACCTTGCCCAACTCCTACACTGATCGATTTTAAGCTTAAGATGCTCACTTCTTTTTCCTGAAGGGGAGTCTTTTCAGTGTTCTCATTTAATTTCAGCTGCATTAATTTTGCTGCAGCATCTAATGTTTCATTGAGTGACTGATTGAGGAGAGCTTAAGAGTTCTTCAGGGGCAGCTTATTGCAGGCTCAGGGAGTTCATTGACCATCACCAGCACAATATATCTAAACGAGATTTGGCCAGAAGGCGAGCTGAGGAAAAATGTACATTGAAGAGGCTGCTCAAAAAACAAACTGTGAGAAAGAACTTTTGGAGTCTGGTCTATTCCTTTTCATGGTAGTTGGTCAATAAATGTATGCTCCTTTTCCCAAAGTGCCAATGGGAAATCTAAAAGTCTTTAGAGACCCATTTGTTTAGGTTTTCTGGTTTAATAACCGATATCAAGGCCAAAATTTCAGTGTTTTCCCAGCAATTATTGTTTACAAATGTGTATTACAAAAAGAAAAGAAAAATGTATCTCAGCATCAGACAGTATGGTTTAGGCAATTGCAATCCTTTTGCAGTGTTTATTTACATGCTACCAAAGTCTATTCAAATGTGATTGGTCAATAGAAATCAGGGCACAGAAGCCAGAAAGCTTACAATACAAAATATATTTTCCCTTGCCTAGATGCTATGTCTTCCACTGTGAAGATTTGCAGCTTGCTTGTGCCTTTTACATAATTTAAGTCTAGTCTTGGCTAAATCAGGTTATCTGAAGGCATCACTTTGGTCTCACTTTGATCACTGTGGAGCAGTTGATACATTGGTTATATCTGGAATAAAAAGTAATATAATTCTAAAAATTATTAATATGCAAATCAGAAAACAGTCATTGTCAGATTTACCTCACAGTCATTTAAAATGAATCCAACAAATGATCAAATGTAAAACAAATGACTAGTCTTTAGATCTCCTCCATCTAGGTCAGCTTTTCCTGAAATATGCCATTTCCTGATTTTGTGTTGCTGGTCTTTTATTCTTTTATGTAAACTGACAGCCTTCTATGTCTTGCTGCACTCTGTTTCTGTTACTAACATGCTAAATTTGGCCAAGGCAGCTTCTAGAGACAATAGCCAAATGTGGCCACGAGATAGCAGTAATTTACAGAAAGGATGCAAACATGCAACAAAATGCACGGAGAGCTTTACGGAGAGAGATTGCTAAAAGGTTTATGTTTTAATTAACACATGTTTTTAAATTTCCCTGAGCAAGCACTGCTAGCCTTGCTTGCCCTGGCAAAATGTATTGCTCTAAACAATTTTAAACAAGCGTTGAATAAATTGAGCATATAAAAATGCAATACAGAGAAGGGAAAGAATTCCAGAGTTTACAAGAAAGAAGTATTTTGCACTGCCTAAGTATGTTGTGCAAATGATTTTGATGTTGTCAGACAACACCTGTTTTCTGTGCAAACACTGGGCTGTAGATGTCATTGCACTGAAACGTCCACTTGCAGCTTCACTTTTCCCGGTATTCATTCAAAAGGATTAGAAAGAGACAATAGCCTGCTTTCTCTGTGTTATCTTTGGAAGGACTTATGCAGCCCTCACTCTACAGCACTGATGCAGAAGCCAACGAATTTTAATAAGGACACTGTGTGTGTGTGTGTGTGTGTGTGTGTGTGTGTGTGTGTGTGTGTGTGTGTGTGTGTGTGTGTGTGTGTGTGTGTGTGTGTGTGTGTGTGTGTGTCGCCATGGACTTGGAGTTAATACTGAGCTTGAATAATTTTCGACATGTGAGAAGCACTAAGTATGCACCCATGTCTTTGTGTGACATGGTCTCATGTGTGAGAGGAAACAAAAATTGATGCTTCCTATTGGGTTCAAGCACACACTTATGCATGAACACACTCTTCACCAGTGAGGTCCTGACTCACAAACATGTCAAAAGGCTTAACTTGTCTTGGCATAGGCCTCCTCAGCTGTGCAACACTTTGCAGCAGCATGCAGGGTGGGCTCACTTGGTGAAATGTGTCTGCTTGATGTTTGCTTTTCCTCGATGGAGTTCATGAAGGAGCTCAGAGACCAAACAGCAGCTGATGGTGTTTGTTTTGTGGACGTGCTGGCTTTTCTTTATCCAGTTTGGTCAGTAAAACTGGCATGTGCTATTTCATTGGGTGTCTTATTCAGGCTGCCTTGCTGAAAGGTGTAAATGTGTATGTAGAACAAGAGCATGAAAAGGCATTCTGGAGAAAAAGTTAACTCAGAAAAACAGACTACGGTGATAAAACCTGAGTTTTGAGTGATGCTTATGCACTTCCTATTAACTCCTATATCCTTTCATTACCCATGTTTGCCCTCTCTGCTTGCATTTATATACTCAGGAGAGGCTCCTCTAAAGTGACTAGGTAATTTATTTGGGTATGGGCAGAGGGAAGTGTGTGGGATGGTGATCTCAGGGGAGCCTATGGATTAATGGGTTCAGCTGGATGCAGTAGGTGCTGGAGGCAGGTTCAATAGGTTGAGTTATAACCCAGATTGAAAGAACTGACAATTGTTAAGTGTTGGACCCTCTTCTCATTACATTAAAACATTACATTGACTGTTTACTGATAAAAACAAATGATCTACATATCCTTTTTATCATCTCTGGAGAACATCCAGGAAATGGGTGAAAGCATCTCTGGCTGACTTTTGAATGTTTCTAACCTTACGTGCAAGTATCAAACAGAAAGTCGGGGTTTTTACAAGAAAATGGTCTATAAAGACATGGGAATGAAACACTGTCCTCATATTGCAGTGTTTAACCAAGGTGCACATAGATGGATAGATGGATAGATAGATGGATAGATGTAAGGGGCAAATAGCTTTTCAGGATGTCCTAAAACAGCTTCATTCCCCAAGTTCCAAATCTATTAAAAAACAAAGTGTCCATAAAGACAGCATAAAATGCAATTAAGTATATAACTGGTTAGATTAATGAAGCTTTTCCTGCCTCTGATAGTAATCCAAGTGCTAAAACACAGAGCAGTGGTTGCGTGGTCGCTTACAGCCATTTGCATGTATCTTTCCTCTGAGTTTTGTTGTTTTTGTTGTTGTTGTATTAATTAATATCAATATCAGCCAAAAGTGGGAGGGTTGCTTGACACACATGGCACCAATAAGTTTTGTGGTTGTTCATGATTATTAATTGTCTCCATTATTGAGACAGGATGAGTAAAGGATAGCAAATGGCTATTATGGATAGCTCATCTGTCACACAGATAGTCATAGAGTCATAGAACCTATAGCATATCCTTTGTATACCATATGTACCTTTTACATGTGGTTTACATAGTACCTGTTCCTGCTTCCATGTAAGCTGTCGTTATTGGATATGTTGCTAAACAGTACGCAAACGCTGTAATGTTTAAAATATATGGAAACATAGGAAAATGCAGTAGGAATTTAGGATATTGTAGTTAAGATAAGTCATCATTAGATAGTGACTATTTTTATTTGTCACGGTTCTGGGTCCGTCGGACCCAGTAGTTTGAGTTTTATTATGTTTTGGTTTTAGTTTGCATCAGGGATTGTTTTCTTGTTCTCTTGTAGTGTTGATTATGATGATGTTTATTATTTGAGTTTCATGTTTCTGTGGTGTTTAGGATTTGTTCTTCAGTTGTGTCTGCTTAGTATTTGTCTAGCTCCATGTGCCATTTTCTGTCTGTCTCTCTATGTCGAGTTTGTGTCTTAGTGTGATGGTTGCTTGTTCCTGTTTTATTGTGATGGTCTGCGTCTCATGTGAGTGTGTTCAGTTTTACCTTTGTCTCGTCTTGTTGATTATTCCCAGCTGTGTCCACCACCTGTGTGTAATTCCCCTGTGATTCTCTGTGTATTTAAGTCATGTCTGCCGTCATTGTAGTTGCTGGTCCGTCTGTGTATTCCACCCTGCGTCATCTGTGTGTTTCCCTGCTGTCAACCGCCAAGTGTTTCTGCTCATGTTCAGGTTCGTGTTCTGTAGTTAGTTTGTTCCCAGTCTAGTTAGTCATAGCTCCCTTTGCCGTTTGTATTTACTTTCATGCTCAATAAACCACCTTCACACCTTCACGACTGCCTGCGTTTGGATCCTCCTTCATTGCCTCCACACGGCTCACCTCACTCGCCGTGACATTATTGTTTCCAAAATTAAAAATTTAGAAGAAAAGATATAGTCAGTTAAAAACAATCAGCATATTTGTGGTGATGAATACTAATTAGTAGAGGCACATCAACTAAAATCAGTACTTACTTCACGGTGCAGATTTACAGGAGCCAGCTTCAATATTATTCATTAATCCATAGAAAAAGTCTATGGCATCACCCTCTCTGTGGATTGTGCTTATTATATGGCATGACCCTGAATTTTATTTGTTTTTTTGTTCTTGGAGATACAGACATACACAAAACAGACACAATACACAAATTATACAAACTATACACAAAATATAGTCAGTTATATTAAATTTTGAACATACTGAGTCCATGGCCAGTGTCTGACATGACAGTGGTAATAAACCCCTAAATTGAATTTCCATCATCCCTTTGAAACTAAAAGCAAAGTTACGTACGAGAAATGGCTGATGAGCTCCATCTTAGTCCTTCTATGTGACATGATCTATGAGCCTATGATATGAGGTGATGTGGATACATATGTACCTGTATAGTTTTCTGAAAAGATCCCATAATGTATGTACATCAAGATATATGTGCAGTGCCTTTAAAGTGCTTCTGGATGTAAATGACCTGGTGTGATGAATAGCACGATACAGCCGCAGTGAGATATCTGAGCCTTGTTTGAATCAGGACAGAATGAATCAACACATTATGTGTACATTATGTAAATGTTTGCTGGTTTGGTTAATGGAGGTAAAGCCAGTTCATGACTGCCCATTACTCTTTCAAGGACTCGCTCTAGGGAGGGGCCCTTAATCAGAGTAGTGAAGTCAACCTCATCTCTTGGCTTTGTTTTTCTCGCCATCAGGAGCTTAAAACATACTGCAGTGTGTTTGTGTTGTGTATGCTAATGTGATTATCCCTTGTAGAATTTCATTCTGATCTGCTTTTTGTTTTTTAACATCTCTCTGGGTGAGGAGAAGGCAACAGATGACAGCTAGCTGTTTATCTTACAGCCATCGTTTATGGAAACATTAAAAAACAAAACAGTTAAAAGACCTAAATATAAAGTTAAAAAATCAACATGATAATTATGTTACCTTGGATTCATTTTTTTGAGTCAATAGAACTCTTTTTTTATTCATCCTGTGAATAACGTAATGTTGTCTGCAGGGACGGACATTGTTATTTGTCATTAAGGCAGTAAAAGATCAATCTGAAATGTAAAAAAAACCAAAAAAAACTAACGACTATGTGCTTCCGAAAGGATTTGACTTCACAAGATGCTCATTTCTGAATGCTTTTGGATTTGATACTCCTACCATAGGGATGGGTATCGAAAACCGGTTCTTGTTGAGAACCGGTTCCCACTGTTTCAATTCCCTGGAATTGTTTGCCATTTTTGCAAACGATTCCCTTATCGATTCCAGTCGCTCCGAATGACGTCACCACGTTGTGTCATTTACCTGGCAGGAAACACGGTGCGTAAGCGGCTCAAACGCTCAAAAGTTTGGTTATACCTTATGAGAACGGATGACAACAGGGCAACTTGCAATACTTGCAAAGTAGATATTTCATTTAAGGGAGGAAACACTACGAATATGCAAAAGCATTTGCTCACAAAACACGCGATAACCTTAAATGAATATCGTGTTTTTAATTCCACTCCGGACTCGTGAATCTCAACCAGCAGCAGCGGTAGCGTTTGCGCGTCCTCTCCCGTTACTGCGGCAGGTAAATAATCAACTAACAGTGTATATTATGTTAGCGCGATCTGCCTTATTACAAAACCTGCCATTACTGTGCATTTAGGTGACCATGATGAGAGAGACAGACAGAGTCTGGCTCAGATGCTGGCAGTTCTCGCTGCAGTCTACCGGTAGCGTCTCCTTTCAGGCCAGGATAGACGAATGTCACCGAGCAGTGACTAAGTTTGTGGTAAAAGGCTTGCACCCATTTGCCGCAGCAGATGCTCCCGATTTTCAGTAAGTGAATGTGTTTAATTGTAGGCAGGGACATTACTGGATATTCTTGTGTAATTGCTACTGAATAATTTATGTTATACTTTGTTATTGCTACAGACGAATATTTATTTTATTATTTTACATTTACAATTTTTTTCCTGGGGACCCTGTGACACCCCATTGAAGAGCCGTAGGCTGTGGATCTCTTAAGATCTCACTGTTGGGTTTGTAAGGTCATGTTACTCCTAAATTTCTATCTTATTCAAAGAGAAGATAAAAAACAAAGTTCTGAGCTAATCGACCTTAGTGTTCTCCTTTTTTAAAAAGAATCGATAAAGAATCGAATCGTTAAACAGAATCGAAAATGGAATCGGAATCGTGAAAATCTTATCAATACCCATCCCTAGTGGTCATTATCGGAGATTCAGTGGTTTTTTTCTAATAAAAACATGAAACTTCATGGCGTGATACTTTAGCACAAGTATGCATGTGATTAAGTGCTGTGGCTTAGATAGTTAATAACTGAGTAATTTTTTTCCAACAAACAAACTAAAGGTCAGTTGAAATCCATATCTCCTCAGTTAGCCCAACCAATAGTTTCTAAGAATAATACCTATTCAGATATATCCATGTATCATGATATTTGATGTATCATGATATTTGATGTAAAAATCCAAAATGAAATACATAAATAGGAATATCTCTGTTTTTTAGCTGGAATATCATATTTCCCTAGTGTTGGATCAATATATATCCAATATACAACAAATCCTAATAGTAATAATGTTCTTCTTGGGCTCGCAAATAGAGGTCACATTGATTTATTTTGCTTTATTCAGTGCTCTTTCATTTGTCTGAAATGGTCATTTGTCTTCCCCAACAAATACACACATGTCGCCTACAACATGTCTTAAAAGCGGCATTTACTGCTTTACTTGAATAAGCTTTTTATTTTTTCAACTTCTTTGTTGCTGTCCAACTACTGCTACCATGCTCTACTTTTTTTTTTATTTAGAGAACATGCTTTCAAATCATCGTTCACAAAAGATGTACCTTCCTTGGGTGTCCAAACCGAACACAGGAGAAGGTCATTAGGCTCAAACCAGAAAAGAACTCCATCATGTCACTGATGCTTTGCCTCCAACTCTAATGGTGGCTTTCTAGGTGTTGTTGTTTAGATCAGTGGTCTGTGGCCTGCTTGTTTTCCTTGGGAGATGAATTAGAGAGGAGATGGGCTGAGGCAGATGCCAGTGTCTAAGGGAGAGGATGAAGAGGAGATTCATTACTCCTTACCCCCCCAACACACATACAAACACAAACACTGCTCACACAGAGCAGAAATAGGCCTCATTATTTCCCCATTTCCATCACCGGGAGGAAGTGAGGGGTTGCAGCCCTTTCAGTCAGGCTGCTGACATATGCCCCTCCATTTATCACACGCAATGTCCACGAGTACATAGAACAAACAGGCACTGGTCTTACACCTACAGACATGACAGCGCAGCATAATTGGAAAAGCATTGTCTCTAAGGGACATCGAGTTGTAGCGTTCTTTAGATTCTCTCTTCAAGCAACAGTTTAAATAGCACAGTTAAAATGAACGATGGCTTTTTTCTTGCTGGAGGAAAACTGCATCTTCTCTGTAAACTTAACCATAATCTGTTTTCAGAGCTTTGACTTCAAGCTATGCAGCGTTTATAAATAAGCTCTTACAGAAAATAAAAATAGATTTTTTTTCACCATCATGCTACATTATCAAAATCTATATATCTATATTCACTTAGGCTGCACTGCTACTTCAACTGGCAGTAATTATACTTAACCAGACCCGATGACTGTGGCCTGAAAGACCATTACTTTGATACCTAATGTATATCCTATGATGACTCAAGATAGAGAGAAAAAGACTGAGCGCATATGTAGCCTAAGGCAGAATGGTAGCCAGTAAGGGACATTTCATAGAGAAAGTGAGAGGAAAGCCACTTCCTCCCCGTCCCCTAGTACAAATTTAATTTCAAATAAACGCAGAGATGTTGAAATACTTAATGAATAATTCAATGCTTGTTAGTCAGTGCCACAGAGGCATGCCAAAGAAGTGCCATGGCAAGGGTGGTGTGTTGCCCTTTATAAGCCTTAACCCTGCATGTCTAGCTGGGTTAATGTTCCTGGCAGAGACAGCAGTGAAGCAGCTATAAACCCCCCAATGTCAAAGATGTGCCCCTTCACAGTTTAATAAAACAGCTGTTGTGACCGCCAATAACTGACCTACTGATTATATTTCATTTCAAATATTCCTATAGTCCCATAGTGGCGTAAAATAGCACACATAAAGCTATCTGACCTAATGAACCTAATGAAGTGTTTTTATTACAAATGAGTTTTAGATATTTATTACTGTTCTTCAGATGGAATCACAACAAAACCTGCTATTTATTTGTAAGTATTGATAATTATTATTTTTTATAAAGCACTTTTCTAAAAGTTACAAAGAGGTTCACAGAAGGAAAAATGTTTTAAAAAGTCTGAGACATGGATAAAAGAAAATAAGATAAATAGTAAGAATGTACAAGAAAATTAAAACCAACATTGCCATCTATCAGACGGTTGTGAAAGCTATAAAAACGTTTTTAAAAGAAACTAAAAAGACAATAAAGAAGTCGACATTGTGACTTGACTGGCCAGACTGTTCACAGTTTGAGAGCTCTAATGATAAAGGCCTGCTGATCTTTGTTTACTTGCTGAAACTTTAGAATAACCAGCAGCCCAGATGTAAGTAAGTGCCAGACACATGGGAGACTAACAAGTTCTTCATATAATTGGCAGCAAGCCTATTTTGCCTATTTAATTCTTTAAAAGTCATTATTATTATTATTCTCATATTTCTAGGTGCCAGTTACAATCCAGGCAAAAATGTTTTAAATGAACTGACGTCAATTAAGTGAGTTGTGACTGATGCTGTCAAGGCAGAAAAAGAAATAAAAGAACACATGACCTTATGTACGTCATTAGCAAACAAGAATGGTCTAATTTTTAAATTTTATTTAAGCTGAAAGTATTTTTTTTTTAAATATAAATCAAAATGGTAAATGTCACTGACATTCATTTCAGAAATGGCTTATTAGATGTGTTTTCAAAAGTGTGTTTTTAAATTTTCTGGCTTTACTGGCTTTGACTTTAAACACTTGATTTTTAATAAATTTATTAAAAGTTCTTTAAATGGATGTCACAATAGAAGTCAAAGGTTTGACTTAAATGGAAAAAACCCTGAAATTTAAATTGGTACCCATAGTTGTGTGTGACATATTTGCACTGTTATTAATCCTCTGCATCAATGCAAATGCACCTGTATGCTTTCACGCTGAAGATACTCGGTGATAAGATTGTTATTGTTCTTGCTCTATAAAGTGAACATGAAGTTAATGTTACAGCCTGTTTATCAGTAAGACTAAAGACAGGAAAAAGCGAGTCTATTTCTATAACACAGTCGATAACAACAATTTTATGCTGCCCAAACAAATCTCAAGCTAAACAGGAGGAAGCCTTCATGCCTTAATGAGATAAAGTATTTTGTAGATTATCCTATCATTTTTCTGCACAATGGACAAAGTCAGAGCATCATTTTTTCCCAAACATTTTAGGAGAATCACTGGTTTATCGCAGAGAGCACAAAAGGCAGAGTTTGCATGTCATTAGTTGATAAAAATCCCCCCCACAAAGAACTCACCAGAATAGTAAATCTTTAATGTATATATTTACTTTTACCTCTTTTAGTTTGCTCTACAGCTTTACAAGTTGAAATAATATTACATCTTTGCCACTATTGTGTGTAATAAGTGTGAGTTTTAACAATACATTCACAGGGCTAAAGTTTGGCTATTAGCAGGAATTTAGCTGTCAGCAGCAGTTTTACAGATCTGATGTAGATTCATTTCTACAAAGACACAATAGACAATTCTGAAAGTGAGGAATTAATTTTTTTTAAACATGTATTCTTTTTTTAAATTTTAATCCTAGCCTCACATTTCAGATAGTTGCTAAAGGAGCAAGGGTTGTGTAAGAATAACCAAAACACCTGTTGAAATAACTCACAACTATTAAGCATTAATAAGTAACACGGCAAGTCAGAAAGACTTATGAAAGAAATATGGTAGCGGTTCACCTGTTTGAGAAAGACTGTGTGGGCAACTAGTTCAGAATAACTATTTGGGCAAATGATGAAGCCAAAAGCCATCAGTCAGTCGGTAATGTTGTTCTGTTTGCTACAAGTGTTGCAGGAGCTTTAACTCGTTATGATTTTATTTTCTTTACCTACCTGAAAAGTAGTTAAAGTTGTGCCAGAAAGTTTAACTCTGCTTCTAATGCATTTATGGATTCCATAATCTACAGTACATAATAGAATAGAATTAGAATAGAATAGAATTCAACTTTATTGTCATTGCACATGCACAGGTACAGGGCAACGAAATGCAGTTTGCATCCATCCAGAAGTGCTTTAGTGATATAGATATATTACAATATATATTAGCAATAATATAGATATGTGAGTATATTACAGAAATGGTTCTATTATGGTATGTTATAATGTACACGGTATGAAGTATGTTGTGAATATTCTATAATTATAAGTATGTACAGGCTGTAGTGAGTACAAGCTATGTACAGGATATGAACAGGATATAAATATGAAAAACTATACAGAATATGAAATAAATAACTTTACAGAATCTGGGATATACAGCTATACAGAAATGGGAACTATGCAAGTTGTAAACAGTTGTAGGATTAAAGATTATCGAATGTACAGAATGATTATTTACACAGAGCTATACAGTAGTGCAGTTAAGATAAGTGAGATATAATTCCTACAGAGGCTATATAAAGTGCTAGTGGTTGTGAGTGGTGGTTCAGTCCATGTTATTATTGTGTTTGAGGGTACAGTTGTCCATTGTGGGTGTGTGTATGTTCAGTCCATGAGTTTAACGTGGGTCAGATGTCAGGAGGCAGAGTTCAGGAGTCTGACAGCTGTGGGGAAGAAGCTGTTCCGGTAACCTGGTGGTCTTAGTCCGGAGGCTCCTGTAGCGCCTCCCAGAGGGCAGGAGGGTGAAGAGTCCATGTGATGGGTGACTGGGGTCTTTGATGATTTTCCCAGCCCTTTTCAGACACCGCTTCCTGTAGATGTCTTTTATGGCAGGAAGTGGTGCTCCGGCGATGCGCTGGATAATATGATGAGATGTCTTTGTACACAACAAGCAAGGCCAACAACCAGTACTGAATGACTGTGACCTGCCCTCAGGGAGACCTTCATTAAAAGATGAATAACCAGCACATTCTGTGGTGGAAATCATTATGTGGGCTCAAGGACTGTCATTGAATGCATATTGCTGCAGAACTGAGAAAGTACAAATTATATCTGCCATATGAAAAAAAGAAATTGAATAAACTGGAACCAGAAATACCTCTGCCCTCTTTAAATGCAACTTGCACAATGGTCTGCTGAATATGTTGAGGGAACATTGGCCAAGCAGACATCACTCCACCCTCATGTTTAGCCAAATAAAAAAGGAACCTACGCAGCCTCATCTTATCACTGTGCACTGCAGCTAGTAAAGTATACATATAACAAGCCATAAACTGTCACAACAGCCTTTAGATATTTAACATCACTGGAAATCTAGCCATGTGGGTATTACGCTTCTGACTGACTCTCATTTTGCAGTGTGTCCACTCACTGTTTCTTTGTTTCTCGGCACAGAAATGTGTATGCCACACCGTCGCGTCTGAACGAGTTTCTCAGTGGATTCTCTCCTCTCCCTCCTTTCATCCCCCCGACAGCACTGAGAGCAGAGCAGCACATGAAACTGCTCACGCTCATATCTCATGTCTCAGAGAATGATATTCAGTTTACTGAGATATCTCTGCTACACAGGCGCCGTCGTCAGAGTGGACTTATTGCAGAAATAGATGCATCATGCCCTCAGCCTCCCGCCAAACTCATCCATCCGCCTCGACAATCACGCTTTAGTGTGAAGCAACAGATGACACCAAATAGATACAGTTAGCAGGAGGTAGTTATTGTGGAGTGTAGCAATGAGATAGAGGTCACTATTGCCGAGGGTTTGAGAGATGGAGGGAAAGGAAATGTTCTGACAATAAATTACATGCTGGATTCACATATTCCATCAGAGGCTTCTGCATGAGATGAATGTTATATATCACTAAAGTGGGTTATTAACCTTGTGACCCACGTAAATGAAATGCAATAAAGTGCATCATTCAGCAAACAGTAATTACAAACCATCTATATCATGGTGTATTTGGGCTCACTTATTTGATGTGTGTTTACACATAACAGTGCATATTGTCAACAATTTTAGATCTTTGTGCGCTATATTTATCCCAAGCGTAACACATTAGCCTGAGAATATTACAGAAATTTCATGTAGAGTCCTCCGTGCCCATAGTTTCAGTTTATTGTTATTAATCTAAAGCATTAAGGGAAAAAAGGGCCCTCGCGGGTATTAAAAAATCTTGCTATGCACATGAACAAAGACATGAATACTTGATGGACATTAAATCAGGTGGCAGACTCATTCTCAGCAACCACTCTTACTGTCTAAAGACCAAGTTTATGACTTAGATAAATGTCAGGATAACTTTATTGTTTTTTCTTTTGTTTTAGATTGTTTTGTTTCTGGGGGATTTTTTTAGGATTACTTGTCCAAATTTGTTTTAAAAAAAGGGGGATTGCCATTAATTCAGACCCGGAAACAGTCCTCCTTAGAACAGTCCATTAATCCTATATCTTTCTAGCCAAGCCTTTTTTTTCCTCTTTCTTTTGTTTCTGTTAGTTTCTGACCTCGACCCCACTCCCACCCATCTCTTGCACTTGCTCACGGTCCCTTGGCACAAAATAAAAGCAAAGAGCTTGTCAGTGACATAAGAGAGCTGTTTTCACTCATGAAAGACATTTCACAAATGTCATTCAGGTCAGCAGCTCCCGCTGGTAATCATGCTGGGACAGTGATTAGGTGAAATTAATCGCCACCCTCTGTTGCTCATGGCTGACAGCCCGGAAGCCTGATAGGCTCTCTCTTCTCAGGTGACTTTGGCAAGTCAGGTGGAGAGGGTGAAAGACATCAAAGCCAAGAAGAAATAGACAAACCCACGTTAGATTAGCACCCAGGAGACAGCACTGAAAAAGTGTGCGTCTGTGTGTGGCATGTTGGTGTAGGTGGAGTGGGGCAATACGTGTGTTTTCATGTAGGTGTCTGCCTTTTTTTGGCAGTGGGTAAGTGGGGGGGGACATGAAAGGGAAGCAGCCATGGTTTGATGTGATAATGAAGTGACTTCTTTAGTCTTCAATTTCTCTTTTATCCAAACCACTCACTTGTGCCTATTTGTCCAACAAATGTTTTGGTAGGCCTGTAAAGTACAAATCTGATTTCTGCTAGTCAAATGGGAATATCATCATCATGTCGGGTTTTATTTGAGGTTTTTTTTCAGTGTAGAAGATTAAAAAAAAAGAAGATAAACCGAGCGTTGTACCCTTTTATGCTCGTCTTGTGAGACTTCCACTGCCTCGCATGCACATTGCATCTAACGTTTGCACTTTTGTGCATCATGCTGCCTCCCCCGCCTCCCATTACAGAGAAACCCAGAGTTTGGAGACTTGTCATGGCTGATAGAGGTGAGCGGGAGTGATGCTACGGTTAGTGCGCTAGAGCGTTTAGCTGTACATGGGCAGATTTACCGGCCTGTGAACCCATAAACCTGCAATTACAAACCCTAACAACTCTGGCGCAGACTGCTTGTACACCGCAGTTTTCCTGTGGGCTCTGGGATTTAAGCTTCACAATCAGTCAAGCGTGACTTCAGAAGCTAATTGCACAAGAGTGACATGCACACACACACACACACATGCACAATCCTTACGGGGGGAGAAAAAAAATGATGGTGGAGGTGGAATTTTGTTTGAAATTCATCAAATTTTAATCCACTGCGTGCATTTCCATATTTCCATATTTATCTCTTTGCGCTCCTAGCATCCACTCCTTCTCTGCATATCATTTCAGCCCTATTTATAGCTCAAACTGCTCCTTACCTAATATACACATATACAGGCACTTTCGTTGTCACCAAGTTAAAAAAAAAAAGGCATCCTCCTATCAGGTCCAATGTTCAATGACACATGTATCCCAAGGTAGATAGGGCTGTCAATGGAATCACTCCATTCCTGCCGCAGTTGGTAAACTGACTGTTTGTAGCAGGAAACGGATGAGGCAGACGCTGGGTAGAGTCAGAGATAAGATGTAGGATTCATACTCTTCTTCTCCTCTCTATAATGAATCAGTGTATTTACTTAGAGCAATCTGCTCCTCTAAAATGGCCCTGCAATTGCTCTGTCTTCTCTAGAGCGTTATCACCCCCCTCTCCTGCTTTTTTTTCCCTCCCCACCCCTCCAAAGGTAATTGCTCTTACCTGAGACACTGTAATGGATCCTGGATGAAATATTGACCGCTGCTAGATTTTGATTAAGGGGCTGTAGGGCAGAACATGTCTTTAATGAAACCGAGGAATCAGCATTCTCTGGTTGGTGTGTCCAGGAGGGATGCTGTGGCCCACAGCCCTTTGATTAGGACCTGATCCTTTGCAAA
Organism: Diplotaxodon limnothrissa; assembly: GCF_057381915.1. Taxonomy (NCBI): domain Eukaryota; kingdom Metazoa; phylum Chordata; class Actinopteri; order Cichliformes; family Cichlidae; genus Diplotaxodon; species Diplotaxodon limnothrissa. The sequence goes on along the minus strand of NC_140610.1, from coordinate 5,743,793 downwards.
TCCAGGGGTGGGCCAAAGCTGCAGAATTAAAAGGAATGAATTTATCCATTAACGATACCTAAAGCATGTGTAGTTTTTCTCTAGAGGCTTATAATCATTAAATATTTGGGTATTTACCGTGAGCAGTTTGCTTGCTTTTTTGCTCACACATTAAAACACCAGCTCAGTCATCCACCTTGTTGCACATTGGCTGATACACTAACTCCCCCATCAACACCCTCAATCATATCCCCCCTCATAGGTCACTCGTTATCAGTTAGAATTTTAAGGATGAAGAATAACTTGCGTGGGTGTCTCTCATCCTTTCCTTAAATTGCCTCATTTTTTTTCTTTTCTTTTTTTTTTTTGCTCATGAAAAAACTGATTGCATCTCGGATGGAGATGAAAGGGAAACAGCTAGCTCCCCACGTTCTTTAAGCGTGCAAATGGACATAATCTAAAAGGCGAGTATTAGCATGCTAAAAGACACCACAGCTATGATGAACACCATTTGCCAAGGCTTAATGCGATAGCCGGGTAAGATGATTAACTTTGAATCCATTTAATCAACAACAGGCACTTTCTCAAATAACCAACTGTCTGGTATTGGGGTAAAACTTCCTTCAGATCTGTCAGGGAATGGGTAGAGTAACAGATGTGTCAAATCACAGAGTGCCTGAATGAGATCAGAGGCCAGCCAAACAGTGTTCTTTGAAGTGATGGACATCAAACATCATTTTGTGCACAGTATTTGTCATCCTCTCTCGTCTTTGAAGCTCACAATGGAGTGCGACTTGGAGCACAGAGCAGCTCGATTTGACTGGGAAGTCAATGTGCCCTTGGGCGGCATCCTATTGACTTAAACAGTTCAGGTAGTGGGCTTCTCACCTCCTTTCTCACGTTGACCCCCGAGTCCATGCAGATTGCTGGCTCCCCCTAATGCAATGAGAATTCTGACCCCTTCACTCAGACCTCTAACCACAATCAAGAAGTGCGTATTGTGAGCGATTATAGTTGTGATTGCTGTTACGGTACAGATTTGTTATTGCTACAGCATCCTGGAAAATATAGTGTGTGAATGTGAGAGTGAATGAATAGTAGAATTGTAAAGCGTGTTGAGTGTCTAGAAAAGCGCTATATAAATGCAATCCATTATTGTGTGTGTATGTATATATATATATATATATATATATATATATATATATATATATATATATATATATAATATTTATTTATTTATTTATATTTATTTATTTTTTGGAAATATTTTAACATATTGATCTATAGATTTGTTGTTTAGTGAAAAATGGGAAAGTGTTTATTAATGCCTTCCTCCTCTGTGTGTGTGTGGGATCCTTTCACAGACCTTGATGACCCGGTGGTGACAGTGCACCAGAGTATAGGAGAAGCTAAGGAACAGTTCTACTATGAGAGGACTGTATTCCTGCGCTGTGTGGCTAACTCCAACCCGCCTGTCCGCTACAGCTGGCATCGTGGGAGAGAGGTCCTGACGCAAGGCTCAGACAAGGGTGTGGAGATCTATGAGCCATTTTTCACACAGGTAAGTCGACAGGAACGTGATTTGAATGAATATCTCAAATTAAAATGAATGGCACATGTAGAGAAAGTTGATCTATTTTAAAGGTCTAAAAGAAGGACATGGTATGACCAAGAATTACGAAACAAATGTAATAGCCAAGACAACAAATTCATCAACAAAGTGTTTGCAAATGTCAAGAAAGACTTCCACGGCGCCTTCCTATGTGACACCATGTGGACATGGCTCGCGGGTTATCCGCCATATTGGACGTGATACAACCATTGGTTACTAGGGAAACGTGCTTTCTGATTAATTAGCCGTGGCTCCTATGGGGTTGGCTGTCACTCGTGACTGCTTTGGTTGCTAGCAGGTTGTCTGTTGATTTTCATGCTTTTCTGCAAATATTTGCTAATTACTAGCTGAGTGATAGTACAACTTGATAAAGTGCGACATGAACTTGAAATGGACGGGGTTTACATTCTCAGTCAAAGTTATGATTTAGTGCTGATCCCTTCTTACAAAAGGTGATACTTTTACCTTGAAGACAACATTTCTGGTGTTGCATTTTTAAAGAGACAGCAGAACTTGCTGTACGAAGAACGACTTTATTGCTTGACCAACGCTCGACAAGTCCACCACTTCCATTAAAAACATGATCACAGCAATATCCTCGTGACCAAAGCGAACGCAAGGAGGCTTTTTTCTTAACCAGCTGGAGAACATATGTTTTTCCATAGTGACAGGTGGTTGTCACGGGTCTGTCAGCCTTTATGATTGAGGATTTTGCATTTTTTGCATTTTTCCCAGCAACTGACGCAACCTCCAGCAACCACTTAAAACTGCTCGGGTTGCCAGATGCTCACAGACCAGTCTGTAGATTTGTCTGACATTGCCACCATCATCATAACACATCAAGATGGGTTCAAGTTTCCAACCATGACTCCACAGCCGTCTTTTTTTACTGACTGTTGTCTAATGTTGTTAGCATTTGAATGTGAACCTTTGGTAAAAGTCTTTGAATTCTGTTTTGCCTAACCTGTCATTAAGACATGCACCTTGTGCCCTCCCCCAGAGACTACAAAGAAAGAACAAATAGGCTGATACCGTACAGAGGATCTGAAACCATTTAATAACCTTCTGAAGGCAAAGCACAAGCTCTGTTTATCAGGTGCTAAATTAGCTGAAACTCTGTCTCACAGAGTGCTCTCATATTTATTTAGCGATCCACTCATGACCAGAATTAAGTCGCAGCTGTGGCACCTTCATGTGTGTGTGTGCTGTTTGTTTAACCATGGGAAGGCAAAAGAAATTCCAACAAACATTTTCATTATAAATCAAGCAGTTTTGGAAAACACCAACAAACAAAAAAAGGCTTGGAATTCTCCAGAAATTCCCACAGTATATTACTCTCTCACCATGGGACCGCGTTTTGGTTTCAGTTGCAATAAACAGAAAGAGCAAAGTATTATTTTTGCCATCAGATGTGAAGCTTCATTGCACTCCATGAATTACGCAATGGCCTTTATTACGAATATAAATGGCCTTTCGAAAAAAAAAAAGAAAAGCCCTGCACCTAAAGTAAACCATCTTTCTTAGCAGTGCCATTATTAATATCAGTAATGCACTGTATTATTGCATATTGTGGCATATTTTTAAAGGTACTGCAAAGCTTTAAAACTGATGCATACACATACAAATGTAAATCATGATATATCTTGACCTCATTTAACAATGCGTTAACAAACCCAACATCACACTGTCACAACAGCCGCACACCCTTTCTGCATTTTTTTCTAGCGAGATGAGTAAGAGGCAGTTGCTAATTATCGAATCAACGCAGCACGTTGTCACGTAATTATAGTGTTTCTATTTGATTTAGGTGATTTGATTATGTATTGGCAATAACATTATTGTTGTGGCTATTTGTTATAAAACCCTGCTGCATACCTTAGAGTGCAGTACCAGCCTCACTAACCCAGTTTCATGAGTTACATGCATATTAAGGATTTGCAGATGCTGAAAGGCTGCGGAAAGACTTTTCTTCACAAATCAGTTCTTTCAGATGATCAAGTGGATTTTCTTTACAGTCTGAAAATTGAGAAGCTTTGTTCCAAAATGGATTTTGTGCAGTCAACAAAGAACTGATTGAGATTGTTCAGCCACTTGTGAGGGAATTGTAGTTTTCTTTTTCTTTTTTGTTTAATTGATCGAATTGGATGTGAGTTGTATGTGGAATGGAGCGTCTGAGAGAATACAAAACTATGACAAAGAGAAAAAGACATCTGAGAGGGGAAAAGAGGCTTAAGAAGTGGCAAGAGGAAAAGAAAAAAGATTAAAAAAAAAAAAAGTGAAATTGATGTTTGGCCAAATGGAGAAAGATGGCTGGGAACTAATAGAGTGGGTGAAGGAGTCTGAAGACGCTGCACAACCGGGCCCCAAAAGACACTTCTCCCTTCCATCCTGCTCTTCATACCTCTTTGCTCCTTCCCTCGCTCCTTCATCCTGCCCTCTATTAAAGCTTTAATTGGGTCTGAAATTTGAACACAACCCAAAACTCAGAGATTAGCATTACGTGAATCCAACCCCAAATAAATCCTGACTAAACTCCAAGTAATTTGCACATATAAATGGCTAATAACATTATTTTTCAACAATATATTGGAACTTGCCTGAACTCTCCGCAGACTATTCAGGGAATCACTTGTAACTGACCTAAATCAAAGCTGCAGCGTCTCCTTTTGTCTCCTTTTGTCTCCTTTTGTCTCCTTTTCCTTTTTTATCCATGGATTTTTAGTTAAGTTTATCTTTACGACTTCCTTTCTTCACTCTGGCACAATTTTTCCAGCCCAGCAAAATGCTTTATATTCCCACTGATGCTGTAGAAATGCAGGAGTGGCATTTTAAACCAGTTCATAATTAAGCGAGCAGAGGTGTGGCTTTATTGTAGAAACCACGTCCTGCTGTCTGTAACGTTTTCCCTCTGGCCGCAAAACTTTGCCTGCAATGTGTCGAAAATAGCACAATTATCCACTTCATCCATTATTTCTGCTTCAATTTTAGGCTATTAGAATAATTAACACTTATGGATTTGATGTTTTTGTGTGCTATGATATTCTCTTTTTTCAAATGTTACCTTCTATAAAATGACAATAAGCCGTAATGTATCATTTTCTAATTTGTGATGGGCTGTAATATCAGTGTTGGAGTTGCCAAGATGTGGAAAAAAACCTTTGTTTTTTTTGTTTTTTTGCTGTAATTAATTAGGATGCCTACTGCAACCGACTGTTTGTCCAGCTAGCTTATGGAAAAGGTCAGAAAGAAAATCAATTTATTAACTGCTTATTAACATTTACAACCGCAGGCCTAATGTAGTTCACTTCACTTAGATACAATTTGACCAGCAACAAGAATGTGAAATGAGGCTGATAAGACCTTTTTTATTCACATTGTTTGGTGTAAGTTTGCATTATTACTGTATCAGATTTGCAGGTATAAATGTTAGTGTTTCCTGTGAGGAATTAGCAAATTATTTTGATCCGAGTGTCAAGGCTTTTAAGTAGGTAATCAAACAGTCTAGTGGATGATTTATTAATGAATTAAAAAGCTAAAAAGGCAAAAAGTGTCTCAAATGGTTACCACATCTCAGAATGTGGTAACCATTTTTTTGATTCATCTCCCTCAGATATTTTCCCAGAGCCAGTGTCCTGCTGCTTGCATGAAAAATACCCTCAAGTCATTTTTACCACCAAACATCTTAAGCCCAAGTGGTTTCAATTTTAGTTTTTCTTCCTCACAAACATGCAGTTAAAGCATGAAAACAAAGCTAGAGATGCCATATTTTTTAGCTGATAGACACCACACTCCTCCCAAATTTCTATAGACACCTATTAAGTCTCATTCCCAAAGCTGTTTATGTACTTTAGTGTTCAATCTGTCCATCAATATGGCCATCAATCCCTCGGACCACTTTGGTTTAATGGCTTCAACCCCTTGCATTTTCCAAATTGTCTTTCCTACCAGTTGCACCAATTGCATTTTGAATACCTCAGTACCATAGGCATCGTTCCCCTGATATCCGCTTCAAAGCAAAAGTGGTAACGGAAAAATAAAGGAAGCGAAATGTTGGGTCCATGGCTCATCTAATGCAATTAATTTATCCATGAGCCTCACCAGAAATGAAAGGGTGTGAAAGTCGTGAGTGATTGCAGCGTTGTGTGTGCTGCCACAGCATGTGGCTGACTCATCTTTGATTCCCTCCCCAACGCATCCCTGCACCCACACACTGGAGTCAGCCAGATCAAAGATTTACATCCTTATTGTAACATTTCAGGTGGGGCTCATAGTCGACAGGCCCGGTTGGAATCAAACGCACTTTGTCAATGGGCGAGCCATTTCTTTGGAGAGATCCCCTACTGTGCTCATCTGTATTCCTGGAGCTCTGTGGCACAAAATGCTATAGGGCTTTTCACTAGAGAGTAATCCACTCATTGCTGAAAAACATCAGAATCATTTTCATTTAGATTTAACTATCAAATGTCTGAACTCTGTGGCACTTTTTCACCTGCCTTTATTAAAATTACATACGTGTTAATAAATATCGACTTTTCTGTGGAGCAATTTGGCCTTTGTAATCTCCTTCCCAGTGCCTATTTTTTTATATTCCTTTCACTTGATTATGTTCATATTTTTGCACACATTTGCATACCAGTGTTGTTTTTTCGTCTGAGCTGCAGGGGGAAACGAAGATTCTGAAGCTGAAGAATCTGCGTCCCCAAGACTACGCTAACTACAGCTGCATCGCCTCTGTCAGAAATGTGTGTGGGATTCCTGACCGCAGTGTTATCTTCAGACTTACCAATAAGACAGGTACTCCACATCATTACTGACTTTTGTGCACAGAAAGCTTATTGCAACTAAATAATTATATCCTAAAAAAAGAAAGATGTAGAAAGAGAAAGATGAACTGTCATGCATTTTCTCAGCTGAGTTATTCTGTAACTGTCATAACTGCCAAAGCCGTCCATCTTCCTCCAGTCTATCATCGATGCTCTCTTTTTCCACAGCATCCCCGTCCATCAAACTGCTGGTAGAGGATCCTATTGTGGTGAATCCAGGACAGACAGTATCCTTGGTTTGCATCACTACTGGAGGTGAGCCACCTCCCATTCTCACCTGGGTCAGCAGTAATGACAGCCTGCCACAAAGAAGTGTGGTGAAGGGCGGCACACTTACGCTTCCGGCCATCACCTCAGATGAGGCGGGGGTCTACAGCTGCGTGGCCAGCAACAATGTGGGAAACCCTGCTAAGAAGTCCACTACCATTGTAGTGCGAGGTGAGAATGCATACCTGCATATAAAAACAATATATAGATCCCAACATAAGATATATATTATTTTTTTGATTATCTAGGTGCAAAAGTATCAAAGTTTATATTTAGAAAATGTGTCTTTCAAGACTTCCATTTTCATTCGGTCGTTAATACTAGCTATGTCTTTAGCCTGGTAAACAGAAACCCACACTCCAACCTTTTTTTACACCATGTCACACTGCTAATGCTAACCCTAAAGCCTGTTCTGCCAATTTTAGAAGCCATACAGAATCCACATACTGAAGACAGGCATCCAGATGGAATCTAAGAATCTGAAAACCCAATAAATTCCTTTTTTTTTATTGCAATACCTCCACAACTATAAAAAAAAAATCCTTAGAGTGTAGATCGAATAATATGGCTAACAGTACCATTCAATACTTTTTTTATTTTATACCCACAAACCAAACGAAATGCTTGGGGATATTGTGGAAACTTTACGAATGATTTCAAACCAATAAACAATGACAACATATGTGTTTCTTATAACCTGCTGTGCAACCAAATATTGGCTAATTTTTACGGATCCTCATTTTTAAAAATATGCATTTTATCCAGTCTCATGCTGTCTGTCTCTGCTATATTATACACTTTATACCCGTCACTCACACAGCATGCAGCAAAAATGACGTCACATCCCCTGGCACAAACCACATTCTGGTGTAACCTCGTGCAGGTCCCGTTGCCGGCATGGTTGGGTTGAACACACAAGAATCCGATTGTGTCGCTTTTCATTGCCATTTCAAAGAAATATCAATGCAGAAGCTCAGAGATTCCCAGCTTATGCAGAGTAAGATGCTGTAACAGCTTGAAAAGATGAGTTTTTGAGAAAATTCTGCAGTAACTTTGCTTTCTGTTTTGACTTCCACTGCTCCAGTACCAGTGCTGATGCACAGGGTTTTTTTGAGTGGCATTAAGTAGAATACTTCAGCAAGTACCCATGCAATCAACACTGGAATGAATGGTGACGAGGCTGTGGTGATCTCACTGGTTGCAACGACATTAATGGGCCCTTTAGTATGCTCAACTAATCTCTTTTCACGAAGTAGCTGTTTCTGACCACACCAGCCAAAGAGGACAATCAAAAAGCCTGTGACTGTTTAATAGTTTATTGGATTGTAGTAATTCATTTGAATTTTAAGTGGGAAAAAGGTATACTATAGCAAATATGTGGACATAAATAGATAAATAAATAACAAATAAAACTAACAAGCCACAGTCCTGAAATAATAGGCAAATTCCCTTTGTGCTGATTGAAAGGAAGAGTTGAAATTTTCTCTGTTTTCTTCATATGTTTATATTAAGTATATTCACAGGCTCGATAGCTTCTGATAAAGAAGTGCGGTTTAAAGTTACAAACCCATCGAACCTTTACTTCAGCTGTGGATAATTTTAAAACAGTCGAGGGCAATTGTCACAGTTTGCCGTGGGAAACTGCGTGGAGTGTGAAGAGCGGACTCAGGTGCAGATATTCTAAAACTCAAACTTAACTGATGATGAGCCGTTTATTAAGGCAGACAGAACAGTAAAAAATAAAGAGGCAAAAACAATGCAAACTAAGCAATAACCTAAACTGGGTAAACTAGAAAGGAAACATGAACTATGAAACTATGGGGCGATCGTGGCTTTAGAGTTTGCAGTTCGTCTTGTAATCGGAAGGTTGCTGGTTCGAGCCCCGGCTCAGACAGTCTCGGTCGTTGTGTCTTTGGGCAAGACACTTCACCTACCGCCTACTGGTGATGGCCTGAGGGGCCGATGGTGCAATATGGCAGCCTCGCTTCTGTCAGTCTGCCCCAGGGCAGCTGTGGCTACGACTGTAGCTGCCTTCACCAGTGTATGAATGTGAGAGTGAATGAATAGTGGTATAAGCGCTTTGAGGGGTCCCGAAAAGCGCTATATAAATGCAATCCATTATTATTAAAAACCCTGGAAAACAGAAAAACAAACAAAACTCTGAACATGGCAATGATGATGAGGCTATATGAAAACCTGAACGCAGGACATGGCATGGGAACAACGCAGACGACCCGACAAAGACTGAATGAGAAGGCACAGACTAAATACACACAGGAGGCTAATGAGAGAAGTGGGAACACATGGCGGAACAGCTGACACACATGAACATAACGACGTCACAGTGGAAGAGCAAAACTAAACACGATGAACACAGGAACACAAGACCTCTTCAAAATAAAACAGGAAACATAAGACGCAGACATGACAACCTGAACTTGACAATGTAAGACACAGACATGAAACACATGAAGGGCAAGGGAGACTTAACAGGGGTGGAAGACACAAGGGGACTCTAATGACAAAGAACTATAACAACAAAAAAAGGAACTTAGAAAACCTGAAGGGCTTAAACATAAACCATAAACTAAAACTCAAAACGCTGGGTCAAAAGACCCAGGATCGTGACAGGTAATGCTAGCGGGAAGAGAGTGCGAAGCCATTAATTAAAATACACTGATTCAAGAAGTGGTTATCACAAATTTAACAAGAGCAGCTGGAGGAGGGTCACTGCTGTTTGCTTGGTCATTACCAGAAAAACATTATTTTCCAAGCTGCTCTTCACCTGAGTGGCACAGGAGGCAGAGGAGCATCTGATCTTGCTGTAGCTCATTACAGAAATAACTGTTTTCTGAGTACCACTTTCTGCATGCTCGTCGTACTGATGGCTCGCTATCAAAGTGGATACCCAGCAGATGATGGGCACTTGTACTCGATATGAACTTGGCATAAGAAATGTCAAAAAAAAGTCATATGCTGAAAATGTATTTGAGGACTAATTCTTAATAAAGGCAATGTTCGAATTTGTAAAGAAAAGCCATTTCACTATAAGAGCGGCAGCGATGCGGCACAGCGCCTGAGGAAATTGACTTTCATACTTTTAAATCGATTGCCGTTACTAAGCTTGAGGATTAAGGATGGTGTTTGATCAGACTTTTATCTGTGACATAACAGAAGATACCAGTGCCCTGAATGAGAAAATGCAGGAATCTGAGGCAGGTGAATAAAAACATGCATTAATTAGCTTAAGCCTGACAAACAAAACAAGCATTGGTGCAATGATCATACTTTACGTTTCTCTGTTCGCACATAAGTGGAAGACATATGAACAGGAGTTTAGCAGAGTGGCTCAGAAGTGCAGTTTGTCATAATTTTCTCTTTCCATCTCAGAGATTATGCCACAGCTCCATCATCAGGTCGCCGCTATGCTGAGTCTGTTTGGAAGCTTTTATTTATGCAGCCATATGCTCCCTAGGCTGAAAATCAAATCATCAACAAATCATCTCTGATGGTCCCCCTGACAGATATACCCCGTCTCCGTATTGTGAAAGTGCCCATACAGTTGAAGACTTAAGAACTGAAAGGCTTGCATCAAAGAGGAGATGTCAGGTGTCCCATAGGAGCGAATAAGTCAGAGCACACTCACTGCAGGCAGTCACTGCAATAAATATGACACACTCGCTGATGTGTCTCACATCTGGATGCACAGTACGTTGCATATGAGATCTTAGTAAAATATCATAAAAGAGAATTCACTACCTTTATTAAACATGTGTTGTTTAAATATATAGACCTCTGTCATCTGTCTAAGCCTATGGAGCATTGTCTGTACTCATAAAAAGTTAAACAGGAAGAATATGCATTATTCTGCTTGAATATCTAGTAGCAAACACATACGCAGCCACTGATTTGTTATGCAGCGGTTTGCAGACAAATAAGTATTTTATTTGTGCCATCACGCCAGATATAAAAGTTTAATGCATTATATAACTCTGACTTGGATATTTTATATAGTTGTTACTGTTCTTAAAGTTGTATTGACTTAGCAACAGAAAAAATATTCATTATGGAGTTACTGTACTGTGCAAAAGTCTTGAACCACCACTCATTTCTTTAATATTTTGCTTCCAAGGAGCAAGATTTTCTTTTCTTTTTTTTTTCTTTGTTTTTCTGTTGAGTCCTTGTACCTGACCATGTTTAAAAGAATATATATGTATATTTCTAAAACCATATAGCACTGACCTGTGAATCAAGAGACGTGCCACTGTTGTGTCCACATATAACCAACAACGTAGCAAAGAACCAAGTTTATTTTTTATCTTTCTGTAATTTGTTTCTATTTCATTAGTGGAATCTATGAAACATGCCATAAATAGTTTGACAAGCATAAAATAGTATTTTTGCTCCAACAAGGTGATTCCCAAAGAGCTTTTACCTGAAAACTTGCCATGTCTCTGCATAGTATAGAGTGAGTACATAGATACATTTTGAGGAAACTGTACAAGTGATGGAAAAAAGAAGAAGTGGCAGGCCTGAAGAGGACTATCTACAGAACATGAACACTATTTGCAAGTCATGTCCTTAAGAAATAGGAAAGAATCCGGCAATGACCTGACACAGTGCTTTTGCATCCCATCAGAGATGGTTTCAGTTGATGGGTAGCTATCAAGAAGCTATTATTCAGGAAAGGAAAGAGGAAGAAAAAGCTGAAGAATGACAAATTTGAACATTTTATATTGTTATGGGAATATTGATGGAATTCATGGAATTCTGAACACAAAGTCACTCACAGCAGACCACTATCAGTCAGGGATTGGCCTCCCCAGAATATTAACATTACTGAGGTTGTGCACAATCATCTTGATAGAGAACAGAACAAAAGAAAGAAACATCCAAAGAAGAACTTTGAATCTCCTTCAACAAGCCTGGAGAACTATTCCTCTAGACTCCTTAAAGAAGTTTCAGGAAAGCTGCCTTAGAGAGTTCAGGTGTTAAAGAATAAAGGCGGTCCAAACAAACATTGGCTTTCATGTCCTGCTTGTTACAAGTGAACTCTGTTTTTCTCTTAAAAGCTGCATTCCCATTTGTTTTTGCATCTTTCAGTAAATTGCTGCATCTGTTTTCCTAAAAAAAAAATATAAAGACATTTGGGTGCCTTGAGACTTTTGCACTGTACTGCGTCCTTGTATGAAAGACTTAAGTCTTAAAGGCTCGTAAAACCCACTTATATCACTTTGACTTCCATTTAGATGTTTAGACCACAGCAGTAAGATAGGAGGGGTGGGTGAAGAATTGACAAGAATTCAGGTACATAAAATTAATGAGTCATCACACATCAAACAGCAAACAGACATAAATGAAAGATAGAAAGGGAGTGCAACAGTCAAAATGACACAATTAATGAACATGTGATAAAGCAAATAAAAGGTCTCTGACAAAAGAAAATAAATTGGGCACATTCTTATCTGACTAATGAACAGTCCCTCATGTCAGTACAGCTCTGGGATGAATCACGACAGACAGTGGAAATAACACTTTTCACAAAGACTGTATTTTGATCAGATAACTTGAATGATAGCTGAGCTTGGACACAGAGCGATATCATCAAAGCAGAGTCAATTAGAAAGGAAGACAAACTGAGGTGACAGAATCATGCCTCAGTTTGTCACAATCATGTGACGCAAAACAATCCAAAGTCAAGCAAAACATCACTGGTGTCAAATTTAATTCGGACCAAACACTAGAAATAGAATAAATGCTCTAAAAGCCAAAAACAATGCTCTTTTGATTTTTTTTTTTTTATCTGACAGGAAAATAAACTGTGAGGAACAGTTAGTTAAAAAGAGAGGCGATGTTGTCTAACTTGACATCACTAATTGGCAGGAGGTGGGTTCAGGAGGCTATCACATATCTCAGGATCGCTCTCTTGAGTCTGATGAGCTGTCACTAACTCAATTTCAATTTTGGGATTAGCATGCACCAAATAATTGTGGTCGTCATAGCTGTGCAATGGTAGATATATGTCTAGATTCAATGATTTAACATATCATTTGTACCAAAAATAGATTCTGCTGTAAGGCTTAAGCGCAAGCATCAGCACAATGTACTTTATTTTAAACAACATGATACTTAAGGGCTGGTCTCATCAGTCTCATCAGTCGCTCCGACCGTATCAGCATGATATAGATAATTATAATCTGTTTGACGACTGCTTTTCTTTAAACCAAACTGTGAGTCATTTTTTTTCAGAACCTTTTCTCCTTTGCGTACTCGTGCTTTTGCGGCTTCCCTCGAAGTGATTCTTCCTGTAAGTGAGTGTCACGCGGCATGAAAGAAAACTCACAGCATCGCGCCGTATTAAGGGGGCTGGTGGGTGGGCCATGATGGGGTTGTGCTAAATTTCCATTTTTACTGGGAAACTTCTATCACCATGGATACTGTTAGGTCTTTGAATTTAGAAGCAAATCAGATTTTTTCTATTTTTCCCCCCCATCACAGAATTTTCTGTAGATTTTTTCTAAATCTTAAAAAAAAAGGTTACAAAACGACAAAAAAGAGAGTTATGAGGAATAAATGAAGTAATGCTCGGAAAGCTGCAAGAGATTAATCTGACACACGTTGCTTCTGTTTATGGAATGTAGATTCAGCAGAAGCATTCACTAGATTTCCCAAAATTGTGATGTTTGAAAGTACCCTGCAGCTACACATTATATACTAAATCCCTTATTTCACATAAGCATATAACCCAAACATTGTAAAGAACAATGACCACTATGCTTAATCCAGCTTTCAGTCCTAGTGTACAGATAAAGGATTTCTGAGTTTGATCTTCTGGTGAATCTTATGAGGTTGTGACCATTAACAAAGACCCAAACATACACATCAGGGATGTCAAACTCATATTACATCGTGGGCCACATACAGCCCACTTCATACACGACAGAGAAATACTGCTGTAGTAAATGCTGCTTTTTATTCTTCTTCTCTAACACATAAATAATTTTCCTATGATCTACAAAATATATGCTTCCTTCTATTACTTGCATTTTTGTTCCATGCAATAGTGGTTGAGGTCGGTTAGCAATAGTTAATGATTAGTACCTTTAATTCAACGTTACTAGTTACAAAATTTGATCTCTTTAAAAGGGTATTTACTCTGTCATCTACTAATTTTACCAAAAATGAGGACCTGTTGTTGTACATGTCATTGGTGTAGAAGACCTTTATCTTATTGTACATATACTTTTGAATCTACTGACTTGATCTCATTCCCTATTGATGTGATATCAGGTTGGATATTGGTAGCATGTCCTGCACTATGGAACCAGTCACAGCCTTTTGGATTTTTTACTTGTAGCTTTAGCTGAACTAAAAAAGTAGCCAGTGCTGTTTTGGAGTGTCATTCTCCTCTTCAGTGGGCCACTCTGGAGCTCTGCTTAGCAGCAGGTGCTTCTTCAGATTTTAAGTAGACACTTACTATCACCCACACGCAATTTGCATTTTACTGTGATCTGCTCTCCCTTTTCACCCACAAATTCAAAACAGTCTGAATACTTCCACGCCATAAAGGCAGTCCTTGCTTCTATCTCCCTCTCCCTCACTGAGCTACACGATGGTACAACTGCTGAATGTGTCGTGTGTAAGTAAGAGGCATTGAAGGCTAAACGTTTGGAAATGTAAGCACTTTGGAGGAGAGAGTACCCATGAGTGGCTAGCTATTGCTTTACTTCACGTGTACGTGAAATACAAAATTATTTGGTTCTGCTCCTCTGAGTTTATTTTGCTCAATTTACAGGGTCACCCTGTGGCCTCCTCTTTGCCTATCTCAGCTTGTTCACTCTTGTCTCCAGTCCTTGAGAAGCCCTAGCAAACTGCTGTTGCCAAAGGGGGCTGTGTATGTGAAAACACACATCTCTCCCTAGCAGATGGTAGTTTCGGTGGCCATACTGTCCCACCAGCCAGACTGCCTTCCAGGGCTTGGCCATCTCCACAGCCGGCCCAGCGAGCTACTGGCATCACATCACCCTGCTGACAGGATCCTTTTTATGGATTAGGGATCCGCAACACGTCTTCAAATGCAGGTCAATACCCTGCTTTTCTCTGCCACTTGAGTCTATTCTATAACCGACAAAGACACCAGTTGTGATATATCAGTTGTGACAATGCAAAGACACTCTCACTGCACTCAGTTGTTTCTTTCTTTTTGGGGTGGAGGGAGGGTGGCAAATATGAGGAGGCAGCTTTCAAATGGAGCATCGGTGAATTATGACAGAACTGTCTGTAGATGGTGTTGAAATGGACAGTTGGTCTGGCGCTGTGTTTTTATGTCTTCCAACACAGACACAGTCATCTCTCTGTGCATGTGTTTCCCATCTATTCCCAAAGCAAATATGTTTTCCTTCTGTGTTGTGTGAGAGAAACGCGTATTGCTTTCACTTTGACAAGATTCAAAATCAGATATTCATCCTCGATGTCCCAGCAAATCTAGGCATCGACACCTTTTTAAGCTGCTTACAGGCTTTTATGCCAAAGGTATTCATTATTCAGAACTGCTAACGCTGGTGCAACTAATTGCATGCATCTACAGTACACGGGTACACATATTTGAGCATAAATGTGTGCAAAGTCGAGCAACCGCCATCCTTACTTTTGTAACTCTGATTGGAAGCTTGCTGCTGTCATACACAGAGAAGCAAAAATACAGTCCTTCGCTGGGGGCTCCCTGCTGTTTATGTTTAGACTGTTTAGTGGTGGGAAAACAAAAATGACGTGCCTTGTGAAAACCTCTCTTTGCTTTGGAATAAATTCTGGTCAAAAGCTGAATATATTTCCATTCATGAATGCCAGATTGAATGGCTGGATGGTCAGGACTGGCACAGGCGGTCCCGGCTCTTGCGCTGTGGCCGTAGAGAGGTTCTATGCGTCTTTGTATTTGTATGTGTGTGAGTATGCCTTTATATGTGCGCATACCTGTTTAAACATAAATTAAAGCCAGAGGTCAGCGTGAAGGTTGGGTGCAGCATTTAGGGATGGGGATGTGTGCGGCTGTGATTTTTGTAAAGATGCTGATGCATGGGGAATGTGTTGGTGCTAATGTGAAAACACAGAGTGATAAGAGGGAAATGAAAAGGTGTTTAGTTGGCGGAGCAAATATGTGTGTGCATACGTGTGAACGCCTCGCGTTTTGAACCGTCCTGTTGGCCGTTATCCTCCCCCCCCGCGCTTAACCTTGAGATGAGCTGATGAAGTGAGTGGCAGTTTCTAGAGACATCCATCTGGCTCAGAGAGATGAGCTCAGCTTCACATGCTGATATTCTCCACAAGAGTGAATGGAGAGCGCAGTACGACGTCTGCTGAGAGATGGACAGACAGGGCTGACTGAAAAATGAGATGGGCTGATGGGTAGACAGGAGGATAATGATTCAGAGTGAGAAGAGAGTGAGACAAGTCTTTCTTCTCCAACAGACAAAGCCAACGCGATGCACTGGAGAGACAGTGAAGGAAAAAACATGTTCAAACATTTTTTTTTCCGCAGTGTGGCTCCATGTATGTATTTCCATGATTAATAACTTTATTTATTTTATATTATACGCATACATATGTGTTCCTTATAGCAAAGATGCCAGTGCTGTGTGCATTGCGGATAAGAAGGTCCCCTGTGGTGCCGTTGTAATCCCGCCGTGTGTCACGAGGTCTCTGTAGAAGAAGACCTCAACCACGGCTTTTCTCTTTGTGTGATTATCTGCGCTTTTATGTACAGGCCACCTATTATTCCCACAGGCCATTAAAGCTATGGAGAATCAAAAGGGCTCGCTACAGGCAAAAACCCTTCAGTTTACAGCTAAAAAGGGAACACGGGGCACACTGTAATATGATCGGTAATGATTCAAAAGAATACAGCATACAACCTCTCAAGAAAATCAGATGCAGGAAACATGCAATGCAAATATAAGTACAAACAGAGGAACCTTTTATCTCTTGATATTACCATGAAGAAAGTTGCTGAAGATTGTTTATGTTTTACTCAGCATTTTGCCATAGTCAAGGTTCAATGACAGGAAGCTCTGATGATGATAAAAAGCAACGGGCTTCCAAGTTCATCTATAATGCATGCAGAACTTGTTTGTGCATATGTTGACTTGCGCAATGCCAGCATTGCTTTCAATAATAAAGCTGGATTTCTTATGCTGGTGTTTGATATTTGTGCGTAAATCTAGTGTATAAGCAGATACGCGAAGCTAGGGCTTCATTACAGTTTAAGACATTTTAAAGGTAACAATGAATTGCTCTTTCAAATACTTATACTGTATATTTATAATATTCTTTACAGTTTATTTCCATATGTTCTTGTCCTCTCCCTACAGAGTTGAAAAAACACTTCCCTGACATCATAACTTAACTATGGGAGCTTGATAAAAGTAGTAAACCAGTCTGACTCTCACTTATTAGCTATAGATTGTGGTCCATATCAGCAAGTAAGGTTTTCTAAGTGACAATCAGGATCACAATGCAGGATCAAGTAAATAAAGAACCAGTCACACAGCTTGGAGACCACTGGCAACCGCTGGTCATGAGGGAAAAATTTAATTCCCCAAACGGCTGGCAAGTGGTTACTGGAAGTTGATGGCATTTGCAGGGAAATCAAGTGCTAAAGCCCCAGACCCCCCCCCACACACACACACACCCGTGGCAAGTTGATAGGGAAAAATGTATATTACTCCACCTGTTGGCAAAAACCTCTTTGTGGTTGTTTTTCTAGCAGTCACTCACTCTCACAAGCTACTCGCTCCGCGGTACGGAAAGTGCAACATAAACTGGAAACTGAGGCTGGATATTGTTTCAAATAGGGCATGATAAGTTGTGCACTTACCAGAGAACTGGGACTCTGATGTTACCTGCGTTCTTTACACACTGTTGCTCAACAGACATCGCTTTGCCTGTGACTGCTGGTCCCTTGCGGATGTTCCAGGCTCCTGTTGCCTAGGTAAACCTCATATATTTCAATCAGTACTATTCTTCACTCTCATTGATGGTCGCTTCAGTCACTCACCTGGAAGCTGAGAAAAGTTTCTTTGGTTCCACCCACTTCCCTTCACTGGCAGTTATTTCGCCCAATTCACTTGAACTTACACAATATCTTTCACTTTCCATGGTGTCTAGTTCCCGCATCACTTGCAACGTGTATGCAGTTTTTCTAACCTGTCAGGTCTCTTACTGCATACCACTACATTTTCTTTCATTATATCGCAATTTATCCCACATAAATATCCAAATAATACCACAGTATGTGTCAAACCTTTTTTCTTGTAAGCGCACTATTTGGGTCTTTTCACACAGCTGTACCTTTCAGTGTGAACTCACTTATACTCAAAATAGCAGTGGTCAGTATAAAAGTGCACCGTTTGAGACACATTGTGTGTTATGTGTCTAATTTGTCCATTCATTCTCAGCTAAATACCTGCTTCACGCGATCCACCATCTTTCTGCAAAACAGCCTGAACCATGTAGCTGTATCGTAAAACCTAATCTTCACAGATAAAAGTGATTTGATCAGATATGACTGTATGATACTCCTGACAGTAAAAGCTGGTCAGTGGGCACTGAGTTTAAAAAAGTTTTCTCAAAGTTTACAGAGGTAGGGCTATAGCTTTGAAATGCACACGTTTTTTTACAATTTGTCTTTTTACAGGTGCATACATATTTATATATGTATTTATGCACAGACTCCAACTGTATATACACACACAATAGCACTCTTGTAAGATATTAATGATGTTGTGAAAATAGTGTAGCAGTAATCGGGGGCACAGTTTGCCACCAGAGCAAATGGGAAAGTTCTGTTTCCGAGCAAAGCCCTCATAAAACATTCATGTGACTTTTGCCATGAATTGGTTATCCGGACTGGGGAGGGAAGAGTGACAACGCACCGTCACCCGATAAAGTCTCCCATCTCTGTACTTCTCACCTCACACACTCATCACGGTTCCTTTTAAAATACTTCCAGTTTTAGATTCTCTCCCATGCATAAAGGAGCAGGAGCCATTTTAGTCACTGCAGCTGTCCAGCAAAATTTACTACAACCTTGGAGAAGTAATGCCCACTTATCTCTCTCGTACACAAATGTAGTTGATTTAAAGGAATGCCTACTTGCTATTCAATATTAATGGTCAGATAAAAAGGCAGGAAAGGATTTTTGAATGTGGAGGAGACTTGGAAGGAGTCATTTCTGAAATATGCATGAGTGCACATATGCACTGCTGGCTGTTTTGATGTGCACTGCTTCTCTATGCAAAAATAAGGGAGGGGTACGTCAACATTAGTAAAAGTAGTGTCATAACTGGCTCAATAAAGGCAACAAGTAGGGAGTTGATGCAAGAGATTTACTTAAAGAAACTTAACATTCATTAAGTCTTTAATAAAGCTTTACCAACACAAGCAACAGGGGACTGAGTCAGCAAGATAAGCAGTTTTAGCTGATGATCTTGGGCCACTCTGTATAAAATCATTGTCCTGCCTCTATCGTGAAAGAATAAAAGTGGTCATAGCAAATATTAACTTTCAACCTTGTTACAATTGTACAAACTCTGTTTTTGCCTTATGTAGGATATTCCAATGTATTTTTCCACATTTCAGTACATGTCTGCACCTATTTCCAATTTTCCCTGTAAAACATATAGCAAAATTAGCTGTGGTTCAAGATGTAAAATTGAAACTATATTTTTATTTTACGGATGGATAGGTGCATAATTTGTGCTTATACTTAGTGTTATGCTTTCATCTGTCTACATCAGTGAACTCCACTGATATGCAGCTCGTACCAGCATGAAGATCTATTTTATGACTTAAAAGCTTGCAGCATTACTGCGGCATTGTTTTTAACACAGTCATTAATGTGTTCATTCTCATACAGTTACACTCTGCTCAGTGCTGTGAGTGCTTTTCTAAGCTGACGTTTTTCATGCTGCATCTAGAACACCTTTAACCGCTTAGTTTTCTTTTTGTTTAATGTATCACTGGAGAAAATAAATGCATTCATGGACAGGCCAGTGAATCATCAGCTAAATTTAACAGATATGAAGTGGATGCAAGTAACTAAAATGTTTTTTTTTTGTTTAGTTTTTTTTTGGTCCACAGCTCCACATTGCATCAGACACCGCAACAGAGGGCCTTCTCATCCGTGAACGCATGATTCATGTGGTCAGTTGAGTGTATCTGCATTAGAATTATAGTGCATTTTAATATAAAAAGGTCCAGTGATAGAGGAGACACAGCAGACCAATAATGTTGTTTTTTTTCTTCCATAGAGTATTAATGGGATCTTATATAAATATTGCAGGTACTTTTAGAGCTAATGTATCTGGAGTAGTGACCTTTAATGAGCAAATGTATATTTAATGTTATATTTACTCACTGACATGAGTGTAGTTTAGAAGACGGTGGGGGTCGACCCCCTGACAGACGTCTTCATGAAACCCAGCCTCACAGTGAAGTAGAGTCCGACCTGCGACTGTTAAATACCTCATTTTGTTGCAGTGAAGAAAGGAGAAGAATACATCTGAGCTGTGGGAATGTGAAAAAGACGTTTGCATGTAATCCAAATCTTTATCCACTGTCATCTATGACAACACTGCCACTCACATGGTTATGTGGAAATGTGTGTTTGCAAATTGTGTGTGTGGATAGGATGTTGCTGGGACACCAAAAGGCTTTTCACACTGTCGGAATGTAAACGCGTCTCTATCTCTGGATGTCTCTGACATGTCTGATGTGTTCCCTTACACATACACTCACAAACTGGGTTTAACTGTGAACTCTATATTTTCTCAATAACCTTATTCTTTGTGTTGAGTTTAAGGAATGCACAAAGGAGTTGTTCAATGTGTTGCCGAGCTGAGTCTAAACAGGAAATGAATCTAGGTTCCTGATAATGCTTTGTATCCATAAAGGTCACAGATATAAGGATGCACACCGTATAATGTCAATTGTCACAGTTTCCATGCCAGCGCTATGGAATTATACTTCACGATTGATAGGCAGTGCCTTGGAGAATAAGGATATATGGGATACAAGAGTGAATGCAAATGCACATTGGTGTTTGGAGAGCGCTGACATGATTGTAATATTTGTATCTGACATGCATCAGAAATAGGATTCTGTGCCTGCCGACACTGATTTCAAACGTGAGGAGGAAGATCATGTCAAGGAGGCGTGTGTCACTCGTCTCTCCTTCAGTTTGCAGCTTGGCAGGCGTCACAATGTTTTGCACATTGAATTTCCTGTGTTTAAATCTGACACGCAGGTTTTGTTTTCCCTTTACCAAACTGAATATGATAATGTCACTTGGGAATTGCTAGATGAAAAGATTTCCATGGTGCCGTCAGCTTTTTTGCTGAGGAGATGAATTGAACAGTAGACGCAGGGTTTGAAACCAATACAGCATGCATTATAATGAAATCATCTTCTTTTTTCTCTTCAGAGAAGCTATGCTTTGAAAATGGAGTTTGCAAACCAAATTGGATTAGAAATGGTGGATATTTTGTTAGGTATCTCTCCAATTTCACAGTGTGTGTTTGCTTGTAGTGTGCATGAACCTGCTTCAGTACCGTAGGATTCTTCCATGTGTAGCTATCAATATTAATGCCGGTTCAAAGCGTTGGGCTTTCAAACAGACACAGGTTTCTGCTTTGTCTTTTAAGTTCTCTGTTTGACCCTGCTGCACCATCAAAAGATCAAATTTCAGATGTTGTTTACGTAAACCAGTTGCAGATGTCCTGTCATCATCTACTCTTACACCTTGGGTTGAAGATGCTTTTACAATTTCACAACCCTGCTCCAGAAATGACACGTCTTGGGGAGCAAATATCATATTTTGCTCAGTTAGTTGCTCAGATTAGGTATTTCAGGCAGCTGTGACTTGATGCAGGCTTTCACTGCCTTTTTGAACAATTTGTGTTTGACTGAACAGGTACGCGCACACACACACACACACACACTTAGCTTTATAGCGCATTCACTTGAGATGCATAACAGTGATTTACAGCTCAAGTGTGGACGTTGAGCAAAGTAAAAGTGCAGGGAAAATTTTTTTTAAAATCTATAAAATCCTGTCATTGGGATTAGATCTCAAAAAACACATCAATATAACAACCAAAGCCAAATCCCACTGTGAATATCTCAGGGTTTGTTCCATCACCATGCTGCAGAATCAACACGTGAAGTGTATAAATATAAATATAAATGTGATTCTTATCAAATTATTTCTTTTTTCAATTGCAGCTTTGAAAAAGGGACGATTCTGGATCACTCCAGATCCCTACCACAACGATGACCACATCCAGATTGGACGGGAAGTAAAGATATCCTGTCAGGTACGGTAACAGAAAACACCGGGAGACTAAGCACACATGGTTATGCGTATAATACTGAGCTAATGTTAGTGAGTGTAATAAAAATAAAGCCTTTTAATGTCACAGGTGGAGGCAACACCTCCAGAGGAGCTGACATTTAGCTGGCTGAAGAATGGCCGTGCCCTGCGGAGCTCAGAGCGTATGGTCATCACCCAGACAGATCCTGACATCTCACCTGGAACCACCAACCTGGACATCATAGACCTGAAATTCACTGATTTCGGCACGTACACCTGTGTGGCTGCTCTGAAGGGAGGAGGCATCCCGGAGATCAGCATCGATGTCAACATCTCATCCACAACTGGTGAGCCTCACACCCCTTTGTGGCATCGACACACCTACACACCTCCCCCCAACAGATCTGACACAAACACGTTGATTTCTCACAGCTACGTTAGTCAAACTCCGTTGGCTTCAATTTTTTAACTGTCTCATCAGTCCCATCAGTTTTGTAGATCATTTTAATATATTTATTTCATGATGGTCAAAAAATAAAGCGCTGTAATGTCACAGCGTTACATAATCCTCCATTGCATTGTTAAACCATATATGCTCACAAGCATGTTACATTTCGTGGGTCAAAACTGGCATGAAAATGAGTATTCAGTATCTGACGAGCATGGACAGCTGATGGATACTTATCTAGCGATTATTAATATCTGCAATAATATGTTAATTCAGCATGGAAAATGTTTGGAATCAGAGCAAGTGTTGTTGGGGCTCAAGTTGGATAGAAATGGTGGCAGTCCAATGAAAGTGGATCAGCAGGCAGTATTACGGCACTTAGAGAGGAAACGTCAGCTTTACCTATGAGGTTTTTTTGTTACATAGGTGGTTTACCTCTTACCAGCATACAACACCAGCTTATCCTGGACACTTAACCTTCCCCAGAGCTAGTTTGTTTGAGATAAGAGATGAACTCATACAAATTCACTTTCTGCTATCAGGTCCGTTCTCAGGAAAGTAGTGTCCCAAATCCTGGACTTCAGTAATAAGAGTGTCTATAGTTTTCAGAGAGTTTTACTAACTTATTTTAATAACAAGTCTTACTGGTCAAAAATGCTTCAAATGCGTAGCTATTTTCAGACAGTGCTTTTGAGGCAACTTTTGTTATGAGTAAATAAACTTCAATACAATACTGCTATATAGAGTTTTTCTTTGGCTGCAATATTTTTCTAATATTTTTGTTTCATCATCTTCTTAAAATATGACACAGTGTGATTGCTGCCAGTAAGCTTGACCTTTCATGTAACCACTCCCAGCGTAGCTAGATTGGGAAATCTTAAGTTGTCTCAATGAGTTGATTACCATCTCTGTACGAACACAGAGCTTACTTGCTGATTTTAGGGTAAGTGAAGTGAAATTAAATATTCTGGATATGTTGGACTTGTGTGATATAGTTGCCAAGTTACAAGAAAAAAAAAGGATTTCTTTTGAAGGGTGCTTTCACCCGAATTCATGTGTTCCCATATATTTTTACTGCTGTCTGGTGAGGTTATTACATATCCGCCGCAATGTGATGCCCTGTCACGGTGGAGATGAATAGAGCATTGCTTATGGTGTTGACAACATGGTGCAATCATCATATTTTTCCTGTCTCAGAGAATGGTTGACAATAAATGCGTATTTGCAGCGAGGTTTGGGGATTTGTTGTATCAAGTTCACAAGTTTCAAGTCATGTGGCGCTTGCATGTTCTCCCCGTGTTATTTCTGGGTATTTCAGCCTCTTCCCACAAATCAAAGACATGCATGAGAGGTCGATTTTCAACTCTTAATTGGTCATAGATGTGAATTATCTCTTTGTTAACCCTAAAATAGACTGGTGCAATGGCTTTACTTCAGCTAAAGCTAAAGGGAAAAATCCATAAGGGTGTGAGCGGTTATGTAGCAAACTATCAATGTCGAGTCACTATGGAATACCCTGGCAGCTTTGAGTCTTCAGTGCCCACGTGACCCTGAACTTGATAGGCTTAAGAAAAATGGATGGATGCTCTCAAAGATGAATAATTTCAAAGAAACTCTTTATCTGCAGATTCTGTGTGTGTGTGTGTGTGTGTGTGTGTGTGTGTGTGTGTGTGTGTGTGTGTGTGTGTGTGTGTGTGTGTGTGTTGTGTTTAAGAATGTTTGAATGTCTTATATCTACAGGCTGTTTCTACATCTACACGCTTGCTCCCAGACTGTGTAATAGTCATAAATATGTCTCTTTGACTTCTGTTCCTGCACACATTATTACAGTAGCAACAGCTCTCTATCGCAATAAGTGTTCAATTGAACTTTGTGAATCAAAACTGCCTCCATTGCTAATCAGACACTAAGTGTCCGTTACCCTTCCATCTGTCTGGCTGCTTTCAGGACTGTTCCAATTAACATGCACTCACCAGCCACTTCATCAGTTTCACCTTGCTAGTGCTGGATTAGCCCCCTTTTTGTCTTCAGAACTGTCGTAATTCCTCACAGCATAGATTCAAAAAGTTGGTGGAAGCATTCCCCAGAAATGTGGGTTCATATTAATGGAGCAGCATCACATCTGAGGTTTGTGATGTGATGCTTCATCCTCCTGGAATCAGCCATCAGAAGATCCATCAGAATATGGGTAAAACATTGGGATAAATATTGTCAACAGCCATATTCAGCTAGGCTGTGGCTTTTAAATGATGCCCAGAGAGTACTAAGTAGCCCAGAGTGTGCCAGAAAAATATCCCCCACACCATTACACCACCAGCAGCTGGAATTGTTGATGCTGGCTTCATGTTTTCATGCTTTGTTGTTACTATCAGAATGTCAAAGCGGAAATCGACACTCATCAAACAAGGGAACATTTTTCCAATCTTCTATTGTCCAATTTTGTTAGCCCGTGCGAATTGTAGCCTCAGTTTCCCGTTCCTTTTTTTTGGATCATTCTCTTTAAACCCCAGAGATGGCTTTGTGAGAAAATCCTAGTAGATCAGCAATTTCTTTAATACTCAAACAGCCCGTTTATCACCAACACCCATACTATGTTCAAAGTCGCTTCAGTGACCTTTATTCCCCATTCTGATGCTCAGTTCAAACTTCAGCAGGTCGTCTTGACCACGTCTGCATGCCTGAATGCATTGAGTTGCTGCCATGTGACTGGGTGATTATGCATCCGTGGTAATGTGCACTTGAACAGGTTCAAGTGGCTGGCACTAATAGCCTATTAATAACAACATACCAGTCCACCTTGTCTACCGAGCTGATACAGTTTAGTATGGGTCGTATTGAGTCTGACTCAAAGAAAACCAGTCATGTACTGTGTCCTTCTGATTCTTTGACATTCTATTGTTTGTCAGTTGTTTCAAAAGAAAGTAAAAACTATGTGTAAGCTTTGATAACAGTATTCAGTCTTGAGCACAATAGTCAAAAAAGAAACTGACTCTATTTTCTATCCACTGTTTTAGATTTTAACATCAATCAAAATCCAAAAAGAAAAAAAAAGCTACTGTTTCACGGACAACAGAACAGAGACCAATTTATTAAAAGATTGCTACGAAGCACATTTAGTAAAGCTAACAATACCTTTTGTGCTTTCTTATCCCCTGGAGGTTTTGCAGTAATAGCCGAACGCAGTGGTTAGAGAGAAAAAGCAATTATACATTCATGCATGTGATATCACAGGAATGCTCGTCTTTATCTGTGCTATCTGTGTTGTATATGTGAGGTCAGTGAATGAGCTGCAAAGGTGTGTTGATCAGCAATTAACTCCACTGGGAGAAATCACCCCTTATATCCACACCCCGCAGACACCAAGAGGGCGTTTCCTGGTTGTCCTCGGCTCATCCCAAACTTCCAGATTCCGTTCGAGGGGTGGGGATGTAGAGGGTGGGTGGAGGGGAATCCCATGAGTTGGTGTTGCTGCTGGCATTGTAGATATCTCTTTTTTCTTGCTTTGAATTTCCTGGCATGTGTTCTGTGCTGATAAGTGACTGTTGGGTTGTGCGATGTTTTGATGATCGGGTTGCCAGCAAGCTTTACGTCCCCTTTTTACACACATATGCCTACACGGTGATAGCCACATTTACACCCTCGCGCAGCCTTACCCATTTTCACTGTACTATTTTTCTATCACACACACCTGGCTGCCACTCTCAGCGTGAACATGAAAGCAATGTGTCGACCTTGTGTGCATAATTATTGTTAGATAATCCTTTGATAATCCCTGTGCTATAAAACAGTGGGATCAATCGCATCTGCCAAGATTGTTTCCTCATTATCTTTTAAGTAGCACATTCTCTTCTTTCCGAGTGCCTGGGCGATGCCAGTGTATTAACACAGATCCTTTAATGTGCAAAAAAACTAAATAAATAAATAAGTAGAACACCGCCGTCTGACTGAGGAAATAACCACGGAAATGACTGGCTCTTTTGTGATCATATGAAATGAAAGCTTTCCTTAAGGCTTAGATTTTATTGCTTCTTAAGCTTTCATTGTTCCGGTCGAATGTGTGGGTATGAAATAGTATGAAAGAGTTGCGTTGTAGTAGCTGTTCCTGTCACAGGAAATAACATACTGAATTTTGTTTCTGCCGGTTAAAATTCCTGCTGCTTTACCTGGATGTGACTGGGCTGTTTGCTAAAGGATGCCGTGTTTCTTTCAGCGAGATTGATGCCACAAATCAGAGAAATGTCTCAGCTGAGCGCCATTGTATAGCTGCCGTGTACTAAAGCGCCTTGTGCCTCTGCCTCACCTTGCGCCTGCAGCCTGTTGAAGGGAGAAAGCCTGAGCTGCAATTAGGAGTCTTAATAAAAGTGTTTAGAGGAGATTACCACAGGTTTGCCAAGGTTTCGTACAGGGGAAGTGATTGGAAAGCATTTGAGCTTTAAAGTATCTCTTCTCTGAACAATGTCACACTTGCTGGCTGTTCCAACACTGCCTCTAGTTCCAGATTCGAAACCAGCGCTTAGCCAGAGACCACTCCACAGGATGCATTGATTAAAGTGAAAACTATTATTTTTCCATTCTTTCAACCTTCGACGAGCACAAATTTCTCGATTTTCTCCCTTTTTGCAAAATGGCAGTAATAAGCAGTTTACCGTCTTCACACACTCGTTAAATAAGCAGCTTCTTTCCTCGCCGGAGCTGCCGGAGATTGCGGTGCTAATGCTTATTTATGAGTGTCTGAAAACGAGGACACAGACTTCCCCTTTGGATATTGTCAAGATTAAGAACCACGGGACAAGGGAACAGCTGAAAAGAGTTACGAGCATTAGTGTAAAACATGCCATAAACTTCTAACAGGAACAAGCAAATGAATCCTTTCATTAACTTGTGTGTAAAATGTGTGTTTATGTCTTGCTGGATTATGTTAGATGACGTGATTACTGTCATTCTGAAATGTTATTTGGACTCAGACCGGAAATACCTGTGGGACATTTAAGAGATAAAATTTTAATAGCGTGCCGAGTAATTACAGATTTATTTCTGACATTTAAAGCTAATTTTGATCACAGATAGCCACTTAGCTAATCGCTAAAAAGCAGAATTGTAATTATCAAAATAGTGGAACCTAAATTACATTTGGATCTTTTAAACAGTTGTGCTTCCTTGACTCCCATTTGATACTTTTTTTTATTCAACAAATCACCGTCATGATTGATCACAAACGAAGTATCATGACTGAAAGTCACCCCTTTTGCGCGGGTGATAAATCCGCCTTTGATGAGTCCCTCAATTAGCAACCTGCTCACACCTGAAATCCTGGCACCACCCAGTGTCTCTGTCAATCTTAAGAATTACTGCAGTTAATTAATTAAGCAAATCAATTTCAAGTGCTCAGTTGATTAAGAAATGAGTTGGTTTAATAAACACAGTGTTCAAGCCTTTTTCTACAACAAAATTTGAGTCATCAGACGCGCAGGGGGGGCCCGCCGCTCTCTGTGTGTACTCCTTTTATGCACAATGTCGTCTTTTTGACTCTGATTTGTCATGATCTGCCATCATCTAAGGGACTGTGCCACATGTGATTCTAATAGGGACAACATGACTGCTGGCTGTTGACCACTCTGATGTGCTTGTTTTAGCAGCAAATTCACTGACCCTTATAAAGAGAAACCTGGTCTGCATCCTGACTCAACTACAGGGTGAAAAAGTTCAAACTGCTCTTTTGGTTACTGTGAATGGAAACGAGATGCTTCCTTTATTTTTCCTGCCTCCATCTCGTCAGGACATGAAATTTTCAACACTTTCTTTCACAAATATTTGTCAGACTGCATGGCTTGATTTTACACATCTGTGGCAATGGAACTGAAAACCCATGAATTCAAAACTTAACAGGTATTGTCCAATACATGTTTTCACGTAGTGTACCACCTCGGTAACGATGGCAATATTACTACTTTTTCTACAATATCAGCCATATGAGCAGAGTTATCAGCTGTAATTTGCTGTCTCTTTAACTACTGTAAACGGTTTTTAGGTGGTTGAAAACACTCAAGGTTACTGGCCAATAATCTGTGTAGAAAAGTGGCAAAATGTTTAGTCTTGTGCTAGGCTTTTGGTAGCAGGTTTAAGTGTAGTTGCTGGAGCATTAAGCTCCCTATTTAACAAAGAACCTGAGAGAGCTGCTAACATTGGTTTGACCTCTCACTTCATCCTGTAACAGCTCATTGGCAGTTGAGAAATACTACACAGTGAATGTTCTTGTCAATAACAGGACTTTCTAACTCCATAAGCTTAATGCATGAAATGAATTATGCGTGTGATTGCTTAGCTACTACTGGTAATCTAGTGAGCCATACGAGCTAGCACTTGCACTTTGGTTTGAAAAGCTTTATGGCACACATAATTCAACCTTCGTATCACTTATAACCAGAAAGGTTGTTTACACAAGAGTAAAAATAAATAAATAACCATCCCCAGCACTGATAGGCCACAGTAAGCCACCCAGTCGCTTTCTTTTTTTTCCTTCCACCAAATCAGGTTGGCTTTGCTTAAAAGAACAGATGATACTGTGCTCTGGCCATCAGATTGTAATGCAGCATACTACAAAATAAAGCATACAGATAGTGATGAGTTGTCATAAACTTAACTGATAGTGCCTTCATTTCACAGGTCTCTGCTTTGCTTGACTCCACATGTGTCTGTTTGGAGCAAAGCACAGCAAAAGAGGTACACACTGTGAAACACAGGTCAGAGGAGAGCAACAAAACAGGCTATTAACATATATTTAAAATTATTTTTAAAAATTATTTGAACAATTCAGCGTGAAAAGTCACTTTATAATTATGTTATAAACACTGTGAGGGGTAGTAGCTTCAAAGGGAGGGTTCATATGACCACCTACAGCAGAGCTTTCAAGGATTCAAGGAGCTTTATTTGTCATTCGCATCACATGTTAACATGAGGTGGAACGAAATTGAACAGTACATTCATTTTCTGCTGAGTTGACCATTTATTTACATCCCTAAATCCTTAGAGAGCAGTTAGTTATTTGGTTGTATTTTTTCATTAAAGATCTAAATTGCATATATCATTTTAATGCAGATCCCAGCTCCATCACCTTCAGTATGCTGAGGCAATGTCACGTGACAGATAGAAATCTTTCCAACTGAGCAAATGGCCTGAATAACAAGTTTGTCTTTGGTCTTGTAGAGCATTCACATCTAAAATCGAAAATTCATTAATTCAAGGTTTGAAAATGAAATTATAAACTGCACACAGGAACCAATCCCCAAAACTGGATGGACGACCCAATAGACTAACAGTGAGCGATGAACTGCGATGAAGGGGCTTACCAGCTGTCCCACAGCTGGGACACTGTCCTGAGAAATCCACCATATGACAACAATAGATGCCACTTCTACAATGGCGCTGGGCGCAATATGTCAGCACAGCACCTGTGATGTTCCTGTGGTAGATTACCGGTGCCCAAAGTGTCAGCGCAAATAAAAACTTCAGTTTGTTAATAAACACGCTTATGTGGATGTTTGGAGACGTTGGATAGCAGGGGTGTATCCATAGCTCAGATTGTTTTCAGAGTACAACATATTTGAATAAGATGAGATAACTTGCTGCATTTGTGCTCAGTGTACCTGCCTATAGCCTCCACCGCAACACCTGCAGTCATGCTTTATGGAGGTGACCATCTGGGAAATCACCTCCCCGTGCAGCTGGGAAAATCTGAGAAACATGAATAAGAAACACTCTCCCTCCCTCATTAACTACTGTGAAGGCCCCTTGAGCAATTTACATAAACTGTGGGCCATCCATGGGAGTTGTTCCCTGCTTAGCAGTAGAAAAGTGGTTGCATGCATTTGTTTTTAGACTGGACATTTCTTTTATTCTGTTTTGTTGGTTAAACAAAAAAAAAGAAGGCACTGGTATAAAATCTGCTGTGCTACAGTCTGATCCATGTGAAGAGTTTTTGAGATTGATTGTAGGTTATGAAATCTCAGGGGAATGACACAGAGCTCAAAACACACACACACAGACGCGCACACATTGTTATGTCAGTCTTGTCACTGCTGTGTCACAGCAGTCTGTGGGTGCACTCTTCCAAATTTAACACATCTGTGTATATTTATTGCACTTCAGCGACTCAGGGTGTAGATACAGCCTCCCCCAAAACAGACACACAGAAACACACAGATTCAAAAACATGTCCACAGTGCACCTATGGGACTCTGAGCAACAGGACTCTGAGGAACAGAGTCCTGTCACATTGTGACCAACTCATTGGCCTCAAGCTGTCTGAGCACACAGTCTCATGCATGCATGCATACACACACACACACACACACACACTGCAGGACCTGGTTTAGTCGAGAGCACTATGTTGCCATGGTGATGAGGAGTGATGTCATAGCACTTACCCGAAAAAAGGGGGCAGTGGGAATGTTTATTCTCTAAAACATCACTCTGGATCCTGTCGCTGTAAGAAAATTCAAAGTGCCAGTTATTTCTACCTTTTTGCAGTTAGCTCATGTTGTTCTGCGTCTGCTGCAGTGCTGATGGATCATAATTAAAAGCTACATTTGAAGGATCGTTTCAGCGCAGTGCTGAGGCCAGACTAGAAGGTCCTATCTTGATTTAACCCATAAACCTACAGATACATACGCACAGTGTTTTTGCTCAGTAGCAAAGAGAAGAAGCATCGCATCTCATTGAGGAACTGAGGCAGGATCACAGCATGGTGTCACCCGTGGGCGAGGAGAGAAGCAGTGAGCGATACGTGCACATGTGCACGTGCAGAGACATTAACCGCGCGGACGCACGCGCGCTGCAAAGACGTACGCACACAGCGGGCATGCCTTGCAGGCATCACTGGCATTTGGATGGCTCTGGCACAATGAGAGCACAGTGAAAACCAGTAGCAGGCTCCCTTCCACACTGAGCATCGCAGTGGTCAGACTCAAACACTGAGGCAGGGTGTTCACTTGGAAAAAAGAGAGCAAGAGGAAGAGTAATGTACAGAGTAAGCAAGAGAGAAGGATGTGCGAGTTTCTGAGTGCGTGTATGCCTGTCTGTTTTTTTTTTTTTCATTGTGGTGTGAGGAGAGACAATGGCAGCTGATAGCCAGTATTTGTGTTGCCAAACCCAACAGGTAGACAAACTGTAATTGCCTGCCTAATCTAGGCAGTGGAGAGGCCAGGTGTAATGATGGCAACTCGGTGAATAAACCTCTCCTCCACACTCTAATGGATGCTTGCTGCTCCTCTCCTGTCCTTTCAAACTCACTACTTCATTGTTTTAACCCAAGGAAATGCTCTGAATAGCAAAGTGGATTTAAACCTTTGCTGTTAAAATTGAGACATTGTGTGAATAAAAAAAATCAGCAAATGTGCAAGGATGAAATGAGGGTCCGCCACCACTGGCTCTGTGGAGGGCCTTTTTTTTTTCTGTAGTGCCAAACACAATGCCAGTATTTTATCTATGAATGACCAGACTTCATTATTTCATGCAAATCACACCATCATGTTTTTTTGGTATTCACTGGCTCATGATCTGGTTTATGTGCGGAGTTAGGTAATAGCTTTTCATTTCTTGTATTACAGTAATCAAAACCTGTTATCCAGATACTGTAGTAATAGATGTTATTGGAATGACAGAAAATGAAAGTACTGTGATGTTGTCATAGAGAATTATCATCCAACTCTACAGAATGTTAGTATTTTTTAGTATTTTTCAGCTCATTGTTTTGATTCTGTAGCCCATTTATTTCTCCGTGCCTCATGGAAGTGGGCACGCATTTGCTAGCATGTTTATCACATTACTCCAAACATTGACTAGACTAGATTAGACTAAATATTGTTTAGTTCCAGTTTTTAAATCAATTAATAATTGCAGCTTTGTTCTCATTCTTAAAAGAAAAAAAATCCACGAATAAGATTGTCTGACAGCATGCCCTGTTTACAGCATTTATTCAATTCTTGGTCATAATTGCCGAGCTATCAACAATGAGCTAATTTTAGAGTGCCACAGAGTCTTTAAAAGGCACAACCTAATACTTGAGGATCGTGAGATTGCCTTGTTTCTGACAGTGTGATAATTTATCCAAGACTCTGGGGGGAGGACAAAAGGAATCTGACCTGGAGCTGGAGCAGTGAAACGTCTGCAGGATTCTCACCTCTTACCCACACAAAAAATGGGGTTCAAAGAAATATAGCTGGACTCTGTTTCGTTTTCGTGAGATTGCTGGTGATTTCATCACTGTGAAACTCCAATGTGGCTTGACTCCATTCCAGCTGCAGCATTGTTTGGGCAGAATGACAGTGATTCGAAAATCATCAGGGAAGCACGACACGGTTTCATCATTGCTGAGAAGATTTTCACTCCTCAAATTGCTGGCTGTAAACTATTTTTCGGAACAGTGCTACAAAACAGAGCTGGAGTCTGTTGATGATTTGGACTCGCATATGAACACACTTATACACATACACAGCACTCTAGGAGCCGGCGCAATTTGCCAGGTTTACTAATTAAACAAATTTACTTGGCCAGCATGCTTGGTGAGGAACCAGACTATTTGATCCAACCTGCTAGATTTCCTGCCTTCCACACTTAGAAAAGACAGATGCACACATAAACACACTCAAGGATATCTGCAAATCTTCTTCTTCCTCTTTTTTATTATTAATTGTTTGCACTCACCCAGACTCTAAAATACCTGTTGTAAAAAAGGCAGGTATCTATTTATTGGGTCATATTTTTGTTACATGGCCAGGCTCAGTGCTGCATCACCTTTGGGAGGGTTCTCTTGTAAATGCTCTAAATTATGGGGTGCTAGATTGAGACTGAGTGGTTGCACGACTAGGATAGGAGGAGGGTAGGGAAGTAAAAAGCTGTGACGATTGATTGCGATGATGCAACTATGAATGTTAAAGTGATTTTAGCTGTGGAAAACGTCTCAGAAAAATAGTTTTGTGATGGGAAAGTGAGGAGATGATGAAAATGTGACAGTGAAAGTAACAATGCTGTTTGGCTGTTGATTGTAATGCCAGTGCTGCTACTGCTGAGAGTGTATTAGAAGTGTAAGGATAGCTCATATGAAGATCAAGACTTTGTAGTTACAAGGAAATCTCTTCTCTCGGTTTTGTGATTTACAATGACCCACAATCATGTATAAACACAAGCTTGGAATCAATCTAACTCCTGGCATCAAAGGCAACAGGAGTGCTTTACAAACTGTTGAACTGCTGGTTTGCTTTTGTTTTATATACATATATATATATATAAATATCATGTCTTACTTTTCTCCTCTGCATGTTTATTTTGTAACTGTTTTATTCAATCCAGTTGAACATCGGTTGCTGCGCTGATTGTGAACTATGTCTTAGATTTCACTGGACTAATCCCTTGTGAGGCCTAATCTGCCTGATCTTCATGCATTCAGAGTGGATGTGCAAACAGAACTCTTACTCTGTAGTTTACTGCATGGTCTACATTCCTTAGTCTTTTTAGTACCTGGACTTGTTTAGCTAATAAAGGCTGTCATTAACTATTTAGAATTTGCTTGTCCGCTCATTGCATTGTTCATCGTTTGCCATTGCTTGATAGCATTAAACCTTCTCACTGCTGTCCTTCGTGGTGGTTTTGCGTAGAGTACATGTTCAGACTGTCTAGTCCCAGCCGTTAGACATTACTGTTGCTAATATCCGCATGGTGCTTCCATAAAAGCTGTGTATGTTGCTGAGATGCCGCTTCATTGCCATCGCAACTTTGGATGCTCATTCGCTTCCCCCTCCATACCTTTTTCGCCACAACTTTCCCCAAGTTGACTATTTCCTCTTACCCCGCCTGCTGACTTTCTAGAGCCCCATATCAGTCCCTCCTTTGTTTTTCTCTTTCTTAGTTCCCCCCAACCTGACAGTCCCACGGGGCAAGTCTCCCCTGGTGGCCCGCGAGGGTGACACAGTGGAGCTGGAGTGCCTTGTTTCAGGGAAGCCCAAGCCGATCATCCTGTGGTCGCGAGCGGATAAGGAAGCGCCCATGCCAGACGGCAGCATGCAGATGGAGAGCTACGACGGCGTGCTGCGTATTGTTAATGTGTCCAGGGAGATGACGGGCTCGTACCGCTGCCAGACCAGCCAGTATAATGGGTTCAACGTGAAGCCCCGGGAGGCCATAGTGGAGCTGATTGTACAATGTGAGTTGACAGACTGTGGGTATTTTCTATATGTGTCTAAATTTGTGGGGAAATGCATTTTTGTGGTATAACTTGTAGCAGTGAAATAATGTGTTTGTACATGTGGTGCACCATTTGTTACTGTGATGTATTTTCTTTTGTATACCATGTAATTATTCTAGTCCAGTGTGACCAGAATTGAACATTCACCCATTTCTTTTCATTTGCACCCATCCAATTTCTTTCTGAAGGCTGTAAAATTAGTCCAGTCCCCTGGTACCCTCCGTCAGGTCTAAGAGGAAACTGCTCTGACTCCGCCTCCCACACTGAGGACTTTATCTGCTGAGTGCGAGCTGAGCAGAACTAATATTTACTGAGACACAAAGCTCTTGATGCTGATGCCCCCATTTGAAAGGGCCTGGATGTGTGTTTGTGTGATGACCTGAAGACTGTGTGCCACCACCATTCATTGACACTCCTTTACCCTCCTTTAACACATGACATTCAGCATTAGCTTAAGAGCTAATTAGTGACCGGCTAATTTGTTCCCACTGGTATTCATTTCGTCTTCATTTATGGACATCCAAATCGAATATTTTGGATGAGCACCAGGAATTGAAAGAAGTGTCACTCACTGAAGATTCGGGGAGGTTTTTCTCCACCAAAGAAAGAGGGGAAGATGGATAAGAAGGAAATGAAAGCCATCCATGCTGGGTGCTTACCAGTCGCTGGCAAGTTATCATAGGAAATGGATAAACTCTCATGGCTTCCATTGTTTTCTCCATGGCCCACTTAGTTAATACATACATTCTTCTGTTTCAAATAATACATTCACTCCTTTACCTAAAAGGAACCTAAGCAGCAACACAGCTGTTTTAAAGCACATTGTGAAATATATTACACTGAATTTGGTGCATATATCAAGTATTGTCAACACTGGACCTGCCAAAGAGAAAACTACAGAAGTTTACCCAAGCAACTACTGATATTTTGCTTGAAGAGGAAGTTCAGCTGCTGTTTTCTTAGCGCCACACTTTACCCTCAGTTATTTAAGAGTTTTATTGTACTTTTTCTGTAGCGTTCACATTTCAGCTTAGCTGTTACAGCCTTGTCTGTATTAAGAGAGTTAATGAAGTTTTGATGCGCTTTGAAGAAGACTGTCTTAAATTTGGGGCTGAATTGATAAAGATTATGCAGCAATGACAGCTCGTATCAAAGGTTAGTGGCTTTCCCACAAACCCAAGTCTGACACCGAAAAGTAAACAACGGATTTAAACTCTGAGATGCTTTTTATTAATTAGCAGCATTCACTGGATCTGCTGTCTCACGCAAGGGCAGTGTTTTGGAACCAAATAAATAGTTGAATCCAAAATTCAACAAGCAAAGCCAGGTATTTTATTTATTTGTTATTCATTTATTAATAGTTCAAAAATGGATAATGCAGCTTTTCCCTCTCACCAGAAATCAGCTTATGGCAAATAAGCTGAAGCTTTCTGGTCAACATGACAGAATTAATTCTTTCTGCTTTTGCTTCATATTCAAATGTTACAACTTCATCCGCAAATCAGTAACTACTTAAAAGCTCTGACACATTTAAATTTGATCTGTTTAAATTGGGTTAGTCTTTTTGCCAATAATACTTTTAAATAGTATGCATGAAATTAAGCAAAATACATGTCACTGTAAAAGATGCAGTATCTAACACATAACCTAAAACATACAGTCTGCTGGCTGTACCTGGGCCACATTCTTTAACACTGTGGGTTATTAAAGTAAATAAGATGCCGCTGTCATGACCAGAGTTTATCAACAAAATCAAGACAAAGGTGTATTTTACCACTGTAATGAAAAAAAATTACAAATATCTAAATCCTTGTTTGTAATAATAATAAAAATGCCAAAACTGTTACAGTGCAATCATAAAGCTATCTCATAAGTAAAACAATTAATATACACGCGACAGGCAATGTGTGGCCCAAGAAATCACATAGAAGTTTTTCTGAATGCAGCACTTGCTTTATGACCAATTTCACCTGGCTACAGTCAGCAACCTCCAGGAACACTCACTAACCACAGTATGACTAGTTGATGAGCTGTCTGGGATGACCGATGATCTCAAGGCAAGACCCAGGGTTCTAGAGTAGGCCCCAGTTAAGTCCAATATGATAAAGATGTTAAAAAATACATTAAAAGCTTTGCCAATATTTTTAACATAACAAGCGGAAGTTCTATAACCTCTGAATGACCCCATCTCAGAGTCGAGGTCAGTATCACACATGCTTTCAGGCAGTATTTCTCACCTCTGACATCCAACCATGAAAGGTCATCTCTTATCACAAGCTGCTGCTGCTTTCTCCCCTCTGTATGTGCAACTGTGGCAGAGGGGTCACTTGCAGAGAGTGACTGTTGTTAGGGACACTCAGATGGAGAAGACATGCCTCAAGAGGCAAGGAGGGGGAAACCGAGACTCCGAGACCTCAGCTTAAAGACACGCATGCCTTTAAATCTACTCCTTCTCAAACATGGATTTGCCTTGGCATGGAGTTGCGTCATCGACACACGCAGTATGAGACTCGCAGTGAAGCGCATCAATTCACTCCAGATAATTCTATCTGTTCCTTTCAACACAATTTATTCTGAGAATGCAATTATCTCTCATTATCTAGTATTATTTTAATAAAGTACCTCTCTGATGCTACAGTTCTTGATGTCATACAACACTTTCATCTGTTCTCCATCTTCAAAGGAGAACACATAATGAAGAGACTTATTAGGGCTTCGGTATTGATAAATCAATCTGCCATGTTCCTGCTTCAGAGCTAGTTCTGTTTGTCAGTCTTTTTACTTATTAATAGTTGGCATCAAAGCCTAAGTTTCAAAAGCACAAACAATCTGCATTTGAACTGTTGGATTGCTTTGACACACTTTGAGCATATTGGGGAAACGCGTCCACCCTGTGTACACCTCAGTGCACGCTGTGGATTGCATTTGCCAAATACATGGACCTTTGATCGTCTTTCTCCACTTAAGAATTTACTTTATTAACACGGTCTGGCCCGGCTTTTGTTGTTTCCTCCATACGCCTGTCGGTATGCCCCCTCCCTTCTTTCACTTGGCCTGTCTCATGGTGTGTAAGCACAAGCCAATCCCTCTGAGATGCTTTTCTCGCCTGCATTTCCAGGTCCCAGCGTGAGCCACCCGCCTTTGGTGGTGAGCCATGTGCAAAGCCGCGTTTAGTAACTTGATCAAGGGACCGAGGTACAGTCCTCTGAAGCAAAGAGCATTAGAGGCGTGAAGAAATGACTCTGGCAAGTCAACAGCTTTGATATGTAAAAACCTGCATCTGTTGGCTGGCAGAGGCGACGCCAGGAGGAGAGGTAGAGGGAATGGAAGACGTTTGCCTTTAGAGTCGACGCTCTAATAGAATTGCAAACGCCAAATCCCAAGCTGTGACACCCTAATGTTCTTAGTCAAACTGACTTGGCATGGTCCAGGGACTTGAGAGAGAGGAAGTGAAGAAGCAAAAAGAAATGGAAAACGAAGAGGTATAGAGTGGTCTTCTGTCCTAGATACCACTGTCTGTCAGAGTGAGTTATCAAGTTCTACTTCGGCCCAGATGCACAGGAATCTTTTATACAGGCTTCCCTTCTGTTGCTCCTTGCGTTGCCCATGACACCTGCCTGATGCAACCGTGCAGTAGTCCCCTTGAGCAAGCACCTGACTATCTGACACACATCAAAAAGACACAGTGGGATAAAGAAGTTACAGCCTGGGCAAAAGTAATGAGCAGAATTACACGATTATTGTTTTTAATTAATTTTCCTTTCTGCATCAAGAAGGGCTGCAATGCCGGCCCCTGAGGCCCACTCTAATGTGAATCATTTTAGAGCGACTCACATTAGCCTAACACCAACTTAACACCAGCAGATTAATCTTTTACATTACAGCAGTGCTCACACCACGCATTTGGGGATGAAATTTTAATAACCCTTTTTGTGGAACAATATTGAATTGATCAGGCGCATCGAATCCGCACCAGAAAAGGTCAGTGAATATGTAGGTTGTAAACAGAAGCCTGTGCACGGCTTTGACAGAATAATTTATAACTTGGTTACTGAGTGAGCTAAACCTATTAGTGGATCACCAGGCCACTCGTCACGCTAAAAAATCTACATTGATTATCATTAATTGTATATTTAGGTTCATAAATTATCCCTATGTTTTAATAACAATATGCTAATGCAGATGGTGCGCAAGTTCATTTTTTGATTGCAGCGGCTGTAGCATGAGGGAAGTAAGGCGTACTGATGCAGAGAAGCGTCCCCTACATTATTCAACACAGAGGCTCATTATAAATCAGGGTTATCATTTTATATTCCATATATATCTGTTTGACTTCCTAATGAATGCTTTTTTGCTCCATCAAGACTTCATATTGAAGCATGCTATACTACAAAGGTTATTCTCCCACAAGAACGCTTTTCGTTGCATCTGAGCCCAAGGCTTTTGTTTTGCTTTTATACGCCCATGTACAGCTGCTGAAGTTGTATAAAATGTCACATTTTTCTGAATTGAACGCTGGTATGTCACATGTAAGTTCAAACAATAAATGTAGGGAGGTATCTACTCCACTACTGTAAGTAAATATTCTGCTTTTAACATCGCAAACATCTATATCAATGAAGGATAACAATACATTTTAACCTTTCTGGAAACTGGCTCCTTACAAAAAATGGTGTTTGAACAGATTCAGCAACTTTTTTTTCCACTCTGGCCTTAACGGAGACATGTGAAGCCTGCAGTGCTTTAATGTTGTTCTGGGTTCTTTCGTGACCTCCTGGATGAGTTGTTGATGTGCTCTTGGAGTAATTTTGGTAGGCTGGTCACTCCTGGGAAGTTTCACCACTATTCGAAGTTTTTCTCAATTTGTGGATAATGGCTCTCGCTGTGGTTCACTGGAGTTCCAAAGTCTTAGAAATGCTTTGTAACCTTTTCCAGACTGATGGCTGTCAGTGACTTTGTTTCTCAGGTGATCCTTTAGGTCATAGCACGATGTGTTGCTTTTTGAGCTCTTTTCGCCTGCTTCACTTTGTCAGACAGGTTCTATTTGAGTAATTTCTTTATTCAACAGGTCTGCCAGTAATCAAGCCTGAGCATGTTTAGTGAAACTGAATTCAGCTTTTCATAAAATGTGGTTACAGTTACTTCATGTTTTAACAACAGGGGCAATTACTTTTTCACAAAGGGCGAGGTAAGTCTGGATAACATTTAACCTTTAATTGAAGAAATCAGCATTTAAAAACTGCATTTTGAATTTACTTGGGTTATCTTTGTCTAATATCTAAAATTTGTGTGGTGATCTGAAACATGGTGTGTTTGTATGACAAATATGAAAAACTAGGAAATCAAGTAAAGGGGCAAACACTTTTTTACACCACGCTATATGTACCTCAGTAGCAGAGAGGGCACTCTGCATTTTAACATTTTTCCCTATTTTTGATCTCGCATAATGTAGATTTCCACAACTTTTTTTCACTGACTTTGGTCAACCTATCAAGACTGAGAAGCAACAGCTCCTTTTTTATTGGGGGTAAAATCATGAAACGTTGAGTTTTGGTGATGGTCTTAACTATTTTTACATTGAACACCCGAGAATTAGATGTTAGTATGCAGATACAAATCAGATAATACCAACATAACTGTGGTTTTATCTCAGGTTAATAGTGCAGTGAAAATTAACACTATACACCATTCACTTTAGCAACCAAGTCAATATCTTTTTACCTTTCCTGTACTGAAAACCATTTTTTTATTTGTTTGTGCTGGTCATTCATTATTGGAGAATCCATAATGTTTTTAATATCTACTTTTTGGGGGGAGGAACTTAGACTAATAATGTCACAGATTTTGTCTGGGGCATTCCTTATGCTGCCTTTTTTTTTTTTCTTTGAAGTACATTTTTAAAACTCACGTTGCCTCATTTAATTAAAATTTTGAATGAAAGATTTGTAATTGTATCATTGTATGGGTACTTTAACTTTATGTAAAATGGCTGCCCTGAGGAATTACTGTCAGACAAGAAAATAGATGAAAGAAAAATAGGGACCAAATAAACGTCTGACACTTCCCCACTCAAAACAGGCAGAAGAAAAATGGAATCCATTTTGATTGAAGCTCAAGTTTATTGTTAACCAGTCAAGCGGACACTATTTCAGAAACGTAGGTGGACACAATACACCTCAGCTTTCCATGCACAAAACAAACATGCACACCCCTTCCTCTCGGTACACGTGAGTCTTTATTCAGGCCTCCTCCCTGTAGATGTCCGTGCTCATGGACCATGGGGACAAGACCTGAGCGCTCCTAAATGTTGTTTTTCTCCACATTACTGTCAAGGTACCCACTAGTGACTGATGATGGATTGCACTTCAGCTAGCGCTCAGGGTTTTCCCCGAGCCTGCGACTTACTGCAACTCTGAGCACACGTCACCCTCACTGCTACGCTAACCATGGCGAGCACTGCTCAGGGAATATCACAAAGGACCTTTCTGCTCCTTTCTCCTCGAGTTCGCCGGGCAGCTGTTTCACAGGAAATGCACAGGGGGTGATGAGGCATGTGCCCTTGTTTAAAGGATGTTTTGGTTATATAAGAGATTTTCCCTTTTCTTTTTTCTTTATTTGCTGCATCTTCATTTGTCTCTCTGTGTGAGTGGAACTGCACTTACTGCAATTTGGTCTAGTGCCACTCAGGGAGGCTGCGGAGCTAACTGTGATTCACTGCACCACACAAACCTACAATTTTAATGTGATAAGTAGAATTCCAGACCTTTTTTGGAGTCAGAGATAAGCCTTTTGGGTTTGGGTAAAAGCCCAGGCAATGCTCAATTGAAGAAGGAACTGATTGCTGTTTCATTCAGAGGTGGTGAAAACCACTTTACTCTCCGTGAACAAAATCAGGTGAAGGAGACAAACTTGTATCTCTATTTCCATTAAGTCCAAACCTCTTGAAAGATCTGTGTTTACTCTTCCCATCACCTAGTGTTATGAGGTTTTTTTGGTTATTTTTACATTTCAGCCACTCATTATCTGATCTAATGGTGTGTCATTAATCATTGTGGCTCATGAGTGAATAGCAGGATGCTGTGTGTTGAGAGATAATTAGCACTGAGGGCAAGAATGGAAAATCCCACTTTGGACCGTTTTATGCCAGTGTATTATTTTGCATTCACTATGATGTTTACATCCCACGTTTCCCTGTACACTTGACTGGCCTCGTAGACGTGCCCCTGCTCTAAGATCCTGGGGTGAAGCAAACTCAATTAAGTGCAAAAGTGGAGAAAAAAAGGTTCTGCTGAAAACACATTCAACGTTCAAACCGTCAAAATAAAGCCTCAGAATTTTGCGAATCCTATGAAAAAAAAAATGGCTGATTAAGGTTGTGGATAATGACGTTAATACTGTTATCAAATTATATCCTGTAAATTTTAATACACTGTTCATTTAATTGCATTCCCCTATCAAATATGGAAGGCTCAGTAATTAGATTATATTACCGAGTGTGAATAATGTCGAAGATTATGCTGCAGATTACAGTTTCAATCAGGTAATCAGTGATCTGTAACAGACTACATTTTGAAAAACAGCAAACCTTGGCTATAGCTACCGCCTCTCCTTTACTCCATCAGGAATTATGCAAATTTCAGGCAATTAAGGGGCTCCATGTCATTCTGTCTCTGCTCCTCCAGATTCTTGTTGTTTTTCAAGCCCCGTCGTGACTTTTGTCAAGCATCTGTATGAGCGTGTTAGGAGCAGAGACGCTTAAAATGGGGAAATTATTCATAACCTTTTCAGTGCTTCCACACACAAGTGCTTACACCCATTTTGTTCATCCAAAAAACCCTCCACACGTGTCACCGTGCACACAGTCTGGCAAAACATTTGCAAAACATCACCCACACATATTAAACTTTTGCAGATTCAAGTTCGGGGTTGCAGCAAGGTCGTTTAGCTCCTGACTTCGCTTACTGAAACGTGGCTAAATTATTTACCACTGTGTACTCTGTGTTGGGGGGGATGAGGTAAAGCTGGTTTTTGTTTCAAAAGTTGTCCCAGTCGTTTTGCAAAATTGATCTTCTGGCAGCTATTACCGGTCTCTCCACAATTGTTTTCATTTTTCATCTGTTGGTGAAGTGTATTGAATTTGCAGTTTAGTTTGTTTTCTACAGTTTGCTTCAATATCACCTTTTTCTCTCTCTCTGCGCTCCTTCACTTGCTACATTCATATTATAATACCTGGGGTTTTTTTCTAATTAAAAAAAAAACATCTTTTCAGCTTTGTCATTTGTAGATCCTCAGTGAACATCAACTACATCGCTTGAAATCATTGTGCACGTGTTTTTACATTTTAATAAATGTCCTTGTTTGTGTTTTTAAATATGCAAGGTTATATTCATGTCATATGTATCACCTTTTCTTTATTCCAGGTGTTTGTCCTTGCTCTCACTTTGGTGCCCTAACCTCACTCTTCTTGTCTTTATTCATCCAAAGTATTTTTCTTTTCTATTTTTTTTTTTCCATCCTTGACACACTTTTCTGTCCTTGTCAAATATCTGTGAACTCTCCTGAGCTTTTGTGTCTCCTGCTCAGACCCTCCAACAGTGGAGCCTGTTTTCATGGAGATGCGTCAGGGTCTTGGAAGGCCTGTAGTGATGACCTGCAGAGTGCTGCGAGCCCACCCCTCCCGTGTGTTGCGCTTCGAGTGGCTTCTCTCTAACCGGCTGCTCCACGCGGGAGCTTTTGACACCCAGCGAGATGAGACAGAGTACACCATCCGCAGCCTAAATCGTGATGGCTGGGGCGAGTACACCTGTAATGTCATCAATGAGGCTGGAGCAGGCAAATGCACTTTCCAGGTTACAGGTAAAAAAAAAAGTTTCCATTTCATTTCATATTTCCTTTTTTATTCTTCTAGAATCTTTTTCCGCTTGGTTTAGTTACTTTTCCTCTTTATGTTAGCTTTTCTACATTTGTTTGACACATGGTGAAC
Source organism: Diplotaxodon limnothrissa (assembly GCF_057381915.1). Lineage (NCBI taxonomy): Eukaryota > Metazoa > Chordata > Actinopteri > Cichliformes > Cichlidae > Diplotaxodon > Diplotaxodon limnothrissa. The sequence continues at coordinate 5,700,079 of NC_140610.1, read as the reverse complement.
GAACAATGATTTGTCACTGTGTCTAATATTGTTAGTATAGTTCCAGTACAAAATGTATACTGCATGCTTATCTGTGTAATGCATACTTTTACAGGGTAGCATTTTCTGAAATAGAAATTTACAACATTTGGCTCTGATGAATTAAACAGAAACTCATATTAACTACTTCCATTCGCAGTCCAGCCAGAACCAGATAGATGTAAAACACAAATTCAGAAATTCCTTTAAAAAAGTGCCATAGTTGCTGCTTCTTTATGTAACTAGAATAGAAGTAGTTGGTAAGCAGTTGGAGAGCAATTTAGAGACAGGTTCCTTCACACCAGGCGACCTGTGCAAAGATGTTGTTATTAAAAACTCAATGCAATCGGTGGGCAATGTCCACCAGTTGCATGGAGATTGCCATACTATTTTTAGTTTCGTGTGACCGAGCCATAACGTGGCATTACAATTAGTTTAGAAGCCGTGGATAAAAATTCTTGGTGGTCTTTTCCTTCCATTGTAGTCAAAGTGGAAACTTTTGAGTGTGGGTTTTTAACAGGTAATTTTGTCAGTGTTTTTTTTTTTTTACCTTTTCCCAGCATGTAGTCACACTTAAATAGTAAGCAGGAGTATGCAATGTGAGAAACAGCACAAGTCATTTTCAAAATGAAGACCCCTCACTTCACACAGAGGTAGACTTTTATTTCAGCTGAATAACTGCTATTGCCAGCAGATTGCATCAACTGTAGCTGGATAGCCACAGCTACTTTAGCTTCCTGACATGTACGAAAATGCTAGATGTCATTTTAATATTCCAGGCAAATATGGGCTATATATGCTAAACGGCTGAAGATTAATTCTTTTTGTTGGGATTTCAAGGAGTATGTTTCAATTTTAACATTACAAGGGGAAAAAAAGGTTTTTAGTTTTAGGATGCATATAAATGTGATCAAATCTCAGAGGAATACTGGTTAGAATTAGATACAAATCCAAGAGTTTCAGAAAACCTAAGTAAACAAAAAACTAACCTTTTATTAAGTTGTTTGTAGAAGTTGAAGGTATTTTTTTAAGATCCAGAAGGAACCAAACTGCAAAGCTAAAACCTCCAGGAATTAACAGGCTAGACACTAAGGAGGAGCATAGCGATGGTACACAGATACAGTGACAAAGACAAAAGAGAGCCAGGGCTGTATATTCTCACAAAGAGACACCAAGGGCCAATCAAGGGAAGTGAATACAGCTGTGTAAACCCAGACACAGGTGTACACAATCAAGACAATCAACAGATAGAAAGTATAATTCAAAAGAAGGCACAAGAGAGCAAGTAACAAAAAAATAAATAAACAGAAAATTCAGTCCACATGATACACAGAACATTGCAGATGCTAGAAGAGTAAACCAATATACAAAGAAAACACAAGTAATGAAAGGTAAATAACAATCTCTATAAATACTAACCAATAACTATCATTTTAAAAACAAAAGAAAAAACCCTCAAAATACTGGAGTAATTTATGTTAACAAACAGGAATCAAAGCACAACCTTACATTAGTCAAAAACAAGGAGCAATAATGAAGCCCAACCAATAACAGCAAATCATAAACAAACTGAAATCCTACACTACTGCAGTTTAAATGATGTTGCTGAGCTAAAGATTTCCCTCATCTGAAGCAAGAGGATGTAGCTGACATTAAGCTACTCTTTCCACACCTGCTTTCTTTGCCAGAAGTATTCACTCGTCTGCCTTTACATGCATATGAATCTACCCTTTGTAGATATAACACCTTCATCTATCTGGAAAGGCTTTCCACAAGCTTTAGGGGTGTGTTTGTGAGAATTTTTTAACCATTATTCTAGAAGTGCATTTGTGAGGTCAGACACTGATGCTGGATCAGAAGGTAAGGCTCACAGTCTCCACTCTAATTTGTCCCAAAAGTTGTTAATCAGTTTGAGCTCAATACTCTGTGCAGGCCAGTCAAGTTCTTCCACACCAGTGAAGTTCTTCCACACTTATCCATGTCTTTAAGAACCTTTCTTTGTGTACTCATGTTGGAACAGTAAGGGGTGCGCAAGGAAATTTCACAACTGTATTTGTTGTGCATGTGGCATCCCATCGAAACTACGCTAGAATTCGCTGAGTGACCTGAGAGCGACCCACTTTTTCACAAATATTTTTAGAACCAGTTTGCTAGCCATTTGATTTTATACACCAGTAGCCATGCAGGAACAACTGAATTCAATTATTTAAATAGGTGAATGAATACTTTTGGAAATACAGTATAGTATCACATGCTAGTTAGCCAGTAAAGTTGGCTAATAGCAGCAGTGTTAAAGTTTGTCTTTCTCGTGGCTAAAAAGAACAAGATTATTGCCCAGCTCTGTATCCCAGAAATATTTTTTTACTAGGAGCCCTCCTGCTTACTGTTTCAACATGTAGAGAAATTTCAAGCTACACAGACCTCAAATGACCAGCGCTATAGTTGCTAAACTAGGAGTAGCTAAGCTAGGAGCGATTTTGTGTTTGTTTGTTTTTTGTTTTTTCTTTTGTTTCTTTTTTAATGGTCATTTATCTTAAGTTACTTACTTCCACTCTTTCTCTCTCACAGAAACATAACTCCATACTGGTATTAGTGCTATAAGCCTGTCACTGTGTTTGATCCAGATAGCTGCATTTAATAACAGTCATTTAGCCTTTATTCTTTTACCATACGTTGGCATGTCAACAGAAGATTTTTTTAGTACGCTATTCAATTGATAATTAAAGGGTTGTTTTGACAGATGCAATTGGCTGAACAAAAAGCTTAGAAGGCCTTGTCTCATATTGTTTTGGGGTGTGTGTCTGCCTCTTTATATGATAGACAATTTATATAAAGAAGACTAAAGGGAAAGATAAATCATAGATTGCTGATCTGAATTAGGCATGTCCATTATGTCAGGTCTTTCTTTTACCTTCTTTCATCTGTTTTTGTTACATTATTTCCCTCCATTGTGAGATCCATATGATCGTCTCCCAGTCTTTTGTTATGACAGGACAAAATTAGTTTGGCTACACTGAGAGTCCTCAGGAACTTTGGCCAAGGTTTCAATCCCCCAGACCTCCTATTAGAGACAGGAGCTGCAGGGTCACAGGAGGAGTATTTGTCACTTTGATCCTCTGGCACTTAGGTCGCTCTTCTCTTTGATAGTGTCTATTTCTCTCTATCTCTTTCTGCGTTCTAATCATACCTTGGCTGCACTTGATTTTTTTTATAGCCTTTAGTTCTCTCTGTGTCCATTTTCTTTTCCACATTCTTCATCTTTCTCATTTTCAAACCCCACTCTCTCATCCTCCTTTCCAGCTTGACACCCCCCCCCCCCCCCCCCCCCCCCCCACACACACACACACACACACAGTGCGTGCCATAAATCCCCTTCCTGGGGAAACAGGTAGAACAGAGAGACAGAAGCAGCTAGTTCCCTCCAGCCATTTGTTTTTCTCAGCAGGGCTGGGGTTTTGCCTTCTATTGCTCATGCTCCCTCCCTCTTCCTACTTCCACTCCCTTTCATCCTCTATCCCTCCTTCCCTCCCTCGCCCTCTATTGCTCCATTCCTCCCGCCCAGTGCTCCAGATTCCCACCATCTGGACTCAGTGGTTGCCAAAGGTATGGAGGCTCTTTTAGTAACTCCCTGAGTACAGGAGTATGGTGCAGAAAATCCACTTTGGTTCATTGCATCATCTATGAAACCTGCCATGCCTCAGTCTCCTAATTCCAGCTCTCGATAGTTAAAATTTTTAATTTTATTCTAAAACTAAAATGCCATGAAATCAGGCAATACCCTGCAGTAGAAGAAGTGCATATCATCTCCCGTCTGCGACTTGTAAGACTGTTTCTCGACAAGACTTGCAAAATATTGGTGTAGCTCATGTAATTAGATGGCACCTCGGTTTAAACTCACTTTACCAAGACAGGTAGACAAGCCAGTAGACGTTCTCCCATCGCTCTATGTCTGACGTCTTCTCAGGCTGTGCTAGCGTGTGAAAAGTATGATTTGGGAGTTTTGGCCCACAGTCCTTGGATTTCGGATTCAGTCAACATGTGAGCAGCATACATGTTACCATGCCGACAGACACATGCAAACACACCATAGTTAGGCAGCAGGCCATTATTAGCCCATAAATTCTGTCGCCTGGAAAAGTGTATTGTGCCAAAGGAGAGTGTGTGTGCATATGCATGGATGCCCATGTGCCAAGCCATGGGGACATCTGTGGGAACAGTGAGTTGGCTCTAATGGCCAAGTTGGCCATTAAATTGTGCCTGGGGAGAGACCCCTCAGAGGAATGTAATGTGCACCACTGAGCTTTGGCTCGGGCTCTCTGTCGTGGGAACCCTGAGTTGTTAGCAAATGCTCAAATCACGCTCCTCAGAATAGATAGCAAGTAAATGTTCACTGATCATAGAGTTTCGAGTAAAGATGCACATGGCTCCTGTGACATTACTGTTGGTGTGGAAAGTCCTGCTGTAAATTCTCAAACAGAGAATTTCTCCGCCATAAGCATTGCATCAACTCGACTTGACAAGCCAGATCTGATACTCAGATCAAGGGATGCTGCATACTTATAGACCTTCTGTTTTGTTTTTTTTTGTTTTGTTTTTTTTTTTTGGAGGGGGGGGGTGTTTTTTCTAACATAGGCTGACCATAATAAACAAAATAAGCATTGCTCTGTATTCATTAAGGTGTGAAACTAGCATTCCAGTCTAATACATCCTCAGGAAAGTGTTTAGTTTGGTCACAAAGGGAGTCATGATCTGTTTTCCTGCGTAATTACAACTGGACTTCTTTTTGCAACCACAGGAGTCTCCCCCTACTGGCCAGTAAAAGGAATGTAGGTTTAAGACTCTTTTGTATTAGCTTAACTTTTCAGGCATAAAGGTGTGCCCATCTTTAATGTGATCTGTGACAGTATCTGAGTGAAACACTGACAAGCTTGGTATTTAGAAAAATATTATAGCAGTTAATTCACTTATTTTATTGTAGAGTTTACAAAGACAGAACAATGGTCAATGTTTTGTTTATAATAGTTTTAATAAATGTAAAACTACAGTTTCTACATATCCTTCAGTAGTGCCCAGATTGTGCATTTCTTTCAAAGGCCATGCCTCCAGTTTGTATTGGCATATTTTTAAGACTCAGTCTAGAAAAAAAGTTTAACCTGATGATTATCATTGATCATTATTTGAGCCTTTTTACTTATGGGGGAAGAGCAGGGTGCTGCAGCATTAAGAAAGAAATCTGGGATATTTTTAAAGCCTATAGTGCTTTTAAAGGAGGGCAATTGAGGTCTGCTACTTGTTTTCAGGATTTAAGATACATAGAAAGTTTTATTTAGTCAAGGGGAAAATCTATCAAGAGTAGCATTTATTTATTATAGTCATATGATATGAAATATATGATGATAATGAATCTTTTTACCTAAAATCTTCCAATGCTTCCTTCAGAGCCATACAAAACTTTATACAGCTAATTTCACAGGCATGACTGATCTAATCTTTAAGTGTAAAATGACTGGAGAGTTCCAACATATGTCCAATCTCTGCACAGGCAACAAAGTCTGCATAAAATTGCCCAGCACGTGTCTTTTCTCTCCATTGACCAGTACAAACAATGCAAACTGCAGTACTATAATTTTGTTGGATTTCCGAAATTTACAAAGAAAAAACAAGCAGTGTTTCTCATTTCTCTGCCGCCTTCCTGCTTAAGCCCCATTTCTGGCAGCCAGTTGTAAATTAGAAGAGAGGAACAATTAAATTCTCAGGGACAATGTTCAGATAGACATTGTCTGCATTGTGTGAGTGTGCCTGTGAAATGAATTCAGATTCCACATAATGCTGTGCTTGTATGGTTCCAGTATCCTTTTTTTCAGTCATTGTTCCTAATGCTGCAGAAACTGTGTGCCAATAGTGCAAAAGTTAGCTGCAGTGCGATTTGCTGTCATAAGAAAATGTTTTTCCTTTTATTGTGAAACACTTATTCTCACATTTTTTGTCTGTTTTGGAGTGCATTTTCTGCATTCAGGCTATTTTCATATTTTATTTTTTTTGATCTATCATCTGTTTTCAGTAATGTTTATTTCATTTTTATTTATTCAGCTTTTCTTTTTGAGATGTGTCTTAAACAGGCCCCTTGGGCCTCCTGCTAAGTTACTATCTGGTGCTTTTGTGTGATATTTTTGTCTCTTTTATTTTTTATGTTTTTAAATAAAAGCAAAAGCTAAATTGATTTTGCTTTCAAACCTGCACTCTTCTCTGAGTCAGGGATTTATAAACCTTATCATCTTTGGTCTCCAGCACAGATTTGTGCCTTACCTTTGGTGGTTTTAAGTAACTCGTCTGCCTGCCTTTTAAAGTCTGTGCCCAGTTCACCTGGCTTGAACTGCAACCCTGCAGTACATGGAGAATGAGTCTGAATAGTTCATGCAGCTCAAGGAGACATGCTGACACTGATGGATCCTGTTGGTCATAATGCCTAACAGTATATAGTCAGAGTGAAAAGCATCTGAATAATGTTATCTGTGATCAGACTGAAAGTCTGTCAGGCTTGAAGGACAGATGCACACTCTAGAGCAGCCTTCAATTTACACGGACCAAGAAGGATGAAATCGGAAGTCACTGGGCTTTTTAATATCAGCAACGATTAAAACGTTTATCCTTTTTTGTACTGAACTGATTAGTCGAGGAGGAAGGAAGACTGTAAATGTAGAAGTGACTCATTGCGAGTTCTGTGCTGTTTCCCTTAAGGAAAAAAAGACACATAGAGATTTGTTTTGCGTTCCCATAAGGGCACCACGTGATTACCGCTGCCCTATAATACCTTTGTCTGTTAGCAGTTCCTGCTTTGGTGTTATTTGTTTGTCTCGGCCAGCTGTGCATCCATATGTAAGCCTACTTCCTGCCAAATAAAAAGAAAAGCAAAAAAAGCCCAGAATCATATAGGAATTGCTTAGCATATGACTGCACTCCTAAAGATGAAAACATGTTCATAAACCCTTAAAAAGTAAAAAGGAAGTCTGCAAACAAGGTCAACTTCTTGCCTGAAGGCTTTCACTGAGCTGTATGAATCATTGCATTGGTTATGCTGTTATAAACAGGATTTTAAAAAATCAATTAAGCCCTCTGTACTTTATGTTTGATGTCTCCCACCCAGGGTTATCTGTTTCAGGCTGTGTAAGTGGGTTAGGTAATGTGCTTCACCACACATAACATATTATTAGGAGCAAAGGCCATGTTGCTTCATTACACTGTATATTTGAATAAAAGGCAATAATTTGCCGTGCGAGTCTGTGATATTTGTCTGTAAGAAATGTACTTTGAGAAAAAAAAATGTTCCCCAAAATAAGATTAATGAATGCGGCGCATCAGTATAAAGACTTCCGTGTCAAACTTCTAAGAAAAGTATGAAAAGAGTCTTTTCATGTTTTGTTTTTCTGTTTTGTTTTGGGGCTTTTTCTGAAACAGGGTCTGTGTGGAAATCTTTAAGCTAATTTACTGATCCAGACAACAATGTGAGTGAGTTTAATTAACATTCCCTGCCTGCTCTCTACTGCAAATTGCAGCCTTTTTCTTTTTCCTTATCGGCTTTACTGTACTGTATATGCTGCATGACTAAGTCTGACATTATCTGTCAGGCGGGTTTATGTAACATTAGCTGTACAATATGCTGTAAACACAGCTGGCTCTATACGGCAAAACAGTGCCAAGCAAAGTGCAGACGGTAATTATCCTTGTTTTTTTATTTATTTATTTATTTATTTTAGTTGGGAAATGTGTTTTGCTGGTTTCATTAGTATCTCAGCGAGACACGAGGCAGTTTGTGAGATAGTGTCATCTGTTATAACAGACAGGTTTACCTTGCAGTAGACTGCTGATGAACTTTTGAGACATATTCCACAGCTCAACATAAAACAGATAAAACCTAGAAAAAAAGTACTGCGTAATTTTCTCTCTTTCGCTGTACTTGTCTGTACTAGTTTCTCACTCACAATGGTTTTATTTTATCAGGCTGATGAATGTGCATTGTTTTCCTTCCGATCAGAATATTGCATTTTAAATAGCTTTATCCATGAAAAAGGCCACGTCATCTGTAGTATGCTGCCTAGAGCACCATTAACCTGATTTATTATCTAGACCAAAGAACCAAACACACTGCTTGTGCTGTGCTGATTTTGGCTTTTTATACTGGACGATTATGAGAATTGATCAAACCAGTCAGACGATGAATGAAACCACGAGTCTTGTTTTGTGTTTTTGTTTTTTTGTCTTACATGTGCAGTTTCCCCACTTCTGGCTGAGATTTGAGTGATTAAAGCCTAAGTGAATGTGTTTAAACCTCAGCTCTGATGCAGCGCAATCAAAGAAATTATGAAATTGTTCCATAAATGTACGTAAATATTCAGTAGATTTTGTTTGAGGCCAGTATGCGCAGCTACTTTTTGCCATTTTGCTCTAATGAGAACTGATGCTGAGGATTATACAGCTGTGAGTGAACAATGGCTTTTATTTGGTCTCACTGCAACTTTAGTTAGTACTAGAATATTCTGCAAACCTTTGAGATCAAATTTCTTTCTACCAAACTACATAAAAGTGAATTTGATGAATTCAAGTTACCTGCTGTTTAGCAGGAAACCCTGTTATTAAGCACATGCCTATTAAGCTGCACTTAAACAGCATTTGGTGATGTCTTTACAGCAACAGAAGAACTGGCATGTGTACACAACATTATAACAAAATGCCACCCAGTACAACAATATGCTTCAGTGTTGTGTCATTTAGAGCAATCAGCTGTCAAGTTTCTACTGACTCTCTCTGAATACCAGTATCTTACTGGATGAAGTGGTTCAAGGGTCTGTCACACTAAGGAGGCCACAGGGAAGGACTCAGGAGCAAATAATGCTATTATAATTCGTCAGTGACATAAACTAACTTGACAGGTTTATCCAATTGCCTGACATTCATAAACTGCTTGCTAAATCTTCACACAGGTTCATAAAATCCCAGCGCCGCTTTTGTTTGAGCTAACAATGGCAGCTCTGCTGTCTTTTCCATGGTTATTAAAAATCATCTGCCTTGGGTATTGTCATCCCTCAATAAACAAGCCCAAGAAGCAGAGGGACAAACACAACAACGTGTCATTGAGGTGAATTACTATTCTTTGCCTGGAAGGTCATCCTGTAAGCTTGTTTCTGGATCTTGATTAAAATGCCGTGTTCTGCCAGTTCCTTCTCGAGCTGTCAGAAATCAGCTTTCCTACTGTGACCGGAAAGCTGAAAAGTTGAAAGATTCATTTAGTTTGTGCCACATGTGGGCATAAAATTAATTCTCACAAAGTTAACTATGTTATTAGAAGAAAAGGCAGGTGAGAATCACTCAAACCAGGAGTATGGCGTAATGTAAAAAAAAAAATATATATATATACAGTATATATATATATATATATATATATATATATATATATATATATATATATATATATATATACACACACACACAGAGTGTTGGGGAGTAAAGGAATACATGTACCGCCGTTACGTATTTAAAATACAAAATATAAGTAACTGTATTCCATTACAGTTACCATTTTAAAAGGCGGTATTCAGAATACAGTTACTTTGTTGAAATGAATGGATTACACGGCGGTATTTTCCTATTTCATAAGGCTATGAACTCTATATTTTTGGTGTCCACGCCGATGGAAACCCAGCCCATGTCACCTCTACTTGCGGCGTGAAGAAATATTTTTAAATTTTTTTAAAAATTATTCACAAAAATGATTTAATATGAAGGCAATAGGCAGAGTGTTACAGGCATAGCCCTAAAGAATGTAGCCTCATGGGCAGTGGAGTCCGTGTCTGTGAGTGCGAGGGAAGGAGAAAAAGAGTCGAAAAGTAAGAGATGTCACAGACCAGAAACGGGAGATGGAAGAATGTAAATATATATATATATATATATATATATATATATATATATATATATATATATATATATATATATATATATATACAAAGTTGACCCAGACAACAAAAGTAAAGCTAGTTTTCGGCTACGAGCCCGACACGGAGCCCGACGTATCCCATATGGAAAAGATATATATAAATCTTATAAAGTTTGTATCTGTCTTGTGTGAAACTTGTATGAAAAGCATACAAGAGTGAAAACACATATAAGATCCCTTGAAAAATTATATAATGAAACTTGTATGTTTTGGATACTTACTAAAACAATATATGAAAGTAATGAGAAAGTGGCCACTTTCATGAGTAAATCATGTAAGTTTTTACTATTTCTTTTCCATATGGGATTAGACAGAGGTCTCTTTACGGTTTTATGCCTTTATGGTTCGGAGCCGCGGACCTGTTTTATATTCGCGCGGAATAGTTTTCTATATGAGATCGCTGCAAAAAGTGCAGCCTTACCTAATGTCCACCTACTGTTACTCATTTATATTAAGATTTAAAAATCTAGTTGGTATGGCGAATAACCTTTAGTAAAAGTAATAAATCACATAGCAATAGGACATTCATGTAGTTGTAAAAAGCATGATAATATATTAAGTAATCCAAAGTATTCAGAATACGTTACTCTCATTGAGTAACGTAACAGAATACTTACAAAATACATTTTGGGGCATGTATTCTGTAATCTGTAGTGGAATACATTTTAAAAGTAACCTTCCCAACGCTGTGATAACTGCCTTTGTTATCCTACGTCAATTACTTTTGGCTTAAAGGAAGTCCAAGGGCCATATTTGCTAAACAAGAAAAATAAACAGAGGTATTCTGATGGCGGTGGAAAGTTGTGTAGGTGATCTGTTAACAATGCATTCATTTATAGATTTATAGACTGCAAAGCAGCCAGCTCATCGCAGTAATTACAGACGCAATCTACCAAGAGCAGCTCAAATTAGTAGGGTAAAAATGAGCATCAAATACATATTAATTCTTCCTCTGCTGCCTCTTGTTGATTTCAATTGCCCTGCTGTTTCCAGACAGAAACATATGCATAAAAGCTGCCCTTACACTGCACTAGTTTTGTTAGTACATTGCTCAGTTCCTCATCAGGTCTGCTCATTTCTGACCTGCTAATTTGAGCTGCTCTTTGTAGAATGCTGGTCATTACTGAAATGAACCGTCTGTTTGATTAGAAATTAGCACATTGTTCGTGTTTTTTTTAGACTGATTTGACCTGTTTATTAAATCTGGACTGGAAAAATTGTCCGTTTACAAGACGAGGAGGTGACAGTTGTCACAGAAATAAGAATTTTATACACTTAAAAATTGAATTAGTTCCCAGAATTGAAAAAAAAATGCAAACTTGATTCCTTAGAAAAACAAAGTACAGCTTACTTAAGATAACAAAGTTAGGGAAACGTATTTATTGTGATAGTTACACGTGATTAAACGCACCCTTGATTCCCAAAGGTTTGATGTCTCGTTATGACTAGATCTGTTTTGTGATAAATATGGTCATTATTTTTAATTATTTCTCTCTCTAGGGAAAGCCTACCCCCCGGAGTTCTACTATGATACCTACAACCCTCTGTGGCAGAACAGGCCAAGGGTCTATGGCTTCAAGCTACAGTGGACCCAGATGAACCCAAATGCTGTGGACCGTATTGTTGCCTACAGACTAGGCATCAGACAGGTAAGACTGCTATGAGGTGCCTGCTCATTTGCATTCCTATTGTTCAGTCTTCTATTCTCTGTGAGCTACTATCACAGCCAGAAGAGCCACTACATGAGTCTTAAAGTCATGAAATGTTGGCATCTGGTACAGTAACTTGTCACGGGTATTGGTCAGCCTCTTTCCAACCCTTCATACATAAATTAGAGTCATCCCACACGACAGGCATGTAAAAGCCTTTCTTATTGGCAAATTAAACACACGATGGAAGCTTTTGCACAGCGTGCTCGCACTTGCGTGTTGTACCCGATTGATAGAGCCAAACCTCATATCTGTCTTATTGTGTAGTTTTTCAGGACGTGAATGAGCCTTCGTGCGCCGAGCAGGAATCACTGAGAACCTGTCAGGGGCAGTCAGCTCAACATGGTCTGTGGTTTCCATGAATTGTTTCTGTTTTTGCTTTCCATCAGAAGAGTGAAAGGGGTCCCCGCAGCTAGAAGTAGCGAGCATAGCTCCTATTTTTTGCTTTTTTTGTGTTCCTTTTTCCTGCCTCTCAAGTAAGCTCCACACATGACAGGCAGGCGGCATTGATGGATGGCGTGGTTACATTTTCTCTTTTGGCAATCAATGAGCACCTTCCACTCTCTGCTCTTCTTTCTCTGTCTTGTCCCCCACCTCCATGGCGATGCACATTTGATCTTGCTTTTTTCTCTTTTTTTAATTTAGAGCAGCAGGTGCAGCACCACACATTTTTGAAATGTTGAACTTGCCGCAGAATTTCACGTTGCCTTTGCTGCATGGAGGCGCATCTGCAACCATGTTAAAAACAATTAAAAAAAAAAAAAAATTTAAGATGAAGAAATGTGGCGCATGCTTGAGTGAAATCCGTCTAATTTCTGCTCCGAATTAGGGAGCACACCCTGACAGTTGTGTTTGTAATGAATAATATAATTTAGTGTTTGTCTCACTCTACACCCTCAAGGAATTGACGCTTGAGAACACATTTCAGACCTGTTATGTTTGTGTAGCGCAGTGATTTTTCTGTCAACTATCTCAGTTGGTCTGTTTGGTAATAAATTATGTCGTGCTTGCCGAGCCTGTGTACTTGCCAGGAAAACCTGAAAACCTGCCAGGAATATACATTTGCTTTTCCTATTTTCAGCTGGTCCTGTGCACATTTGTAACGATTGTAAAGTCTGCACCTGTGCTAGAATGGACCAAATGCAATTTTAAAATCACATTAGCATTTCAATCTAATGTGCATTTCTTTATTTAAGAAGAACAAGTGAGAGAGCATCACCACCCAAGTCTGTTTTAGAAGAAGATCTGTGTTTGGGCGAATTAATTTCTTTCCACCTTCTTGCTTTGATATCTGGGGGACCATTATCTGCTTGCTCCGAGGTAAAACGGCCAATCTTCCTTTGTCTTAGATGAGAATCAGAGTCAGAGAATCTTTACTGAAGGGAAAATTCTGACTTTTTCCTGTGGCATTTGCCATATAGTGTACTATCTATGGTCTTTGCCTTTGCTAGTGATTTAGGACAATAATGACATTTTTTTTATTGCCTTGTGGTGAAGAAAAGTTGAAATCCAGAAGAGGCAGAGGCAGCATGCAAAGAGGAAATGAAAAAGAAGAAGTGAGGAGGAGGAGTGGCTCTTTTTCTAAATTGGAAAAAAAAAGAAAGATACCTTTTGAAAAAAGGGAAAAAATGGTGCAGTAAAGAAAGCATTGGCACACGGACTACACCGCTTCATTCTATTTATAGAACCAGCAGCAGCTCCCCTGCCATTCCTTGAGAATCATTATCATTTTCTCTCAGTTTTGAACTGGTAGACCTTATGCCTCTGTAATGGACTGCTCCGTCTTATCGCCCAGTGCCCTCATGAGAGACGGTCCGACTGAAGGGGAGGGAAATGGAAATGACTCCAAAGCTGAAAGGCATGCACCGGTCAGAATCACAAAACACAAATCGCTGCACCTGTCAAGGAACCAGTGTTATATCTGCCTTGTTTTGATACTCTTGCGGCTTCAAGCCCTTCTAGTCTGTCCAGAACCTTGATTGCCTGTTTCCATTCCTAAGATAACTTTTTTTTTAGCTCATGTATTGCCATCTTGCGGCTCCCTTTTTTCCCTTTTCTGCCTCTACTCCTCCTTTTTTTTTTTTTTTTTTTTTTTTACATCTTTTTCAATTGATCTGACAAGTCAGATTGTGCAAGCAGATCAATAGAAGTCATACTAACTACATGTGAGTAATCTGCAGTAGATCAGCTTGTCTAACGTTATGTCAGCAGTTGGTTATTCTGGAATTTGTCTTCAAGTCTATTAGTATCGCTTTGATCAGCTTTATTTTTATTTTTTATTTTTTTAAGTTCCTATAAATCCCCTCCTGAACCGCAGCCACAGTGAAAGGAAATTAAATCAATACGGCTCTCTACATCTGTGGGGAAAATGTGGAGATTGAAAGCTAATGGGATGTAAACAGAAGCCTTAATTGAGTGCAAATGTGTGGATTCAGTGAACATTAATGGGAATCAAAACAATGGGGCTGAATCCATAAGCCTGTAAGTATGTGCATGTGTCAAAGTGTCTGAAAAGTTGAATGTTTTTCTGTTTTTTTCCAGTCAGCATTTAGAGTTTGATTTGATTTGCATATTTAAGCACTGTTGGTTTTTAATAAGGGGGGGGGAGACCTTTATAAAGCAGCTCTAGCCAAGACCAATATTAAAAGCCATGCACACACACACACACACACACACACACACACACACACACACACACACAGAAATGTGTATATTTAATTTTATTCAGTATTATACAGCCACCTGAACATAAGCACATAATGCCACGGGCATTTGTGAACAACAGTGAGATAAGGTACATGAAATGTTTCATTTTTGGTGCTTACTGGTTAAATCGGGTATTAAAAATAAAATTTTTAATATTTATATTTAAATGTATGAATTTTTGAGCAAACTGGATGAACATCAAGTCTCATATTCATGTTTTAGCCACAGCTTTTGAACATAATAAACATCTGATCTATTTCCAAAAATTCATTAAAAATTACTTTTAAATAATTGTTTCTTTAGATAGATAGATAGATAGATAGATAGATAGAGAACTTGGCTGCAGTTCAGGGCCAAACATAAAAGCCTATTTAGTAATGTACTTCATCACCAGTGGGCATGTGCAAATTACTACAGCAACATAATGCATGCAGTACATAATACAGGTTTACATAAAGTTACGTGAAAAAGAGCATTTTCACACTCATTCACACGAGGATTCAATAACTTGCAAGCACCCTTTTAGCAGCAGCAACTTAAGTAGTCAGTTTCTGATTGATCAGTTTCTCACATCATTATGATATATCACAATAGCAAATATCCTCACCATATTATCATTTATTTTAGCGGATTGAAACACACATAGGACGAGACACATACAGGCTGACACTGTGTAATTTATGGCAATTAACTGTCATGCCTTTTGTGCTTAAGGGGAAAGTTAAAAATTTTCAAAGCATAGGTAAGGGCTAGAGCGCTCTCTGTAATTACCGCAGAGAGACAACGGACCCTATTTACCTGCAAACTAATGGTGATGCACGCCATAATTGCGGCTCATCCAGCCTCTAAGTAATTACTTAATTGGTATTGTTCCCTCACATGCACACTGACTCAATGCTGTCACACCTTCATTCATTCGATCCCTGTCTCCCTCCGCTAATGGTGCACTTCTTTCTGTATGGTACGGTCACTAATTGTGATGCAGACGCGATCGCTTGTCTTTGTGCCCTGTTAATCTGATAATCGAGGATAAAATGTACCCTCCTTCACTCGCCCCTCACCAGCAAATCTAGCTTTGCTGTTTGTGTTTCAGAGGGGTTGCATTATATCAGAAAGCACAAAAGGAATTAAAGTTTGTGTGATACCTGAACTAAGTCAGCCAGGAGTTTGCCTGTTTGCTGCACATTATTGAAAGAGAAGATAGAAAAATCGTGGCAATTCAAGGTCCCTTTATAAAGAGATGGCAAAAAAAATAAAAAATTGCAGAACATCATGATAGAAATTCTTTAAAGGAATCAGGCAGACAGTCAGAACACAACTGTACTTACAAAATGCCTATAAAACCTACGATAATATTTCTTCTGCTAATAGAAACATGTGTCTGCTGCTTCTTAATAGCAGTCTTTTAGTTCTGACCCTGGGAGCTGCTTCGAAAGTAAATATGGTTAATGAGCATCTCACCGTCATCAGCTTACAAAAGAAATTTGTTTTTGTTGTGCAGCTTGGATCGTGCAGATTGGTGAATCGCACAGATGCCTATAGGCGGTCTTAATTGGCAGATGAAATGGAACATTATACAGTCGTGTTAAAGGACTACATAGTTGTGGTCACACTTGGAGGAAAATGAGAGAATGTGTTTTCTTTGCATGGCACATACTCTCCTTATTTGGTAAATCTGCATACAGAACCTATATATAGCTGATAGTGAAGATGCATCACATGATGCATCACATTAGAGACCCTGTGATCTGTTATTGGTACAGTATTGAGAACAGCTCTTTGAAAAGTGTGAACAGTTCACAGAGACAAGAACCCAAATGATCTTTATTTACAGACTAGCGTTCATGCATGGGAGGACTTTAGATGAAGCAAATGGTGCATGAAAGCAAAAGGTAAGGTCTGTAAAATGAGCTAACAGTCAGAACAAATGATACAAGCAAGGAAAATACGGGAAAAAGAAACCCAAGGCTGGTCCAACTGCTTGGCTGTGGGAGGTAACAACAAAAGAGGAGTCTGTCAAGTATACCATATACTGCATCATATTGATGCTGATTGCTCAGATGTGGCGCAGAAAGGTGGAAAAATAGAACAAAGGGTGAAGGGGAACATACCAATCCTCAACAGCAGCAGGAACACTTTGCTATTTGAAAATCTGTTAGTTATAAACAGAACTAGCAAATGTCTAATATCCCAAACCTCATGTGGTTCTTCTTCCGACACAGATGGGGCTCCAGCGCTGGTGGGAGCAGGAGATCCCAGTGGATGGAACAATCAACAAAGGAGAGCTCATGACGCATAACCTGACTGAGCTGATAAAGCCCGAGTCTTACGAGGTGCGCCTCACGCCCATCACGCGTTTCGGCGAGGGGGACTCCGCCATCCGTATCGTCACCTACAGTGGTAAGCGCTACATACTTTTTCCATTGTTTCAGTGTTTTGACAGCCAGCAAACAGATAAAAACAAGGTAAAGGAGACAAGAGATTTTAACTCCCGCTGAAGTTTGTGCTTACTGCGTACGTTCATCACTAATGATGATATCAAAAGTTCGCCGTAGCATCAGCAGTCATTACAAGGATCCGATGATGAGTTATTTTGCATAAGACGTACGAGGAAAGAGCGAGTGGAAAAAAAAAAGGGAACTGATTGAAGTAATTTGAATTGCATGTAACACATTCAGTCATCTGTAGACAGCTCGATTTCAGCCGGCTTTGCTTCTTTTCTCCTTTGAGCCAAATGGATGCTGATCAACTGACTAATCCCTTCTTAGTGACCTTCATTGCTTGAGTCAGCTCTCCCCTGTACCGGGGCAAAGGCTGACTTGTTGTGTCTGTGCTTGAGAGATCATCATGACATTGAAGCTTCAGATGACTCAAGCATGTAGCCCGGGTAACAAGACCAAACAGAGCTGGTCAGAGATGAGTCATGCTTTGCTGCCTTCGCTCGGTTCCCCCCTCCCAAAACAATGCAATTTTCTGTCTTTTGTCTTTGTCGGAGGATCTGATTAGTCCCCCGGATTGTTTCTCATATAATAAATGGCTTTTCAATTTCACATTGTAAATATTTTGAAAGGTTCTTGCCCTCACCATGCCTGACATGGACCCTGACATGAAAAGCATAAAAATCTTACTGTACATTTGCCCAGACTCGGTGGCCAGATAGAACAGTAATAATTTTATTTGATTTATTTTATATAGACTACAGTAATAAAAGTAATAATAATTATGTAGCAATTTTCTAAAACAAGCCACAAAATGTTTTACAAATACTCAGATTTTATAGAGAAAACTGCAATAATTACCCTTTTTTGGAAGAGCTCGGCAGCACTGGTAATGATTTAATACGCAACAGGGAAACACACAACAAAACAAAACCAGTCGCAGGGAGGGACGCCGTCTGCCCAGAGCGTGCCGGGTTCCAAAGGAAGTGGAGGCAGTTTGTAACAACAAGCAGAGCGCAGATCGGTGCAGCCAGTAATTGCAGATCGCTACAGTGCTAACGTTGCTCCAGAGAAAGCGTGAAGTTACCTGAGGGACAGCAAGGGAAAAAAGCAAGAGCTACAGGAGAGAGAGAGAGAAAAAGGTTGAAAAATTGTAACTAAATAAATAAATACATCTAGTCATACTGACCTCGTCCTCCCTGGGGCCCCTTGTTCTGAGTCCAGGTTGAATTTGTTATAAAAACCCAACTGGCAGAGTTTTTTTCAAAGGTTTCCAAGGATGTCACACTGACTGAAATGGCCACCTTTTACTGCCACCACTAAAATGCATCTAGGATTTATTTCTGATGCATCAAAATGTAGATGAGAGTTGCACTCGAGAATTTTTAAAACAGGAGCAGTAACATCTGGATCGCCGACCCGTTGATTATTGCTGTTTTTTTTAAATCTTCTATTTACATTTCTGATTCAGATGAAACAAAATCGTCACTCGTTGTTATCTCCAGACTGAAAAGGACTCAAAATAGACTTTGTATTTCAAAATTCTCCTAAGTATATCTCATCTATAGAGCTCTCAAGGTTGTTCATTTTGACCTTATAGCCTTGCGACGGTTCTCAGGTGGGCATCTCAGACAGTAGCCTTGGATTTAAGGAGATAAAGCAATAATAACAAATGAGGTTAAACTGAGGTTGAATCAGAAGAGTCTCTCTGATAAAAGTACAGCAGCCAAAAATAGCAGCCAGAAGGACATCACAAGGATTTTGTGTACTGCGACCACTGAGAATACATCAAAACACACTGTATTTCTTTACAGAACGAAATAGCAGGTTGCAAACAGAGATAGATTCTCCAGCTTGTGGGATGGCATGCTGGCAAAAACAATACAAAGACTACAGTAGTATCCACAGTTGGCCCAGTAGTACCAGTGAACAGATGCACAGGTACTTGAGATGTACATCTTCAGAAACTAAGTGACTGACTGTTTTCTGTCTATCACTGACTGCCAAGTTCTTCCGGAGTGGTGCTGCTGCAGTTGTGAATAATTCAGTTTCACTGCAGCTCATCATGGCTTCTGCAAAGAGAATTGGGAAAAAGGAGAGAAATGAGAGAGGCAGATAAACTTTCTCCGCTGTTATTTTTGTAGTAGTTTGTGATACTGCGCGGTTCCCCCGGTCAACCTTGAATTGAATTCAGTGGAGTTGAATCCAAATGAATACAGTCGAAGCGAAGTGAGGGGAATTGAGGCTAATTAAGGCAGGGAGTAGCGCAGAAGGAGTGATGGAGGCAGCCAAGTTGGGACTGGGAAGAAAAGGGAGATACAGGGGAACAAATTAATAAAAGAAGAAGAAGGAGAAAAAAGATAGAAAGAGGAGAGCCAATGCTGACGTGCAAATCACCTGCCCAGCGAGAGGCTGGACTAATTATCACTCTAGGGCTGCTCTGTTCTCCCACACACAGCATAACGCCAC
Source organism: Diplotaxodon limnothrissa (assembly GCF_057381915.1). Classification (NCBI taxonomy): domain Eukaryota; kingdom Metazoa; phylum Chordata; class Actinopteri; order Cichliformes; family Cichlidae; genus Diplotaxodon; species Diplotaxodon limnothrissa. Next base: position 5,680,751 of record NC_140610.1, on the reverse strand, counting down.
GGTAGCAGGCTAATGTAGGGCTGAACCGTATCCACTCTGCTCTGAGACTGATGTGTGAAATACAGCCCAGGACCATCTCCATTATCACTTCAGTTTCATTCTCACTGGGGAACATGGACCTGTGGGGCATCTGTGTATGGGCTGTAGCACAAAGGCTTTATGGGTTTGAAAATTTACAGTGAATTGAAAAAAAAAAGTCATAAAAGTTCTTCTATTTATCGCTATGTAATCACTATGTTTAAGTCCTGTCCTGTCTTTGGTATATAAATCTAAGGTAGCATTTTCATGGCAGTCCTGCATTTGCTATTGTCCTGATTCAAAGACATGTCCAATATTTGACTGTTTGGGAAACTCCCAAAGGGTCCAAGCACAAATAAGGTTTACTAACCCAAATTAATCAATTTAATGACTTTTGCATTTTTATTAATTTTAACTGGATTAATTTGTGGCAAGCAATGTTGCTTCACCATAAGGAGGCTGCGGGATTGAATAAACCTTTAGCCCTGGCTCTTCCAGTCTAAATTTGTGCATAGACTCAGCAGACACTTTGGTAATTGCATTCAATTATTCATTTATTTGAGTATTTGCATAAATGGGAAGTTGAACAGCAACCGATAAACGTATTTCATGTGTTTGCCTTGCACGGTGGGATAGTCTCTTCCTCCTTGTGACCCTAAAATGAAGAAAACCTACAGAAAAAACACGGCTTTGTCTGTTTGTTAGCTGTTAGCTTGAACATTTCTGCCCTGTGTTAAATTGCAACATAAGTCCTCCATTAGAGGAAGTTTTTTCCATCATTGCCCAAAAGGCCGAGCAATCATTCTGAACCACATAAAGTCGATGGTAGCAGCTTTTCTGTGACTTGGCACGAAAACACAAAAGCGGTTACAGTGTCCCCAGTTGCAAGATGAAGAATGGCTATGTCACCAAGCTCTGAAGATGCTCTTTTAAATTTTGCTGCAGTGACAAACTCAGCATCTGTTTGGTGTTCCTCATAACGCTCCCCTCCCACTATGTCTCTCTTCCTCTCTTGTTTCCTCCAATACACAGGATTTAATGTTTAAGCCTCCAGTCAACCCTCACAGTGTCACAGTAAAACACTGCTGCTGTTTCTTAATATTCCATTTTTATGCACCTTACAGTGACATATACAACACCTCTCCTCAAGGCAAAACTCCCTAAATCTTATATTAAATTCAGTTTCTCACTGTAAGTGGGGTGTTTCTGTTTGACCAGCAGTGATTCAGTGGTAAAGCTGTCCCAGGTTCTGTCTCTTTGTGTTGCTGTGAAGCATGCTTTAACCTGAGCTGCTGTTTTGATACAGTATTTTGTACATGCTCAGTAGTCCTGCTTTATAAAGTACTTTCACTTAAAGGAATACATTTATTCAAGATCAATACAGCTTTCATATCTGTTCATTAAATATAAGCCAGCAGTCAGTGAGCTTGGATTAGAACAAAGACTGAACAGCTAGCCTTGTAGCAGTGACTCCCCAGAGTTTCTTTTTAGCCTGGCAACTGCTCAAAAGCCTTAAAGATCTCTGAGCTATAGAGGTTTTCACTCTTTTTGTTTTCTTTCTTTTTTAGTTGGTAAGAATTAAATGATATATGACATATTAATTATTGAGCTTTAGAGGTGCTGGTGTTTGGGATTCTTTACCTCCTGAAAGATTCAGACAGAGCTAGCTGATTCTTGCTGTTTCCATTTTTCGTGCTAATCTATGCTCACCAAGTGTGCAAGGCATGACTCATGGATTCCCCGTGCTCAGCTGGATGGTCCCTCCGTTTGACATTCCTTTGAAATCCACTCTTGTTTTTGGTAGAAGAGTTGGGACCAGCATATTTATGATTTGAACTGTTTTGATTGCTGCTGTAACATGTTGTGACATGACATGGCTTCAGCCAATACCTTTTGATTAGCCTTGTCTCATGCTTTCTTGCTTTGTGGTAGATCTTTGTTCTGTCTTCACTGAGATATTTGAATGCTAATCAATAAAATCAAATCAAATATCCTTTTGTCTTCTTTGTTCTGTCATTTATACTTCTTAGTTCTTTAGATTAAAGTGAATGCCAATCCATCAGTGCATATATGTATATGTAAGATAAGATAAGATAAGATAGAACTTTATTAATCCCTCGGGTGGGTTCCTCTGGGAAATTCGACTTCCAAAAAGCACAGCAACGACCGAAGTTACAGTTACAGAATTGTTATATATATATATATATATATATATATATATATACACACACACACACACACACACACACACACACACACACACACACATATATAAATACAGAGACAAATATAAATAAAATATACAAAGGGGATAAATAGAATAAATAGGAATAAAAAATAAAAATACAAGTGAATTGCACATTTCAAGTATTGAGTCTATTGCACTGTTGACTATTTACAAAAAGTATTGCACAAGGTATTGTACAGTGAGGTGAAGAGGCACTACAGCTTAGTTGTTCCCCCCTCCTTTGTCCTCCTGTTTCCCCTCCCTCTCCCCTCCAGAGAGGAGTTAAACAGTTTGATGGCGTGTGGGACAAAGGAGTGTGTGTGAGTGAGTGAGTGAGTGAGTGTGCGCTAATGAAAGAACAGCCTTGCACGGGGCTCAGCATGGCTCGGGTGTGTCCATGTGTGTTACTGCAGGACTTGTGCAGAGCAGTGCATCCTCAGTAGGCTTTTGTAAAAAAGGACACAATGGTGTGATGTCGCTCTTGTTATTTTGGTCACGGAGACACGAGGGAAAGATTGCTGAACTACATTTACCCACACTGTCATTATTCCAGCTGATGGTTGGGCAGCTGTGGAGCCAACACAGGGCCTTCTCAGAACATCATGGCACGCACCCATAACCCCTAAATATGATTGATGGGAATGTGGGAGTGTGTGGATTATATGAGGTCAGTGAAAAAAGAAAGGATAAAACCAGGCATGCCACTGTTGTCTATGAGGACACTTGGCTGGAGCCTTGGAATTGTCTGCTGCTTTGTAATGTAGCCGCAGGCCAGTGGGCAGGGAATCCTGCCAAGATGAAGTCAGTGATTGTATCCGGAACAGCCTCCATGGACCAATGTCCTTTGGCGGTCAATGAGCTCACTTTGTGTTTCAATCAAAATTAGGCAATTTTGATGGAAGGCATTCATGCATCAAGCATGCAGCTTGTTTTGTCCTCTCAGCTGGAAAAGTATAAACCAGGATTCAGGCAGACATGCACCTAATATGTGCTCTAATAACAGAAGTTTGAAAGAAAAAAAAGAAAAGAAAAATCCGCTCTTCACTCCACTGTGTGATCACTGGGAGTTTTTATCTTGACAACTATCAAAATTACATTTCATCCTCAATCATTATTTGAGGCTTTTTAGCTATGGGGGGAAAAGCAGGGTGCTGCAGCATTAAGAAGAAAATCTGGGATATTTTTTAAAGCCTTTGCAGTGAGCTCGAGGGTTTTGCACATCTCTGCTTTAACGGCATAGCGCATTTGAAGAAGGGCAATTGAGGTCTGCTACTTGTTTTCAGGAGTTCAGACACAGTTACAGACAAGGCGGCAACGTTTCTTTAAAAAAAGTGCTTCATTTAAAACACTCGAGTCAACAGCTGAGCTCTGTCGCAGTTTATTTTAATGCTTGTTTGTTTTCCCATATCCAATATAGTCATCTATACTGGAAGTAAAATTATCTGTTTTATGCAAGTGTGATCTGGAGAGAGTGTTTGCATGCAAAACAGTCGTAAAAGTAGCCTCTGGGCCTTCTCTGTGCACAGCTTGATTTCCTTAGTGTGTATGGAGACACTGCTTGAGCAGACACACTCTTTTGGATTGGATTAAGGCGTAGTGAGTCAGTTGAGGGAAGCTGCAGGTAAAAAAAAAAAATGCAGACAACGAAATACATTTTCATAACCACAGTATCGGAAGAAAGAGGGATTTGGGAGGGAGGGAGGGAGAGTTACAGGAAATGGGACATTGAGATGGAGAGAGCCGGCGAGCAGGAGGGGGCCTGAAAGAATAGAGTTTTGTCGGAAACCTCAGCATCCGTTTCGCAGGCTCGAGGCTGTAAGTTGTCATTTAAAACATTTTCTCTGCAACAGCCGGGATGATTTCCTCCCCCTCTGCAGTCTGTGCTGCTCTGTGCAGTCCACTGTAGATTCAGTGGGAAGCAGTGACTGTCGGGCGGCGAGTATTTTCACAGTCACATAAAAGATTCTTAAAGCGTTTTCAAGGAAGGTGTGCGCTGAAAATGCAATTTTAGTTGCTTCACGGCATGTGTCTTTGTCTATCTCCCCTTTTATCCCCGAGCAAACATACATTTCCACGAGTTACACAACAATAAACAGAAATCCCTCCTTTTTATGTAACTTGAGCTTTTAAAAACAGCAGTTTCATCAGCGCCACTGTACTTCGCCACTCTCACTACATGTTTTCCTTTGTAGGAATGATTTGTTATTACTCACTTTAATTGGTTGGATTAAAATCAATTCCCTCCATGAACAGCAAGGTTTCATAAATCACCCAGCAACATAGTTTTGTAGTAAAGCTGATGTATCGCATCTATTCAGCCGGTCAGCAATCGATCATGAAAATGCCCATGAATCTTCTTGACAGGTTAAATGGTATTTACTCTGCAAAAAGTGAAGTGCCGACTAACTGGCTCGCTGCAACTCTGTGTGATACCCTTGACCTTTATGTGTTTGCTGCGGCAGTAGCCTCTTAAATTATCAATGAGGGAAGCATTGAACTGTGGTTAGGTGGACAGAATGCAAAAGAAGTCCTCGGTGTATTTCCGTTAGCGTTTTCATAATGATGGGTTTGAAAAGACAGGATATAAGTTGCAGGAAACTGATTAGCAGACACACTTGTGATTATTACTCATTTTTGTGATTTATTGGCTCCTAAATGGAAGGATAAAATAGGCTTAGTGTTCTAAATGGAAGTCACCTTGGACAAGAACATCAGCAAAGCCAGTAAATGGCAGTAATGATAAGCAGTTGCGCTATAAGCTTATTAATGTGGTCAGGCTGGTCTTCCTAATCCCTCACTCTTTTACATTAGATAACAGACTGCGAATAAATGCTGTCACCTTTTCCACTTCAAATCCCAGACATCTCTCTTTGTGTCTGCTCAATAATCATTGTTCTGAGTGCGGGAGTTGATTGGTGCCGTCTGTTTCCTTTGTGTTTTTACAGTGAGAAGGCAAAAGTGCTTTACAGAGATGAAGCACAGATACTTTGCAAACAGTGTTCTGTTTCTGCGGTCACACACTCCAGAAAGAAACCTGTCTTGCCACGGCTGTTAGACCATGCTAGCTCTGTATGACAAATGGGTCAGAAATGTTTAGTAAGCACTTTCACTGTGTGTTTCTGTCTCACTGCAAAGCAGAGGCTACACAGACAGACAGACAGACGAGTCCCACTTTTACTGAAGCTCTTATTTCTCTGCTATATCTTTACATAATATGTTCCTTGTTGCTCACAAAAGGTTAATATATGCCTGTGTAATACTCTGCTACTTGCTGAATAGCAGAGCTCACAAGGCAGCCACACAGAGTCTGAAGGTGCAACAGGTTGACCTCTTTTACGTCGGCGTGTGCCTCCATGCACATTTTCTCTTAAAGTGTTTCATGTAATGACAGGCTGCTAAGATTTTTTGTACTAACGATTATCCCTGGCCTTTCTCTTCCACAGCTCCCATCAACCCTCACCTGAGTAAGTAATGTGCACCTCACTTAGCATGTCTCATCAGACAGAGTGCTCCTTCTGACACAACACCGGCTGTGAAAACAGTGGGGATACTCCAAGTAATTGTCTCGTCTATAGAGAGCCGACTTAAATAATCAGTATTGAACTGGAAGATGTTTTTAAACGACTCTAAAACAGGAGTAAATGAGCAATGATTGAGCAAGGCTTGCCTTTAGAAAAGGGTAGGCTTGCGTCAGGATATTTGACATTGTGCATTTTGGACACGGCGTTTGCATGAGATGTTGGATGTCGTTTGGTGTATCTGTGTGTGTGTGTGTGGGTGTGTGTGTTTCTGGGCGCATGAGTTTATTTGCACCTTCTGTGCTCTGTGAGCATTAATTATGCATGCATTTGTGCCATAGCTGTTTATATTCTTTAATGTTTAGCTTCATTTATGACGCATTGTTTCATTGTTGAAACTTTACAAATTCACATTATTCATGCCTTGAGAATCCAGACTTAATCATTGCTTGCTGTGCGGCAGTGTGCTGCCTTGTATCGTGGTTTATTTATTTTTATAGATAGGGACGTTAATGTCTAGCACCAGGAGCTAGACCTCCATTTAAATCTGCATGCTCATGAGGAGAAGAGTCAAGAGTGCCTCAAACGCGGCCCCTTGCTGCACTTTTCCCTCTCCACCACCTCTTCTTCTCTCGCTCCAGCTCATTCTCTCGCTCTCTCTCTGCCTCGCAGCATCACTGCCCTCTTCCATCCCCCGGCCCATCCACCCACACCACACCTCTACGTCTGTGTTACCTCCATTACCTGAGTAAAAGCTGCAGATCCCGCTCCTCTCAAGGTCACCACTCCAAACTGCTCCCAGCTACGTTTTAATAAATCAATGAATATTTATCAGAGCACATGCCTGCGTCCTGAATCTAAATGCTGTGTTTTTTGCTATCTCTTTGAGGACACCGCTTAGCACCGCCAAGTCCTCTGGTCAGGTGCTTTTTGCATCGTTTGGTTTTTTTTTTCTCTCTTCTTTTTGACAGAGTCGATCCAGCCACTACCCCTTCATTAAATTGAGTGCATGGGGATTTGCACTCATCATCACAGTCTATTCACTTATACATTCCCTTTCATGTGACCAATAACAACGTCGTTCCACCCTCATTCAGTCATTCCACTTGTATTGAACTTGTTGTCACGGGTGGGGGGACTTAATATCTTCACCTGCACACCTACGACAGAGAAGATGGAAGCTGGTAGAAAAGGCGGTTGTCGGGTTTAAAGAAGTCTCACTGGTCAGAGGATATGAAACATTGGAGAACAATCACCCCATTTTTCTTTTAAACCTGTTAAAAAGGGGGGATGTCGGGGATTGTTCAAAATCACAAGAGGCTCACCTGATTCAGATAAAAGTTTTCTACTGTACCTGTGCCAAACCTCACAAAATTATGTTTTAACAGGAGATTTATATTAAGTTTGAAATTATTTACTGTGCTGTGGCTGCGTTTATTGAATGTCATCCATCATGCTTCGGTAGTGGGCTGTCTGATAGTCGCACACACAAACCGCCTTTGGGTGTTTCTTCAGTGGAGCACTCTGTCTTCATAGACTCTGGTTAAGTAGAAAACAGAACTGCATGTCGTAGTCAAGAAAAAAAGAAAAACACATTCAATGGCACCTCCCTCACAGTCAGTGAGAGGTCACATCTTAATATAGAAATTCTTTTCACCAGATTGCATGATGTAATTAGGACTCGGGTTGGTCTATGTATCCCCCCGAGACACATGCACACACGCACACATGCCGCAGGAAATCTCATAGATATACAGTAGGTGTCGCACTACTCAAGACATAGCAGTGTACTATAACTTCTCACTCTTCTGAAACGACGTGCTCTGTCATTCACCAGGAGAGTTCCACTGCAGCTTTGAGGAGGAGCCCATCTGCATGTTCACCCAGGACAAGAATGATGATTTTGACTGGACGCGACACAGTGCAGCCACCCGCGACACCAAGTATACACCCAACACTGGCCCTAGTGGTGATCACAGTGGCTCCAAGCAAGGTAAGGAGCTCAAACTTCCACCCTTGACATGTCCAAGCAGCGACTAGCCAATCATTGCTTATCCCTAGTAAAAGTATTGCATATTTGTTTTAGCTAGTGGCTGAGTCTGCTTCTTTTTTTATTAATGGAGGAGATGATTCTCATTGTCTTACTTTGCTAATTTGATGGCCTGCCCTTGAGAGAGAAATTGATAAATAATTAACCTCTAAAGAAATATTCAAGGCGTGTAGTAATTGCAACTGGCAGGTTGAGTTGTCCCACATCACGCACATTCCATGATTTTTTTTCTTTGACAAAATACGTCATTGATTAAATGTCAGTGAAGCTGTCTTTAGTTGAAATGACCCATCAATTGGAGTTAAGGCAAGGCAAGTTTATTTATATAGCACAATTCAACAACAAGGTGATTCAAAGTGCTTTACAGAGACATTAGAAACAAAAACAAAAAAAATCATGATTTAAATTTGATTAAAACAAGCTAACTAACTACAGTAACTAACTAACAAACAAAACAGTATATAAAATCAAAAATCAAAACAGATAAAATCAGGACAGTGGATAAAATCAGTAGTTAAAATGTAAGTTTTGAAATTTAAGCTTAAGTGCGGATTTGGTGCTTTATTTAAATGAAGCTGAGAACAGGTGAGTCTTCAACCTGGATTTAAATAAACTGAGTGTTTCAGCTGATCTGAGGCTTTCTGGGAGTTTGTTCCAGATATAAGGAGCATAAAAGCTGAATGCAGCTTCTCAGTGTCTGGTTCTGACTCTGGGAACTGATAAAAGACCAAAATGGTAAATGGCCTGTATTTATATAGCGCTTTTCTAGTCCCTAAGGACCCCAAAGCGCTTTACATATCCAGTCATCCACCCATTCACACACACATTCACACACTGGTGATGGCAAGCTACATTGTAGCCACAGCCACCCTGGGGCGCACTGACAGAGGCGAGGCTGCCGGACACTGGCGCCACCCTCTGACCACCACCAGTAGGCAACAGGTGAAGTGTCTTGCCCAAGGACACAACGACCGAGACTGTCCAAGCCGGGGCTCGAACCGGCAACCTTCCGAGAGAACTGGAGAACTCCGGAAATCGACACACGTGCGCACAATCCTTATTGCCAGTTGTTACACTCAGGGTGGCTGGTTGGAAGTTTTTAACACATCGCCCAAGCCAAGTGGTCTTTGTTATCTCCTGAAAAACACAAGGAAAAGATAATAATCACAATAAATGGATGAATCGGTGCATTTTAAAAGGCCCCAAATACATAAACTGTAAAACAGCGCGTCGCTGTTTTTAATGGCCTGTTGTTTAGCACAATCTGCCTGTGCGTTAGCCCTCCCTAGAGGTCAGACAAAATATCAATGAGGCGGTACATTGTATTGGCTTCCTTTTGCGATATAATATCAATGCAGTGGAAAGAAATATTGATAGTTTTATTAAAACATAAAATGCAGGCATTGTGACCCTGTCCCCACCAATTCAATTAGCAGAGTAATTATGTCATTACTCCTCCATATCAAGAGGGAGCAATGTGAACATAAGTGATCTAAGTTGCTTTGAAAAAGAAAAAAAATCGTAGGGAAAAAATGGTGGTAAGTTAACACCCTAGTGAATACATACATGCGTTTTTTGTTTTGTTTTTTGGGAGGGGTTGGGTCCATTCGGAGCATATTTTTTACCTTCAGTTATAGAGATGTGGTGATATATCATAGATGAGCTTACAATGTATATTGATCGCCACGTTGCTGTAATGCAATCGGGGTCATTATCATGTATGATAAGAGTGTCTTTGCCAAGAACTCATTGTTTCTCTTCTCTGAATAAATGTTACAGGCTACAATTACAGTGGACACTGTAGCAAAAACCTCTATGCATTGATAAAAATATTGCAGAGTATAACACAAATCGTGACCAACCTTAACATTCACTAACCAGTGGGCAAGTAATTTCATAATATTTCTCATTAGATGCTCTATTATGTTCCTCTCATACAGATCTAACTCCCAGTATGTTACATATGGATCTTTGTATGCGTGCAATCATATTTAAAGTTTATTTGCCTGTTTTTTTTTTTTCAAACCTGCTGCATTAATCTCGTGAAGCCGGGTAGGTTTGATGGCTAAAATTAACCAAGCAAAGGTAGAAAGGGAGTAAAGGCAAAACGAATCAGCAAGTAATTAAAAAAAAACAAATTATGAGAAAGATGCAACAGCTGTGAAACCTGTGACTTAAGCCACTGCCACACTTCTAATAAGTCTTTTCTGCTTTTTTAAATTAGACCATCAGCTCTTGGCAGTTTGTATTACCACACCTATTGGTTTAAGATCTAATCCGAAGAACAGCCGTCTCTTCTGATAAAACGGGAGTATTTGACACGAGAGGATGAGAAGGCACTGAAAGATCAGACCACAGTTTATGAAAATGTAGAACCCCTTTTATTTTGTTCTCATAACTCTGGTGTCCGCATGTGTGTTTTTATCCATTTCAAGGTTTCTACATGTACATCGAGACGTCAAGACCGCGCAAGGAAGGAGACCAAGCACGGCTTATAAGTCCATTTTTCAACGTAGCACCTAAAAACCCTTATGGTATCACCAATCCACCTGCCTACTGCTTTGGCTTCTTCTACCACATGTATGGGAAACACATAGGTAAGAATGATTGCCTTCATTTAAAACCACTGCTTAATTTCTTAAACAATTCTACAGTCTATCACTGCTCCCCGTTTTTGCTTGATAAAGCAGCAAAACCAGCTTTGAGTGGATTTCAAGTTGCTTTGGCAGTTCTCTGCTGTATAAAGGAGTTGCTTTCTTATTCTCGTGGAACTAAGCACAGTCAGTAAGGCAACACCACATGAAATTTTATTTCTAAAAGAGTACATCATCAAGCATCTGTCGGACATACCGCTGGCATTATTTATGATGAGGTTCTTGGTTTTGGTGTCCAGCAGATGTGTATTTCACTGGAGTTTTTTCTTTCTTTTTGTGAAGGACTTCTTGTTTGTGAGAGAGGAAACGCAGTAGTCACGGCCAAACAAAAAAGAAAGCAGCACTTTTTCCTCTAAGCAACAGAATTGCAGTCATTTCCTGAGAGTTTCTCCCAGTGGTGTGTTTGGTGTGGAGCTTTGCGCTTTCTTTCCAAAAAATTCTAAGTGTAGCTGTCAGATGTTTCAAGTAAAAGATGTCTCCTTTTTGCAACACACTCCTTCCAAAGGTGTGCGCACAGATTCTGGGTGTTAGCCCTCACATTCATCTCACAATGTAGATAACAACCCTGCATGGCCCATTTGAAGATGGCGGAGCGACTGAAGGAGCACTCTGTGGCTTACATCTGACTCTCTTCACCAGAGACCCAATCAGCCAACCACAAGCACTCCTGCTTTGAATGTGTGCTGTTTGTACGCTCAGTGCATTTAGGAGTTTTGCTCTAGCACAAAAATAGCAGTTTATGCACCGTTGAAGCCCTCCAGGGTTTCTCTGTCCCAACCTAACTCCCTATCATCAGCTACTACACACCTTTATAAGGCGAAAAAGGTCACCAGTGGACGTGGGTCATCTTGTGTCTTTTTTAAGGCACCGGTACTAGTGTTGATGCAGAACCAGCTTTGCTTTTCATTGCATGACTTAATTCTTATTTTTGTGGAAAGAAGATCACGGTGGGCAGAATATGGAAATAGTCTATTCGCCCAGAAAATTCTTAATGGTCCAGTTTAGGAGCCAGAGCCATGTCAGTGAGAAACAGGCACTGTTAGCATATGAGCTGAAGTGATAAAGGAATAGGATTAAAAAACAATGAATCTAAATGACAGCAAGATCTGCAGTCATGTGAAAATGAGAGTTTTCAAAGCCATGTGAGCAGTCTGTGAAAAACTAAGAGCTCTCTGTGACTCGGTAGCTTGTAGAACCACTTTTAACAGCAATAACTTGAAGTAATCTTTCCTGTATGATGTTGTCAGTCTCTCACATCGTTGTGAAAGAATTGTAGCCCACTCTTTCTTTTTATAACATTGCTTCAATTCATTGTGATTCGTGGGTCAGTCCATTGATGGTAAGGTCAAATATCTCCACTTTTGTTCAATGGACTTGGTTCCAGAAGTCTTCTGAGGGCTTTTTTGTTTGTTTGTTGTTGTTGTTTTGTAGATGCTAATCTGTGAATCTATAGCCTGCAGCCATGTTATTTTGAGGAAAGAAGATGCTTTGTCCTGGCAGCCCTTCCAAACAAGCCGTACTTGTTTAGTCTTTTTCTAATTGTATTGTCATGAACTTTAGCGTTTATTGTGCTAAATGAGGCCTGTAGAGTGAGCATTGCACAGTCTGACCTTGTGGTGGATTCTCTTGGATATCAACTCCTGGGAAGATTGTGACATTTTGTTAACACTCACCTAAAAGCCTGAAAACTGCCAAAATGTTCATTTAATCAAATGCATTTGATTAGCAGCATCTTTCTGCGTTGTACTGCCTTGATTCCTGTGGAAAACAGTAAGGGTGTACTTGTTTTTCACAAGACTGCATAGAGTCCTGTGGAAAAAACATGTTTTCACATGATTGCACATGTACCAAAAACATGACAGAATTGTAGGCACAGTATCTCAGAGGAAACAGTCAGCGTACTTTGTGCTTCTAAAAATATTCATATTCAATATCAAATATAAAACTTTTTAACCACACAAGTTCTTCATGTGAGATAACTAAAACTGATGTCTTCGACTCATTATTTATGTGTTCTCATTTTGGTTTCAGGCCATTTAAGTGAAATTCTAGTGACACCAAACCAGAGGGAAATAACCCGCAGAGATAGGCAGCTAAAAAAATAGTATTTCACTGAAATATATTTTAGTACAGAAAAAAGGATATTTAAAAATAGATAAAGTATAGAAAGAAAAATCAATCAGTGACAGTAAAAAATGCCAAGAGAGGAATTTCAAGAGGAATTCAGCAAACTGTGAAACTGCTACAGGCCAGCAGCTCACCTCCCCTCTCTTTTTGACATTTATAGTCAGCATTTGACTTCAATTACTTCAGGATCCTAGAAAGACATTGATGGTCTCCACACTCCAACTTCTGCAGCTTCTTTTTTCACCTTTTAATAACCTGACTTGGCTCTTCAGCGTCACATATCTTACTCCAACTTCTATTTTGTTTCCTTTGAAGTCTGTTTTGTTCTAAACTCTGAGACAGGGACCTGAGTGCAGGACTTTGTAAAGTTTGTAAGTAGTAATAAAACGCAACCCTTTATCAAGGCCTCAGTGACACAGGACTAGAGACCAGTCACTGGTCCCCCTGGTAACCGCTAGTGGTGGGCGGCTCAATCCAAATATCGATTGTATCGATACCAAGTCGGCATCGGTATCGGATCGATACTAGCCTGGTGAGATCGATTCTTTACTTTAAGTTCTGCTCTTGTTTGCGATGCTGTGCTTTCGGCAAAGATGAAACAGCCAGGTTGCCCGACTCGCCGCTCCTGTGTCAGCGCAGAGCAGGCACACTTTGCTCCCCCTTGTGTTTAAGTCTTGCGTTGTCACGTGACTTAGACGCTTTGGGGATTGTTAAGTTGTTTACATATTATATTTTCACCAGTTCTTTAGAATTTCAATTGTAATTTTTGTATTATAGTTTCTCAGCAGTACTTGTTTTAACTTATTTACTGATTTGTGTGCACTTTTTATTTAAGATTTTTCTTGAAAAAAAAAAACTTGATAACTAAACCACCACGACAGACCCGGTGGCATTTTCATGCTTCGCAACATCATTTATTCTTACAATAATCACACCGTTGCTATAACAGTACATTCATCAACTGCAGCTCTCCAGCTGCCAGCCGTACACATCACCACCAACAACAGCAACACAAGCAGAGCACAGGTTTTAAGCCAGCGAGGCGTGATTTTAGATGTGGTGCAGGTGAGTCCATATCACCTGCAGCGGCATCGCAGACCAGCCACAATAATAAAGCATTTTCTATTTAATTATAAACTTTGTCCTAATTATGTCCTGGGTTTCAACTATTTAATAATAAAAACACTTAAGGTCATGAAAATTAATTAAGATTTAGCAATTCAATGACGCATCCACCTTATTTATTAAAAAGTATCGCTATCAATATCGGCGATACTGACACGTATTTAATGGGAATCGGATCGATACCAAAATATGCAGTATTGCACACCACTAGTAACCACTGGTTACAAAGACAAAAATTCCCTGGATAAAATCAGTCACAAAGAACTGCACTGAAAATCTACTTGTGATTTTTGTAGCCATTAGCAGACAGCTGTGGTTACCAGCTACCGGTTTGCATGGAACACACTGACTTGTCTGCAAAATCCAACACTGACTGCTCTTTAGTCCTGCACGCCTGGGGCTTTAGCAGTTGATTTCACAGCGACTGCCAGCAATCTCCAGCAGCTAACCGCAACCAAACTGGGAGTACTCATTTCCCCCCGGCAGCTTGGGGTCTCCTTAAATGAACGCAAATTCAAGTGCTGACATCTACAATGAGCTCTCCTTGTTTAACCACTGTTAGACACAAATGTCATTGTGAATAGTTTCTTTCAATTTTTGTAAGCTCACGAATGGATATCAAAGGTAATTTTAATTGGAATGCTGTGTAAAATGTAAAAATGCAGATCTCATAAATCCATATTTTATTCATTCAGAGAGTATATAAAATGTTTAAACTGAGACATTTTACTGTTTCATGAAAAACATAGCCCATTTGGAATTTGATGGCAGCAACATATCGTAAAAAAGTTGGGACGGGGTCAACAAAAGGCTGGAAAAGTGAAAAGAAACAGCTTGAGCAACTTTTTGCAACTAGTTAGGTTAGGTAGCAACGCAACGCATCAGCAACATGTAAAAGTGTTTTAAAAAAGTGCATCTAAGAGAGGCATCGTTTCTCAGAAGTAAAGAGGGGCAGAAAGTTTCTTTCAGAATAATGTTCCTCAACATAAAATAGCAAAGATTTTAAATATCTCATACACAGTACATCATATCAGAAAAGATTCACTTGCACTCAGCAATTTTGCGTGTAAGTGACACAGTTAAAAGTCAACACTGGATGCCCCTGATCTCTGGGCTCTCTCTGCGTGGGCTCAGGAACACTTCCACAAATCATTTTCTGTGAGCACAGCTCACCTTGCCGTCTACAAATGCAGGTTAAGAAGAAGCCAAATGATGACATGATCCAGAAACACAATTTTAAATCTCTTTTTAAATGGACCAAGGCCATACTGTGGTCAGACAAATTGAAATTCTTTTTGGAGAACATGGACACCGCATGCTCTGGACTAAAGAGTAAAGGGACTGTTATCAGTTCAGAACTCTCTATCTCAGATGGTATGTGGGTGCATTACGGACTATGGAAAAGCCAGTTGCACATCTGGAAAGCCACCATGCCCAAAGATATACACTGGTTTTAGAGTAGCATATGCTGCAATGTCTTTTTCAATGAAAACCTGCCAAAATGAGTTATTATTTTTCTTAAAATATCACATTTTCTCAGTTCAAACATCTGATTTGTTAAAGATGTGGGTTTATTAGATTTGCAAATCATTGCATTCTGTTTTTATTTACATTATATTGTGAGACACTTTATATGAGTGATTTAGTTCATGGTTAGTTTATACATACTGACTAAATAATTTATTTGTATAATCTTAAGTTTTTATCTACATCCACAAATCCACCTTTGACTAAGGAGCATATCCATCCCATTAACTTATTTCCATTTTGTGTTTGGAGCTAACAATTGGAATTTCTGTAATGGACTTACATGAAAATAAATTAGCAACAGGTAGCCGAGATAACAGGACGAAAGGCAGAAATAGGAAATGCAGATACTAACAAAGCGTAAACATGAGCACCGTGCCTGTAAAATGCTAATTCTAAAACATGGAGAACAATATCTTTAATTAAGCAAAACATGCTGAGAGAGGTTAGTCATTAAGTATTACACTGGACTTGATAACATGGCTTGCATATGCTCTGAAATTTTGGCTCCATTCCGGGTGTCCTCAGGGGAGAGCTAGAGTGGAAGTGTCTAGGCAGGTGGGCCAGACCAAACATCTGGAGAGGAGGAGGCGAGGGAGGTGGAGAGAATATAAGGGTAGAGGTGTTGGAGGGCGACTCAGCAGGGAGATGAGAGCTCCTCCGGCTCCCCGCTGAGGTTGAGTAGGCCGTGACATTTCCAATTTGCTCAAATTGATCGCCAGCCAGACCCTCTCTTCTCCTGCCCTCCCCGTCTGTGGTGAGGCCCATGCTCAGACTGTGGCGTGTTATGATGAATGGGCTAAATGTCAAGGACTTGAAACCCAGCTCAGATCCTCCATGGCGGCGCTTCATTTGGTATTCTGCCTCTCCGTCCGTGAGAAACATTTGCCCCAAGCTCAGGAATGTTGGTTTGTGATATTTTCTTCCCAGAGGAGTAAATGCTTATGACAAATTGCCCAAATAATATATGCATTTCATATTTTCTGTTATCTGGGGGAATTTTGGCATTTTAAATAATTGAGAGCTTCTTCTTCTTTTTCTTTTTTGCACTTAAAGCTGTGGCTTAAAAAACCAGCCGGTGAGGCAAAGCTCCATCTTGAAATTTGAAGATTTCGGTACTGTTTGGCACGGTGCCGTTGACGTGAGTCACAGTCAGGCTGTGGCACGGTATCCCTGAAGGCCAGAATCAGTCGATAAAGAGTCATGCCTACGCACTGATGTGAACAGTGGCTCAGGCTCAAAGAAACTCCTCCATAGTTAGCTAGCGGGTGGATACCTGAGACAAGGTCACACTTAATTACTGAAGCGCACATCAAAGTTTGCCTTTGGAGGCCATGTCGCATTTGTTTATAGGATTAAGTCTCGAGCAAAGCACACCAACCAAGCGCGCGTTAAGCCTGACCTTCTGAGAAGCAACTGAGTCATCTTTTCATTAGCAAGGAGGGTGGTACAGCACCTCAATCCACCTCTCTACCATCCTCACTGTATAATTGCAAAAATTTCCAGGAGCTGTTCTTCACTGTTCACCAGACTCACATCTTTCTCTTCTCAGATCTTTTTAAATTTCACAAGTGTCTGCCAAAGGTATTCCTTTAAAAAAAAAAAAAAGTACTCCAAAGAATATACAGCATATGCCTTTGCTCAGGATGTGATGACACTGACATAACCACCTACATCGCTATGAGTTCAAAGAAAATGTAAGCCAGTTAGCTCAGCAAGAATCCTCCTACATCCTAAACACTTCCACAGGAGATGAAACCGCGGGTCATGTTCTGTACAAGAGCTCATCTCTCAATGGAGATTGTGCTGTCGGGGGGGGGGGAGTGTATACCGTGCTGATGAGAGAGTGTGAACAGCGTAGCTTTCCCTCTTCTTCTTTTTTTTTACCTATCCAGGGTGGGGGCTTACCAGTAATGAGGCATCTAGCTGAAGCAAAGATGCATCAAATGAAAGTTTGCCTCACTGGTTGAGTCAACGCAAAGGTGCTGCTTCCCATATTTGTGAAATCCACTTGACTTCAGAGCACTGCTCGCACTGAGCTTTGCTGTGGTGTCAGTGCTAACCTGATTTGAGTCTTTGGATGCTGCTCCTGTTAGCCCACTGCAAAAAAGATGATGTTCTCTCTCATACATGCACTCCCTGTTCCAGCATGGCAAATTAGAAATACCACAAAAACACACACACACACACACACACACACACACACACACACACACACACACACACACACACACACACACACACACACACACACACACACACACACACAATTGATATGTTTGTAAAGGAGGGAAAAGTGGTTGCACTCAGTGTCATCATCTGACAGTTTTATATCAAAGCCTGGGGCTAGACAAGAGACCTCACTGAGGGTAGTCTTTAATGCAGACTTGGTATATAGTCTGTTCTGTCTCAGTAAGACCCAGTACATCTGTGTTATTGTTAACTGATATAGGAATTCTGCTGAAATAGATCTGTCATGTTGTGTTTTGTAATATAGAGCTGGCAGTGACACTCAGTGGATTATTTTCTGTAGCTTTAGTGGAAATCCAGCTGAGCTGAAAAAGAAAACTAAACTTGGCAGAAATAGTTTGAAACTAATGATAAACTCAGAAGAACTGCCCTCTAGAGGGAAAGTATTTCCATTTATCGAGAAATTCTCATCACACGTTGCCCTTTAGTGATAATTAATTTGGACCATCATGAGCGAGAGAATAATTTATCTTTGCATGCAGACACTTAATAGATGTATCAATTCATATAACCTGAGTTTAACCTTTGCTACTGCTTGGCTCTGCTTCGTATTCAGAAGAATACATAAATCTGAAATGCGGGATACACAGGTGAATATTAGATCAGAAGCCCAATTTTATTTGGGATTAATCTGGAACAGATTACTACGGAGTTCTTTAATGTACATGGTCAGGTGGTGTATAATATAGACCCACTTAGAAAAAAGGCAGCAGCTTTTTTTTGTCGTAAAATAGATTTTTTAAGAGTTTTGATTGAGATATCTGGCTTTCATCCTTTCCTTGACCCAGAGCAGTCTGCTTGTCATTGCACGATGCTGCTGTGAACCATGGTATTGCATGGTAGCATTGTGCAACGGGGTATTTCATCTTTATTCTCAGTCTTTTAAATGCCATTTGACAGTTTCCAAGAGTGCTTTCATTTACTTTTTAATCAAGACTTCTTCCCTTCTTCTCTGTGCACTGCTTCTGAGTTAGTTGTCCTACTGGCTGGTTCTCTCATCTCTTCACAGATCTTTTGACCACTTAGCTGCAGTTCCTGGGAACATCCCCGATTAAGACCCTTTGCAGTTTGGCTGGTCAACCAACTGATTGTCCAGCCAAACATTGTCAGCTTTGTGAGGTCAACAGAGACTTCATGGACCTCATGTCTTGGTTTTAGTTCTCACATGCAGTGTGACTTCTGGGAGCCTTTGATTGTTTTATGTCCAATCAAATCAGTTCATCACAGGTGGACTGCATATTTTATTCTTTTTAAAATGAATAAAAACGTTAAGATGTCTGATTACTTTTTGAAGGAATTGTACATGAAGTACAACAGTGGTTGGTGCTGACAAATGTTCCTATTTTGGCATATTGTAATTCAAATGATCTTACAAGGAACTATACTCTTGAACCCCTGACAGCGTGTCAGACTTTACTAAATCAAGCCTGTGACAGCAGTCTTTGCCTTGTAACGGATCTTTTCATATCAGATCACTTTAGAACAATAAAGCACTGTAAGGAGCAGAAAAAGCAACCCAGTATCCTGGCAAAACGTGTAATAGACATGCCGGTCCACCGTGTCCATTCAACGCTTTGCCGTGATATTGGGTTTAAAAAAGGCTGCATAGCACGGTAAAACCAAGTGTGGTAATATGTCCAACAAAGGACTGTCACCTGGTGAAAATGAAGAATTCAATAGTCAATATAAAGTTGAAAAGGTATTTAAAGCAGATGTACTTACCTGTAACTGTGGCTTAAAGAAGGGCAGCTATTGGAAGACGGCTCTCTGTTTTTGGAATTCTGCTATTTTTCTATTTTTTTCCATTTCTTTTCTGCCTGCTGCTCCTTAAATTTTAAACTTTGCAGAACGTATACCCTATCGAATGTCTCTGCAAAAGCATACATATATTTGTTACTCCAACATAAACATATGGGATTCACCCTCCACTTGCACACCCTAATTGTCCCCTCACATGGATTTCATGTACTGCTGAGAGGTGGCTACAATCGACCAGTTACCTTAATTTCTAATGACCTACTTAAATTAAATAATAGTGAGTTGTCATATGGGGCATAATATAGAGGAAGTAGTTTAAATGTAGGACAAAAGGAGTTAGCACTATAAAATGAAAACATATAATGATTATTAAGTCGTAATTCCAAGATATGAATACTTTCTTTTGAGCCATTAGAAAATGTTTTGGCAACAGTCCAACTGTCTCTCTCCTCAATGCAGGAACGCTAAATGCATTCCTAAAGCAAAAGGGTCAAACGGCTTCAGAAGGCCTCGTGTGGTCGCTAAGTGGCAATCAAGGTGACCGCTGGAAGCAGGCCAAAGTAAGCATCCACCCAACATCGTCTTTCCAGGTGAGCCTAAAAAACTTTCATTCAATTTGCAGTAGCGTTTCCCTCGGTGCCCTCTATTTTCTTCTTTGCCTGTGTTTGTGTGGTATTGGTTTCCCTGGGGGCTAAACACTGATGTAGCTGTGAGAAGTAGCCGGCATTCCCACAAAATGTCTGGTATGACGCTCATTTCCATCAGGAAGCCTGAACTTTGTGAGTGGATGATGGAAAGCTGCAGAACTTCCATCATTTTTACAGCTTTAGTTGTAAAATAGGTAACTTTAGTTGCAGCTTCCAACAGTCTTGGTTTTAAATTTTGTGACATTATAAGCAAATACTTGCCACCTGCTGTTGTGTTTTTTAAGGGTTTTTTTCCCAGGTGTAATTTAGCTAAATTACACTGTGCACTGACTCAGTCTTTATCTTACTGCAGTTCAAATTTCCCTTTTTTTCCTGTTCTTTATTTTTGTTGGTTTTTTGGTCTCTCAAGATTCAATATAATGACTTGTGCTACTCTCTGTAGGTCGTACTTCAAGGGATTCGGGGACCAGGCATTGAAGGAGACATTGCTATTGATGATATCACGCTGGAGGAAGGGGAGTGTCGAGACCCGCCGCCCAGTGAGTAGCACCACGCATCCGCCTCCTCCATCCTCTCCTCTGTCCCTCTTATCTAAGTCCCAGGTACTCTCTCTCTACCTCACCGGACAAGGTTCAGATTTATGAGAGAGGATCTAATCTTAGACAGCTGGCAGCATAAAACGACCATCTCATGGGGAAAGCATGGTTGCCATGGCAACAGGGTGTGTAATCACATGAATGATAGCCGCGCTGGCTGAGTGGAGTACTGTAATTGCGCTGCTGGAACAAACAGAAGGTAAAAAACAGAAAACAGGACACGGAAAATGGCCTGCAATTGACAGGGCATTATTGGTTGGCAGACAAATACAGTTTCCTTGATTTAATTCCCGTTATTTATTCTGCAGGAATTATTTCCAAAAGCCGTTCAGACTTAGACATCTCTTTAACATGCCATAAATGAATCAAGATAATCTGTTTTCATTTTTCACGTCCGTGGTGGAAAATAACTGCCCATCTAACGGCAATCAGAGACAGTGCTCTCGGTCCGCAAGATGCATTGTTTTTGTTGCTGCGAGTTTGTTATTGTATAGGTTATTTTTCATTTGGGTGCATTATGATTCAAAGCGACAGCATTAATTCATTTTGGAAGTAAAGGAGTAGTCGCCCGGGCTGAGGACAGAGTAATGTTATGAATTATGCAATTCAATCTCACGCAATGAATCTTACATGATTCGGCGTGATGTGAGAGGGGGAAACTGAGCAAGATGTCGTGAGGAATGATGAGAGATGACTTCTGACTGATTTTCCAGCTCAGAAAGAAAAATGCTACATTGTGTCTGTTTTTAGGATTTGTTCAAAGAAGTTAGTAGCAAACATATGGGAGAAAACGTATATTTGCTTTCTTGCACAGCAGGAGATCCAGCTTTACCATTTATCCAGCTATTGTGGGCAGGGTGTTCTGGAGCCACCCAGCTTACTTTAGGAAAGACATGGGATACACCTGTGATAGTACTGAATCCCTCACAGTCATCTTCATTTGTGGTTAGGAGTTTACATACACATGAATGTAATTTTAATTTGGGGCTTTTAATTTGGGGCTTCTTGTCCCTTGCCACGTTGCACCTCGACCAAACACTTTTAGAAGCCATCAACAAGCTTCTGGTATAATTCTGCTTGGATATTTGACCACCTATTTTAGCATAATTAGTAGAGTTCATTTAAATTAGTTGGTTTGTGGGCACAGACCTCGCTTTTAAGCATAGTCCTCAAATTTTGACTAGTGTTGAGGTCGGGGTTTTGGAAAGGCTATTTCAGAAGCTTAATGGGCCCTTTCCAAACAACTGCGCATAATCAGTTTGAACAATTATACATAAGTACAAGACCCAAAGTGTGATTCTGAGATGATAGGAAATTGGTTAGGATGTTAACGAACAACCCAGGAACCACCAATGCTCAAGCCCGCCATGAAGTGGAAACTGCACTAAGTTGATAAAATAATAAACTACCTCCAAATGGTCCTAAACACATATCAAAATTGGTTTTGGAATGGATAAAGCAGGCTAACATCAAACTTCTTGAATGTAGATTATGCTTAAAAGCCAGGACTGTGCCAGGAAACCACACAATTTAAAAGGATCTTGCAAATCCCGCCAAGAAGAACGCTCAGATATCCAACCAGAATCACGCTGGAAGCTTGTTGCTGTCTAATGAAGTGTCTCACCAAAGTGCAAATTGCTAGTCCAAAGTGGTGGTCTACGTATGTGTATATATAATTTGGACCCTGTGTAGATTAGAGAAAATTCAAAATCATTTAAAACTTGTGCATCCAGTTCTTGTTTTTCAGTAATTAAAGATGTATGCTGTCTAATCATTTTAAAGAAATCATTAAAAGCCCATAATTACCATGACATTCATCCCCATGGTGAGTGTATTTAAACTTCTGACCTCAGCTGTATGTAGTGAATTTAATATCACCATTTAACCTAAAGCCCAGAACAGAAACAGAACAAAAACATCGCACAAACACAATGCTGAGCACTGCAGCCTCATGCACAGATGTTAGATAAGAGCATTAATTTGACTTTTACGTCTGCACACCGAATCTTCAGATCTTTAAGCTGAACTGACCAATTGTTGTGGTTACCGAGCAACTCATTAGCTTTAAGCAGCAGAGCTCTTTGCTGGTAACAGCCCATTATTTACTAGTTAAAAGCTCATTAAAAGATAGTGAAAGCCACAGGGATAATCATGATGTTATAGCTCTTTCATGACTGCTGAGTTAGTAATATTTCTGTATGCATAGTCTTGTATTTGGCTAAATGGAAGAGCTTTAGTATTCAACACACTCAACATATTTCTGAAGTGAATCAGCATGCTACAGATGGATAAAGCCATATTAAATAGTATGAGTAATAAAATCAGTATTCCCTTCACCACTTATCTTCCCATGTTTGTATTGAAATGTTTGCTTATTTCTCCCCCCCCCATTTAGATCTCAGCGCCAAGGCTCTGTCCACATCCTGCCATATATGGCTGCTATGTGTCACCTTGGTGCTGACCCTCCTGGAAGGTCAAAGGTGACCCATTTCTCCATCATCTCAGAGGCAAATATTCAGAGCCGCCGTCTGTGAGCTGTACCCTCAACATCCAATCACCAAAGATTCATGCATCCTGAAAGCAGCGGGGTCCCCCCATGGACTGCAGACCACAGAAAGGCCGCAGTTATTAAATGAGCAAGAGAGAAAAAATAAGTGATTAAAAAGTTACACAAAAAGTAAATAAAGAAGATGCGCTACATTTTTTTTAAAGAGACCTCTTTTACAGAAAAACACCCGCTGACGCAGAACTCTGGACGTCTTTACGAGCACAAAGGCAGGTCGGCGACGAATGAGCCCGGACCGGCGGAGGAGATCACAAGCATCGTGGGAGGGTAGTTTGTAAAGCACAAGAACCATTTCATGAGGCGCTGGAAAGCTTCCTTCGACGACGGAAGGAAATACAGACACTGCTGACTTTTTGAATATGAAGTAACATTTCCCTGCTTATCAATACATTCAATCAGACCTTTCTCTGTGTATCTTTATCTCCATTTTCTTGCACCAGATGCCAATCCCCGACACTTGTTTTTCACTTTAGCCCAGCCTCGTGTCATTCTTTGGCATTTCTTTATCTGCTCGGTGCTGTACTGTAGAAAAACAAGGACTCCGACAACATTTAGTTCTGTCTGCTTACTCCCCTGTAGCTGCCTACGTATCTTTTAACACTGTGCTCACGAGTCCAAGTGGCCAACTGACGGTATGGTGGCAGAACAATAAGAGCAGAAGGCTCAGCAGAGGTGTAGACAGGTGGACTGGAAGGCAGAGAGACGTTCGAGCTTAAAAATGAGAAGGAGACAAAGCAGAGGAGGGAGAGGAAAAACAGGCAGAGAGTAGAGGAAGGTCCGATTAGCGAGGCCCCACTCGAATATTCAGTCAGCGGTCTGCCTGTGGAACAGAAGCCACTTTACTTTCTGCCATGAAACAAAGTGCCTTCAGATTACAAACCGAATCGTGAGCCTGGGTGTTAATCGACATCAAACAAGTCTCTGTTCATGTTTCCTCTGATGGGCTATTTTCTACATGTTTCTTTTGCCCCACAAGTGCTGATGGGAGGGCAAGGCGCGTTCAAGATCGAGAGAGGGGGTTGTGCCGCGTCCGGATTTTACTCCCGACGGAGCAGTCTCCCGCGAGTATCAGCGCGCGTTTTTGTGTGTGCATGCACTTAAGCCTATGCCTATGCACAGTTTCATGTGGGGGCAGCCAACCAGGCAGTGCTGGCAGACCCTGAGCACAGGTTTGGAAACAATTTGGATTACGAAAAAGAAAAAAGAGTGGCAACGGTCAAAGTGAGGCTCTGGATCCTTTTTTGTTATTTCCTTGTTTGTTCTGTTTTTGTGGGGGGGAGGTTTTGGGGGGGGGGGGGTTGTCTTGTGCAGGAAAACAGTTTAAGATCATAGAGGAGGATAAAGACACTTCACCGAATGACTACCCCACTCTCCATTCCCACAGTTCTCCTCCCCTGCGGGCAAGATTTTTTTTTAACAAAACAAAAGAACAACTGCTGAATAAAACATTGCGTTGTACAGGGAGGAGAGCAGGAACTTTGGGACTGCAGGCGCTTCATTAGGGTGACACGCCTCACCCCTATCCTCCACCATTTCTATGGAACAATACGAGAATAAAAGATAATAATGACCATAATAATAGTCATGATATTTTATTACTCTAGCGAGAATGTTTCTCTGCTTTTACACAAACTGTGAAGATTGACTGTGGAAGATCTACCTGAGACCATAACCTTAACCAGCGGGGTTTTTAAAAAAAAAAACATGTATTGTAAAAAAGAGAAAATAAGAAAATGAAAAATTCCGTTCATTGTTGGTTATGACAAACGTTTTTGAGGACTTGTGTCTTGCTTCTTATTTTATTTATTTTCATTTTTTTCTGTTAAAGATGACTTAACTTCCTTTTACTTCTTGTTGTCTCCCTTTGCATTT
The DNA here is from genome assembly GCF_057381915.1 of Diplotaxodon limnothrissa. Classification (NCBI taxonomy): domain Eukaryota; kingdom Metazoa; phylum Chordata; class Actinopteri; order Cichliformes; family Cichlidae; genus Diplotaxodon; species Diplotaxodon limnothrissa. The sequence goes on along the minus strand of NC_140610.1, from coordinate 5,655,816 downwards.
GCTGAAATATCAAAGCTGGTGGAAGCAAAAGAAGCAAACCAATTTGGTAAATGTATAACTTGTAAATGTTAAAGAAGCTCTATTCAAAGGTTTATGATATATGTTTATGTTGGAGTACAGGAAGCACAACATACAGTTCAGCATATTAAAATCCATTTTATATTTCTCTCGCACATATGTGACCTACTCCCACAAATTCAGGCTTTTCCGCTCTCTGCAACAAAACTGAAAATTGAACTTTGTTTTGGGGTTTTTTAAAAAACTCGGTATCTTCTTATTTAAAGTGCAACCACAGCATTAAAGAACAAAAAAGGAAACCCGGCGGAGAAAGCAAATTAACTGGGTAAAGGTTCATTTTGGTGTTGTGGTTCACTATATGTAGCCTCTTCAGTGGAAGCCTGGGTTAGTCAGAGTGGGTAGTGTACATGCGTGAGCATCAAGCTGTGTACAATAGGTGTGATAAGAAACTGATACATGTAAAGAAGATAAATATGCTAATCAAAACAGAGCAGAATGATGAGCATTTCACGGCATCTTAACAATATTGTTACAATCTGTGTGATGTTACTACAGAGATCACAGATAATATCTGCTCTCCATTCCTGTTTTCTTTGTTTTCTTCTTCTTCTTCTTGTTTTTTTTTTTTAATCTCAGACATTTTCATTTCAAGGTTTAGGATCACACTGAATGTAAATGGAGTTCTTGGGAGTTCTTTACTAGGTGTATTGTCTTACTAAAACATATGTTTTCTGTGTGCTTTTGATGATGAGAACTTTCAGACTTTTATAGGTTGTTTTGGACACATCAAGAACATCAAGTATGTCTGACTTTGACACAGACTTTGACAGTTTCCAAATAATATAATTTCAGATACAATCTCCATTAGCTAGTTGCTATATCCTCCGGTGATATAGTAGGTAATGACAAGTGCCAAAGTGCCCCGTTCAAGTCGTCACTGTTATTAAGTATGGATATGAGTTCAAGATGTGCTGGTGACTGTTCCTTTTACATCCTGGAGTACCTGGTCGATTCGCAGTGAGAACAAAAGCTCAGCAAATGAGAAGAATACGATATACTGACAGATTACTCAAAGGTTTAAAGGAACAATTTGGCATTTTGGGAAACAGGCTTGCAGAGTGTGACCTAATAAGGGAAATCAGGTAAGCTGGATCTGTGCACGGGTAACTAAAGCAATCAACCAGCACCTCTGAAGTTCATCATGGCATATCATGTTTCCGTAATTGCTAAAAAAATCATGTTAAAACAATGAGTCGAAACAACAGGAAGTCATTGGCCATCAAAGCTCCCAAATAGGCCAACCCATCACTGTAAGACCACCAACTGTTGTATTTGGACTTAGCATTAAACAAGAGATTTAATGAGGTAATTAGCAAGCTGAAGTGCTGGCAGTCATGTTTTGTAATCTTTGGATAGAGCCAGGCTTCCTCTTTTCTCCTGTGTCCAGCCATTGTGCTCTGCTAACTGGCTGGTGCTCTGTTCATAGTAAATGAAAAAAAAATTTAATCTCCTCTGGTCAAAAAATGTTTTTGGTTTTTTTTTGTTTTCCTCCTAAAATGTCAAATTATTGCTTTAAAATAACAACCAAAAGTATGCAAAACTCCTGTTTATCTTCTTTGTGTATATTAGATTTACGAGTGGCAGACGTCATTTCTGTTTTTGTTTCATGGTGCATTATATATATAAATATATTTCATTTTTTATGCATATTGGGTACATTCATGCAAATTAAAAAAATTCACTCGGGTTGAGAAAAGGCTGGCGAATAGTGGCGGAAATTATACTGCCAAAAGGATCATTGTTTATTTCCATGCTCTCGCAGTTCTCGCTGTGCCTTTGATTTCCATTTCTGTGCAGACACACACACCCTTTGTGCGTGTGTCTGCCCTTTGAGGGACGTAAGTCTAGTGAGTAGCTCACACTCAGCTGTGCTCTCTTCCTTGATAAAAGTCCTCCAAGTACAATTGAGGGGGGGGGATTAACAGTTTTGAACATGTAAACAGTGTTGTGTGACACTTTCTTAGTGTAGAGTGTTTACCGACTTTATTTTGATGATAAGAAGCGTCTGTGTTGGCAGAAGGTGTGAAGTATTCTTAAAGGAAGAAGGGGAAATGAGTTGTTTCAAGATTAGTTTAGGTGCTGCAGCTTAACGTGACTGCATTTGCCAAGTGTTTTGTTATTTATCGCTGTATCCGGACCCATGACATTAGCTGTTTGTTCCAGCTGTTTTATTAGTTGCGGTATTAGTACCATATGTTTTTAAGTGACTTTTGTCATAAACCTTTTTTTGTAGCATGATGTGCAATAATTGGAATACCATAGGTACTGCAATATAATAAAAGTCAAAAATCATGCAATACTTAAGCATACCACATGCCGGAAGTGATGCTTGCTATATTTATTGTCTGCTCAATAGTTATATCCTACATTACAGGTAAGCCCTTATAACCCGATTCATCTCCCTCTGTGTGCAGCAGCAGCTGCTTAATCCTACATTGGTGCATTTTTATGAAAAACGTGCAGTTAATTTTCTATCTTTACTCCCCTTTTCTCTAAATAGTCATTTTCACGTTCCTCTCACTGAAACATAGTTTCACTCCAAGGTCCTTTTTTGAAGCTTGGGTGTTATGTGGGGGTTTTTTTGTTTGTTTTTTGATTGCGTTATGTTTTCCTTTCAGTATGCGGCAATCAAACCCACTAGAAAACAGCCTCGGAGTTGGAGGCTCAGAGCTGAAGTACTAAAGCCTGCAGTCATGATAAATACGGCTCGTTACCAATAAGGTGTTTGGGCCGGCTGTAATGCATTGCATTACGTCGTGTTGGTCACAGCATACATTAGAAATTGCCTCTCTTTTTTTTTACTTTTGTAACACTAGTAAAATAAGCATCACAAGTCAGTTTTTATTGCATGGAAAAGGCAATAAACATTTGGTTGTTGGGAGAGGAGAGCAGGCTGCAGTGCATCTTACAGAGATGCTGTTTGTTGTCTTAGACTGCAGTTTCACCCTCCTCCCTGATTAGATGACATGTTTGGTTTGCCTTGTGTAACAAAAATTATACGTACCGGTCTTTCATTCAACTGGACAGTCAATGACCTAATGTCAGCTGGGGTGGTGTCTCGCAGTATTAAGAAAGCAAAGTTTTCAATGCTGTTCTATCTTGAGTTCTTACAAAGAAAATCATTTATGCATTGATGAATACATGAATGAATAATGCAGTTGTGCATGAATGTACCCAGTAAGCATTAATACCACTGAAATGGAGGTACTGTAGCATTTAAGGTTGTGGTCTGTCACAGATTGTGCAGGCCACAGATTGAACACAATTGCTGGCAATATGTTAAAACAATTTCTCAGTTCTTTGCTAAATTTGATTAAAGTTTATCCATGTGAATAGAACCATGACTCGTTGCTATGTGACAATATGTGATTTATAACAAAGAATTGCCTTAATTCCCAGAAAGTGCATACCTCGCAATATACTACTTGTGCGAAAAGATCCTAGGTTAAAGAATGGAGTCCTGTTCAGTTATGCAGCTAAACTAGTTTCCAACTCTCATTTGATCCCAAAGTTTCTTTTTTAAATATTTTAGACATTCGCGTATAATTTTTAATTTTGCCTTCTAAATTGTGGCTATAAACGCCTAGAAAATTGTTAATCTTACCTTGTAGTTAACCACTTATCACCTGGTGCTTTGAGGGTTTCTAAAAGGAACAGTGCCAACATTTCTCTCTGAGTGGAAATGTTCTCATTTTCTGTTCAACCTAAGAAGGGCTTTGTCACATCGTGCCATTCATTGTGCTATTAGCTCCCCTAAAGAAAAACAATTATTCAGTTGCACTAGCACGATATAATTGCAGCTGTTAGCCCTAATTATCACTATACACACAACCCTGCTTTCTTGGTACTGATTCAGCAAAGAGAATGGGTGCCAATGGGGGGGGTTGGTACTGCAGTAAGGCTCAACCAGTACTGGCAAAATTGGCAGACGCAGAGGTTTTTTGGCATTCAGATAAATATTAGTTTAACAGACTCAAAGAGGAGCTAAATGTCCGTCACCTTAAACTTGAAACGTACGACCCAGTTTTCTGTGTGTGTATTTTTTTATAGTAAAATGTCTACCTTACTGCAGTAGCTTCCATGCTGTCTGATTTTGGCAGTCATGAGTGATTTCTCAACAGCAGCCTCGCTAAATAACTGGACAAGGCAGACACATTTCAAAGATTTCATTTTACTCTTACAGGAAAGAAGCGGGATGTCACTATTTGATGGCACGGCTCCTCAGTGTGTCAACGTTACCAGCGGGAAAGCTGCCACCTTTTGGCACCAACTTTCCCCTTTATTGGAGTGAATCGGGCTGCCTGTCGATGGCTTTCCTCTCCTTTCCGTTCTGATCAGAAATCACAAACCAAGCTGAAGCAAAGCACTCGCAGGCTCTGGTTATTTACCATCGGTGAAGCTGACTGCATGCAGGTGACAAAATGAAGACGTTTGCCAGCACTGAAAGCCACCCCCACCCCCAACTTCATTCTTGGAAAGACCCCGGGAAATAATGAAATTTGATGCTGTAATATCAAGGTTGTTGAGAAGGCTGTGTTTCAGTGATGTTATTTATCTTGTTCTGTGCCAACACCCTGTAATGATGACCTGTCACTCTTCTCTGTTTTGTGCTCTATATTTATATATGATCAGGCTTCTTTTACTTTTTTTCCTCCACTGTATTTCTTTGGATTTATCATCCTTTTTTTTTTTGTGCCATACCTGCAACTAATGAAAAAATAAAGACAAGGAATATTTTATGTGCTTTGTGAGAATTTACAAGACAAGGATATAATGACGAGGAACAGAATGTGCTGTGTTATGTGCTGAATGCTTTAACACAAATCCTCTTGTTCCCGTGTCTAGTCAGTACTCGACACTCCTGTCCCTATAGTTTTTCAAAGAGAAAGCCAAGTTATTCCCACAGTGACCACCTGTCTCCCACTCAAAGGACTTTCAACAAAAGCTTTTGTGTTGTGCAAATTGTTCCTTTGACAGTACTTCCCAGTTTGTGGTTCTTCTGTGCTTGTTTTCCTCTCACAGTTGAGAGCATGCAAGTTGATTGTGGCGAGAAAAGGACATCTGAAGGAAAGACAGAGGCGTAACAATGGTGTGTGGGGGGGGACTTGAAAGTCATCCAAAGTTTAGTCAGCAGGGGCCTCCTGAGCGAGGAAAGCTTATAGAGTGGCAGCCTGAGCAGAAGCTGCTGTATTGAATGCAGACTGGAATGACTTTGAAATACTGAAGAGAAAAACAACAAAACTTTTTTTTATTGTAACACTGTGTGGAATTCAAAAGTTTCCTATTAACACAGGTAACAAACCTCTTCCCCAATAGTATCTACTGGGCTGAACTCATCTAGCTTTTAGGGTTTCCACTCAGTGATAATACCTGTTACCAGTAGGGATGGGTACCGGTATCCGGTGCCATGATGGCACCGGTTCTGACATAAACGGTAGTAACCAGACCGGAAAGCAGCGCACATTTCGGTGCTTCATTTCAGTGCTTTTTTTTCCTGAGATGTGATACACTTTAGATTCTAGCCAATCATTTTACATTTCCGAGGATAGTAGGCAGGCCCAGGTGTGCAAAGGAGGTAACACCTCAAATCCGATGAAACACATGGCGACGCATAGCGTTTTTTTAAAAGCCGAGAAATGCACCGTATTTGATAGACTGCTGTGAGACCTCACACTGAGCACATCTACTGCAGGTGTGGTGCCTGTTATCGGGCCCGGAGTTAGCAACATCCCCCCAAAACCCGAAGAGAAGAGTCCTGGCCCCTAGCCCTGCCAGTGTAGCAGAAATGATGACGGATGACGATGGCAGCAGCAGCCGTTCTTCTCTGCGTGAGTAGCTTAATGTTGTTTGTGTGTAATTTACGTTGAGTAGGCTAACCACGTTATTACATTAAAGCATATAAGGTGAACTAGCAAACACCGTCGTAGTTACATGCGGCTGTCTTCTTGTTTGATGGCAGATACTCCCTTCACCCTGGCCAAAAAGGCTGAAATGACCAAAGAAAAACTGGGAAACAGCTAAACATGAGAGGTTTTTGGACAAAGTTGGGTTTTTTTCCATTGTTTAAGCACTGCTTCCAGCCAAGAGTGATACCATATATGCCCTATAGCTGCAGAAAAGGCTAACATTGTTATCTTTTCACAAAAAAACAACTGAACATGAGAGGTTTTTGGACAAATTTTGTGTTCTCCATTCTTTAAGCACCGGTTTGAGCACCGTTTAAGCACCGGCACCGTTTCAAACGTACCGGTTTGGTACTGTCCATCCATCCATCCATTTTTCATCCGCTTTGTCCGGGGCCGGGTCGCGGGGGCAGCAGCCTAAGCAAAGAGGCCCAGACCTCCCTCTCCCCAGCCACCTCCTCCAGCTTATCCGGGGGAATACCAAGGTGTTCCCAGGCCAGCCGAGAGATATAATCTCTCCAGCGTGTCCTGGGTCTGCCCCGGGGCCTCCTCCCGGTGGGACATGCCTGGAACACCTCACCCAGGAGGCGCCCAGGGGGCATCCTTGTCAGATGCCCGAACCACCTCAGCTGGCTCCTTTCGATGTGGAGCAGCAGCTGCTCTACTCTGAGCCCCTCCCGGATGGCCGAACTTCTCACCCTATCTCTAAGGGAGAGGCCAGCCACCCTTCGGAGGAAGCTCATTTCTGCCGCTTGTATCCGCGATCTCGTTCTTTCGGTCACTACCCACAGCTCGTGGCCATAGGTGAGGGTAGGGACGTAGATCGACCGGTAAATTGAGAGCTTCGCTTTTACACTCAGCTCCCTCTTCACCACGACGGACCGGTGCAGCGTCCGCATTACTGCAGCTGCAGCCCCAATCCGTCTGTCGATCTCCGGCTCCCTTCTCCCATCACTCGCGAACAAGACCCCGAGATACTTGAACTCCTCCACTTGGGGCAGGAACTCATCCCCGACCCGGAGTGGGCACTCCACCCTTTTCCGGTTGAGAACCATGGCCTCAGATTTGGAGGTGCTGATCCTCATTCCCGCTGCTTCACACTCAGCTGCGAACCGCTCCAGTGCGAGCTGGAGGCCCTCACCCGATGAAGCCAACAGAACCACATCATCTGCAAAAATCAGAGATGAGATTCTGAGGCCACCAAAGCGAAAGGCCTCCGCCACTTGGCTGCGCCTAGAAATCCTGTCCATAAAAATTATGAACAGAACCGGAGACAAAGGGCAGCCCTGGCGGAGCCCATCACCCACCGGGAACGAGTCCGACTTATTGCCGGCAATGCGAACCAAGCTCTTGCAACGGTTGTATAGGGATCGAATGGCCCGTAGCAATGGGCCAGACACCCCATATTCCCGCAACACCTCCCACAGGACACCCCGAGGGACACGGTCGAATGCCTTCTCCAAGTCCACAAAACACATGTAGACTGGTTGGGCAAACTCCCATGCACCCTCAAGTATCCTGGAGAGGATAAAGAGCTGGTCCAGTGTTCCGCGACCAGGACGAAAACCGCATTGTTCCTCCTGTATCCGAAGTTCGACTAACGGACGAACTCTCCTTTCCAGCACCCTGGCATAGACTTTCCCAGGGAGGCTGAGGAGTGTGATCCCCCTGTAGTTGGAACACACCCTCCGGTCCCCTTTCTTGAAGATGGGGACCACCACCCCGGTCTGCCAGTCCACAGGTACTGCCCCTGATCTCCACGCAACATTGCAGAGGCGTGTCAACCAGGACAGCCCTACAACGTCCAGAGCCTTCAGGAACTCGGGGCGGACCTCATCAACACCAGGGGCTCTGCCACCAAGGAGTTGTTTAACTGCCTCAGTGACCTCGCCCCCGGAAATTGGCGGGTCATTCCCCTCATCCCCAGACTCTGCTTCCTCCTCGGAAGACGTGTCAGTGGGATTAAGGAGGTCCTCGAAGTATTCCTTCCACCGCCTGACAATTTTCTCAGTCGACGTCAGCAGCGCTCCGCCAGCACTATACACAGTGCAGGTAGAGCACCGCTTTCCCCTCCTGAGACGCCTGACGGTTTGCCAGAATCTCTTCGAGGCAGCCCGAAAGTCTTTTTCCATGGCCTCTCCGAACACCTCCCACACCCGAGTTTTTGCTTCAGCCACTGCCCGAGCCGCATTCCGCTTGGCCTGTCGATACCTGTCGGCTGCCTCCGGAGTCCCACAGGCTAACCAAGCCGGATAGGACTCCTTCTTCAGCCTGGTGGCTCCCTTCACCTCTGGTGTCCACCATTTGGTTCGGGGATTACCACCACGGCAGGCACCAACCACCTTGCGGCCGCAGCTCAATGCAGCAGCTTCGGCAATGGAGACGCTGAACATGGTCCATTCGGACTCAATGTCCCCAGTCTCCCTCGGAATGCTGTTGAAGCTCTGCCGGAGGTGTGCGTTGAAGATCTCGCGGACTGGGGCCTCTGCTAGACGTTCCCAGCACACCCTCACTACGCGTTTAGGTGCACCAGGTCTGTCCAGCGTCTTCCCCCGCCACCTGATCCAACTCACCACCAGGTGGTGATCAGTTGACAGCTCAGCCCCTCTCTTTACCCGAGTGTCCAGAACATATGGTCGCAGGTCTGCTGATAAGATTACAAAATCGATCATCGACCTACGGCCTAGAGCATCCTGGTGCCACGTGCACTTATGGACACTCTTATGTTCGAACAGGGTGTTCGTTATGGCCAAACTGTGATTAGCACAGAAGTCCAATAACAGAGCACCGCTCGGGTTCAGATCAGGGAGGCCGTTCCTCCCAATCACGCCCCTCCAGGTCTCGCTGTCGTTACCCACTGTTCATTTTCTGTTATATGAATATTTGTTTGTCTTTTAGAAATGTTTTTTGTATTTTGTACGGTTTGGTACTGGTATCGGATAAAACCTAAACGATACCCATCTCTAGTTACCAGGTATTTTTTTAGTACCTACTCAGCCTGGGCTCCAGCTGAGCCGACAGACATCCAGTTTGTTGAGCTGATGTCAACAGACTGGATGCCACTGATTGGCCAGAGAGTGATGTCACTGGATGGGTCATGAGAGCGACTCCTTCATAAGTATTTCCACTCTTTGTTGTGATGAGTGTTGGACTCAAAAAAGTAATCTATCTCATGTGACATTTAGTATTTAGGTATCAATACAAAGCCAAGAACACAAAGCAAAGATGAAAATAGAGGTTGCAGTCTGAGTGCTCACCTCTTTGAAGTTCAGGGTTTGACTGCTGGGCTGGGGTCAGCATCCATTCAGCTTGAATAACACTCTGGCTTCTTGACTAGCTTAGTGTTAGCATGATGTCTGTGCAGAGGCTTGAAAAGAGCCAAAGTTCTGGATACAGCATAACGCAGTTTTATCTGTTCAGGATGCAGTTTGCACTTTACCTTCGCGCTCTCATCCTTTTGTGCAATAAAAAATAAAAGTACTGTCCACATCCACACTGGAGACTGTGCCGGTATTTTCAGCTGATTGATCGTTGACCCAGTTCTTTGATGGTCCGGAGTGGCATGGACCTCTTTAAGTACGTTATAAGTACATCATACAGACACACTCACACTCGGCATTTTTTAAATTTTGTTATCCAGGTGTGTTTTTTTTCATACAGGTGCAGCAGATGGCAACACATCCTGTCCTTTTGGGTGGGGGGGATTTGCACTTGCAAATGGAAGTGCAAGTGCAATTCCGTGCAAGTGCAAATAGATCAATAGGCAATGGATCAATAGGCAAGCAGACTACTGAGAACTGGTTCTCTACAATCCCTACTTGTGATGGAAAACGAACAAAACCAAACAGGGTCAGGTCAAGCCGAGTTGGGGCTAGTAGCAAAGAGGCAATTAGTTTCATATTCCTCTTCCTCTCACCAACAGGTGACTTTGGTGTGTCACGACAATGTGGCCAAAAAAAGATTGTGAAGTACGTTGTATGCCACAGAGGCAGCACTTTGGTCGCTGCCATATTGGGGGGTTTTGGAGTCAAATGTTTGAATGCAGAGTTATCAAGTAAACAGGCTAGGCTAGCAAGTGGTTCATTAGTTCTAATGAACATACAAATAAAATTAGGATTTTCAGTGATCAAACCTGGAGCACAGACTTCTTAGATGGTCTTTTAGTGCAAACAACCACACAGAAAGTTATGTATTTTTTACTTAGTAATACTCGAAAAAACACGAACATCACAGATTGTTCTAGAGGTCCAATTTAGTAAATAAAATTAGCAGAGATGGGATTACAAAGACCAAAAAGAATGTTATTTAATCATGACTAGGCTGTAGACATGGTGAGCTGTAAAGTTGGGCTGTTGGATTAATTCACTGCTGAATCGGCCACTAAAGAAGCCTCAGAGGTTACCAGGTAATAACTGTTTCCAGGTTAAGCTAATCATGCTGGATTAGCTTAATAGACTTCATTCTACATTTGCATAAGCATAATATCAATATGCATAAAATGTAGTGTACCTTAGCCAGAGGTGTGGACTCGAGTCACATGACTTGGACTCGAGTCAGACTCGAGTCATTAATTTTATGACTTTAGACTTGACTTGAAAAAATGTTCTAAGACTTGTGACTTGACTTGGACTTTTACACCAATGACTTGGGACTTGAATTGGACTTGAACTGGTTTACTTGAAAAGACTTGATATTTTACCCCAAATATAAAATGGCCTGGATTGCAGCCATTCAAAGATCAAATATAACGTCCCAGAACACTCCAGCTCACAGGTTAGTCTGCTCCAAGCATTTACACGAAGGTCAGTGTTTTTTAGTAGTTAATACGTCATTTTCATAACATAATTAGTGATAGGTTACAAGCAAGTCTGGCGCTGAACAGAAATTGTCGCGCTATGCTCCTTTATTTATTGTGCATAAATAGTGAATTGTCCTGACAGAATATTGCGTTTCGCTTCTGTTATTATGGTACATTGACAAAAACATATACTTTTATTCACAGGATAAAACAGGTTTTTTTGTATCACTAATTGCCCAGTACGATTACAGCATACAATATTATTGTCACTGCTACATTTCTGTGATGGGTACCAGAAATTATTTCCACTACTAATTAATTACCATTGAGCTCAAAGGTCCTATTAATAAACGGTTAAGGAATGTGTATTTATGACGACAATTTGTGAGACTGGTAAACTTATGATACGTACGATGGTCTTTCGTTCTACACGGTGCATTTCAAGGTCCTGTACCCATCCGTCGGTAAACTGTACCTGGGCTTGTTGCAGTGACCTGAAGTTACTAAACTTCATGAGTGTATGCACTCACTCCAAGAACCGTATAATTATAAATATGCATATAAATATGCTAAGATGAGATAGCTGACTTCATCTAACTAGCAAATGTTGTCCAGGCTACGTTGGTGATACAGTTTTTTTTAATGTGTATGATATTTTTGTCATGCGATTTTAAAGCCGGTCCTACAACCGCATCCAAGAATAACATGCAGCGTATCTCAGAACTGTCGGTGAAAATTATTCTTGGAGCTAAGTTTAATTGAGCTGCATTTTAAAGAGGTGCAATTTCACAATTTGTGTATATTTTCTAAGTTCACTATTTTGTCATGTGTTGAGAAAAACACAGATTTTAAAATTACATGGTCTAATATTTACATTTAGCATATAACTGCAACATTTTTTTTCATTTTTTTTTTTTTAAAGACTCGAAAGGACTTGAAATTCAAAGTTTCAGACTTGTGACTTGACTCGGACTTTTACACCAGTGACTTGAGACTCGACTCTGACTTGCCTGACATTACTTGAGACTTGACTTGAGACTTGAGGATAAAGACTTGAGACTTACTTGAGACTTGCAAAACAATGACTTGGTCCCACCTCTGACCTTAGCCATACCAAATCTCTGAATGTTGCAGCAGAAATCAAGACGTTTTTCCAGTCTTCCACTAATTTTGGTAAGCCCATGTGAATTTTACCCTCACGTTCTTGTTGACAGGAGTGGCACTTGGTGTGGTCTTCTGCTGCTATAGGTCAGGCTCAGTGTAACGTAGGTTCAGGGAAGCTCTTCTGTATACCTTGGATGTAAAACATAGATATTTGATTTACTATTGACAGCTCAAAGAAGTCTGACCGCTGTCCTTTGGCCTCTCACATCAACAAGGTATTTTCATCTCCAGTCTCTTTTTTGGCCATTCTCTTTCAGCCCTAAAGATGTCTGTGTGGATAAATCCCACATCTGACCTCTCACCCATGCCACCGTCAAAGTCACCTAAATCATCTGTCTTCTTATGCTTGGTTTGAACTTCAGCAGAACATCTTCACCATGTCCACAGACCTAAACGCATTGGGATGCTGACACGGGATCAGTTGATTAGATATTTCCATTAACAAGCAGATGACCAGCTGTACTTAATAAAGTGACACGGCACTCATTTTAAAAGGTCAGTTAAAGACCAAGCAGCAAATTACTTCTTCCGCACAAAGAGGCCTTGCTGTAGGAGCAATATCAGGAATGGAGTCACTGTGTCATGTACCTGAAAGACATTTTTTCCCCTGAGGGAAGGAACTGTATTGTTTCCCACACTCTGACCCTGGGGAGAAAGGATCTTTTTATATTATTTTATGAGATGCAGATTTCACTGTGAGTCTTCAGCCTCAAGGATTTCTGGGGACTGCCCAGCAATTTAGACAATGGCACAACTCTACATATTTGTGTAGGATTTGTGGCATACTGTACTTGTATGCACCACCCCACACGACAAAACAGTAAGTTGTCTTTCCCATGTGGCAACTGGTGTGTGAATTTCTAGGCGTATTATGGGCAATCTGAAAAGCATCTCTTACCTTGATTTTCATGTTTGTTTTGCTCTGAATTGCAGCATGAGTGATGATGTAAGCCTCTTTACAGATATCCAAGAGGTGATCTCTTTTAGTTTATGCAGATTTATGGAGGGGAAAAAAAACATCAACACCGCATTACTGTTTGTTGCATTACACAGACAATTACCGTGAATGGAATGGCTGGTGGTGAGTGGAGCGCATTTATTCAAAAGGTTGTTGAGCACAAAATCCAAACGTTTTTGGGGTATTTTCCCCCCAAACAAGGTGCTAAAAGCAATTTTACAGTGTTTTAAAAGCACTCTAAGTTTGCTTGTGGCCTTTATGATCTCTTTTCCATCCAGGTACCCTTTGTGAAGCGTGACAAACCTCCTTTTTGTCCAGATAATAAGTTTCTCCTATAAAAAATTCAGATTGTTTCTGCTGCTGATAACCCCTGGTAGCATTTGGCCTTTAAAATCCAAAGCACTTTCAATTACCCTGCTGCATGTCCCATTTGTCCACTCCCTTATCGTCTCCCTCTTCTGTTTCAGCCAGCCAGAGGTTGCCCTGTAGAGCCACATTTGAATGCGCACCTGGTATCTCAGCCACTGAACAATGCCATTTTACATTACATTCTATTCCCTTTTCTCCTTGCCATGCACCACAACAGCATTTTGTTTACAGGACCACCACTGCTTTCTGGACGGATGGGAAAATGTCATGGAATGCTAATGGTCTGCTAATTCTCCTCTGACAGGCCTCCCCATGTCAGTCAAACAATATCTATTCAGCTGTGCCAGCGCTGTCAAAGTCATTCAGGCAAACGTGCGGGTGAGCACATCTGTGACCGGCGCGGTGTTGACACATTATCAATAAGAAGCACACCTTGTTTACAGTAGTCGCCATCAACATATGGCGTGCCTGTGCTTATTCGTGGTCAGCCGAGATGATTAAAGTTGCACGTTTGCGGGAATAAGAACAGGATAATGATTACAGGCCTAAGAGAGCCACACTGTTGTGATTTGATTAGATTTCATTTAATATTACCGAGACACTCTCGGTGCATCTTTTCCAGAGATAATAAGCAAAAGTTATTGATCTTAAAATTCACACACAAACAAAATCATTTGAAAACACTATAACCACCCAACAGCACGACAGAAGCAGAGCAAACACTCCATGAGGCATCGCTTTGTTGTTTTCGCTCTCACCTGCATCTCAAAAACAAAGATATCATAGTCATTAGTAATTATGCGATTAGCAATTCTTCCATAATGAGCAGCGATTTGCCTCTCCGCACACATATGAGCACCCCTCACTCAACTCGTGGCTTTGAGACATCTCCTTGTCCTCTCATGGATGTTGCATGAATTAATCCCTCTCATGTGCTGCCATCTGAGCCGTGCTGATGCAAAACTTCAGGTTGAATAATTTATCTGTCTGCCCTTTGGAAGCCGGCGTTCGCACCGGGTGCCACCGCACATAACTAGGAGTTCCCATCACAGACCTGAGCCCGCTGGCATTCACTCAGACATCTGTGTGGTGTGATAAGAGCGCACATCACGGGAGGAAGACATCAGATCTTTTTTTGAATTGTGGCCACTAGATAGAAAGACAAAAGACAACCAAACACTGCCTAAGCAGAACAGCAGTCACCTTTTCCACATGCCGCCGCTGCCGCTGCTCTTTTGCTTCGGCTTTATATGGCTTACCTCTGCCTTTCTGCAGTCCTGGCTCCTGCTTTGCACCACTTCATTGTTTCAGCCTCATCCTTCCAAGCGATTAACCAGTAGATGAGAAGATTCCGAACCTCTGGTTAATCTTAGCTCACTTTGTTCCTAATTCAATTATGATGGGAGTGAGTGTCACCCTATAACAGAGCTGATATATTTGTTGCATTACATTACTGTCTCATATATGGATTACCTCACCGGGTGGTTTTGCGTGCGATTTCCTCGTGGGTACGGCATGACCTGCTTCCACAGAGCTGGAAGTTTCTCAGAGTTGCTGAGCACTTTTCTTTAGCTAATATTTAACAAACAAAAAAAGTTAACTCATTCTCATTTCTGTGTTGTTGATTCTAGTGCGTCCATTTAAATGAGACATCTGATTCTGCTTCTAAGAGTAAATATTCCCTTCAGCACTTGTTAGCAGCTCACTTGCTTTGTCATTTCCTTGGCTATCAGTGTATAGTTTCCTAGCTAAGGCAAAGTAAAGCATAAGAACAAAGACAATACCACTCTTCAATTCCCACATCACGTCCATCATGTTCACAGTATTTATTTATTTATTTATTTTTTACCCTAGATCATTTTTCAAAGAGCTAATTGACAAAAAGTGATTTAATAAGCTTTGTTTACTGGTAGGCTATGGGTATAATGCTCATGAGCTAGCCAGATAATGATTACTGCTCCTGTGCATATCAAGTAGGTGATTCATTTGCTCAATATGAATTGTGTGTTTATCCAAGCAGCGTGTCGGTTGTGAGGAAACAGGCTTTTCATTCCTGTTAAAGTTGCTGATCCAGATCAGAAGAGCGTAAATCTTCTCCCGTATGTCTTCGTGCCAAAGAGAAATTAAGAAAAACTTTAAGCCGCTGCGCTAAAGTCGGTGAGTTTGCATTAGGTTGCAGACAAGGTTGTTCATCATCAAAGTGAGTGAGCTCCACCCAGGTCCTTATCCGCCCACCGGATGAGCTGCTCCCTCGCTTGTTCCCTGATGGAGTGCGGAATGTGGAGGGCAGTCATCAGATCTGTTCTGCATCACCCTACAGGACAGAAGGGGCGTGGCGACACCGGCGACCTTTGGATCATCTATCAACGCTGACGTCTTTCTCATAATAAAAAAAACAATGTTGCATTAGCACAAATGACCTTTTCTCATCACCATGTCCTGATTGCACAATGCCACGAGGATCCACCCCCACTGCTCTCTTATCTCGCTGCTCTCACGAGCAGTCACGCCATTAAATATGAGCCCGATAATTATCATTTAGAACAAATTCAAATGCCCTGTGTGGTGAACCGCATCAAGTGGTTGCAAATTAGATTTTTTCTTTTTTTAAACATAATTGTAGTCTTTAATTGAAAGAGGCAAAACCAAAGTCGTGGAGATACTGAGCAGAGACTCACTTTGCAGTCACATGCCTGTTAAATAAATGTAGGTCATAAAACACGAAACAGAGCCTGGAAACAGTCGTCAGTTTACACTTCTTGAGTCGGCATGAAAAAAAGCAATGCTATCTCACAAATAGCCTTGATAAAAGATTACGTTTCATGTGTGTTATATCAGTGCAAGTTAGTGATAATGTTGCATCACGACTGTGCAGAACAGCTAAAGGTAATAATTCTCTTCTCTCTTCACTTTAACAATTCAAACATTAAAAAAAAGCTTTTCACAGGTATGTGTGGAGTCCTGTGAAAACTAAGTACACTATTACAGTAACTCCAGAAATTAAGAAGGCAGGTAGCAGCCAGGTGCTGATAATCAAATGCACTTGATGAACTGATCATCAGCAAATCTGAGGGTGAAAATGTTTCCACAGTGATGCGAGAGACTGACAAAGTCGTACAGCAAATGATTACTTCAAGTTATTGCTGCTTTTACAAGGCAAATCATGGGGTGTGCAGTTTCATATGACTGTGCTTAATCTCTAGATTAGAACAGCTTTAAGTTTTATCATCAAAAGAAAAACATCTGATGACCATCAGTAGCGGCAGTGCTGCAGGTTGATTTTAATTTCAAGGATGACTGAAATATTTTTTGAAATGTTTTTTCCAAAGTGGGTCTAAAAGACAAATGCTGAAACTCCAACCCATAAATTCCAGTATGTGTTTCATCTGCACTCACCACTTGTAGTTTTGATGTCGCTCAAGTGTCCTTTGAAGGACACAACACAGTCACAGAGCACCTCTCGGCATGAAGATGACAAGTTAGACCAAGCAATTATCTCCTTCTGTTTTTGCTTCTACCAAAACAGGCAGACAGGGAGGAAGATAGACGAGAAAAAATCCCCCATCTATCACAGACAAGATACCTTTCCACTGCTCACATTTTTTTTATTTATTTACTTTTTCTGTCGTGTAGCTGAGCCCCGTCTGTGTTTCAGTTGGCTGGAAATCATTTGAAAAATGGATTGTTTCCAAGTCTTTGACAAGCTCTGCAGATTTCAAGTTCCGCTTAAATTTACCCCACACCTTAGAAAACTACTTTTTACCTCACCTAAAGCTGACAACACTGCAAATTCAATCGGTCTCATTCTGTTTGTTTCCGTCATGGTTTCCTGTGGAACTGTGCTGGAGCTCTAACTCCGTGGGAAGTGGCTTAGCTGAAAAGATGCATTTATCATGGCGGTCAAATAGGTTTTAAAATCTTACAATGTAGAGATGTTTGGCCAGGAAGTCACAAATTAGCACACTGCAGCTGCAGCGCCTTTACTTTTGTCATGTCTTACAGAGAACAAAGCAGCCATCCTGTGCCAGCTTTTCTCCCAGAGGACTGAACCTTCTGCTGGGTGAAGCGAAAACAACTTGGAGTAGAGTATCCCAGAATTCAGTGCTGTAGTCAAACCTCTGCCTGACATTTCTTTGGTACACAGACACTGACAATATGTTGATCCAGAGTTGTCATAAAGTATCAGTGCTCATGATTTTCTTTTTCTTTTTGACAAGCAAGTATGAATGTAACGCTGACAATGCCTGTCTGTCTGTTGGTGGGTCAGTGCACTGTTTTGAATAGATTATGTTGAACTTTTGTGAATGTATGCTGCACAAAAGATGAATAAATAAAGTGACTTTGAACCTCCTAATTTTTTTGTTTTTTATTGAAATGCCATGAACGATACTGCTCAGCAGATAGAACTTTCCCACGGTGCTTCTGCTGAATATACAATGGCTATAAAACCTGATGCAGTCATTCACAGCTCATAGACCAGGGGTGGCCAACTCCATGCCTCAAGAGCCGGTGTCCTGCCGGTTTCAGATGTGTCCTCGATCCATCCCAGCTGATTTGAATGGCTAAATTACCTCCTCAACATTTCTTGAAGTTCTCCAGAGGCCTGGTAATGAAGTAATCATTTGATTCAAGTGTGTTGACCCAGGGTGATATCCAAAACCTGCAGGACACCAGCTGTTGAGGCCTGGAGTTGACCACCCCTGTCATAGACTGATGCTAGTCTAGCATCACCATAAGAGTCATATTTGTAGTATTAAACATCCCAAGAGCTGCCAATTTTTTTTACATAATAATCAGTATAAACTGTGATACCTTTGGTCATCCTGATGCACAGATTTGGTCAATTCATACTATTCACAGTTCAGAATTTTTCAAATCAGTGCTCGTAATGCATTTTTAAAGTGTTACAGTCATGTGAAAAAGTAAGCACATTCTGTGATTCAGTGGCTTGTGGAACCACTTTTAGCAACAATAACTTGAAGAAATTGTTTCCTGTATCACTTGGTTAGTTATACAGCAAACTCTTCTTTGCAACATTGCTTCAGTTCAATAAGGTTTCAGGCCATTTATTTACGCAGAGCAGCAGGATTTAAATTGAGCTGAGGTCTGGAACACTTTTTCTTTTCCAGCCATTCTGTTGTAGATTTGCTGCTGTGCTTGGGATCATTGTCCTGTTGCATGACCCAGATTTAGTCGAGCTTTAACTGCCATACAGGTGTCTTCACATGCGATTCTATAAAGAGGAGTTCACGGCTGACTCAGTGACTGCAAGGTGCCCAGGTCTTTCAGCTCACTCCATTCGCCACTGTACTTGACAGTTTGTGTTTGTGCTGTGTTTGCTGCTCATCAAACATTGTGAAGTGCAAATTTACACTTTGGTCTTGTCTGTCCAAAAGATATTGTTCTGGAAATTTTGTGGTTTGTTCATATCAAACTTTGCAAACCTAAGCTGTGCTGTACTGTTCTTCTTAAAAATAAAAAGCTTTCTCCTGTGAAGTTTTCCAAACAGGACATACTTGTTCAGTCTTTTTCTAATTGTACTATCATGAACTTAAATATTTAATGTGCTAACTGAGATGTAGCTGCTGGGTTTGCTGTAATTTCTCTGAGTATTGCACAGTCTGACCTTTGGGTGAATTTGCTTGGATGTCCACTCCTGGGAGGACTGTGGCATTTTGTTAACACACACCTGAACGCCCCAAACCTGAAAACTGTTAAAACAGCTGCTTTTATTTGCTGATGATCAGTTAATTGAGAACTATTTGCCCTCTTAATTCCTACAGTCTTTTTACATGACTTCTAGAAGTATTTGAATGTAATATCAAATATACAGCTTTTTAACCACTAAGAGCAACACAGAGAAGAACACAAATACCTCATGTGAGAAAAGTAAAACTGATGTGTTTGACTTATCATCTATGTGTTTTCATTCTGGTTTCAGGCCATTTAAGTGAAATTCTAGCGACTCCAAACCAGAGGGAACAGAGAGACAGCCACAGAGAGAGGCAGCTAAAAATAGTATTTCACAGAAATAAGTTTTAGTACAGAAAAAAAAAGATATTTAAAAAATAGATAGAGTATAGAAAGAAAAATCAATCAGTGACAGTAAAAAGTACCAAGAGAGGAATTTCAAGAGAAATTCAGCAAACTGTGAAACTGCAACAGGCCAGCAGCTCACCTCCCCTCTCTTTTTGACATTTATAGTCAGCATTTGACTTCAATTACTTCAGGATCCTAGAAAGACGTTGATGGTATCACCGTGATCTCCACACTCCAACTCCTGCAGCTCAGTCAGTCCTCTTGGCTTCTTTCTCCCTCACCTTTAACATGCCGACTTGCCTCTTCAGCGTGACACATCTTACTCCAACTTCTATTTTGCCTTCCTTGAAGTTTGTTTTGTTATAAATTGTGAGATAAGGACTCAGCTGAGTCACCGACTGGTCTCTAATCCTGCATGCCTGGGGCTTTAGCAGTTGATTTCACAGTTTATCTGGGAATACTCATTTTCCTTGAACGACTGGTGGTCTCCAGGTGGTCGCCAACCTAGGCCTGTGTAACTGGGGTCTAAGGCTGACCACTGGGAAGTGAACAGCAAATGCAGAATATATACAAAGAGGCTGTGAGGAGCGAACAAGGGAAGACAACAGATACACTGACAATGAAGACATGAAAGATAATACTATTAATAATAATAATAATAATAATAAAAAGGAGAAGATGTGAATAAGATTGTGGCGTGGCATGGCATTAACACCTAAAAGCTCCAGGCCAGCAACCTACCAAAATCTCTGCTTTTATAGCAGTGCTCACACTCAGTTAATAGATGCGCTGTTATTTGCAGTTGTGGTGAATTATCAAGTCACCAAAGGGCAAAGTTTCAAATCATGAAGTCAGTCTATATGTGAGCAATCTTAGCAAACGCTCAGGCTTCAGGCTGCTGTAGAAACTCAATATTAGAGAGCTTTTTCTGCTCTTGGCCCTGTATGATGTTGATAAGAGTCATCATCTCAGACACACAGCTTTGGCTTCGAGGACAGAAGACCCACCCGCTGTCAAACCTGCTGTTTGCAAAGGGCGGCCAATCACAAGAAAGTTGATTTAAAGAGATGGCAGAAGGGAGCTAATGCAACTTGTTTTAGACAGATGGTCAGAGGGCTGCAGCAAGGCTAAGATGAAAAGGGATTATTTTTAATTTTGTGAATCATGAAATGCTATTTTAGTAGAATCTAATGATTTTTTTTTTTTTTTAAAGTTGGTGCATGCATTCATAGGAGGGTGAAGGAATTCTGCTACACGCGGTGAAACAACACCAGGCTTCACAGAACACACTGCAGACTTATAGCATTTCTACAAACATTTCTACCTTTTTCTTGTATGCATTACTTCTACAACTTATTTATTAGTCCCCTTTAACTTTATGTTTGCTTTAAACTTAGCTGTTATTTATTTTCCTAATATTGACAGTCTGTGGAAGGCAGTCAAGTGTGAAATTTTAATTGTGTGCTGAGGGCCATCTCCAGGTCCCCGGGGTAAGAGGTGTAGATGTAGATCTGGTTCAGTGAGGTTTTCGGTGCCTGGAGTGCGTATTGATCAGGATAGAACTGTAAATAGTGGGGCGTGTGGACACATTCGGCAACCCTTTACTTTGCTGCCTTCAGCACACACTGCCTGACTTCTCAAAAGATAAAGTCTTCCTCTTTTCCTCCTCCCTTTGAGAGTGCTTAGATGGATTTTGATTATTGAAAGGCATGGTTCACCACGAGAAAAAACTAGGGATCATTTAAAATCAAGGATGGAAGAAGGGGGAAATGGTATATTTTTTTGTTTTTAAAGTGAGTGGGAGGAAGGCTGCATACCATGGCAGGCTCTCTCACTTAAAAAAAAACACATTTCTCCTCTAAAGGAATTAATCCTTGTATTGGACTGAAAACTCCTCCTGAATGAGCTGCGCTAAAACCAGATTCAGGCCAAGCAGTCTGATGTGCACAGAAAAGCTCTTGAAATGCCAATTTTACCTTCAAAACATGGGGGGGGGGGGCTGGGCAATCAGACTAGAGTAATGAAACACCCCAACAGTCTAACAAAGGGTAACAATGATACTCTGGCTGCACTACGCACTCTCCTCTGAGCTCTAGTGCAAACACAGAGAGCTATTTTTGGTTGCTCCGTGAGTGCAGGTGTCCAATTATATTTCACACTATTGTGAAGGTGCACTGAGAGGCTGCTGGAGGGGGAGTGACTGGCAGTGGTTCACTTTACTGCCCCTCTGTGGCAGACAAATAAGGAAAAGGGGAATTTAAGAAGGAAAAGCAAGAGTGAAACTCAACTTCCTCTCTTCTTTACTCTTTCAATTTTCCTGCCACTCTTTCTCTTTCTCTCTGTCTCTATCAAAACATAATTCACTCTCTTTCTCTCTCATCATACACAAATGCCCACGCACCCACAGCTGGGATCAAATCAACATCTTTGACATTAACCAGCAAGCGCCTCACCGTTGGCCGTCACCTTTAACCCCGACCAAAGCACGTTCCGTTTGGCTTGTGAACACCTGTGTTTTTCTTCACTGATCAAAAGGCCATTGCTGAGACAATTTGCCATCTCCGGGACAACAGGGGGAAGTGTTTGCGAGTGGGTTATGAGGAGATGGGGAGCCTAGGTCAGAGCCAGGTCAGCTCTGAAGCGTGAGGTGAATTTTTGAGCTCACTGAGGCCATTTGTTTACAGCTTGTGCACATTTTCCAGTCCAAATGGTTTCACATCCTTTGGGATTTATTGCAGCAGCGCTTGTTTAGTTGTCCTTTTTTTTTTCTTGGTCTTGCTGAGAAGGGAGATGCTGGTGGTGGGTGGAGAGAGGATTTCAGAGGTTTTGTTCCTGCAGGTTCTTAAACGTGCTGCACATTCTACAGGAAGAGATTTCTTAAAATCAATAAGCACATCTGCCAGTGTATGGCTCCTCTTGTTCCAGAGGTATTTTCTTGTTTGTTTCTCTGCAGAACACATTAGCACACAGAGGAAAATTGAGCCATGCTTTTGTTTTGTTTACTCTCACAGCTGAATTCTGGGATATCCTGAGGAGCCCAATATAATTCTGTGTAGGGGTGGTGGTGTTGGGGGAGTAGCCCTTCAGAAAAATTGGTGCATGTGGATAAATGCTGGGAGTGTATCACCAAAATAAATGCTTCTCCAGCACAGTGACAGCCCCAATCCCAACAGTGCTTCTGAGCCTCCAGCAAAGGTGACAAGAGTGGCAATCAAACGCACCCCATCACCTACACAGGATTCAAACTGAATTGTCCTTTTCTGGACACCTAGTGGGAAGCTTTTATCCACTGTGTAAAAACAAACAGGATGTGACAGAAACAAGAAATTCTATCACATATTCAAAGAAAAGCTCCCGAATTCCTAAAATTAATATGGCAAATTTAAGTGGCAGGTAAATGGTTGCACCCCTGGTAGAGGCACAGAGAGGGCATAGAGATAAATATTATATGCACTCAATACATTTGTAGACTTCACCACCTGTTTACCACATTACAAGTTGGGTATAGATCTCCTAGCTAATGTTTTTATGCTGAGAGTGAGAAAGAAATCGATAGAAATCGACAAACATAAAGCACACAGACAAAACAGAGAGAAAGATAGTCGTTCAAATAGTGCAGGTGTGCTCATCAGAGGTCTGTACTTATATTTTTTCAACTGGACAAGGTGAATGCATTAAAAAAAGTATTTCGAACTTCAATATTTGATATGAGCATCTTTATTCTTCAACACAGCCTGAACTCTTTGAGCAGTCATGAGGAATAGTTCTCCAGGCTTCTTGAAGGACATTTAAACCTATTTTTTGGATATTTCATTGTCTGTCAAAGTGATCCCAAACTGCTTCAGTAACGCAGAAGCCCGGGCTTTGGCGAGGCCAATCCATGACTGTTCCCCTGTGAGGGATTTTTTCTATCCAAGCATGCTTTTGCTGCATTAGCAGTGTGTTTGTGATCATTGTCGTGCTGACAAATGAAGCCACTGCCAATCAGGTGTTTTCCAGACAGTATGCATGGTACATTAAAATGCAATGGTACTTTTCTGTGTTCATAATTCCATCAATTTTGACAAGATCTCCATCACCCTCAGCTGAAATGCAGCTAGTTGCTCTTTGAGAATCACCTTGTTGGTGCAAAAAATTACTATTTAATGTCTGTCAAACTGTGTTATCTTTGGCATTTTTTGTGAGCTCAACAATAAACAGATAAATAGGATGTTTTTGTGACAAAGTAGCAAAGTGCTGTAAATTGAATACAAATTTAATTTGTATTCACGTTTTCTTTCCAAAGTTCTCTCTTACATGTAGACACAATGCTGGTTCATTCCTTGAGTTAGGTGCCTCTTGATGGTTATAAGTATAAAGACGCAAAAAGTATTCCTATGAAAATGGTCAGGTACAAGGACTGGAATGAAACTGAGTGAAAGAACAGCCAATGAACAAAGAAATAACTTTGAAAGACTTTCAGAAAGCGTTTTGTGTTTGGGTTTTTTTGTTTTTGTTTGTTTCATGCGTGAATTGGAGATTTCAATACATGTCAGTGGGTGTTTCTTTCATCCACTGACGCGTTGAATTCAGTCATTCATTCATGCAGATCATGCTAAGCAGAAAGTTTGCTTTGTAGTCGCTTTCTTAATTTTTCTGTGTTTGATTTTGTCTTCACCTTTTACATATTCTACACAAAAAATTACGAGAAACAGGCTAACACATCTTTTTTGTTAAACGATCAAGGATTTATATTAAGCATTTATTGATTTTTTCTGTTTTAGTGTCTAAGAAACACTTTAATACAAACAGTCTCCAAATCCACATGTACAATTCTTTCGCTTCAACATTCACTTCCACAAACAGGCAAGATCTTGAAACAGACACATTAAAAAGAAAAATACACAGAGACCGCAATGACCATTAGCATGTCCTCAGGCCAAACTCACACAATCATGCAAAGGTGCAAATTTAGATAATGATTACTGTCACTTCTCATTAGCCCTGAAATTACATGTAAATTGCCGCTGAGAGTCTGGAACCTTTTTAAAATTCAGTTTCCATCAAGCTACACTCCTTTGTGGTAAAGACACAGGTCAGAGTGAAATTGCTATTACCTGAACATGTAGTCATACCAAAACAACCTATACAGTGGCCCCTCGCTATAATGCGGTTCACTTTTCGGGGCCTCGCTGTTTTGCAGATTTGTTTTTGTGTGTGCAAGTTTGCATTGTGTTCTGCTTCCTGATTGGCTCTAGACCATTGTCAGTCAATCTCGTGCCGCATCTCCTGTACAGTACAGAATGCGTTCAGCTTGTCAAATTTGCATAAATCTTTGATCGTTAGCAGTGTGACTCTGAAATGCTGTCCTGTATGTTTGTAAGTTTTCTCACCAACAAACACAACAATGTTGACAAAACGCTTTGCACTGTCAGAGGCATCTGCGGGTGCCTTTGGTTTCATTCTGTAATACTGATTTTTTTTTTGTCTGCAAAGGTTTGAACTTTGAGAGCGTTTAAACAAGAGGGAAAAGTGTGAAAATGTTCATGCTTGTCTGAGAGAAGTGTATAAAGTGTGTAGTGACGGGTTTTACAGCCTTAAAACATCTATAATAATTATAAAAAGTTAGCTACTTTGTGGATTTCACCTATCACAGGTTATTTTTGGAACGTAACTCCCGCGATAAACAAGGGACCACCGTACATGCATGTATGTGTCACAGTTCCTTCATCAAGATAATCAGTAGTTACTGTAGTCGCCAGTTAATGCCAACGTGATTATCAATACCTGAAGAGATCACATCAACAGCAGATTTTTATAACTGCCAGTAACAGAAATAGATGGCTGCCATGGTTATATTTATTTATTTATTTATTTATTTATCAGTAGTAGTAGTATTAGTATTAATGGTTAATTTACTGTATATTGATGTGGTACTTGGATCTCTACTTTATTCTAATGGCAGTGTTTGAAGGAATTTTTTTATTTTTTTATTATATACTGTATTACATAGTTGAGTGTCGTTTTTTTCATTCAGCATCATGTTATTTTGTTAAAACCTTACAGTATTTACTATAATTACTTTCAATGTCACTTGAGATTCTTTTCATGAAGCACTTTAAAAAAAAAAAAAAATTATGTGTTCTATGCTTCTGCACTTCTATTGTTTTTTTGTTGTTCTTGTATTTTGCTGATTTGTTTGTTTTGCCAGTTTTGGACCTCCATAGGCCCTCCATATTCATTTATTTAAAAAACTATCTTGATTAAAACGAGTCACAGAGTCATTTGAAGGACATTTTGCTAATAATATTTATACTTAATGGAGAATTTGAAAGGAGATGATGAGAATAGCTCAATATTTTCACATGGTGATTACAGTCAATATCAGAAAGCATGTTTGAATGCTTGCCTCTGTTTCAGGGTTTTGGCAACAAGAGTTGCATTTCAACATAAAATTCTTCCAAGCTCAGCTTCAAAAGAAGACTTTGTTGGAGATTTTTAGTTAGGTTACACCTTTTAAAGCAGAGTGCTGTAAAACTTTTGTGTGACAGCATTGCTTTCATTAACCTTCCAGCCGTTGATATAACTGGAAGTTTCTAAAATAGGACGTTTAAAGTGTTTCTTTCACCCACTGACAGTGTATCTTTGCTCTTATTTCTTCGCTGCCACTCAGTGTCTCGATGCAGTGCTCTGAGGCTGTCAGTGCAATTGGTTCAACTCTCCTCTAAACTTATTTGCCTTAGGGCCACCTTTCCCTGTCCTTTCACTCTATTTTCCTCTTTCATTAACCTAATCGCTCACAGTCTGATTTCCCTCTGCCTTTCCCCTTCGTTAGTCCTCTGGCCCATCCCAAAAGGGAGCATCGTGAAGGTGAGTCAGCCGATTAGCGTCCAGCTGATGTACTGTCCTCTTCCAAATGTGACCTCCATTGTGTCCAAGGGGACTAGCCCATTGTGCAGCAGGGCAGCCAGTCAAAAAAAGGGCTGGATGATGCTTTTGAAAGAGGTGGATGTATAATTTCTTGTTGGCCAGATTGTAATAATACGGCTTGTGTTTTTAGAGCCCTTCAACAATCAGAGTGCTCTTTATTATGAAGAAGAAATCAGGTCTGGGGTCCTTACACTGTAGGGAGTGGTTTGTGGAAAACTGGATTTTTAATCCATTCATACATCCATCTTCTTCCGCTTTATCCGCGGCCGGGTCGCGGGGGCAGCAGCCTAAGCAGAGAAGCCCAGACCTTCCTATCCCCAGCCACCTCCTCTAGCTTATCCAGGGGAACACCAAGATGTTCCCAGGCCAGCCGAGAGATATAATCTCTCCAGCGTGTCCTGGGTCTGCCCCGGGGCCTCCTCCCAGTGGGACATGCCTGGAACACCTCACCCAGGAGGCGCCCAGGGGGCATCCTTGTCAGATGCCCGAACCACCTCAGCTGGCTCCTTTCGATGTGGAGCAGCAGCTGCTCTACTCTGAGCCCCTCCCGGATGGCCGAACTTCTCACCCTATCTCTAAGGGAGAGGCCAGCCACCCTTCGGAGGAAGCTCATTTCTGCCGCTTGTATCCGCGATCTCGTTCTTTCGGTCACTACCCACAGCTCATGGCCATGGGTGAGGATAGGGGCGTAGATCGACCAGTAAATTGAGAGCTTTGCTTTTACACTCAGCTCTCCCTTCACCTTGACGGACGTCCGCATCACTGCAGCCGCAGCACCAATCCGTCTGTCGATCTCCAGCTCCGTTCTCCCATCACTCTCGAACAAGACCCCGAGATATTTGAACCCCAGTAAAAGCGTAATTTTTAATGATTATGCTTTTACTGGTCAAATGAACTGGTCCAGTTTTTAACTGACTTTGATAGTGGCATGGTTGAAGGGTCAGACAGGCTTGTCTGAGTATTAGCGATTTTCCATCCCAACCATATCTTGGGTTTATAGAGAATGGTCCAAAAAGATAAAATATCCAGTGAGCAGCAGTTCACCGGGTTAAAATGCCTTGTTGATATGAGCAGTCAGAGGAGAATGTCCAGACTGCTTCAGTCTGATAGGAAAGTAACCGCTTGTTACAGCCAAAGTATGCAGAAGAGCATCTCTGAACTCACATCACTCTGAACAAATCAGATGGGTTGAATCAGCAACAGAAGACCACACCAAGTGGCTCTCCTGTCAGCTAATAGCAGGAAAATGTGACTATTTTTACACAAGTTCACCACAACTGGACAATAGAAGATCAGAACAACATTAACTGCTGACTTAATTTCTGCTGCACTATTCAGTTAAGGGGGGCAACATTTGGCGTAAATAACATGAAAACATGGATCCATCCTACCTTTTCAATGGTTCAGGCTGCTGTTGGTGGTGTAATTGTGTTACAATTAGTACAAAATGAGCATCGTTTAAACACCACAGCCTACCTGAGTATTGTTGCTGACAATTTCCATTCGTTTATATTCATACTACAGTGTATTCATCCTCTGGCAGCTGCTTCCAGCAAAAGACTGTCCATGTCACACAGTTCTAGTTTCTTGAACATGACAGTGAGTTCAAGATACTCAAATGATCAATGGGCAATCACCACATCTCAATCCAACAGAGCAGCTTTGGGAGATTCACATGCAGTCTCTCCTCTCTTTCTCTCTGAGGAATGTTTCCAGCACCCTGTTGAATCTATGCCACAAAGAATTAAGGCAGTTCTGATGACAAGAGGTGGTCTAGCCTGGTACTATCAAGATGTACCTAACAGCCATTTCTAACTGTGCTTTTAATACAGTGATTTGCCAAAAATTGAGAAAATCTTTAAAGAGATAATGTTATCTCCTCGCTGTTTACCATTCAGCATTGCATGGCATCATAATTTACAGCTAGGCACCGTAGTAAGAAACAAAACCACCAACAACCTGACAGTGACTATATAGGTATGTAGTATTCCTTTCAACCAGAGCTTGAAAGGCCCATGCTAAACTATTTATCTACATCTTTATCTACAGTCATTATCAATACATATACATGTCTATCTTATCTCAGCCCTGAGGGATAAGAGGAAGTTATTTTCCAAAACAAAGGCACCTTTCAACTGTTACAACCCACAGTGTAGAGTACTGAGCTCACTGAGTAGCTTAGCAGGCTCCACAGCCATCTATCACAGCAAAAATCAAACCAGCTCAGTCTCAGGTCTCGTTGAATTCAAGTGGATATAAATGCAAGCAACTCATCTCATTTGTACAATGATTCCGCAACATTACATCTATTGACTGCCATTACATTTCTTTATGGACTTTTCGTGTGTGTGATTGGAGCGAGTTTAAAAGTTTGTGATCGTTTTCAGCGAGATTATTTTAAATTATTCATACCAATGTTCATCAGGGAATTGCTTTCTATCCATTACAATATTGGTTTATGCAAAATAGGGAACAACTGGCTGCTGGGAAGTGAATGTGCATCAGTGTGTTTGTGTGAGCGGCGTTGTGCACGTGTGTTTGGGGTTAAGCAGTGAAGGGCTTTCTGTCTATGGCTTTGATTCATTCAAATGTGTGTTATTTGTAGATGGAGTAAAGATTTGTCCTGTTATGTTAAAATTAAAGTAAAATAACGAGTCGGAGATAAACTTCTCACAGGAGTCATGTGACTTCCTGATTTAAGATTTCTGTTTGGTGCTTCAGAGTGTTTTCACACAACGTAATATTACATAATTTTCCAATTTGTCTCTTTAGTGTTTGTGAGGCTCCTGTGTGATTGCAACAGCCTGGGTGTATAATAACTAATTTTGCATCTCTACGGAAATGGAAGTGTTTTTGCATCATAAATTTTATGAAATAAAATGCAATAAAAAATAATGTTAAAACCTTTTTTTTTTTTTTACTGTTTTTGCTGTTAATAATAAAGAGTAAGAAAATTGTCTTTCAGTCAGAACCATTATAGCCAGAAGAAGACTTCTATTTCCATCTAGAGTAGTTTATATTTGGTGGCATGACTCTCTTCCGGACCTCCCCACACTTTTATGTGATTTCCTTGAATGCAGGTGTCAGAGAGAAGCAGCAAGGCCCGCAGTAATGATCAAGCCAGATTCAGCACAAAGAAGGCCCTCAGATCAGGGTGAGGTGAGGTACTAAACCAGTAAAAAAAGAAAAAAGAACAGCTTCCTTATAAGAGATACCCATGATATGTGACAGAAGGATAGCAGTAAGAGTGAAAGGGAAGGATTACAAGACGGTAGTGAGACCTGCTATGAAGTACGGACTGAAGATGGTGGCACTGACAGAACACAGGAGGCCAAGCTGGAGGTAGAGGAGATGAAGATGCTCAGATTCTCATTAGGAGTAACCAGGATGGACAGGGTTAGAAATGGGTTTATCAGACGGACAGCTCAGGTTGAGCAGTTTGGAGAAAAGGGTTGACAGGCCAGGCTGAGATGGCTTGGACATGTGCAGAGGAGGTTATGGTGCATATATTGGACAATGGATGATGAAGATTGAGCTGATAAGCAAGTGGAAAAGAGAAAGAGGACAGAGAAAATTCATGAATGTAGTGAAGAAGAACATGAAGAGGATTGGTGTGGCAAAGGAGGATGCAGAGAATAGGTTGCGTTGATCTGGTGTGGTGAGCCGTAAAAGGAGCAGCTGGAGGAAGAAAAAGAAGAAGCTGCAAACAGCTGATCTGACTGGTGTTAAGGTTTACTTTGACCTGCTTGAACTAATGCTTGATTTATGGACAATTTTGAATAAATCCAACGTTCAAACTGAAAGTTATTAAATTAGACAATTAATTAGGTTAAGCTTTGAATCTGTAGGCTGAGAGATGAGCGTCCTGATTGCCATCTGATTCCAGTTTGTTGCATGCATGTAAACAGCCTGTGTGGCAAAAGAAAAAGGAATTGCATTTGCTGAGATACAGTCACAAAAACATCAGCTATTGTATCACAGTGAATAAGCTTTTTTTGTACATTTTCTTTTTAAATCAATATGCATTTGGAAAAAAAAAGACAGATTTTGGTACAGATAGCTGCATGAGAAGGTCTGAAAATTGCCTGTTATCAACAGGAGTCATTATACTAGCTCATTCATTCCCAGATTGACCTGGTGGTGGTAGCGATTTGCTACCATGCTTTGTGGCTGTTAGTCAATTTAACCAAATTTTAAAGAGACATTTTCCGTTATGTGGGACTCGCTGTACTGTTTTGGCATATGTCCTGCAACTCTCTTTTACTGGTGCAAGCAGCAGATGAAGCAAAGAAAGATGCAACAATACAGTATTTTTTATGTGTGTATTATTAAACTAAATTAAGTGAGAGAAGTTCCGCTGGCCATTGTCATATTTTTGTAATCAAAGACAGCCGAACCAAATTCTGATAGAGTCACAAATTTAGGGTGGCTATGATTCCCTGACATACCATGGGAACAAATCAGGGACTCAGCAGGTACTCAGTCGAGTAGTCTACATGCAAACTAGATGCCCAAGTTTATAAAATCTGTGTCACTTGGCTTGCAATGTCAAAATGATCTTGGTCCTCTGAGCCTCATGATTTCCTTTAGATGCCGTGCTTCTCCTCCTGCTTGCAGTTACGTATGTAAAGTAGATATACAACAGTCACCGGAAGACACGGAATGACTATTGATTGCTCGAGATCATAAGGATGGAAGTTTATCAGCAATAGACACTGCTGCAAAGAGTGAGCTGTCTCGTTGTCTGGTTCAGGGGGTTAGAAAAATGTGACCCTCACTGATTAAATTACCAGTCACTGATGAAACAACATTTGGAAGTCAGGATGATATAAGTCTGAGCTGTTAGACACAACAGCGTTCCCATCTACAGCCAGATAACATGTTGCACAGCTAAAGAAATCTGGCATCTTGACAGAGTACGCATGTCCATGTCTATGGTGTGTCTTAACGGAATTAAAGAAAACTTTCACCTACATGTTAAAAGGACCAACACACAAGCTGATGGAAGTCTTCTACTTCTACTCTCTGTATTAGGTCACTCTTGTTTTTCTTACCTTACCTTTAAGTTAAGGTATTTTAACTTAATTGTAGTGTAGGCCGAGATCATCAAGCTTTCCTTAACGTTACCACTGTATTTACAAATTTACCATTTGTAAATACAGTGCAGTGAAAAAGTATTTGCCCTCTTCTTGATTTCGTGGTTGTTGTTTTTTCCTTTCTTTCTTTGTGGGGGGTGTTTTTATATTATAAAACACATTATTATATTAGACAAAGATAATCAGAATGAATAAAAATGTGGTTTTTGAAAAAACATTTTATTTATAGAGGAAATAGCAACTTGAAAAAGTAACCTGCCCCATTTTTAAAATCATAAATTAACCGTGATTAACCTTTTTTTTATTTTTTATTTTTTTTTATCTGAGTTCAGTTTCACCAGTCACGCCCAGGCCTGATTTAAACCTGTTGAATCAAGAAATCACTTCAGTCGGACCTGCCTGACAAAATGAAGTCGGTTAATGTCATGCGCCGTGGTGCGCGGGCACGAAAGGATCCAGGCGCAGACTCCGAGCTAACAAAAAGACACTTTAATAAAACAACGAAAGGCGACCCGGGGAAAGTAGAGAGCAAAACAGAAACTAAAAATCCGGGGAAACAATGACACGAGGAAGCCGGGATCGGGACGGCGGGGGGCTGCAATAGAAAGGGGAGATGATTACTAGAGAGCCAGGAAGCGGGGAGAACATATCAGGACTGAGTTAGAGTAGGGGCTTACGATAGAACGGAACCGTGGGAGCTCGGGAGGGAAGTGTGGCAGTCCGTGGGGGCAGGAAGTCCGTGGAATGGCGAGTGGGCCAGGTGAGCACCGCGAGATCCAGTTGAGCCGGAGGACAGGCAGGTAGCAGACGCCGAGTAGAAACCTGGACAGAAGTAGGCAGGTTAAACAAAGTTCCAAGCAGAAGAGAATGCACACTTTTCGTGGAAGTCTGGTTACCACTGTGGGGATGACTACGGACTGGCGTGGAGCATCCGTCAGCGCCGGATTAAGTGGATCTCCGTGTAATCACCGGGATGGAGAGCAGGTGTGCTGGTGATGGCCCAGCCCGGGGGTGTGGCTACCCGAGCATCACGCATTCCACAGACACAGGACCACGGACCATGACAGGTTAAAAGATCTCAAAAAGCAACACATCATGTCACAATCTGAAGAATAGCTGAGAAGTCATTGAAATCTGCCAGTCTTGAAAGGGTTACAAAGGTATCTCTGAGGTTTCAGGACTTCTAAGGCTTTGGGACCGTGTGGTTCTCCCAGCAAACCACAGAGAGAGCCATTATACACAAATCCTCCACAGAAAGGTTGGAACAATGACTCATCCAAGAGGCTGCAGAAGAACCAAGAAGAACAACATCTAAAGAACTGCAGGCCTCACATGTCACAGTTAAGGTGAGTGTTCATGCAATAAGAAAAAGACTGAGCAAAAATGTCTTCCATGGGAGAGTTCAGAGGAAAACCATTTGTGACTAAAGAGAACACACAAGGCACATCTCGCATTTGCCAAAAACATTTTGATCATTCCCAAGACCTTTGGAAAAATAGTTTGTAAACAGACAAGAGATAGTGATCAAACCCCGACAGCAATCCATCTCTGAATGGCTCAAAAAGAAAAAAGAACAAAAACCCAAAATGAAGGTTTTGGAGTGACCTAGTCAACGTCTGATTGAGATGCTTTGGCATGACCTTAAACAGGCTGTTCATGTCTGAAAACCCTCCAGTACTGCTATATTAAAACAATTCTGCAGAGCGCTTTCGGCCAAAATTCCTCCACTGTGATATAAAAGACTCATTGCGGTTATCTCAAACACTTTATCACAGTTCTTGCTTTCAAGGGTGGCACAGGGAACAATTACTTTTACACACAGGATAGGTTTGGATAGCTTTATGTCTTAAAACCTGAAATCATTATTTAAAAACTAGATTTTGTATTTACACAGGTTATCTCTGGACAGTATTAACATTTGTTTGATGACCTAAATCATGTTAGTGTGACAAGTCAGGAAGGGAGGAAATCATTTTTATAGCACTGTAGATGTAGTGTAAATAAAGAAATTCCACACATATACATGTAGGTATTGATTGTATATGAGAAAATACGATATAAACTGGCTATAGTCAGATAATAATCATGTATCTTTCACTGACTGTTGTGCCCAAGAAAAAAGAAATAACTGTGTATATCAAATATGTCGATCTAAGAACAGCATCTGGGGGGGACTACGGATGGGTGAGTTGGGTGACTTTAGCACACATCGTTATCCCTCCAGAATTCATACCTCCCCCTTCATCACTCGGCGTTATCACTGCGATGATCACGAGAGCAGGAAGAAGAAGAGAGGCAAGAGGGAGCATCGGGGATGCAGGGTGGGAGGAAGAGGAAGGTTCTCAGAAGTCAGATAAGAGAGCCCAGACGAACCCTCTGCTCATCCCACTTGTTTTTAATATCAGGAGGGAATATATCATATGCTGTGTTGTCTTGGCTACGGCAGCGATGGTCTTTGAGTTAGCAGCATCTCATACGAGGCAACTGTGTTCATTTGCAAGCTGGGAGGAGTTGAAGGGGAAAAGAGGAGGAGTGAGTGCTCATCTGACGCCATTGTTTCAACACTGACTAGTGTTTGTTTTTTATGGGAGTGCAGGGTCCATGTGCAGAATCTGCAGACATATGTTGTGTCAGTGAGCGGCCGGGTAGCAAAGGAGAGGTAGAAAGAGAATTGTATGGATGTTATGAAACAAAACCAAGAGAATGTGCTTTGATATTCATGTCTCTGTGGGTCTGGTGGTGATATAACGCATGTTCTGAATTTTTTATACCAGATGAAACGCAGTATGTAGGCTACATACCACAGTATTGAAGCAGCATTACTTTGAAAACAGTAATGCTAGGTCTGTACTTGGGGAAAAAAATGAGACTGCTTGACATGAGCTTGTTTCCATGGCAAAATCTCCTCTTTTTTTTTTTTGTTCCTTGATGCCGTCCTTTCTCACATTTCGATGTTACATAAACCAACATTCTTTGTTTGGCTTTTATTTAGCTTTTCTGCACGGTCCTTTAGATTGAGAGGCATTTAAAGGCAGTTGAGGTTATTGATTTAGAGCCGTAACTGGCAGCAAATAGTGATGGCGGTGTTGCGTGGGTAGAAATTATGAAAAAAGATTAAAACAGTAACTTTAAAAGCAAGGACAGAGTCATTGTTACTCCACACTGGAAAGTTTGACCTACAGAATTGTTGAAATGAAACATCATTTGAATGGCAAATAAATAAACTATAGATTTTATATTATAGTTGATAGAAATATATTCTAACAGTGATGCTTGCAGGTCTGTGATTGGATGCAAACCTCCAGCTCATGCCAAAGTTATGTTTAGATGTCAGAAGTTCTACACACCCATCCTTACTTTCTACCTTAGAAAACAGGGGCACATTGCTTATTCCTAACAATGAATGCTGGCATTCAAGCTAAACTATAATGAGTCTCAAAGTTTCTGGAGAAATGCTGTTATTAAACTAACTTTTTAGCTGTTTGGGAAAAGCCTTTTTGAATGTTTTCATAAAACTACTGAGTGATATAAGGTATTTGCCATAATAGCAAAGACCCTAACCCCTAATGACCAGTTGTTTTTATAATATAAAATAAGTTTTTCAGGAGCTGGAGCTTAGGAGCAGGCGACTGCGAAACAGTTAAGTCTCTTTTCAGGAACGCTGCCAGACTGGAGAAAACGAGTAATGAATTCTTTCCATCAGTTTGCAGGTAACGGTGACGACGAGCAACAGGTGAGTTTTATCCACAAACAGGAACGTCTGGAGGTTAGAAGATCCTTTAGTTGTTTCCCAGGTGAGAAAAGCAATGTCAAAAGCTGACAGGAAGGTACAAGGAGCAAACTTTAACGAGCCCGATTACCACCACGACTGGTCACAGCGATCTTGTGGAGAATGGAGTGTCAAGCCGTTCCTTGTATACAGCGAGGTGCCTCCTGTGACTGAAGCCTGCCCTTCTCACCACCTGACGAGAGAAAGAAGAAGGACGAGTGGGAGAGAGTGAAAAGGAAAGAAAAGGAGAAGAACCAGGCCTTCTTTTTATGAGTTTGGTATGTTAAACTCACTGCCCTCCACAGAGCCAAGATCCAAAAGGTGATTTTTAGGCATCGTTTAATCACGCCAGAATTTTATCTTACCACCCTAAAAATAATTATTATTTTTAACCATAATTTGTCACGGTCCTGGGTCTCCTGACCCAGCGTTTTTAGTTCTTTGTGATTTTTGTATTATTGTACTTGTGTGTGATTTATTCTATGGCTTCTAGTTTTGATCCCTTGCCCTTCATGTCTCTCTGTGTCCCCTCTGTTCTGTGTAAGTCTGTGTCTTTGCATGTTTGAGTTTCTTGTTTTCTGTCACTCTGCATTGTGCATTATGTTCTCATGGTTGGTTTTTTGTTACTCTCTCTAGTCTAGTCTCTTGTGTTCCCAGCTGAGTATTTCCCTGTGTATTTTGGTTCTTAGACCTCTGCCTTATGGTTTATGTCTCTGTATTTCTTAGTTGCTGTCTCCACTGTGTCAAGTTCGCGTCTCTGTGTGATACTTCCTGTTTTACTTTGATGGTCCGTGTCTCATGTGAATGCGTCCTGCTTTGCTTGTCTCGTCAGTCCTGATTTCTCCCAGCTGTGCCCTCCTTCTGTGTCTCATTCCCCTCGTTACTTCCCAGTGTATTTAAACCCTGTGTTTCTCTGAGTCAGTGTCGCGTCGTCCCTCATGCTGTGTGTGGATCTCCCTGTGTCTCCCTGTGAGTTCTTAGTTTATGGTTTCCCAGTTTAGTCTAGTTTTGTATGTTTGTTCTACCAGCAAATAAAGCTGTGTTTTGAGTTCACCTCCCCGAGTCTGTGAGTCCTGCATTTTGGGTCCAACTCCTGCCTGCTGCACAGCGATTCATGACATAATTATTGTTATTGGAGCCATAATGAGACTTCGGTTCAGACACTCTGGATACTCTTAAGCTTAATGTTTTCAGGGTTAATGTTGTGACCTGGCATATTTTAATCCAAACCTTGATTTTCTACAAAACTACACAAGTGAAAACAAATTGAAAATAACTGCAACATAAAGAATAAACCAGCTGTTGTCTCTGTGTTTAGAGAGTTATGATTGTTTGTTAACTTTTTATTCTAAGACCTCCCTTCGTAACCCCATGATTAATGTTACAACACTATGAACTAGGGGTAATTCCCAATGGCAAAGTCTCCAGAAATATGTGAATAAAGAGAAAAGATGCCCGTGAAAGATCGCAACGCACTTGATGATTGTGAAACAGCTTTAAGTCCTCATGGACTCACTAAGTGGACCCATGAGCAGAGAGACCGGAGTTGGGCGAGTGTGTTACCGTAGACTAATAGGTGTTTTTCCCAATGGCTGCATAATTCCAGTCTGAAAGTCTGGAGCAATAAGTCAGAACTGTTACCTTCCCTCCACATCTCTTCAGGTTTAAGTGTGTTGACTTTCTGTCCAGAAAAAGTTACAGTATGACTTACTTAAAAGGTAATACAAGCGTGTAACACTAAAGATTAAATTGTATTAATAATTCAGGTGGACTATTTTAAACAAGCAACCAACATTTAGCTTCAAAGAATATTATGAGATTAGAATTTGAATATAAAACATCATAAATAATTTTTAAAAGGCTTACCCAGCCTAAAAACTGCACTTGTAGGCTGTAATATATTATATATGCATGTACATGTAGTCTCAGTGGTTGTGATATTTCTTGATATTCAAAATAACTATACAGAGAAACGTATGGTACATTGTTTTTTAAAAGTTGCATGCTCATAACAAAAGTGTCCATTCACTAGATAGATAGATAGATAGATAGATAGATAGATATCACTAACTGAACATTTTCTCTAAGATAAAAAAATGTCCATTAGCATCTATAGACTGTAAATAAAAGATAGACATGGCCACTGTGTTGTCACCCTTTTGGTACGTGAGGTCCAGGCTTCCAGTCTGTCCCTGCCATCTCGCTGCTACACAAATCACGCAAATCTATGTATCTGCATATCATTTCACATCATATCAAGTTCAAGTTCAAATTTTATTCGCCACATGCAGTGGCAGGTTGCCCTGCAGTGGAATGAACCCGCCCCCCGACCTTACACACACAACACAGACATCACATGGGGATACAAGTCAGAGAACGGTTGCATTACAGAAAAAAACACTGAAATGTACACTACAATGGGAAAGTACAAGAGGAAAAAAAGAGACCTCTACTCATGCTGGGCTATAGGAGGACAGCATGAAAACAGGAAACAAAAAAACTCCTCTGCACAGAAAGCACATAAATGTCCACAGCACAACATTATAGAGCACGTGACCAGCAACAGGGTTGGGTAGGGGGTGAGGAGTAATCCCAGGCAACACAGCAGCCATCCTGCCACTGTGCCGTCTCTCCAGCGCGGGCCCAGACCCGCCTCGTGTTCCCAGGAGGCAACAAGCATTGAAGGCATTGGAAGGGGAGGGGGGGGATGTGTGAGTGCTTATCAGTGTAAGTGTATGTGTGTGCGTGTCCATAGTTCAGCTGAGACAGTGTCCTTCGCCCTATCAGGCTAAGTTATCAGGGAGTTTTTGTTCGGCTCCAGCCTTGAGCCCACAGCTGGCACCGAGGGGATATCCGCATTATGATGTTGATGTTGATTTTTCTTTTATGCGAGCAGCTCATGAGAATTTCAAAACTGTTCTTTAACACTCCA